>NC_083241.1:44629721-45291596 GCF_032191835.1 Heteronotia binoei
ATGCATGTTCATGGAAGTTTAGGCTTCAATGAAATGCTATTAATCCAAAATTTGTTCTTGCTGGAGTGGACGTACACCGCTATTCTTCCAGAGTTGTCATCCTATATATAATTTTTATTTTATTTTATTTATCGATACCCTGCCTTCCTTGCCAGTGGGGACTCAAAGCGGTTTACATCCTCCCCCTCTCCTCCATTTTCTCCTCCCAACAACAACGCTGTGAGGTAGGTCAGGCTGAGAGTGCGTGATTGGCCCAAGGTCACCCACTGAGCTTCCGTGGGGATTCGAACCCAGGCCTCCCGGACATTCTAAGCACTGCCTTGCTCACTCTGCTATCATTTTTCTTTAGATCCTGATAAATATTTTAAAAGAAATGCTTTCTGTTTTGGCCCTCAAACAAGCTTTCTTCTTGAAACTTGGTGGCCGTTGAGCTTTGCAAATATCCCTTCCCTCTCCCACCTCCAGCAGCCTCCACCTGCCTCCCTTTTTGTTTAGAAAGCTCAATACACAATGCTGGTATTTATCTCTCTCTATATGGGAACATTTATTATGTTTAAAAATAGAACTTGCCGAAATGGAAACATGTAGCATTCGCTCGCTCTTTCTTCCAGTGGCATTAAGACGTTATGCTTCTTCTGAATTTCTAGTCGATGGCTTCTTAGGGGAGATCCCTTCCTGAGGAGAGACAAAACCAGGAGACAGAAAGGGCAATTTGCTTCTTACTTATGGGAAAAGCAAGAGACAACAGAGAGACAGGCAGCAAACCACTTTACAAGAAGGCTTTTGCTGGGATGGTCCACATTACCCAGAGAGGGGAAGACAGGGCCCTTCAAGGAGAGTCCCCAGGAGAAGCCAAGCTGGTTGAAATCCCTGGAGGAGGATATGGGACAACAGGATTGGGGGTAGAGCCTGGGGAAGGAGAGAGCTCAGCAGTGATGCAATGCCCGAGAGTCCGCCCTCCAAAGCAGACTCCAGGGAACCTCAATTTCTCCAGGGGAATTGATTTATGTCCTCTGGGGGGATCACTTGTAATTCTGGGAGATGTCCAGGCCCCATCTGGAGGCTGGCAACCTTGCAAGTCAGCATGGACAGTCCTCAGATCCAGTTCTGGTCCTAAAGATTGTCATGTCTGACCCTTGCTGTTTGGTTTGAGCAAGTCATCTGGATCCTGGTCGATAAACTGGGATTAAAACTCAGACTGCAGATCTCAAGGAAGGCAGAGTGGTTTTTGTAAGAGATGCACAGTAAAAAAACCAAAAAACTTTGCTTTGCTTCCAGGGGAAATCTGAAGTTCTCCAGAAAGATAAAAGGGAGAAATATATGAAAACTTTCCTAGTTACTCCTCTGGCACTCCACAGCAGCAAACCATTGTGACTCAGCTTGCCAGCCTCCAGGTGGTGGCTGGAGATCCCCCAGCAAGCATTACAGCTGCTCTCCAGACAATGGAAATTGGTTCCCCTGGAGAAAACGGCAGCTTGGGAGGGTGGGCTCTCTGCATGACATCCCTGTGGCGCTTCCTTCCCTCCCCTGTTGTTCCCAGGTTCCACCCTCAAATTTTCAGGAATGTCCTCACTCAGAGTTGGCAATCTTCATTGAAACTCAACAGGGAGGCGGATCCTTCACTAAGGAGCTTTGTAGCAAAACAACTTCCCAGTACAGTGAAATTGATTGATTGGATCAGCTTTGGGTCCTTGGAACATCTTCAAGTGTATCTGTTTTTATTTCCTAGCGGGGAAAGTGGTGCTGGGAAGACGGTGGCTGCCAAGTACATTATGAGTTACATCTCCAAAATATCAGGAGGAGGCCCCAAAGTGCAGGTGAGTGGAGGCTAGGAAGTGGGTGGCCTGGGAGGAGGATATGGGACAACAGTTACCATCTGCACACCAAATGCCAAGCTTTGTGGCTGTTTGTCCTGCTGGCTATTTCTGACCGATGCTCCCTTTTGTGTCACTGGTTCAGATGCTTAGAGGATAACTGGAACCTGAAGTGGGGTGAAGAGCCCGGTTAATTTGGGGCACCATCACTTCCTTCTTCATCTAATGGGATAAAGATCACCTTCCTCATCTTGGGTGTGCAGAGACCGGAAGTTCCTTCTACTAGGCAACTGCTTTTAGCTACCCCTTTGCTCCCTATAATTTATTTGGTTTACGGAACTCATGTCAATTATACCCTTTGTGCCTGTGCCGTGGTCAACGGTGATAGCAGTCTACTGGCTTTTGTCTGCATCGGTAGCCAGAGGAGGAAAAAACTGGAAATGTGTGTCCTTTTAAAATTTCTGGAATAGCTTTACTTGTGCCTTAAAAAACCCACAACCGCTTAAGTTATTTTGAGCAAATCCAACCACCCGTTTCTTCAAAAGCCACGCCCACAAAGAAATAAGTAGCTAAACTGAGATGGGTTTCCATGATTGCTGCAGAAGTGTGTGTGCAAGTGCGTGCAAGTGATTCCTCCTCCAGTTTCTATAAGAGACCTATTTAACCATTCTATTGAGACTGGCTGCAGCTCTCCAGGTTCTCAGGCTGAGGTCTTTCTCCTGATTACCACCAGGTCCTTTCAACTGGAGATGCCGGGGATTGAACCTGGGACCTTCTGCATGCCAAGCAGAGGCTCTTCCACTGAGCCATGGTCCCTCCCCTATAATACATGAACACACAAAGCTGTCTTATACTGAATCAGACTCCCTTTGGTCCACCAAGGTCAGTATTGTCTACTCAGACTGGCAGCTGCTCTCCAGGGTCTCAGGCTGAAGTCTTTCCCATCATCTCCTGCCTGGTCCTCTTCAACTGGAGATGCTGTGGATTGAACCTGGGACCTTCTGAGTGCCAAGCAGAGGCTCTTCCACTGAGCATAACCTCTCCCCTTCCCAGATATGTTCTTTGAGCCACTGGTTCCTTTTTAAGATTGGCAACCTTGCCAGAACAAATGAAAAGTGGACCCATTTATCCATGAGCCTTTGGTGAATCGGCTTCTTACAGAAAGGCTCCCTACATGGGCATTTACTGTGTCCCAGTTACAGCCACCAGAGACAGGGCCTTCTCAGTGATGGTCCTCACCAATGGAATTCTGCCTCTGCTTCATGTCACGTGGCTTAGGCACTCAGTGAAAATGTGTGTGTGTCCCCAGTTTTACTGTCTGTTTTGACTATTTCCGCTGCTGCAAAACTAAGTTTGCAGTAATTTTGCCTACTGATTTTTTTGACTGTCTGTGTTCGGGGTGTTTTTATTAATATTTTGTAAGCTGCCTACAGGACTCAGTTATCAGGCAGCACGAGCATCTTTCAAGTTTATCTTTGGTTAACTTTTTTCCCAGCACGTCAAGGACATCATTCTGCAGTCCAACCCACTTTTGGAGGCTTTCGGGAACGCCAAGACGGTGCGGAACAACAACTCCAGCCGATTTGTAAGTCCTCCTTTTTCAGCAGCCGGCATCCCCATCTCTAAGGTTTGAAGAGGGACAGAATAAGAGGCTTCCTCCTCCTCTGGGCTGAACAGGCAGACTTTGGTGGGCTGCTGGAAATCTTGAATTTCAGGATAGCAGCAACAACATATTGAGTCTGGGAGGGCGAGTGTGGAGGACAATTGTGGGGATGCTGCAGAAGAACTTCCGGTGTTCTAGTAAAAGGCTGAGGAACATACAAGGGACTGACCCATTGTTCTACAAGAGCCAGTTTGGTGTTGTGGTTAAGAGGGGTGGAATCTAATCTGGAGATCTGGGTTTGATTCCCTTCTCCTTCTCCACCTGAATCCTGCTGGGTGACCTTGGGCCAGTCACCATTCTCTCAGAGCTCTCTCAGCCCCACCTGCCTCCCAGGGTGCCTGTTAAGGAGAGAGGAAAGGAAGGTGATTGTAAGCCGCTCTGAGGCTCCAGTGAAGGGTGGAGTATAAATCTAGTCATCTCTTCTTCTCCTTCGCTGATTTATGGCAACTCTACGAGAGCCAATTTGGTGTAGTGGTTAAGTGTTTAGACTCTTATCTGGGAGAACCGGGTTTGGTTCCCCCCTCCTCCACTTGCAGCTGCTGGAATGGCCTTGGGTCAGCCAGAGCTCTCTTATCTGGGAGAACCGGGTTTGATTCCCCACTCCTCCACTTGCAGCTGCTGGAATGGCCTTGGGTCAGCCAGAGTTCTGGCAGAGGTTGTCCTTGAAAGGGCAGCTTCTTTGAGAGCTCTCTCAGCCCCACCTACCTCACAGGGTGTCTGTTGTGGGGGAGGAAGATAAAGGAGATTGTGAGTTATTCGAGACTCTGAGATTCAGAGTGGAGGGTGGAATATAAATCCAATGTTGTTGTCGAATGACCAAAGGAGTTAATATTTACTTCATCCACTGACAACCATTCCCATTCCTGTTTGTTTCAGGGGAAATACTTCGAGATCCAGTTTAGCCCAGGAGGGGAACCCGATGGGGGCAAGATTTCCAACTTCCTGCTGGAAAAGTCACGGGTAGTCATGAGAAATCCTGGCGAGCGAAGCTTCCACATTTTTTATCAGGTTTGTTCTCGGTTTGTTTGTATTTATTTATTTTAAAGCTGCCAGTATTTAGCACAGCTCTTCCGCAGTTCTGTCGGGCCAGGGTTTCTCAGGGGAATGATGGGGCACGATCCACCACAAAGTCTTCCTTCGTTAATTGAGATGAATGAACAGAAGCTGCTCCCCCTCTGTGGGATTTCAGTTGCCCAGGAGTGGATGGTGGTCAAGCTGGGACTGGAGCTGTGGGCTGGGCCTCCTTTCCTCGTGGCCGTGGGCTGTGCCACCTGTGGCTGACCATTCCGTTTCTGCTTCTTCCTTCTGCAGCTGATCGAAGGTGCTTCCGGGCAGCAGAAGACAAGCCTGGGCATCACCAGCATGGACTATTACTACTACTTGAGTCTCTCTGGATCCTACAAAGTGGAAGACATTAATGACAGATCTGACTTCCAGGAAACATTGGTAATGATTCCCCCTCCAAAAGTTTCCCATTGAAATGCAGCATGCAGTTTCATCAGTCCGCCCCCTTTTCCTCCAAGGGGCAGCATCCTCCTCCATTTCCAAAGTAGGTGAGAATGAAAGAGGTGTTGGCTAGGATGGGCAGATTCCTGAAAATCTCCATTGCACGCAGTCTAAACTTGTGGCCTGTAGAGGAGTCTTTCCATTAGCAAACAGCAGAGATTTCTAGGGCTTGTTCTTAAGAAGACCCTCATAGTTCACTGGTTCTTGTGCAGAACTAGAGTGCTGGCTGGAATACGTCCAGATCTCTTTTGTCGCCTCTCTGTGATCGATCGTGGCATGAGCAAGTGTTCTGTTAGGGATGCTAGGCCAGATCTTCTCATTGAGGAAATCCAGGGTATCCCAGGTCAGAGCTGCAAAACTTTAGAATCATAGAGCTGGAAGAGACCTCCAGAGTTATCTAGTCTAACCCCCTGCGCAATGCAGGAAGTTCACAAATACCTTCCCCCCACACACACACACACATACCCAGTGGCCCCTGCAGGCTCCATGCCCAGAAGATGGCAAAAACCACCAGGATCCCTGGGCCAAACTGGCCTGGAGAAAAACGGCTGCCTGACCCCAGAGTGTCAATCAGCATTTCCCTGGGCACGTAAGAAAGGGCCACGAGAACTAAGCCCTGATGCAGCCCTTCCTGCCCTCCCTCTCACGATCTGCCTCATTCACAGAACCAGCATTGCTGCCAGGTGGCCATCTAGCCTCTGCTTAAAGACCTCTAAGGAAGGGGAGCCCACCACGTCTCGAGGAAGCCTGTTCCACTGAGGAGCTGTCTGCCAGGAAGCTCTTCCTAATGTTTAGCCGAAAACGCTAAATTAGCCTTCCAACACGTTGCATGGAAGGAAATAGGCAGGGGGCAGGAAACAGCAGTGCCAACCTCTTAAAACGTAGTAGAGTCAAGGGACTTTCACCTGGAGGCAAGAAAACAGATTGTAATGTACACAAATGAAGGGCATTTTCTGTGTGAGGACACCGGTGCTTTATTTCAGCCTCCGCTGAGTGTGGGCCTGTCCTCGATCTCTTTAAATTGCATCTGCCTTCTCCCCTCACACTGGGAAGGTGGGGCCAGGTGCAGGGACTTTGCCCCATGTTCAGTCCTTGAGCTCCAGGTGGCCTGTGGAGTTTACGGTTCTCACTGGAGGCATGGCCAGCAAGACCCCTTTCCTGCTTTGGAACAGAGGCACGTCCTTTCTGCGGGGCCTGTGTGCTAACGCCGCAGAGCTGGCTAAGATATATTTGGCAAAGCAGACAAGGTCCCTGCTCCAAGGAGCTTGCAGTGGGGGAGGATCTTGTGTCTCAGTTGGAGAGGTCTGGACTGGATTCACCCCTTGTAAAACCTCTTGGCTTCGACTCTGGGATTGCCTGCAATGTTTGTTTTTCATCCTTGTGCCACTAAGAACATAAGAGAAGCCATGTTGGATCAGGCCAGTGGCCCATCCAGTCCAGCACTCTGTGTCACATAGTGGCCAAAAAAACCAGGCGCCATCAGGAGGTCCACCAGTGGGGCCAGGACACTAGAAGCCCTCCCACTGTTGCCCCTTCCAGGCACCAAGAATACAGAGCATCACTGCCCCAGACAGGGTTCCAACAATAAGCTGTGGCTAATAGCCACTGATGGACCTCTGCTTTACATAAGAACATAAGAGAAGCCATGTTGGATCAGGCCAATGGCCCATCCAGTCCAACACTCTGTGTCACACAGTAGCAAAAATTTTTATATATACACACACACTGTGGCTAATAGCCACTGATGGACCTCTGCTCCATATTTTTATCTAAACCCCTCTTGAAGGTGGCTATACTTGTGGCCGCCACCACCTTCTGTGGCAGTTAATTCCACATGTTAATCACCCTTTGGGTGAAGAAGTACTTCCTTTTATCCGTTTTAACCTGTCTGCTCAGCAATTTCATCGAATGCCCACGAGTTCTTGTATTATGAGAAAGGGAGAAAAGTACTTCTTTCTCCACCTTCTCCATCCCATGCATTATCTTGTAAACCTCTATCATGTCACCCCGTAGTCGACGTTTCTCCAAGCTAAAGAGTCCCAAGCGTTTCAACCTTTCTTCATAGGGAAAGTGTTCCAACCCTTTAATCATTCTAGTTGCCCTTCTCTGGACTTTCTCCAATGCTATAATATCCTTTTTGAGGTGCGGCGACCAGAACTGCACACAGTACTCCAAATGAGACCGCACCATCGATTTATACAGGGGCATTATGATACTGGCGGATTTGTTTTCAATTCCCTTCCTAATAATTCCCAGCATGGCGTTGGCCTTTTTGTATGCTTTGTATGGTTATCCAGTCCCCTCTTGAGGCTGTCTATGCTTGTAGCCGCGACCACCTCCTGTGGCAGTTCCGAGTAGTACCAGTGTCAGGGTGTGTGAACGAATCCAAGGGCTCACCATTATTTATTAAAGCATTTATATCCCATCTTGTGGTTCTAGGTGGCTTACAAGAAGAGTTAAAAACAAAATAACAAGCCCCAAATCTCTTCCCTCCTCCCCCCCTTAAAAGATGCCTTCCAATTTAGACCCTCTCAAAAGCCCTGGCAAACAGGCAGGCCTGGCGGTGCCTCTTCCACAGAGGGAAAAGGCCTGGGCTCTGGTCCATGCCAGATAGGTCTCCCTAAGTGGACACAAGAACATGAGAGAAGCCATGTTGGATTAGGCCAATGGCCCATCCAGTCCAACATTATTTGCCACTCAGTGGCCAAAACCCAGGGGCCATCAGAAGGTCCACCAGCGGGGCCAGAACTCCAGAAGCCCTCCCGCTCTTGCCCCCCAAGCACCAAGAATACAGAACATCACTGTCCCAGACATAGGACGTAAGAGAAGCCATGTTGGATCAGGGCAGTGGCCCATCCAGTCCAACACTGTGTCACACAGTGGTCAAAAAACCTAGGTGCCATCAGGAGGGCCATCAGTGGGGCCAGGACACTAGAAACCCTCCCACTGTTGCTCCCTCCAGCACCCAGAATACAGAGCATCACTGCCCCAGGCAGAGTATTCCCCATCACTAGAAGCCAACCATACCACAAAAACAACATGCAGGCCTTTGAATTCTTCATCTTGTGACTTTTCCAGCATGCCATGAATGTGATTGGGATCTTTGCAGAGGAGCAGGCGTTGGTGCTGCAGATCGTAGCTGGAATCCTTCACTTGGGCAACATCAGCTTCAAAGAAGTTGGCAACTATGCCGCGGTGGAGAGCGAAGAGTGTAGGTAGTCCAGGGGGATGCAAATGCATCAGATCTGGGAAGCCTGGATGATGTTGCAATGCTGGTCAATCCGCCAGACTCTGGCATGCTCTGCTTTCCTTCCAGACCTGCTGGTTTTGTTCCACAAAGGAGGGATGTGTGCGCTCAAGGGATTGGTGCACCCTCAGAGATGCTTATAGTTTTCTTCCCAACCTAGGCAATGTTGTAATGAGAGATGAGCACCAGGAAATGCTACTCCAGAAGCCTTGCGTGCTGCATAAGAGCAATGTATTTACGCTCACAGTTGCTAATTTGGGTCTCTCTCTGCTGCTTTTTTGGTAGTCTTGGCTTTCCCAGCTTTTCTCCTGGGCATCGACCAGAGCCGACTGAAAGAGAAACTGACCAGCAGGCAAATGGACAGCAAGTGGGGCGGGCGATCAGAATCCATCAACGTGACCCTCAATGTGGAGCAAGCGTGCTACACCCGAGATGCATTGGCCAAGGCGCTTCATGCAAGAGTCTTTGATTACCTGGTGGATGTAAGTGGTCCTTCAGCATTTCTCCCCTCCCCCAGAAGTATGGGGTAGTGATTAGTGTTCTGTACTAGGGCCAGAGAGATCCAGGTTCAAATCCATGCTAAGCTTTGAAGATCACTGGATCAAGTGTTCAGTCTAGCTTACTTTGCAAATCTGTTGGGAAAACAGAAAGAGGAAGGGTGGAGATCCTTGGATGCCGGCCTGGATTTCTCTGGGGAAGGATGGGGCACAGGTTTGAAAGAATGAAAGCTGGAGCCATTATAAGGAACAGACATACTGCTAAATAGAACTGTAGATGACAGGTCAAAATTAGGGTGACCTAAGTTAGTTCAAGACCATAGTTTTCAAACCAAAAGACAACAATTTATTTCCACGTTTATCTAACATTTTACATCCAGTGCTTTTGATTACTGTCGAGGTGGCTACTCATAATCAAATAAAGTAATTTCCAAATGTCATATGATCAGAAAAGCTAACTTTAAGCCCCTATATAGCTAAAATATTTCCGTGAATCAGCAGATGGGGGGGGAATCCTTCAATGAAAAGGGAGATGGGGCAAGATGGTGGTCCTTCACACAGTTGGCTGCAGAACTTGCTGCTACAAGATGTTTCCTTAGTGGTGATGGACACTGGCTTAGATGGCTTTAACAGGAGCTTGGACAAATTTACGGCAGAGAGATTCACGGTGAGCCATCAGCCATGTTAGACAAACTGATCCTTTGGTTTGAAAGACGGAGCGAAAAAGATGAGGAGGGAGCTGTTTTAGACTTGCCCTTCCAAAGGACAGGTCTTTGCTGCTCTCATTAAATGCATATGGATGTGGATATTAATTGCCTGAGCGACGGGTTGGGACACCTGTGGGCCGGAGTGGAGCTAAGACCACACACGATGCCCTTTTTGCAACTTTACACCAGGAAGCAAAAACCAAATCCTGGAGAGGTGTGGGTGTTCAGGCGTGGACTGCAAACCAACATCAGATTCAGAAGCCAAAGTAGGTTTACAATGTTGGATGTTCGTATGGTTCCTTGTGCATCTCTTTTCTCTGTCTGTTTACCAGTCCATTAATAAGGCGATGGAAAAGGATCATGAAGAATACAACATTGGTGTCCTGGACATCTATGGTTTTGAAATATTTCAGGTAAAGCATAAGATGGTTATGAACTGGTTTTTTTTGGGGGGGGAGCAGCCAAAATATTTGTATCCTTGGGCAGAAGGAAGGAATTCTCCTCTGCGACTGAGAGGCTCTCTAGAGCCTGCAACACGAGGACTGCAAATGGTTGCCAAAGGGTGGGCCTCTTATTTACGTGTTTAAAACACTTACAAGCCACCTTTCTTCCTGTTGGAGCTCACAGTGGCTTACAAACGTAGATAAAACAGAACAAGACTACGTGAAATAGATAAATCCCACGTTTTAAATTACCACTGAGGAATGCAACTGAACGGAACCCAATCTAAACCTGAATAAAATCGTCTTCAGCAGCCTCCTAAAGGCTGATAGTGAGGGGGCCAGCGCACCTCTCTGGCGAGGTGTTTGTTGCACAGCAGCTTGTGGGGGCTGGCACTGAGAACTGGCCCACCTCTTCTGGTTGGTGTGGAAGGGAGGCTTGCGAAACAGTCCCTGAAGCAGGATATTCCTACTCTAGAGGGGAGTATCTAGAGTACTTTGGAGGGGAGAAAGTAATGGGGGTGCACTTGGAGAAACTGCTGGCAAGGAGTTAACTTCTCCTTTGCCTCTGGGGACTCCTTGTGATCCCGATCTCGAGTTCGAAGGTGTGATAATGTTGGGAAAGTGGGTTGTTGGGATGCGCATGCAGTGCAGTGCTTCAAGAACACATCAGAGCACACGAGATAAAAACGTGCTCTATCCTTCTCTCCAAGTAGCACTGTCAGTTATTTCAGTGGACTGTTATCTGCTCTTGACTGGCAGTGGATCTTCAGGGACTCAGGCAGAGAGCGGCCTTTCCCCAGACCTGCTCCCAACTGCATGCAATGCATGTGCTCCCCCGCTAAGTTGTTTTAGTCTTTGATTAGAAATGAGAATCATTTTAAATCCAACTGTTCACTGGAATCAATGCAAAATCTAGGATCTGCATGAAGAAGCAGTAGAAAGGATGCTCTTCTAAGTGGATGTTCTGTAACCCAAAAGTGGATGTTCTGTAAGCGGGAGTTCCCTTAACAAACGCTCTGTCTTGGAACTGGATTTGGAGAGCCGTGTGTTGCAGAACTCTCTAGTGAGCTTCACAGCATGATATAAAGGTCAGCTGCTGAAGTCACCGAAGCAGATTGCAAAACCTGCAGAGGAAGTGGAGTCTGACCTCTTTGGGTTAAATAGAAGCCAACAACACTGAGCAGTTTTTCTCCCATTCCTCCCAGAAAAACGGCTTTGAGCAGTTCTGTATCAACTTTGTCAATGAGAAGTTGCAGCAGATCTTCATTGAGCTGACGCTGAAGGCGGAGCAGGTAAAAACACCCCCCCTCCGGTGGGGGGGGCATGCTTGAGCTGGGCTGCACAAGAGCTAGCTGTGGCCATCCTTCTTTCGAGGGTGGGATGGGACGCCAGCTGTTGACAATAAAAAAGTTGCCTTGCCAAGCAGGACTGAGAGAGCACGAGAGAGCTGTTGTGGTTAGCTAAGCCAAAGGGTGGAAGTAAACACAGGGCTGGGCTCCAGGCACATTCATCCTCCAATACAATGACCCCTCCTGCACTGGAGTAATAATCAGCCTGTCATGTGATCGTCTCCTCTCCCTCCCTCCCCCCCCCCCCCATGGATGCTGACTCGCCCATCCGAAATAGAACACTGCAGCCGGTTACGTTTGTGTTGGCACCGTTGTTCCAGTGGAAGAACTTGTGTTTTCTCCATTTCCTCACTGTCTTTCTTTTTTGGAAAGGGGAAGGAAAAAGGATTTTTATAATTTTTCCCTGTTGCCTGCCATTTTGTATGTCTGCTTCTCCCTGCAGAACAGCACTGCCATGCCTCCCCTTCTTCTCTCTGTGTTGCAGGAAGAATACGTGCAAGAAGGAATCCGCTGGACGCCAATCGATTATTTCAACAATAAGATTGTGTGCGATCTCATAGAGAACAAAGTGGTGAGCGGTCATAGGGTTTAGACCCCTGCTGTCCATTAGCCAAGTCTGAACTTCATACACGCATGCTCAAGGTGTAATATTTAAAGTCAGTTTTTGTGCACTTCTGTCCAGATGAAGGAAGAAGACGACTGTAGATTTATACCCCGCCCTTCTCTCTGAATCAGAGTCTCAGAGCAGCTTACAATCTCCTTTATCTTCTTCCTGCACAACAGACACTCTGTGAGGTGGGTGGGGCTGAGAGAGCTCTCCCAGAAGTTGCCCTTTCAGGACAGCTCTGTGAGAGCTACGGAAGGCTAGGAGAGCTCCTCTAGGGATGGTTCTGTGCCCCAGGTAGAGGCTGCAGAGCATGCTTTGAGAGCAGAGGTCCTCGGGGAACAGAGAGCAGCAGGATGACTTCCCACAGAACGCAGCCAGTCTCGTGGGCTTCCCTTGCAAAAGATGTCTTTGGTCCCTAATCAACCAGGCAGAATTCTTTGGAAGCTCGTCCCTGCAGAATCATTTTGTGAAATTAAAATGCAATGCCCAATGGTGATTCAGGGCACCCAGGGGTTATTATGCTCTCGCTTGGCAGAGAAATGGCACGCTTGGGCAAACAGGTCAACACTGCCAGGTCCAAGAAGGGCAGACTGTGAAGAAATCAAAGTTTTTTGTGGCTGGTTGTGAGCATGACACTTCAGCTGCCTCTGATGGAGCCAAAGCAAACCCTGATCCGTCTCTGCTGGTCAGAAAGTTGGAAATCTGCAGAGTTTTTAACACTACATTTTTGGTATCTTAAGCTATGGTAAACAGCCGTGGCAGAAAAACTGACATATCAACTTAGAGCAATCAAGTTAAAGCCAAAATGTCAGACTTTTTTCAAATCATGGCATGGTTTTATCTTATATACAAATCAAAGAGGCAGTCAACATTTATCCAATCCTTTCCTCAAATTATGGGGGGAAATTAAGTATGAAGTACATAAAGAATAATTAATGGGAAAATAAGAATCCTTAAGGCCATCAATATTTTCTCTTTCTCTCTCTCTCTCTCAGCCATGCCTGTAAGGTTAATTTCCAAAATATGCTGAATGTTAAGCTCTCTGTCAAAACATTGATGCAACAGTATTCCTTGCATTCTAGGTATTTTTCTTATCATCTTGTTCTTTATGTTGGTAATTTAGATGATTTACTTTTTATGTTTGCTTTTGTCTTGTTTGTAGTGGTTGTTATTCCTGCTTTCTCTCCTCCTTTTTTTGTATCTAATTTAAAACAAATTCTCTTTCTCTCTCTCTGTCTTTCTATCTATCTGTCTGTGTCTTTTTTTGTAGCAGGAACTCCTTTGCATATTAGGCCACACACCCCTGATGTAGCCAATCCTCCTGGAGCTTCCAGTAGGCCCTGTAAGCTCTTGCAGAATTGCCCACATCAGGGGGGCGTGGCCTAATCAGGGGTGGAATTCTAGCAGGAACTCCTTTGCATAATAGGCCACACCCCCTGATGTAGCCAATCCTCCTGGAGCTTACAGGGCTCTTTGTACAGGGTCCAGAGATAGAATTCTAGCAGGAACTCCTTTGCATATTAGGCCACACACCCCTGATGTAGCCAATCCTCCTGGAGCTTCCAGTAGGCCCTGTAAGAAGAGCCCTGTAAGCTCTTGCAGGATTGCCCACATCAGGGGGGCGTGGCCTAATCAGGGGTGGAATTCTAGCAGGAACTCCTTTGCATAATAGGCCACACCCCCTGATGTAGCCAATCCTCCTGGAGCTTACAGGGCTCTTCGTACAGGGCCTATATATAGACACCAAGGACAAAATTGAAGAAAGGTCTGTTACGTATGACTTGGTTTGGGTAGAGTTGCGTGCAAATAACTTGCTTTTGTTTCTTCCTCCCCCCTGCTCCTTCCTTCCTTCCATCGCTTCAGAACCCTCCGGGCATCATGAGTATCCTGGACGATGTTTGTGCCACGATGCATGCTGTGGGGGAGGGGGCCGACCAGACACTGCTGCAGAAGCTGCAGATGCAGATTGGGACCCACGAGCACTTCAACAGCTGGAACCAGGGCTTCATCATTCACCATTACGCAGGGAAGGTGTGTGGGCAATGATCTCTTCAAGGGGGGTTCGGTGCCAGGCTGAGTTCAGAGGCGTCCTCAGGTCCAGCCCCTCAGCCTCTGCTAGGAGAGACTGCTGTGGGCCTTCAGGATCTCCTTTGCTGCAAGTGGGGAGGAGCAGCCCAGCTTTTTAGCCCACCCACATAAAACCTTAGTTTTGGCCAGAGATTTCAGGGCATTTGCCTCCCGAGTGCGTGTTGAAGTCCTGAAATAATTGCTTGATTCGGAAGAGTGGCATCTTTGGAGGGGAAACTGGCGAGAGTGGAACTGGTGGCAAGTGGTGATCCAGGGGAGGGGGAACGCCCCTTTCCTGCCTGCCACTTCCCTGCTCGTTTTTTTTAATTTAGTTAATTCATTTACATCCCTCCATTCTTCCCAGCGGAGACCCAAAGTGGCTTCCAAGGTCACCCAGCGAGCTTCCATGGCACAGGCAACACCCCTTCCTCTCTTGGGGGGTAGAAAAATAATTGAGTGGGGCAATTCGGGGTGGGGAGAGAGCCTGTTCTGCTCCTTCTCTGTTCCTTCAATGCGTCACCCCCTCCAGAACCATTTTGCTAAAGCAAACAGTGGCCTCAGTGCTTTGAATTGGTGTTTTCTTGCATGGATTGTTCAGTTTGCTGTTTCAGATGCAAACAGCTTCTCGCCCCACCCCCCCCTCCAAAATTTGCTGTAAGGACCGTTTTCTGTCCGCAGGTCTAGCAACCCCTCTGCTGCTCTTTTCCTCAGGTGTCCTATGACATGGACGGATTCTGCGAGAGGAACCGGGACGTTCTGTTCATGGACTTGATTGAACTCATGCAGAGCAGTGAATTGTACGTAAGATGGCTTCCTGGCCCTTAAGGTGGCTCCAGGCAGGAGTCAGTTCCCCATTTCCCTTGGCCTTGCCCACACATCACTCATCTGGAGGGGGAGACCACATGCCTGCCTCGTTTCCCTTTTAGAATGCCAAATAACAGCAAAAAGGAACTCGCTATGGCTACACTGAATGTAGGCAAGGAAGATGATATTGGATTTATATCCCACCCTATACTCTGAATCTTAAGAGTCTCAGAGCGGTCACAATCTCCTTTACCTTCCCCCCCCTCCACCCTCAACAGACACCCTGTGAGGTAGGTGGGGCTGAGAGAGCTCTTACAGCAGCTGCTCTTTCAAGGACAACTCCTGCAAGAGCTCTGGCTGACCCAAGGCCATTCTAGCAGGTGCAAGTGGAGGAGTGGGGAATCAAACCCGGTTCTCCCAGGTAAGAGTCCTCTGCACTTAACCACTACATCAAACTGGCCAGATCGTTGGTGTTATGCGGAGCTTTGCCTTGAGAAAAGGTGACCAGAACTGCGCACAGTATTCCAAAAGAGGCCATGCCATAGCTGTACACGAGGGCATTATAATATTGGCCATTTTGTTTTCAACCCCTATCCTGATAATTCCTAGCCTGGAGTTTGACTTCTTCAGCAGTGCTGAGCTGGATTGAGCCTTCCACCACAACCCTAAGATCTCTTTCAGTTTCAGTCTCAGCCAGTTCGGACCCCGTTAGCATTTATTTAGAGTTCTCCTTCCAGTGTGCGTCACCTTAACACTTGCCAATATTGAACTTTATTTACCAAGTTGTTGCCTGCTCATCCGCTATACAAGCCTTTCTCCATTCCACTTTGTGGCTGATGGAAACACGAGCAGGAAGAGAGTCACGCAGAGCCAGACCGTTTAATGCGTGTTGTTGAATCTGTCTGGTTTCTTTTGGTGCCAAAAACGTCTTTTTGTTCTCTGGCGGCATGCTGGCTGATGGATTTCTGCTTCTGCTTCTTGCAGGCCTTTTATAAAGGCTCTCTTTCCAGAAAACCTCCAAGCCGACAAGAAAGGCCGACCTACGACCGCTGGCAGCAAAATTAAGGTATGTTCTGTTTTGGTGGTGAGGTCAGTCTGGGGCCACAGTCTTGAGAGCAGAGCCGGACCCTCAGGGATATCCCATTCCCAGTTCTTGAACTTTCAAGTTTCCCTAAAACAAACTACAAAACTTTGCCTTTAGCCTCCTTGGCTTATGGCAATACAAGCAAAAACCTTCAGCGAGGATTCTGCTGGGCGACCTGGGCAGGAATCCCTGCAGGTTTTCAGTGTCGGGATTCTGATCCTGTGTGTATCTTGGCACTCCTCATCCATGGGAGATTCTGAAACCTGCTGTTTACCCTCCTCGCCAGCTCCAGGCCACTCCTTCCCACCTGTACCAGCCAAACTGCACACCTGTAGGGTGGAATTCTGGCTCACCTGTTGATCCCTGTGGGAAAGCTGCATATGTAACAGCCACTTTGGAGCACAGCCAAAACTTCTAGGAGAGAGAGCTGTTGTTTGACACAAATCGCGAGCTTTCTTTTCTCCAAGACGGGGTGGGGGTCAGCAAAACTGTTTGCTGTGCATCAGCATTATGAAGTTCTCTTGGGATAACTGTTCATACTCAAGAATGGAGTGGAATGACTTTCTAATTAAAAAAGCAAGGGGGAGGAATAGTGGAGTTTTGCAGCTGGGGGGGGCGTTCTTAAGAAGTGGCTGTGTAGAAACTTGCTGACGTTGTCTGGTGATCTCCACACCCTCCTGCTTTTGCAGAAGCAAGCCAATGACCTCGTGGGCACCCTGATGAAGTGCACTCCTCACTATATCCGCTGCATCAAGCCCAACGAAACCAAAAAGCCTCGAGACTGGGAAGAGAGCAGGTACAAACAAGCTGGGGAGGGGGGGGGGCAGGAACACAAGGAATGGGTGGGGGCTCTTCCGAGATCCTCTGTGAGTGCCCTGCAAGTCGGTGCCATTGTGGAAGAAGGATTCCCCCTCTGTGCCTCTTCTAAGAGAGTGCTTGACCTCTGCCATTGTCATAAGCACATAATGGGTTGCATCCTAATTCTCCACCACTCGAGGCTCTTCCTCCTGAGGGAAGTCATGAAGACCCAAAGCTGCCTTATACTGAATCAAACCATCGTCCATCGAAGTCCACTCAAGCTGGAGGTGACCCTCCAGGCTTTCTTTCCCATCACCTGCTACTGGAAACGATGGGGATTGAACCTGGGAACTTCTGCATGTCAAGCAGATTCCCTGCCACTGAGCCACAGCCCCTCTCCTCTAAGACATGGAGACATGAAGCTTCCTTATACCAAACCAAACCGTTGATCAGCCGGTGGCTGCTTTCCAGCAGAGATCTTTCATATTATTGACCACTCTGATCCCTTGAGCTGGGGATGCTGGGGATTTAAACTGGGACCTTCTGCATGCAAAGCAGATAAACACATTAAGTTGCTTTGTCTTGAATCAGACCATCAGTCTATCAAGGTCAGTACTGTCTACTTAGATGGGCAGCAGCTCTCCAGGGTCTTAGGCGGAGGGAGGTCTCCGGTATCACCTACTGCCTGGACTGTCAACTGGAGATGCCGAGGGTTGAACCTGGGACCTTCTGCATGCCAAGCAGATGCTCTTCCAGTGAGCCAGTCTCTGCGCTGAGCACTGGGAAAGAATTAACATGTAAGAATCTGAGAGAGAATCCAGTGCTTGAGGTTTAGCTCAAAATGACATCGTATGCAGATGTAGGTTGCCTCTGACAGTCATAGCAGGGGACCATCCTAAGGATGTGGTAGGCAGACCAGACAATTGCAGACTTGTTCTCAGACTCTTTTGGGTATCCTCAACTTACAAAATGAAAATGGAAAGGGTTATGCTGAGAGCAGCCCTGTACATACTGTCCTCTCAAGGATCTGGATTTGAGCTGCAGTCTGTTTTCTCATTACGGATCCGGATCCTGATCCTGCCCAGTGGCAACCCCACGGCAGTGCTCTTGCAATGCCTCCCAGCCATTAAAATGGGGCCTGTGCTAGAGAACTTTCCATTGGATTATGCCCACAACCCATCCCTCCTGTGTGTGCCATTAATGTTTGAATTCACTTTTAGAATTGTTTGGTACACAGCTGAGATTATTGGGGAGGGCCAGATAATGTTTGGAGCAGGTCTAAAATTTCTACATTTTGATCGCAAAGAGAAGTAAAACTGGTAATACTTTGAGTTTAACAAAACATTTGTGGAATCTTCCCTCCACTTTCCAATGACATTTTTAAAATCTTCAGTTTTAATTCACACACAGACACACACACATTTTCCCTGGATGTCCAGGCTACAATTTGCAGAACTTTTCCCATCTGAGCATTTGCATGTTCTCTCAGTACAGGATGTGTTCCCCATTGTGTGTGTGTGGTTTCTTTCTGAATCAAGACATTCCTTTTGCATTGCTCACTGTACAGAAGGGATTTTTGGGGGGGGGAAGCTGTTTTTCCAGCGGCGACACTGGAAGTTGTGCCCCCTAGTTATTTTAAGTTTTCAAACTGCCATGGCTCAGAAGCCGCTTTCTCCAACAGTACAAGATGTCCTGTCCTCTGTCCGCCAACTCTTTGAAAAGCAGTGTACATTTTAAAAAGCATTCTGCGTGCAGATATTCCTTCCTATTCGACAGCTGCCTGGTGGAGCAGCGGTAACAAGAGCCGGTTGTCCAACGTCTCTTTTCCTGTTTATAGATTTCCCTCCTGGTCACATCTGGAATAATGCACGGGTGGTGCTGGTAGGGAAACTGTAGCATGCCTTTTGCTGCTTTGCCAGTATCAGCTGGTGTCGAACTACGCCAAACTTTGAGTGTGTTTTTTTTTTTTTGTCTGAGAAAAGGCAGAGAGTGTGGGGTGTGGGGGGAAATCCTTTCCTTTGCAGGCCAGGATTTGAGAATCAGGCAAATGGAAGTGTGGGTCTGTTTAATTTCAACAGGAGTCCTGACTAGAGCTGCTTCTCTTGTTTGACACCACAGCCTGGCTGAACAAGGGGCGTGACCTTGGTTTGAAGCCATATGTGATGCATTCTTAAAGCTATTTATTCTTTGAAGAAAAAAAAAAGTTTGGTGCTGACTTATGTGGGACCAGAACATTTTAAGCTAAAGAAATATCTGGATTATTTATGTATTTCCCCAAAAAACATTTATTGGCTGCCTTTCTTCCCTATGGAACACAAGATGGCTTACAACACACCCATAAAAAAATAAAAGCCAAAATTTAAAACCACAGTTCAGGACTTATAGTAAACTTAACCAAATGCGGTCCTGAGTAAAACCTTCTTCAGCTAAAGAGCATCAGGGTTTGGGGCCAAGGTTGTAGGGCTGAAATGCAGGATTTTAACAGGGATCAAGGAAGACTTTCCCCTAGAAATGCTCCTCTGGGAACAGGTGATCTTTGAAGAGGCTCCTTTCCACAATCTGTCTGATTTTATTTAATAGCTCCAATATATTATTGTAGCCTGGTAGACATCTGCATCTTTTGGCCACACAACTGTTGCAAGATGCAGTGTTTTAATGTTCTCTTCATTGAGTCTCCACCACTGTGCACTCACGAGCTGTAGATCCGACAAGCCTCATCTTTCCTTGGCGACAACACAGAACTAGAGTTGGGTGACATTTTGGCTGCTGAATAAACCAGCGTATTCAGTGGCTGACTAGACTTTTAACTGTGTCTCTCTGTGTTAACTGCTGTCAAGTCACTTCCAACTTAAGGCAACCCTGTGAATTAATGTTCCCCCCAATGGACCATTGCTCACAGCCGTGCTCAGGTCTTGTGAACGGAGGCCGCAGCATCCATTGCATGCTGGGTCTTTCTCTTTCACTAGCATGATTGCTTTTTTCCTTTTGGAGGGGGGATATTTCTATATTCTATGTGCATGTGTGTGTGCACCTGGAAGTCATGGCAACCTCTGGTGACTGACCCTTACTGGGGGCCTGGAAGTGGCTGAGTAAAGCCTGCCCCTGCCTCCCGGCTCAGGTATTCCAAGGAGGCCTCCCATCCAAGTACCTGCCAGAGTTGACCCTGCTTAGCTTCCAAGATCCGATGAGAATGAGCTTGCCTGGGCTCTCCATGTCAGGGTGCAGGATTGCCTGCCTTCTCTAGTGACTGTTGTCTTCTGATATTGTGACCAAAGTATGACAGAGCCTAAGTGTAGTCATTTTAGCATCAAGGGAGAGTTCAGGCTCAAACTATTTCCTTATACATGGGGTAGGTGTGGGGCTCCGTGGTCCAGCACCAACTTTGCCTGCAGAAGGCCCCAGGATCGGTCTCCCATTAAAAGGATCAGGCCGCCTGTGAAACCCCGGAGGGTCACGGCCTGTCAGAGGAGATGGGGCTGATGGTAGATTCAGAATAACCGGCCTCATGTGCTCACTTGGAAGGCCTCCCTGTTACCACCTTAAGATTTGCTTTGCTGTCATTTAAAATGGTTGTTTTTTGCTTTTCTAGGGACCATCTCCCACCTTTTCTACTCAATTTGGATATTTCGATTGCCGCTCTGCCCCCTCCCAGTTCTTGGCCTGCCCCCCCTCCAAACTCCACTGAAACAGCCTTAATTTCCTGCTGTGTTCCCACAGGGTGAAACACCAAGTGGAATATCTTGGGCTCAAAGAGAACATTCGCGTACGGCGAGCGGGTTACGCCTACAGGCGAGTGTTCAAAAAATTCCTGCAGAGGTAACCGTCTTTCAAGTGTCATTTCCTTCCTTTAAGTGGTTATCGAGTGGGGAGGGAAAGTCATTAAGCCCTGAAAACGTTTCCAGGTTTTTTCTCTGTAGAAGGCTAAACAGAAGGTCGTAGAGGGGCAGATGTATTTCAGTCAGTGTTCTTGCTTCCTTGATAGCCAACACAGAGAGGCAAATTTAAGAGCAGCCGTGGTGGGTTGGTTCCTCAAGTCCAACACTGGATCAACCCTCAGTTTCACCCCTCCTTGTACGCTTGAACTGGACTGCTCACTGAATTTTGATGTGTGTGTTTTGAAAATTCATCCATCACCTTACAAACTTCTGAGAACCAGCTTGGTGTAGTGGTTAAGGGCGGCAGACTCTAATCTGGAGAACCGGGTTGGATTCTCCACTCCTCTTCCACATGAAGCCCACTAGGTGACCTTGGGCCGGTCCCAATTCTCTCTGAACTCTCTCAGCCCCACTGACCTCACAAGGTGCCTGTTGTGAGGAGAGGAAGAGGAGGCAATTGTAAGCTGCTCTGAGACTCCGCGAGGTAGAGAAAAGTGGGGTATAAAATCCATCTCTTCCTCATCTTCTCTGGGGGCTTGTTGCATCTGCTTTCTTTCTAACTCACTTCAAACTTGCTGTATTTTTTAAAAAGCAGTTTTGTAAGATTCCCAGGGGTACTGGACCCAGGGAGAGTGTATTTAGGCCTGCTCCATTGCTCTAAAAACATCACATCTCTTTTCCGCCTTCCTTGGATGTGCAGAGCCCCCCCAGGCTTGAAGGCCAAAGACTCCTGCTCCCTGCGTGTCCCATCTGCTTTCAGCATTCCTCTCAAGGATAATTGGCTGATTTCCTCCTATTTTGTCTGCACGCTGGAATTTCTCTTCTCCTACCATTTCAGCAGAAGGACTCCTCCCATCTAGTGCCTGGGAAAGAGTAGCAGGCGGTGCATTTAATAAAGAAGCTACAGCAAGCTGTTGAGGAGGGAGGAAGACCTAATGCTACCCCCTCCCAAAAACATAAAGTCAAGTCTCTCAGGGATGCTTGACGCTGTTAGCAAATCGTTCGTCACAAAGACCTCACTTGCCAAACAGTCTGTGGTGCTGGAAAGTGATGGCAAGTTGCAGCAGGCTCACAGCAACCCTGAAGGGCGTGGGTGTCAAACATGCAGCCCAGGGGCTGAATCAGGCCCCCGGAGGCCTCCTATCAGGCCCCCGAGCAACTAGCTGTCATCTGCTTCCTTCTCCCTCTCTCTTGCTTCCTTCTGCATCACGGCTTGCTTTGCTGGGTTTGCACCTTAGATACACACCTGAACAGCATACTCAGGATTGCTGCAGAACAAAGCAGTAGACAAGTTCACCTTTAAGACCAACTAAGTTTTATTCAGAATGTAAGCTTTCGTATGCTCTTAAGCTGACATTCTGAATAAAACTTAGTTGGTCTCAAAGGTGCACTTGTCTACTGCTTTGCTTCAGACCAACAAGGCTGCCCACTTGGATCTATCAGGATTGCTGCAGCACATTGTCTCCAGATTGTGATGCAATCACTCAGAGCAAGAGGGGTCAGTTATCAGAAACAGTTAAATAAACAAAATGTTACAAGAGTGCTGATCTTTTAAGCTTTGTTTTAAGTTTTAATCTTTAACTGTGTTTGTGTTCTTTATAAAGTTTATATCTCTGCTACCTGGCATGACATTTTATGACACACGGCCCGGCCCGGCCCGACAAGGTCTCCTTTATGTCCAATCCAGTCCTCATAACAAATGAGTTTGACACCCCTGCTAAGGTTTTCATGGCCAGAGATGAACAGAAGTGGTTTGCCAGTTTGGTAAAGCGGTTAAGTGTGTGGACTCTTATTTGGGAGAAGCGGGTTTGATTCTCCACTGTTCCACTTGCAGCTGCTGGAATGGCCTTCTTGGGTCAGCCAGAGCTCTCTTATCTGGGAGAACTGGGTTTGATTCCCACTCCTCCACTTGCAGCTGCTGGAATGGCCTTCTTGGGTCAGCCATAGCTCTCTTATCTGGGAGAACCAGGTTGGATTCCCCACTCCTCCACTTGCAGCTGCTGGAGTGGCCTTCTTGGGTCAGCCATAGCTCTCTTATCTGGGAGAACCGGGTTGGATTCCCCACTCCTCCACTTGCAGCTGCTGGAATGGCCTTGGGTCAGCCAGAGCTCTCTTATCTGGGAGAACCAGGTTGGATTCCCCACTCCTCCACTTGCAGCTGCTGGAATGGCCTTGGGTCAGCCAGAGCTCTCTTATCTGGGAGAACCGGGTTTGATTCCCCACTCCTCCACTTGCAGCTGCTGGAATGGCCTTGGGTCAGCCAGAGCTCTCTTATCTGGGAGAACCGGGTTGGATTCCCCACTCCTCCCCTTGCACCTGCTGGAATGGCCTTGGGTCAGCCAGAGCTCTCTTATCTGGGAGAACCGGGTTGGATTCCCCACTCCTCCACTTGCAGCTGCTGGAATGGCCTTGGGTCAGCCAGAGCTCTCTTATCTGGGAGAACCGGGTTGGATTCCCCACTCCTCCACTTGCACCTGCTGGAATGGCCTTGGGTCAGCCAGAGCTCTCTTATCTGGGAGAACCGGGTTTGATTCCCTACTCCTCCACTTGCAGCTGCTGGAATGGCCTTGGGTCAGCCATAGCTCTCTTATCTGGGAGAACCGGGTTTGATTCCCCACTCCTCCACTTGCAGCTGCTGGAATGGCCTTGGGTCAGCCATAGCTCTCTTATCTGGGAGAACCGGGTTGGATTCCCCCCTCCTCCACTTGCACCTGATGGAATGGCCTTGGGTCAGCCAGAGCTCTCTTATCTGGGAAACCGGGTTGGATTCCCCCCTCCTCCACTTGCAGCTGCTGGAATGGCCTTGGGTCAGCCATAGCTCTCTTATCTGGGAGAACCGGGTTGGATTCCCCCCTCCTCCACTTGCACCTGATGGAATGGCCTTGGGTCAGCCAGAGCTCTCTTATCTGGGAGAACCGGGTTGGATTCCCCCCTCCTCCACTTGCACCTGCTGGAATGGCCTTGGGTCAGCCAGAGCTCTCTTATCTGGGTTAACCGTGTTTGATTCCCCACTCCTCCACTTGCAGCTGCTGGAGTGGCCTTCTTGGGTCAGCCATAGCTCTCTTATCTGGGAGAACCGGGTTGGATTCCCCACTCCTCCACTTGCAGCTGCTGGAATGGCCTTGGGTTAGCCAGAGCTCTCTTATCTGGGAGAACCAGGTTGGATTCCCCACTCCTCCACTTGCAGCTGCTGGAATGGCCTTCTTGGGTCAGCCAGAGCTCTCTTATCTGGGAGAACCAGGTTTGATTCCCCACTCCTCCACTTGCAGCTGCTGGAGTGGCCTTCTTGGGTCAGCCATAGCTCTCTTATCTGGGAGAACCGGGTTGGATTCTCCACTCTTCCACTTGCAGCTGCTGGCATGGCCTTGGGTCAGCCATAGCTCTGGCAGAGCTTGTCCTTGAAAGGGCAGCTGGTATGAGAACCCTCTCCAGCCCCACCCACCTCACAGGGTGTCTGTTGTGGGGGAAGGAAGATAAAGGAGATGATGAGCCGCTCTGAGACTCTTCGGAGTGGAGGGCAGGATATAAATCCAATATCATCATCTTCTTCTCTCTGTGTAGCAACCCTGGACTTCCTTGGTGGTCTCCCATTCAAACACTAACCAAAGCCAAGCCTGCTTAGCTTCTGAGATGTGATGAAATCAGGCTAGCCTGGGCTATGCACATCAGGACAGACAGAGGTGGTTTGCCTTTGCCTGCCTCTGCAGAGCAACCCTGGACTTCCTTGCTGGTCTCCCATCCAAGTATGAACTAGGGCTGATTCTGCTTAACAGCTGAGATCTGACAAGATCAGGCTAGCCTGGGCCACCGAGGCCAGGGCAAGAGACATTCAGAGGCGGTTTGATGGCCAAAGTATTTGAGCTTCAGCTTCAGCATCTGACCTTCCAGGGAACAGTCTGGGTTGATTTCCCATAGGACTGACTGATTTGATCTTTTGCTGTCCAAGGGACTCTCAAGAGTCTTCTCCAGCACCACAGCTCAAAAGCATCTCTTCTTCTACGCTTGGCCTTCCTTATGGCCCAACTCTCACAGCCATACATTACAGCTGGGGTGGGATGCAAGAAATCTTAGTCTGACCTTTTTTGTCCTTCCTCCAAGATATGCCATCCTGACCAAAGCCACCTGGCCTTCCTGGAAAGGGGAGGAGAAACAAGGAGTCCTCCACTTGCTCCACTCAGTCAACATGGATGCTGACCAGTACCAGCTGGGGAGGACAAAAATCTTCATCAAAGCACCAGAGTCGGTAAGTATGACAGCAAAGGAAACCTTTAAGTAAAGGTAGTCCCCTGTGCGAGCACCAGTCGTGCGGAATTCTCTTCCTCGGTTCCCTCCTTGTGAAATAGTATTGCTCACCTGCAGATCTTCCTGAGCATCCCCTACATGCATTCATTCCAAAGCAACACCTGGTCAGCTCTTGGTGTTATTATCCCTATTTTGCAGACTGGCAGCTGAGGCGGAGAGGGTGGCTTCCCTGAGGCCTCCCAGTGAGTTTCTGGCTGAGTCAAGAGCTAAACCAGTATCTTCGACTCAGAGCTCATGCATTTAATCCCTGTGCTTCAGCAGCAGTATGGGAGTGACAAGGGCCCATCTCTCAGAGTTGTTTTAGAGATTTAAGGAGGAAACAATTACAGTTCAAGCAGATCCCCATTTAGACTACCAGCTTTTCTGTTGTACATCAGTCTGAAGCTCAAGCTAGAAGGTGGACATGGTGGAAATTACTGTAAAGTCACAGCCAACTTATGGTGACCTTGTAGGGTTTTCAAGACAAGAGACATTCAGAGGTGGTTTGCCATTGCCTGCCTCTGTGTAGCAACCCTAGACTTCCTTGATGGTCTTCCATCCAAGTACTAACCAGAGCTGACTCTGCTTAGCTTCTGAGATCAGGCTGGCCTGGGCCATCCAGGTCAAGGCAAGAGACAGAGGTAGCTGGCCATTGCCTGCCTCTGCGTAGCAACCTGGACTTCCTCAGTGGTCTCCCATCCAAGGACTAACCAGGGCTGACCCTGCTTAGCTTCTGAGGTTGCACAAGACTGCGCTAAGTTGGGCCGTCCAGGTCAGTGCATGTTACTGACCTAATGAGTTGGGTCTGGGTTGGAAATGGCCATTTTGGCTTGGAGAAAGCAGCAGGGGAGGGGGAGGCAGGAACCCCTCCTCCTTCACACCGCAGTCCCCAGCACAATCAGCAGTGATGTGAAAGGCAGTTCTCCACACTCCTGTGTGACTGCAGGGAACGTGAGTTGGGTCCAGGGAACCTGGTCCGGATCCTTTAGAAGCAATAACATCTCCTTGAGCATAATTCTCACAGCTTTCTCCTTAAGAATCATGCTGAACGTAGTTTGTGGAAGGTGCTGAGAAATCTCCATTGTGAAATCCACAGTCCTGTCATACAGCTGCAGCTCTCTTGGTTTCTTGGAAAGAGGGAAATGAACATTAAGGCAGTGCTAAGTCTGTCCCACAGACAGGCCCTCCCCTATTTATTTAAGGTCCCGTCTCAGTGCAGCCCTGTGTTTTGCGGAGCAGGAGCCAGCCTTAGAAACAGTCATCCTCTTTTCCCAACTCGGGTGGGCGCTGAGATTCCTCAGGCTGCTTCCTCGTTTGCATCTGGGCTGCATCTGCGGTAGATCAAAGCATCCTGTAATATTAACTGCCTCTCTTGATCAGGAGGGTTAAGAGTGCCCTGTGAAAGATTCGCTTTTGTGATCTCTCTTTTTTCCACAGCCTTCCTTATAATCATTAAGATGTGTGTGTGTTTCTTTTGGAAGGAAAGGCTGGGGTTTTCTGGCGTGACTCTAATGGCTCTTAATTGCATCAAACTGGGCTGCAGGGCTTTGATAGAGACACTGCAACTAGCGCGACTGCTGGGAGGAGATTGTGCCGGCAGCGTTGCTGGGAGCTACTGGTTTGTTCTGCCACTCCCTCCCCCCCCCCCCCGCCCCAAGAGAAGGGGAGGCATGCAAACTGCTCACATCTCATGGCAAATTCCAGAGGGGAAGGAAGCTAAGCCTTGTGGCATCATGAAGACAAACAGAGTTGCTATGGCAAAGCTTTCTTGGAGCTTGCTTTATGTGCACTCTCTCAGCCATGCTAATTTTTTGCCCCGAAGCATTTCTCCTGTGCTTTAATCAAGCTGATTATAGTGTACCTTTGCCTCCTTCCTTTGCAGACCCCCCCTCCCACCATCAGAGTGGGTCAGAAGGACTCAGGAATCTCCATTCCGATTCGTATCTGATTAAGGGACAGTTGACTTTCCAAAGGGCATGATGCAAAAATCTTGTTTGCCTCCAAAGGGCTCCTGGACTTGAATATAGCAGTTCTCCTTTGTATCTGATGAAGGCAGAGTTGACTCTCAAGAGCTCCCACCCCAAAAATCCTGTTGTTCTCTGAGGTGTTGCTGGACTCAAATCTAACCATTCCTACTTGTATCTGATCAAGGGAGTTCTGACTCTCAAAAGCTCATGCCTCAAAAGATGATGATGATGATATTGGATTTATTTCCCGCCCTCCACTCCGAATCTCAGAGTGGCTTACAATCTCCTTTACCTTCCTCCCCCACAAGAGACACCCTGTGAGGTGGGTGGGGCTGAGAGAGCTCTCATGGAAGCTGCCCTTTCAAGGACAACTATGGCTGACCCAAGGCCATTTCAGCAGCTGCAAGTGGAGGAGTGGGGAATCAAACCCAGTTCTCCCAGATAAGAGTCCGCACACTTAACAGGGGTGTCAAACATGCAGTTCGGGGGCCGAATCAGGCTCCTGAGCAACTGGCTGTCATCTGCTTCCTTCTCCCTATATCTTGCTTTCTTCTGCAATAACAGCTTGTTTTGCCAGGCTTGTTCAATTGTACAGGAGCTACAGAGCAAAACCTCTATTTTCTCCATTGGCTGAGGCTCCTCCCTTGGGGAGGAAGGGGGGGAGGAATAGCTTGCTTTGCTAGGCTCTCTCAGCTGCACAGCAAAGTTACTGAGCCAAGCTTCTCTTCCTTCTATTGGCTGAGGCTCCTTCCCCACCCTGGGGAAGGAAGGAAAGAGCCAGAGCTTCTTTTGCTCAATTCCCTGGATCCCGTGGGAGAAATGCAAAGAAAGCATCTTTAAGACCAATGAGTGCTAATGTTTTAAGTTTTTTCAAAAATGTTTGTGTTCTTTATAAAATTTGTATCTCTGCTACCTAATTTTAAATAGATACACATGTGGCCCAGCCCAACGTGGCTCAGCCCAACAAGGTCTCATTTATGTCAGATCCGCCCTCATAACAAAAGCGTTTGACACCCCTGCACTACACCAAACTGGCTCTCTTCTCAGTTCTAAGGTGCCCCTGGACTTGAATCTAGCTGTTCTCCTGCAGACTGACATGGCTCCCCTCTGAAACTCTAAGCCGTAATAAACCTGGAACTTTTACTTTTTTTATTTAAGGAACTTCTTTCCTGCCTTTGTCTTTTTTGTAAGTCTTCAAGGTAGCTTACCAGAAATTTGAGGAATAAGCCATATAAATAGCAAAGCCCCACAATAAAATATCAAGTGAGTAGAAGAGATGGCAAACTCGACCAAGTTGCCAAGAACATGGCACAGATGCTGTGATCCTCTCTCAGCCATGATTGTTCTCGCTTTCTCTCATACAGTTTGGAAGCAGATGCGAAGCCAGCAAGACAGGCATGATCTATTTGAACTTTCAGATGAGCTGTCTTTTATTCAGGAAGTCCAGAAATATCCTCCTTTTAATCACCCGCTGGTTGAATCGGATGTGTGTTCCTTGAAGGAAGGTGAACCCTCAGCAGTTGTCTGTGGGGCTTCCGGAGCAGAATCCAAACTTGGCATTGCCTACATTTGTGCTGTAATAGCTACTTTCCAGAAAGTTCCAGTAGGGCTGGCCAGAGAAAGAGAAATCCAGATAGTGCTACCCTATACACACCTACCCAGCTGTGTGCAAACCACACCGAAATGAACATGGGCTGAGAAAGAGCGTTGTGGCCCATGCTGGGTTTCCTTCACTTCCATCTAAACAATGCCCAACATTTAGCTTGGAGTTTTTAATTGTTTTAACTTTTGTTATCCATCCTGAGCCCACCTGTGGGAAAGGGTGGAATACAAATTAAAAATAAATAAATAGACATCTACTCATAAAGGAGAAGCCTTCACTTCGTGGCACAACTGCCTTTTTGTTCTTGCCTCTCTTCTGGAAAATGTTCCCTCTTCAGGTTATGGTGGACAACCAGAGGAAGGGATTTCCAAAATCCAGCAATGGGTCCTTAGATTGCTTCTTGCTTGTGCAGTCCAAAGAAGGTCGGCATCGGTGGAGGAATCACAGTGGGACTGATCCACATCACCTTCCTCTGGTTCAGGCCCTGTTTTTTAATCTAAGGCATTTTTTAAGAAGGTGCGGATAAAAGGAAGTCTTTCTTCACCCAAAGGGTGATTAACACGTGGAATTCACTGCCACAGGAGGTGGTGGCAGCTACAATCATAGACAGCTTCAAGAGGGGATTGGATAAACATCTGGAGCAGAGGTCCATCAGTGGCTGTTAGCCACAGCGTATTGTTGGAACTCTCTGTCTGGGGCAGTGATGCTCTGTATTCTTGGTGCTTGGGAGGGGCACAGTGGGTGGGCTTCTGGTGTCCTGGCCCTGCTGGTGGACCTCCTGATGGCACCTGGGTTTTTTGGCCACTGTGTGATACAGAGTGTTGGACTGGATGGGCTAATGGCCTGATCCAACATGGCGTCTCTTATGTTCTCCATTGATTCAGCACTTGCCTCTGTTCAAAAGCCATTTAAAAGGTCCCCCTGTCAGCAGCAAGACCAGTGGGAGAAAAGTCTGAACCCAGTAGCTCCTCTGTCTTGTCTCAATCCAGGCGTCCCTGAAAACCCCTCCTCTCAGCACCTTTTAAAAATTAGATTCCAATTGATGTTTGTACTGGCTTTAAATTGCCATGGTCTGTTTTGGTGTGCAGTTTTTGGCAGGGTGGAAAGACAACAAACAAAGCGATGATGCCACCCATCTTCTTTACCCAGCAAGGGACGTCTGCCTCTTTTTCACTTGCTGAGTTGTGTATCTGGTTGGTTGTAGTTGTTCCTGCTGGAAGAGATGCGAGAGCGAAAATATGACGGCTATGCACGGGCAATCCAGAAGGCTTGGCGGAAGTACGTGGCCAGGAAGAAATATGTGCAAATGAGAGAAGAAGGTATGTTGTTGCTGCTGGCACTGGGGTGAAGCACTTGAGCTGTCCCAGAGGCAGAAATGACCCTGGTGCAGTAGAGACTGGAGACAGAGGATGGTGTCTTGGGGTCACATGAAGTGTCCTTTGTGTATATGCCATGCCGCATGATGCCTCTCTTCTGACTTGCTGAGATTGTCTGTTTCCAGCCATGGCAAAATCACCCTTTCCCATCTTCTGCAGTGCCAGCAGGGGTCTTCTAATGGAGATTCCTCCTGGCTTAGTAAACAAGCCAGTCTCCAAACAAAAGAAACCTGTGAGGATGCAGGTTAACATGGGTGGGTGGGTGGGTGGCTGCTTAATGCTTGTCCTTCCCTCCATTTTTCTGTTCAGACACCTTCCTCTTCTGCCAGCTGCTCTTCAAGCCATGTGAGGTTGTGTGTGTAGCTTTACTTTGGCCCTTAGCAAATTTCCGCAAAGATCATTTAGGAATATTCCACTTCCCTTCAAAGCCTCTGATCTGCTGCTGAACAAGAAGGAGAGGAGGCGAAACAGCATCAACCGGAACTTCGTAGGGGATTATATTGGCATGGAGGAGCACCCAGAGTTACGCCAGTTCGTGGGCAAGCGGGAGAAGATTGACTTTGCCGACAAGGTCACCAAATACGACCGGCGGTTTAAGGTATGGTTGTGAGCAGGAAACCTTTGTCCACGGCCAGTGCTCCTTGAGGGTGGCATGACTGGGGTGGGGAGAGACCCCATATTTCCAGCACAATTAATGGGAAATCTTTGTTAATTCAATGAGAATTGCTTGGTTCCTGTTAGCGGCACAAGCACAAACAGTCAAAGATCCATTGTCTTTCCAGGGTATCAAGAGAGACCTCATCCTGTCTCCCAAGTGCGTGTACCTGATTGGGCGAGAAAAGGTGAAGCAGGGCCCAGACCGAGGCCTCGTGAAGGAGGTGCTGAAGCGGAGGATCGAGGTGGAGAGGATTCTTTCTGTCTCTTTAAGGTCCGTGCTGTCCATTAAATTCTAGAAGGGCAAGAGAAGAGAGGGGCTGCTTCAGAGGGAAAGGGCAGAATTTCTGACTGCAAAGACTAGCCTGCTGTGGCGGCCAAATGGGCTTAATGAAAGAGCCATGTAAAATAAACATCAAATGTTTGAGAGCCGCAAGACATGAACCACTATTACACACATGCTTTTATTAAAACTCTTAATACTTTCTTTGCACAGAAAGATAAAATACACATGTGTGCACTTTACAACATGACCATGCTAGAAGACTTCAAAAAAGAGCAAGTTGTGAATAACAGACTCCATAAGACCTGCATAGGGAAAGGTTGGGGAATTATTTTTTTGGCACAAGTGGGAGAAGGAAACACACATGTACCATATAAATCACTGACTACCCTTTGCATCCTTATGTATCTCTCTTTGCCTTGACACCAAGGTTAGTAAACACAACTCCTGCAAGAGCTATGAAACTATGGGGGAACCCTACACCACCCTCTTTCTGTCCCTCCTTCCAGTGGCTCCCTCAGCTCTTGTGCCCTCTTTCCCTGCTCGAAGTCTCTGGGTGACCTCTGTGGTGGAGGAGAAGAGCTTGCAAGCCTGTCTATTTCCCTCTCCTTCCCCAATTCACACATGGTGGAAATAATTGCCTACCTAGAGCCAGTTTGGTGCAGTGGTTAAGTGCACGGACTCTTATCTGAGAGAAGCGGGTTGGATTCCCCACTCCTCCACTTGCAGCTGCTGGAATGGCTTTGGGTTAGCCATAACTATTGCAGGAGCTGTCCTTAAAAGGGCAGCTTCTGTGAGAGCTCTCTCAGCCCCATCCACCTCACAAGGTGTCTGTTGTGGGGGAAGGAGATAAAGGAGATGTAAGCCGCTCTGAGACTCTGATTCAGAGAGGAAGGTGGGGTATAAATCTGCTGTCTTCTTCTATAGGTCAGTGTCCAGAGGCTGACTGAGGTCCCAATGCTAAGCATGCTTACTTGAGAGTAAGCCTGCATTATGTTCCTTCTTGACCTCTGGGAGCTGCACAATATTTGTAAAAGGAACATGTAGTTTAGACCTTGCTTTCTCTGCTCTCCTCTTTCTGGCCTCTTGAGCATCCTTTCGGAATAAATACATACATACTGGGATGGCTTCATGTTTCTGTACCTGTTTGGGAGTGGGGGCCGGGGTGGTGGGAAATGCCATCCAATTGCAGCTGATTTATGGCAACCCTGTATTGGGTTTTCAAGGCAAGAGATGTTCAGAGGTGGGTTGCCATTACCTGCCTCTGCGGTCTCTAAGGTGCTACTGGACTCGAACCCAGCTCTTCTGTTGCAGACCAAAGTGGCCATCCTCTGAAACTATACATGGCAAAAGAATGTCCTGGGAGACCTCCCCTTGAATAGGGACTCCATCTGCTTCCTATCCCTAGTGACTGTCCTTTTCTGATTGGCCCTGTTCTTGGTTCTGCTTCTTGGGTGTGCTAACGTGTTGGGAAGCAGGCATTTTAAAAGAGCACTTAGATGAGACATGCAGGTATCTGCCACTCGGTCTAGCTGCAAACGCACACTCAGCGCCACGCTTAGAATTCTTTTCAGACGAGAGGAGCTTTAGGAACGTCTCATGGTCCGATCTGTTTCCACAGCACCATGCAGGATGACCTCTTTGTTCTCCATGAGCAAGAATACGACAGCCTCCTGGAGTGTGTCTTCAAAACAGAGTTCCTGAGCCTTCTGGCAAAGCGCTACGAGGAGAAAACGCAAAGGAGGCTGCCTCTGAAATTCAGCAATACGTGAGTAAAAGCTTGCTCAATGTTTCTCCCTTTTGCTGCTCAGCTTGAAGATTCACACATCCTGAGCAATCTCTTTAGAGGAGGAGTCTCCACGGGAGCCACAGTGCCCGTCAACACCTTTCCTGGAGTTATTGTCTGTGTCCTTTATAAAGTTTATGTCTCCGCTACCTGGCATTCCATTTCATGACGCACATGATCTGGCCCCACAAGGTCTCGTTTATGTCAGATCTGGCTCTCATAACAAATGCATTCAGCACCCCTGCTCCAACTGATGCCTTTGCGATGGGAGACGAAGCTACGTATTTGAGGACGCACTTCCTTGGGAAGAAGTCCTGTTTTTTCCAGGCTGGAAAATTCTGCCCATGGCTTGCAAAGTGAGCAACTTCCCTTGCCTGTAATAACCACGTTTGGTGTGCTCTTGCCCTAGGCTGGAAGTGAAGCTGAAAAAGGAGACCTGGGGGCTGTGGAGCGCTGGAGGGTCTCGCCAGGTGCAGTTCAGCCAAGGCCAGGGAGACGTGGCTGTCCTCAAGCCGAGCAATAAATTGCTGCAGGTCAGCATTGGGCCAGGACTCCCGAAAAACGCCCGTAAGTATGAAGCTGCCTAAGGCGGGGGGGGGGGGGGGCGGGGGGAGAGTGACAGCCACGGACTGCAGCCCACTACTTGACAGAGGCTGCCAACTTGACCAAGTTTTCCATGTTCCGTTTTAGGGCCTACCAGGCGGAACATGACCCAAAACAGAGGCAGCTCCAACAGGACTCCAGGCCACAACTACCCTTCCAGAGCTGCTCCGCCTCCCCCTGGTGAGCATTCAGAATTTTCTTCTCCTGGCTGTCCAAATCTTGGCATCTACTCTTGGATAGATGACAGCCATTACAGCGACGACATAATATTCAGTATTTCCTGCTTGAACATAAATAATACCCCCCCCCGAGTATTTTAAAACAGTGATTAATGGTTGAATCGTTAAAGTGCTGAAGGTGCAGAAGAGGGCTTGGGTTAGAAAAGCTGTAGAAAACTGCACCTAAAAAACTCGGGATCGAAGCACTTTCTGTACAAGAAAAGGCTGAAGTGTTTTGAGATTTTTCAGTTTTTGAATAAAGATGTCTGGGGAACAGGACAATGAAGGAGGTGTATGAACTAAGGCATGGAGCAAGAGAAAAAAATCACTCTCTTCAGACCAGAATTTAGAGTCACCTAAGAGAACTGATTGGCTTTAGCAGTAGAAAAGAACCCAGTAGCACTTTAAAGACTGCGGGAGGGGTGGGGGGGAGGAGAATAAATTGGATTTATATCCTGCCCTTCACTCTGAATCTCAGAGTGGTTTATAATCTCCTTTAACCTTCCTTCCCCACAATAAACACACTGTGAGGTAGGTAGGGCTGAGAGAGCTCTGACAGAAACTGCTCGAGAGAACAGCTCTGTGAGAACTTGTGGCTGACTCAAGGCCACGGAACAGTTGCACGTGGAGGAAGGGTGGGGAATCAAACCCGGTTCTCCCAGATAAGAGTCTGCACACCTGAGAGCTGAACAGAACCTCCATGTTCAGAAGTAATGTACCTTTGAATACCAGTTGCAGGATGAGCACCGTTGGGGCTGGCTGTTGCCTTCAAGCCCTGCTTTGAAAGTTACGATGGAGCATCTGGCTGATCACTGTTGGGGATGGGTCACTGAGTGCAGACGCCCCCCCCTTCTGACCCAGGAGGACTCATTCTCTTAATCCACTTGGTGCGATGTCATTGGCAGAACAGCTCCTTCAAACAGCAGGTGCCTCTTGAAGAGCAGCCTCTCCCTGAACGGAAGGTGTGCTGTCTCTTGGGCTCATGCTCTCTGTTGCTTCCAGGTCTTCATCAAAACGGGGTGATAACAGCCCCACCCCTCGTACTGCACCCTCAAGGCTCAGCAGGCCAACGAGCCAGCCAAAGAAGCTTATACACAAGCATGGCGTGCCCCCCATTGCCGCAGGTCTCTGGAGGATCAGGCAGAATTTCGCAGCAACTAGACAGCCTGGACTTCCTCAGGGTGCCGGATCAAGGTGCTGCCGGGTAAGGGTTGCGCTGTGTGTGTTCAACCGGTTAGCTAATTGGTTTGCGGGTTGATTGGCTGAAAGACTTTTAAGCCATCCGTGTCTTTTGACTAACCGTCTCCTGCTGTCTGGATCAGTGAAGCTACCTTGTATTTGAACACATGAAGCCTGCCATAGACTGGATCAGACCATCTGTTCATCCAGGTCAGTCTTGTCTATTCAGACTGGCAGCCGCTCTCCAGGGTCTCAGGGGGAGGACTTTCACATCACCTGCTGCCTGGTCCTTTTAACTGGAGTTGCTGGAGATTGAACCTATGAAGCTGCCTTCTAGTGAATCAGACCCTCTTTGGCCCATCCAAGTCAGTCTTGTCTACTCAGACTGGCAGCTGCTCTCCAGGGTCTCAAGCTGAGGTTTTTCACACCTACTTGCCTGGACCCTTTCTAGTTGGAGGTGCCAGGAATTGAACCTGGGACCTTCTGCTTCCCAAGCAGATGCTCCTCCACTGAGCCACCATCCTTGGGATCTTCTGCATGGGAAGCAGATGAACACATGGAACTGCTTTATGCTGAATTATCCAAATGTTGGTCAGCGAAGGTCATTGTTGTATATTCAGTCTGGTAGTAGTTTTCCAGGGTCTCCGACAGAGGTCTTTCATATCACCTGCTGCTGGGGACTGAACCTGGGCCCTTCTGGAAGCCAAGCAGAGGCTTTGCCATTGAGCCACGGCCCCTCTCCATACTTCTTGAACTGCAGTCCCTTAAAAGTGCCCCATTGTGCTTCTTGATCCCGACTTGTGCTCCTGTTCTGTAGAACATTTCAAGGCAACTTTTTGACAGAACCTTTGTACCAGACCCAGCAGCTTGGGTCTACCTGTGCAGCTGCTGACCACGTGCACGTTCCAAGACAAACATACCAAGTCTGGCTTCACGTGGGCAAATACGTTTGCAGCCATCTTGGGACTTCGTCTTCGCAATACTTCCTCTGACTTCACTGTCATGAAATCCTTTTCCTCATTTTAAAACACTTTATGGTCCTTGATTTTATTATTAATTCATCTCTGTAAGTGGGAAGTATTTTGCAGGTTGTTGAAAGGGATAAACCACACTTGGGGCAGATTGCACTTTGCAGCAATGTTTAAATGGGAACTGCAGCTACTAGGCAGAAAGGCCTGGCCTAGAATCAATGGAACGTTTTAAACAAAGGAGTCTTTTTAGCCCCAGTCATGTCTATTTTTTTTTCTTCCTTTCTACCCCACCTTTCTCCCCAGTGGGGACCCAAAGCAGCTTACATCCTTCTCTTCTCCATTTTATCCTCACAACAATCCTGTGAGGTAGGTGAGGCTGCTGAGAATGGGTGACTGGCCCACAGCAACCCAGCAAGTTTCCATAGCAGAACGGGGATTCAAATCTGGGTCATCCAGATCCTGGTCTGGAACTCTTAACCATTACACAATTCTAAACAGCATTGCCACAGTAAAAAAGAGAGCTGCATTTAAGTCACTACACTCCCATCAATATGGATTCTTATTTGACTTACAAATCCCCCCTGTCATCTGAAGCTGTCACTTGGGAACACAGATCCAGGCGGGTAGCCTGTGTTTGTCTGAAGCAGTAGAACAAATCGTGAGTCTGGCACTTTTAAGATCGACAGAAGTTCATTCAAGATATGAGCTTTTGTGTCTGAGGAAGTATGCCTGCATGAGAAAGCTCATACTTTGAATAAACTTCCGTAGGTCTTAAAAGGTGCCGCTGGATTCAAAACCTGCTGTACTAGAAAATACATCCAGGTAGGCAGCCGTATGGGCTGAAGCAATAGTCCAGTAGTTGGAGTCCAGTAACACCTTTAAGACCCACAAAGTTTTATTCAGAATGGAAGCTTTCATGTGACATTTCGTCAGACAATGAAATGGGGTACAGTGAGCAGTGCTACATATAGCTGGTAGGCAGTGGTTAAGCATGCAAAATAATGCAGAGTTAGAATGCAATGGCAAAATAGTGAAATAGTTTGGTCTGGATAGCATCCATTGTGTGGGAAAACTGCAAAGGCAATAAGCGTGTCAGAATTGGAGAATGATGGGTGAGAGTCCACCTGTCACAAGGCAATAAACGCTGAGGCTGTTAATTGTTCTATTTCTGCTCAAGGATGGGTTAAACTGAGAACATCTTTTTCTTAGAGGTGTTTCTGTCCACCTGATTTACTTTTTAACATGTAGCATAGCATTATAAACATAATTCCAGTTTGCCAATGCAAAAAAGAATACAGAGGAAGATGGATTTAGCACATGTAATGAAATAAACAACCAATTAAAAAAGACATTATTCTGATACTTTATTCTAATTATATTGGAATACTGTGGATGCATAGCTGTACTTGGTGAGAATGGGGTTTAGCATATGTAATGAGATAAGAAACCAATATCCCTGTTCAGACCTGGGGAGGTGTTTGTTCCAAACAGGCACAGAACAGATTTCATAATAAAGTTGTAATTCAGCAATCAATACAGAGTTGGGATTTTTAAAAACTCTCTGGAAAGATTAAGATAGCCTGCAGCACCACCTGCTGGTACTTTCCTCTTGCAATGCCATCTGTTCATGGTTAGGTGCTGCAGGACAGAAGAGCCCCACTGGATCTTCCCAGTGACTCACTTGGCAAAGTGTTGTTTTCCAGTGGGCCACCAGGAAGCCCATAAACAGCATCAGCTCCCCTCCCTTGTTATCAGAGGCAGGCTACTATTGAACCATTTCAGTTGTGGCTAAGAGCCGTCAATAGGCCTCAGCCTCCGAACCTGTCTGCTGCTGTGGAACAAATCCCGGGCACCAGACATCTCCAATAGTGTGCCTGCTAAAACCTTTCCTGGTGTCCATCGAGTGTTGTTAGAAAGTGAGGAGAGCCAGGTGGGCCTTTTGCCAGCAAACCTTCTGATTGTCCATGGAAGATCTCGTTGACAGTGCAGATTTTAAAAATGCTGCTTTAGCGGCAGCTGCCACCATAGCACGAGAATCTTCACTGTATGAGTGAAAGTAAGATGTGGCAGCCATTTGGTGGGTGGCTACACCTCCTGTGGCAGCCATGGGGTGGGTGGGGGGAGCTGTTCTGTGCCTGTGCCCACCACACTGTGTCAGAATTCCAAAGATGCCTGCAGGCTCAAATGTCGGAGACCCCCACCATACACACACGAAGATACCCAAATGCAGCTGTTGTAAACAACAAAATTAAAGCCAGTGGTCCTCACAGCCTGGCTTCAACTCTCTCTTCTCCTCTGAATCCTGTTCCTTGTCGAGAACAAAACTGAAGATCGGAAAATTGCAAATGCTTCCAAAGAGAAGCTATTGTCTCGAGTTCCTCAGAGAAGGGGCAGAATAAAGATGGATGGTTTTGCTGAGGTTTCCTTGTAGGAAGGGGCCTGGAGATGACAGTTAACCAGGTCTGGCCTTGGGGACACTGCCCCCCATGACGACTTTTGCACCTGTCTCCCTAGAGCTCGCAGGCAGACGACTAACCGACCCCCACCCGCGGGAGGCAGACCAAAGCCACAGCCAAAGCCTAAGCCTCAGGTACCCCAGTGCAGGGCACTGTACGCCTATGACGCTCAGGACACAGATGAACTCAGCTTCAACGCCAATGATGTTATCGATATCCTCAAAGAAGGTAAGGGCGTCTCCTGGCACTCTGCATCCTCCACTGCTCTGCGGGCACAAGGTTGGGCTTTGCTCAGCTGACAAACCTGCCCCACTTCCTGTCCCATAGCTGCTTCAGCCTCATGCGGCAGACAGCCAGTTTGGTGTAGTGGTGAAGTGCACAGACTCTTATCTGGGAGAACCAGGTTTGATTCCCCACTCCTCCACTTGCAGCTGCAGCTGCTGGAATGACCTTGGGTCAGCCATAGCTCTTGTAGGGAGTTGTCCTTGAAAGGGCAGCTGCTGTTAAGAGCTCTCTCAGCTCCACCCACCTCACAGGGGGTCTGTTGTGGGGGCTAAAGGAGATTGTGAGCCACTCTGAGATTCAGAGTGGAGGGTGGGATATAAATCCAATATCTTCCTCAGGTTCAGATATCAGTCAATCAATCAGTATCAGGGATTCTTTATGGCCATGGACCAGCTGAGTAAAACATACATTAATAGAGTGCCTGTAAGCGGGGTGGGGATACAGTCTTCCATTAAGAGGGTTAAAAAACCAAATATGTAACACTAAAGATCAATACTGTATGAGAAGATGAGTCAGTGGAAAAGCTGAAGGCAGGAAGAAAAAGGAAGACCCCCAACAGGAGATGGATTGACTCAGTCAAGGAAACCATGGGTTTGCAAGGCCATTAAGGACAGGGCATTTTGGAGGATGGGTGTAATAAACAAACACCTGAGATCATTGGAGAAGGGGTGGTGCAGCACGGCAGCTGCAGAGATCAAGTTGTGGCATTTTCAAGAATGCCCGGGATTGGCTCCTCCTGTCTCTCCTCCACCCCCCCCCTTCAGTGGCCGTCTTTGCCAAGCACAGGAGAAGTGGCTCCATCCTGTCCCCCAACTCCTGCGGCTGAAAGTGGCAAAATGATAGCATTGTCATGCCAGTGTATCCTTTTTAATTTCATTAAGAAGCCTGCCACTGACATTTGCAAAAAAAAAAATTCTTTGCAATGCATCCAGAGTACAATATTGTTGTACAATCTGGCTATTGTAATACCAGAAGAAGAGATTGGATCTATACCCTGCCCTTCACAACTCAAAGGAATCTCAGAGCAGCTTACCATCTCCTTTCCCTTCCCCTCCCCACAACAGACACCCTGCGAGATAGTTGGGACTGAGAGAGCTCTGACAGAAACAGCTCTCGAGCAGAACAGCTCTGAGAGAACTTGTGGCTGACCCAAGGTCACATCAGCAGGTATATATGGAGGAGTGGGGAATCAAACCCAGTTCTCCCAGATAAGAGTCCACGCACTTAACCACTACTAGCTCTGACGCTGTAGACTTACAGCATCAATGTGTTCATTTCTGAGATTTCCCCATACCTCGGACATCTGTGTTCCGAGAAGGTTGCCAGAATCCATATTGTTTGCTGGAGTATTTTTATATTGCTGCTTTTCACAAATTAACTGGCTTTAAGCAGTGGCCACCATGTCCACATCCTGCCGTTTTAAGAGATCTTGCCCAAGAGTTTTGAATGATGAATTGCTGTTTAGCATTTCCTGAAATGCTGGAGTACAGATCCTGCATAGCCTAGCATTGGTACCACAAGATCTTGCATTGACCTTTCCGTAGTTCAGCTGAACATCAGGTCAAGACACAACTGAGAAAATTGGAGACTTACACTCCCAGCCTCTAATGAGGCAGATCTCACTGCTTAGAATGGGGTCCCCCATTAGAGCCAATGCACACCACGATGCCACTGAGACCCTTCCCAGTGCCCGCAAAGTTTTCAGGAAGTGGGTGGGGCTTCTGCCTAGCAAGGTTTCTGATTAGCCAATGGAGATTTGATTGGCTTGTGCCACAGCACAAGGAATCTCCGCTGTGTGACTGAAGGAACGCTGCTGCAGCAGCTGTTTTGTTCCTGGCTCCACCTCCTGCAGTGGCCATTTTGTGGCTAAGCCCATGACGCATGTCAGAATTCCAAAGGTGCCTGCAAGCTCAAAAAGAGTGGGGATCCCTAGCGTAGAAGGATTGGTTTGGTTTGTAGCATCCATAGTAAACTCTTGGTTAATTTGGAATCGAGCAGTGTTCATAGCAAAAGGGAAAAGGTGATGGATCTTCTCTTTCAGTTATAGCAGGCAGAACACGATGCAGCCCTGGCCAAGCACCACTGTGTCCTCAGTCATTTCTCTCTGCTTCCTGGCTTACCAGTTTCTTTCTAACAAATGATGTTGCTTTCTCCCAGATCCCTCAGGCTGGTGGACCGGCAGGTTAAGAGGGAAGCAGGGCCTGTTCCCCAACAATTACGTGACCAAGGTGTGACGTTGCTGGCCAAGAGACCCTTCCTGAACACCAAGAAGCCAGCTGTGCTGTTTTCCTGCTGTTGTCGACTTGGAAAACGTGGGTTCCGCACAGAATCTCTGCAGGGCAGCATCTGTGACGTTAGAAGGAAGACTGGAGGGAACAGTTGCTCTGTTTACACTCCACCTGGCCAAAGCACATCTCCAAATGAGCAGTTTATTTATTTTACCCTTTAATTTTCTCATGAAGAAAGAAGAGGCCAATTCTGGAACCAGTAAAGTGCTTTGCAGCGGCCAGAGGGTAGAAGAGCTCCGTTGGACAAGTGCCTTCCATGGCCCTGGGGGCCCTTTCTCCATTTTCCTGCCCCTGATGGCAGCAGATGCTCATTTCCTCGGGTAGGAACACTGCAGAGGTGCCCAGTAGTAATAAGTTATGCTGCTACCTGCCTAAGTTAAGTAGGATCCCCCAGGTGGAATCTTGTCGTTTCACCCCTTTTTAAACATTGTTATTTAAGCAGACCTGGCTCATGTTTGCTTGGGAGATTCCCAGAAGGCACTGCAACCAAAGGAGACAATACAGGATGCTGTAAACCATTTGCATCGATTGTTTTAGAGATGGCTGGCCCATGCTGGTTTGTGTTATTGCTGTACCTGTTATAAGGGGAAGGTTCTCTTCCCCCTTGAAGGAAGCTGTACTTAAAGAGCAGATTATACATTTAAAAAACCAAAATACGTGACAAACTGTATGAATGTATAGGACAGTAGCCCACTGTACTTAACCATAAAGGTAGCTTGATTTTAGCATTGGGGGGGAGGGGACCAGGTACTTCTACGTATGCACTATTCTTTAAGGGACAGAGACAGTGTTAATATAGTTATCGAGCCCGGCGGCCTCCCACACCAGCCAAGAGCTGGGCTTTATTAGCAGGACTGTCGGCCACGGCCATTACTCATCAACTTCTGTCAATAAAAACAGACCTTGAAGGGGCCTTTTTGATGTTAGTTCTGTTCTTTAAAGGGAAGACTGAGGCACTGTTGCTGCACAGGGAGTAAGGACCACAGACCACGCACTCACAAGGCATCTAATCCCCCTCCCTTTTTCCAAGAGCACAGTCAAGATAACTTTTTTTAAAAAATGCAACCAATGACCACTGGAAAACTGTTTAACTAATTTGTCTGAAGGTAGTTTATTCTAGGTTTATAAGCTCTAACCACCTAGCCTAGAAACTATCACTGCATCCCAGTTATGAAGGAAGACTTCCTGTCGTTTGTCTCTCCTCAACTTAATGTTGGCCCTTTCTTCTTCGCATAGACAAAGGCAAGAGCCTCTCCCGGACTTGGACAGGAATCATATGCTACACTCTTCTAGCCCTACCAACCAGAGGCTTCCCCCTTGTACACATTAAGAGATGAGACAGGGAATTAGCCATTGGACAGGGCAAGGGAGCAGCAAACACTCCAGTACTTAGCCACTAACAGCCCCCTCCAGTATGAGATGCCTTGCTACAGTTCAGACATGACATGCGGTGGCTTAAAAGAGCTCAGCAAGTCCACTTCACTCTCCCCTACTCGGATAACTCTGACCTGCCGTAGAAGCTTCTTCTGTTGCTGCCTTCCCAAATCAGGAAGGTACCATGCAGAGAAGACCGGGGGGGAGGGTTGCACACCTTGCTGAACACATGCCCCTTTGGCCTTCTGAAGAACAGCCCGGGAGAGAGGTTTTCTACAAGAGCTTTATTAATATAGACTATTAAGTTAAGAGCAAACTCTGTGTCAGTCCTTAAAGGGCCCCTTAGGGCCGCCTTCCCCAAAGACCCCTCCCTCGCTCACGTCAACAGCCTTGAATCTCCCAGCAGAGGCGCAGCAAGGTCCCTGATGGTGCTGGAGTTCAGCTGAGAGATGGCACTGATCCTCATGAGCCTCCTGCTGGTGTACTTGGTCTTGACTGCCTGCAAGGAGGGACAATGTTTAGGGACTAGCAGACCTCTGTGGCAAAGGGTATGCTGATACAGGTGCCTGGCTTGGGGCCTCTCTTTTAATGGGCGAATGTCCACTGGCTCTCTCTTGAAGGCAAGCCTCGCCCAGTAAAGATCCTCATTCCCCTCTCCCACACTTGTCCTTGTCCAGACAAATTCTGAACTCAGGACTCAGATTCTGAACTCATGGCAGCTTCATGCAGTCAAGAGGTAGGGTGGCCTCCAAACACCATTTCTTTTGTGGAAAGAAGCCAACATAAGAACATAAGAGAAGCCATGTTGGATCAGGCCAATGGCCCCTCCAGTCCAACACTCTGTGGCTAATAGCCACTGATGGACCTCTGCTCCATATTTTTATCTAACCCCCTCTTGAAGCTGGCTATGCTTGTAACCACCCACCCACCCAGAATAATTGCCCCTAGAAGCAGAACCAAAGCCTCATGGATGTCCCTAGTGGCTGACAGAAGGTAGCAGATACTTACAGTGTATTGTGTTAGGTTCTTGTTCACTCTCACTACATTTTTGGCCAGGTGACTCATGACCAGGGTCAGGCTGTCTTCTTCGTAGCTAGTGCAGCAGCACAGCTTTGGGCTCTGAAGGAAGGAACGGACCGTCAAAAGCTCAGAAGGGACCATCTCTTGCCTGGTCATGCACAGCTGCTATCAGTCCAGAGTCTGGTTTCTTTCAAGCTGTCACCAATAAAATGCCTGCCTGTGGCCATGTCAGCGTAAGAACCTTGGTGAATTTGTACCTCAGACAAACCTGTAATTCATTTTGGGTATGCCTCTTAAAAGCACTGCTGGGGGGGGAAGTGTGGATGACTGGGGAAGACAATGGGAAGCCACCCCGTAAAAAGTCTGCCGTGAAAATGTTGTGATGCGATGTCACCCCAGAGTCGGAAACGACGGGGGCTTGCACAGGGGACCTTTCCTTTTCCTTAAAGCAGTGCTGAAGTGCTGTAGCTATAGTCTTGGCATCTGCAGCACACAAATTTTCATTCTTTGCTCATATTAAACATTAAAAACAGCAGTAGACAGAGACTCACCCAGTGGCCTTCCGAAAAGACCTTCTGAGACAAGCAGAGAGCTGCAGCGGCTATCTCCGAAGGGTTGTAGGACACCATGTCGTAGTCCACAAGGGTCAGTTCCATCAAATATTTTGCCAGCATGTATACCTCAGCTGTTGCCTGGCAGCACAAAAGAGCAGGACAGCTGTGAACGGGGGCCCAGTGCTTCAAGCTGTCCAAGACCCACACAGAAGATCACGTACCCCTCCCTTTCCCAGCTCTGTGACTGTCTACAGCAAGAGGATCTGATCTGAATTCTGTGTGCCTTAGTATTCTCTGCCATTCACGGATTCCCAGATGCACCCATGCTATATTTCCTGCTGTCTACCTTCCCATTTCCTTAAAGCAGCCTCTCTCCTTACTTTTAGCCACTCCTCCAGAGGCCACAGACCCTGCGCCTCACACAATTTCAGTACTAAAGCAGGAACATTGCCTGAAGAATGACTGTCCTTTCTGGAATTAGTGTCCACAGGATCCCTGGGAACGGGTCTCTGACTTGCATACATTCCTGAATGCAGTGCTCAAAACCAAATCACATTAATTGGAATGCAGAATCCCTCTACCTGTGCTTTGCCCCCTCACACATGAACACATCAAGGTCAGTCTTATCTACTCAGACTGGCAGTGGCTCTCCAGGGTCTCAGGCAGGGGTCTTTCACATCACCTATTACCTGCTGCCAGTGATCTTCTGCATGCCAAATAAAGACTTTCAGAGCTGCAGGCCCTCCCCTCTCAAGTCCTCTCAAACATTTTGCTTGAACAACCATGCCCCTCCCCCAAGTTTTTTTTTGTGGCTTAACAATGCATTATGAAGGGCTCCTACAGGCAAGCAGATCCCAGTGGCTGGAACTTGGAGCTCACCTCACAAACTTTGACAGCTCTTCTCAGGAAGTGAAGTGGAAGTGGACGGCCGAGAACAAAGCCCAATTCCTTCAGGATCTTGCGTTCCATAACCCTGATCTGGGCCGACGTATACGCTCTGTCTGTGATATAGACAAAGTCCAGGATTCTCGGCACATAGATCTCTTCATATTTGGAAGCCAGAAACATGGCAGCGACACCCACCAGCTGGAGCTCCTTGCGGGAGACTGCCTGAGCCTATTGGAGCATACACAAGTGGTTATGTCACAGCAGACAATGGTGGTTCGCCCAGCCAGGCTTGCGTGTGACTAACAAGGACCCAGCCCTTGCAACTTCACTGTTTCAGAATCAAAACTCTTTTGAAAGCAACAGTGCATTTGGAGAGTAGGGTAAGCAGGAATCTATCCTTATAAGCTGCTCAACTGAAGTGCCTCAAGTGGCATAGAAAGAACAGGAAGGGACCCCTGCACAATGCCGGGAACTCACAGCTACCTTCCCCTCCTCTCGCTCCCTCAGTGATGCCTGTTCTATGCCCAGAGGAATGCCGAAAACCTCCAGGATCCCTGGGCCAATCTGGCCTAGAGGGAAAATTCCTTCCTGACCCCAAAGTGGCCATCAGTATTACTCTGGGGATATAAGACAGAAGAAAATGATATTGGATTTATATCCCACCCTTTACTCTGAATCTCAGAGTCTCAGAGCGGTTCACAATCTCCTTTACCCTCCCCCCCCCCATAACAGACACCTTGTGAAGTGGGTGGGGCTGAGAGAGCTCTTACAAGCAGATTCCCTTTCAAGGACAACCTCTGCCAGAGCTATGGCTGACCCAAGGCCCTTCCAGCAGCTGCAAGTGGAGGAGTGGGGAATCCAACCCGGTTCTCCCAGATAAGAGAGCTATGGCTGACCCAAGGCCATTCCAGCAGGTGCAAGTGGAGGAGTGGGGAATCCAACCCAGTTCTCCCAGATAAGAGAGCTCTGGCGGACCCAAGGCCATTCCAGCAGCTGCAAGTGGAGGAGTGGGGAATCAAACCCGGTTCTCCCAGATAAGAGAGCTATGGCTGACCCAAGGCCATTCCAGCAGGTGCAAGTGGAGGAGTGGGGAATCCAACCCGGTTCTCCCAGATAAGAGAGCTCTGGCGGACCCAAGGCCATTCCAGCAGGTGCAAATGGAGGAGTGGGGAATCAAACCCGGTTCTCCCAGATAAGAGAGCTATGGCTGACCCAAGGCCATTCCAGCAGCTGCAAGTGGAGGAGTGGGGAATCCAACCCGGTTCTCCCAGATAAGAGAGCTATGGCTGACCCAAGGCCATTCCAGCAGCTGCAAGTGGAGGAGTGGGGAATCAAACCCGGTTCTCCCAGATAAGAGAGCTATGGCTGACCCAAGGCCATTCCAGCAGCTGCAAGTGGAGGAGTGGGGAATCCAACCCGGTTCTCCCAGATAAGAGTCCTCTGCACACTTAACCACTACACCAAACTGGCTCTCTCACCAAACAGGGCCACAAGAGTCAAGCTCTAGCTCATCCCTTCCTGCCCTTCCTCTCATGAGCTGCCTACATTCACAGTGAGTCATAGAGTCAGGCCTGCTAGGTTGACTACAGTTATGTTGAGACCTTGTTCTTAGCAATTCAAAGCTCCGCCTACTGGGGCTCCCCAGGCAGCCTCTTTTTCAAAGGAGTGGGCAAAATTCACCTAGCGTTATATGCTTTTAAGTCCATCAGCTTACATTAAAGACATTTAACACATTTTTAAGAATTAAGAACATAAGAGAAGCCATGTTGGATCAGGCCAATGGCCCATCCAGTCCAACACTGTGTCACACAGTGGCCAAAAAACCCAGGTGCCATCAGGAGGTCCACCAATGGGGCCAGGAAACCAGAAGCCCTCCCACTGTGCCCCCCCAAGCACCAAGAATACAGATCATCACTGCCCCAGGCAGAGAGTTCCATCAATACACTGTGGCTAATAGCCACTAATGGACCTCTGCTCCATATGTTGATTCAATCCCCTCTTGAAGCTGTCTATGCTTGTAACTGCCAGCACCTCCTGTGGCAGTGAATTCCACGTGTTAGTCACCCTTTGGGTGAAGAAGGACTTCCTTTTATCTGTTCTAACCTGACTGCTCAGCAATTTCACGGAGTGCCCGTGAGTTCTTGTACTGTGAGAAAGGGAGAAGGATGTCTACTCCCTTCCCCGCTAACAATGCAAATCAGAGCATTACAGCTGCTCTGGTCCCCAAGAGCCACACGTAACCATTTCAAGGGTGAGGCGGCAACTGGAATCCTGTCCTCCATGGTCTGAAACAGGGGGTCTGCAGATAGCTAAACCTACAGTCAAAGAGGGTGAACACAGGGCGGGGGCTTCAGCCTACTTGCAAGTAGCGATCCATGATGCCAACACACATGTAGAGCGTTTCCGGCAAGAGGTGGAACCGTGCATGGACTTGGACCAGCCAGTCCACCAGAATGGCCCGCATCCGCCCGCTGAGCTCTGTTCCGTCAAGGTAGAAGGGACACACGCACTGCTGCTGCTGTTAGGAGAGAAGGTGAACTTTGAGGTGGGCCAAGTCTTCCGACTCAAAGCCAAACCACTTGTGACCAGCCAGACACCGCCACCATCCCCATGTTCACAGCTGTCACCAGTCAGAACAAGAAGGCCTCCCAAAATGCTACCTGGAATGCATTTGGATGAGGAGAAAGAGAGAAGGCAAGTTCAGAAGGGTAAATGGTGACAGCCCCAAGGATCAGGTGCCCCCCCCCAACTTCAAACAGCCTAACGCTCTTCAGCAACAGGTAAAGCAGAACATGAACATTGGTCCTTCTGATGTACGTACTTCAAGCTTTCTCAGGTAGCGATAGATGTCCTTTACATAGTCACTGCACAGCTGGGGATCTTCCTCATCATCAGCATCATCTTCTATGTCGCTTCTGAGCAGCATCTCCGAGAAAGCTTGACACAGGTCCTCTTCCCCAGGCACATCCATAGTGGTCGAAGCAGGCTGCTAGTTAGAAGTCAATAAGAGAAACCTGAGACCAGGCTCTGCTTAAGATAAAGACTGGCCAGGAAGTTCTGGCAACCTTCTGCCTATGGTCCTTTCCACCCACTTCCTGATTTACCCTCATCTTTTCATCCTTAGGGCCACCTGGCAATAGCCATCCAGTGAGCTTCGTAGGGATCTGGATTGAACTTGAATCACATCTACCAACCTGAACAGAAAGCTCATGCTCAGATAGGTGTAGCTACACCCGGTTCAAGAGGTGGTGCTTGAAATGTTTAAGAGAGGCCTGGGTCTCAGCCCCATCCAGATTCCAGAAATTTGGGGGGGGCATGCTGAATTGCTCCTACAGAAAGGAGACCCCACTGTTTGCCTCAGAGCCATGCGACATCCTCCTTCCTGCCATCTGTGTCAGGTGGCATCTCTCTGCAAAAGCAGCCTTGAATGTGTTTGTGGAACACCACATTCCATGCATTTCCTCCCCCCTGCAGGCAAGCGGCCTCACAAACAAGGGAAGTTCCAGAAGCTGTCTCCAATGCAGAAAAGGATGCATGTCAAGAATTTCCCCCAAGCACACACAAAACTCCAGACTGCAGCCACTGACACCACACATTGCAGCAGTAAGTGTTGCCTGTGAAACAAGAATGATTTCATCAAAAATGCCCAACTTACCGCCTTTGTTGGATGTCTCTCTGTTAAGTCCTGTTCTGGAAGCTGGGTTTTTGTTGTCCCATGGGTTGATCTGGTAGGTCCTTCAGCCGTTCCCTGGAAATTCTCTGTTTTCTGCCAAAGGAAGGGCAAAGGTGACTTGCAGAACTCAAAAACCTACTTCCCTGACACTCAGCACCAACCTGTGGAGTTTACCTTGACTGCTTTGGCTCTTCTGGTCGCTAGCCTGTTGCTGATTTCTCCCAAAGGACCCCGTGTGCCACTTGCTGGGCCACCAGCCTTGCTATGATCTGCTTTCACGCCAATCTTCACCGGGTTTATTATCTGCGTGAAGGCATCTTAGTTAGTCCTCAAGGTGTGCAGCCCACCATTAACCATGTTGTTCAGAGGTGGCTTCAAATGTAAGCCATCAGTGCAGAATAAAGATGGCACCCTCAGACTTCTGCAATCAGAGAAACTGATTTTATGACACATAAGAAGTACACAGATTTCATACACACTTATTTTTTCTGCAACAGATCTTTTTTCCAAGCGGCATATTTATTTAAAACATTTTCATGCAACCTTTCCACCCAAATAGGTCCCTGAGGCAGCAACCATGAAAACATTTGAACATGAAAACAGCATTTAAAATAATATACACAATTCATCATAGAAAAAGAAGACTGCAGATTTATACCCCGCCCTTCTCTCTGAATCAGAGACTAAGAGCGGCTTTTGTTGTCATTCAGTCACAGTCAAGTCCGACTTTTTGTGACCCCACGGACAAAGTCACGCCAGGCCCTCCTGTCTTCCACCATCCTCCGAAGTCTGCTCAAATTCGTGTTTGTTACATCAGTAACGCTGTCCAGCCATCTCATCTTTCGCTGTCCCCTTCTTAAGAGTCCATGCACTTAACCCCTATACCAAACTGGCTCACACAACACCAAAACTCAATTACTGGGATCATGCCAAATGAGACACAAAAATCTTCACCCACTGGTAGAACACAACAATAAAGGGTATTGCAAGTTTAGCTCTGGAACAAGAGCAAATGCAGCAGACCAAAAAGCACACCCTCAGTCTGGTAACCCTCCTCTGTGATTTCACCATGTCTACACACGGAGAAATCCTGCATTGTAACTGAAAGGGTTACAAGTTGCACTTTTTAAATACAAAAATGCTGAGCCTCAGGACCCAAGATTATTTTTAGGTATCAAGTTGCACCTTTAAGACCAACTTAGTTTTATTCAGAACGTAAGCTTTCATGTGCTCTCTAAGCACACTTCATCGTCTGATGAAGTGTGCTTAGAGAGCACACAAAAGCTTATGTTCTGAATAACTTGGAGGATCTTAACACGGCTGACTACTTGGATCTATTTTTAGGTATGTAACAGAAGCCTTGTGGCACCCTGAAGTCTGACAAACATGAGTTTTCCACAGCAAGCTTATGCTGCAATAAAATTTTGCTAGTCTTCAAGGTGCCCCAAGAATTTATTTCTTGCTGGAATAGGTCAAAACTACCGTTCCTCTGGAATGAAACTCTACACCCAACCCTGTGCTTTAATAGTTTGGAATCAGGACACAAAGATCTTCAAATCAATCAAACAGGGAGAGAAAAGGGAGATGGCTGGCACATTACAGTCGCCAAGTGTGCAGGTATTGTGTGGCTGTACTTCCAGTTCCCCCACTGGTACTCCAGTGGCCTCTAAGAGCGCCAAGGTGACTGCCAAGACCACCAATGTGCACAGGCCCAGAAGACATCAACACCCCCAAACTCAAAAACATTAAATCAAACCCTCTTGTCCGACCAAGAACTCAGCAGAGCCAAACTCACGGTACCGGATTCCTCGTCTGATGAAGTGTGCTTAGAGAGCACACGAAAGCTTACGTTCTGAATGAAACTAAGTTGGTCTTAAAGGTGCAACTTGACTCCTATTTTGTTTTACTACTCCAGACCAACACGGCTGACTACTTGGATCTATCAGCAGAGCCAAGACACCCAGAGAAGGAGCCAGGTGAGAAAGACATTTCTGGACAAGCCCACCGCAAAGCACAGTTCTTGAACCGCGGCAAGGGTTTAATTAGCTGCCTCCCCTAGGGCAAAATTGCCAGCTCTGGGTTGGGAAATACCTGGAGATTTGGGAGGTGGAGCTTGGGGAGGATGGGATTTGGGAAGGGGGGCTTCAATGAGGCATAATGCCAGAGAGTCCACCCTCCAAGGCAGCCATTTTCTCCAGAGGAACGGATCTTTGTGGCCTGGAAATCAGTGGGAGATCTCCAGCCACTCCCTGGAGGTTACAAACAAGCAGGGGACCATGGTGCAAAGTACACAAAATAGAGGAAAAGACCGTGGACCGGCGTCTTTGTTCCTGTGGTACCAATCAGATAGACGATCCTGTCCATTTTATGGGCCCATCCAAAATAAACTGCTGAATCAATTTCTCACAAAGTTTAAATCAGAAGAGGAATGTATTACATTTTTATTGGATGATGCGATTCCAGATGTTACCCTTAAGGTGGCTACTTCCATCTTTTTAGCAATAAAAATAAGCAGGCCTTGAATTCAGCAGGAGCTCACAGGAGCACAGCTCCTGAACCTTTCTGACAGCTCCCCCTTCTCCTCCCCACCTTGTCCATTGAATAGTAGGTGCAGCTGCATAACAATCCCTGGATGAGCTCCACTACCTATTTTTCTACAAAATGACCCCTAAAAATAAGGAAGAATATAACTACAAACACCCATACAAAAATTTTGGCCAACTTATAGCCTCATTCTGTCACATTGTTTTATTATATATGTTTTAAATCTTGTTCATAGTACTGTATTTTGCTATGTATTTTTTATGTTTTAATTTTTTATGGCTAGCAGTAAACTGTATACGTTGGGAGGTTTGCTGGGTTGTTACGGCCTACGGCTACAACAATAAAATCAGCTATATCAGCCTGTTATGTAACTGTAATAAACCTCTGTTGAAAAATGTATACTCCTTCCATTATTATATAATTGTAGTCTTTGGATAACATTTATCCAAAAATAACTACATTAAACAAAACTCAGTATTATGTAACTTTAATAAACCTCTACTGAAAAGTGATACTCCTTTTTGCCTATTATATTATTAATGCCGTTTGATAACACTTATCCAAAAATAACCACATTAAACAAAAGTCAGCGCTACATAATTTTCAAAAACCTCTACTGAAAAACGTATCCTCATTTTGTCCATCGTATCACCGGAGTCTTTGGAGAACATTGATCCGAAAACAAACAGTATTAAACAGCACTATGTAATTTTCATAAACCTCTTATTGAAAAATTCATACCTGTTTTTGTCTGTTGTATTATTAGGGTTTGTAGAATCTTTCGGGCTCAAGTGTCGTGTTCTACTGGAGAAAGTTTTTCTTCCAGACGTTTCGTTCTCGGCTGCGGAGAACATCCTCAGTGGCGTTGCAGCCGGAGCAGGCGCTCTGACCTTCTTGGCTGCTGTGCATTGAGTGGGGCCAGGGCTGCTGGAGAGCTGCTATTTCTAAAACAATGGGCACATCCACAAACCAATTGCCCTTTCACCACACCCCCTCCAGCCTAGAAATAGCAGCTCTCCAGCAGCCCTGGCCCCACTCAATGCACAGCAGCCAAGAAGGTCTGAGCGCCTGCTCCGGCTACAACGCCACTGAGGATGTTCTCCGCAGCCGAGAACGAAACGTCTGGAAGGAAAACTTTCTCCAGTAGAACACGGCACTTGAGCCCGAAAGATTCCACAAACCCTAATGATGTTACCAGCCGTGAAAACCTGAAATCTTTGTTGTATTATTGATTATTGGTAACACTCGTCCCAAAATAACCACACCAAAGGAAACTCAAGTTCTCTGAGATTCAGAGTATAGAGCGGGAGATAAATCCAAAATCTTAGTGTGGTTACTGTGGGGTAAATGTTAGCCGAAGACAACAATAGTGTAGAGACAAACCGAACGAGCACAATTTTCCCAGCAGAGGTTCATGAAAACTAATTTAATCAATGCGTGTCGGCCTCTTCTCTGTGCGCCCCCGGGAGGTTGGCAACGCACCCATCTTCACAACGACCCTGCAGGGCGGGCCAAGCTGAGCGCCGGGATTCGAACTCAGGCCCCCTCCCAGGAGGATCCTCGCCCGACCCTGAACCTCCCTCTTCCCCGCAGAGGTCGGGTTCAGACGTTCACTCGCGCGTCGACCGAGGAGACCCCGCGGGGCACAAAAAGCCCGGCCAGGACAAGCGACACTTGGCGGGGTGGGTCTGCTTAAGCACTGAAGCTGAGTTCCAGTGGCCGGGAGTTCCGCGGGCCGACTCACCCGGGCCCCTCTGAAGTAATCCATCACCTCAGCCGGCCACACTCCAAAAGCAGACGACGACGACACCTCTTCCCGCGCTTGCGCTCTTCAAAAAAGAAAAGAAAAGCCCCAGCCCCGCCGCCATTGGCCCGTTGCGAAGGAGGCGGCGCGCCTATTGGCTGTTGCCCCCGCCCCTCGGTTCAGCCAGGCTGGGAGGGAGGAAATAAGGCGGGATGACGCACGGCTAGGCGTTCGCTCTGCTCGCGCAAGGCCATCTGGGGATTGTAGTCGCATCGGGAAAGGAGCGGACAGATGTTGTGCAGCAGCCCCGGAGAGCCTGCAGATGCCAGAAACGGAAGTCCACGAGGAAACAACTGCCTCGCAAAGGGGAGGGGTAAAGCATCGTGTCGCCAAGCGGAGGCCCGCCAGCAGAGCAGAAAGGCGACCGCTTTCCCTTCTTGCTAGTCCCGCAGTAATTGGCATTTAAATACCTGCCCTGGAGAGGTTAAACTGTTCATCAAGGGGCACCAGATGCTATGCTGAGAATCTGGGGCTTCTGTCTCAAAAAACAGCCCCCGATACGCATGGATCGTACTGTTCCGCAGGGCCTGTAAAACGACACGCTTCCACCGAGCATTTGCAAGTTAGATCACTGGCTACTACAGTCTCCGAAAAATACCTGGACTGACCACCTCCTGCAATCGGCTCCATATAGAACATCTGGACCATTAAGATCTGCCTGACGGAGAACACCTCGCTGGAAGATCATAGCACCCGAAATGAAATGTCAATTTCTATGCTTTAAATTGTTTTTAATGTTTTATTGCAGGGGTGGCCATTGGAGCTCTCCAGATGTTTTTTGCCTACAACTCCCATCAGCCCCAGCCAGCATGGCCAATGGCTGGGGCTGATGGGAGTTGTACGCAAAAAAACATCTGGAGAGCTACCATTGGCCACCCATTTTATTGTGTTTATATCCGTGCATATGCATGACTACGTGAGCCTGCCTCGGTGGGAAGAGCGGGATACAAATTTATTTAATTAAATATTCTCCCAAAACCAGTCCCCACAGAGTATAATAGAGTGCCCCCCCAGGCACTTTCTAATAACCCAGAAGTGAGTGGAGGGCCTCCAAACTGATTGCTGTTTTCAATATTGTACACAGTAATTGTGGTGCTTTGCCAAACCTGTATTGTGAGATTTCTGTGTTTGGCTACATAGCTGTGTATTAGCCTAGGAAGCCATGAGAACCTATACTGCCTATTTGCGAGACATGGTGGCAAGTTGTTTTTGTGAATACATTGTTTGAGCAGTGGATAAGTAGTGTATTGGGGGGAGGGGGCTTGTATTGTCTTCATTAAAAAAAAGGTAGTCCCCTGTGCAAGCATTAGTTGTGTAATGTCTCTGGTGTAATGTCATGTCATGACGTTTTCATGGCATACTTTTTATAGGCTGGTTTGCCATTGCCTTCCCCAGTCATCTCCACTTCCCCCCCAGCAAGCTGGGTACTCATTTTACCAACCTTGAAAGGATGGAAGGCTGTCAACCTTGAGCTGGCTACCTGAGCCCAGCTTCCATTGGGATCCAACTCAGGTTGTGAGCAGAGAGCTTGGACTGCAGTACTGCAGCCTGAACACTATGCGCCATGGGGTTCTTCCAATTCGCTTCATAGCTCATTGTTAAAATAGCGTGTAATTGTTTAGTTCCAGTTTAGAAGGTGACCTAGATGAAGATTGTACGGAAGCATGCAAGTTGAAGGAAATCTGGGGTGCACGCTGTCATCCAGTTTCAAATAAGAGGATTCCAATCCAATCACTATTCATACCTATGGACTGTTGGATTGATTCTGTAATGGTATATTGAGAATTGCCATAGCAAGCATTTTGAAAGAGGTTGCTTGCTTTGCAAGTTGTACTTGGGGTGGCAACTGTTTACTAGTAAAGGATATATATTGCATTGTAAAGTAAATTGCATTGATCGTTGTTTTCAATACTGTACACAGTAATGGTTGTTGTTTGCCAAACCTGTACTGTGAGATTTCTATGTCTGGCTACCCAACTGTGGATTGGCAACCAGGGAGGGACGGTGGCTCAGGGGTAGAGCATCTGCTTGGTAAGCAGGAGGTCCCAGGTTCAATCCCCAGCATCTCCAACTAAAAAGGGTCCAGGCAAGTAGGCGTGAAAAAGCTCAGTGGAGAGCCACTGCCAGTCTGAGTTAAGACAATACTGACTTTGTAAGCCGCCCTGAGTCTACCCCGGCGGGGAGGGCGGGATATAAATAAAATTTTATTATTATTATTATTACTTTGATGGACCCAGGGGGGTCTGATTCACTAGAAGGCAGCTTCATAAGTGTTAGGGAGGGACGGTGGCTCAGTGGTAGAGCATCTGCTTGGTAAGCAGAAAGTCCCAGGTTCAATCCCCGGCATCTCCAACTAAAAAGGGTCCAGGCAAGTAGGCGTGAAAAACCTCAGCTTGAGACCCTGGAGAGCAGCTGCCAGTCTGAGTAGACAAGACTGACTTTGATGGACCAAAGAGGATCTGATTCAGTAGAAGGCAGCTTCATGGGTACATATATGTTCATAACCCCTATGCCCACCCCCCAAAGGCATCATCCCCCAGGAGTCCTGAGATCTGAGGAGGTTGGCCAGAGGGTCTCAGAAGCAAGGGGCGGCAGGGCTGGCAGCAGTAAGCTGCAGAGACAGGGCCACTCCTCCCCCTCCTGCACCCTACATCAGCAGGAGGGGCTTTGTGGAGCAACCGCCACCACTCCCGCTGATCTTAGAGGCCCCCCCATCGCTCAAGCCTTGAGGAGGCCGGGAAAGGGCTCCGGCCAGTTTCACAAGACATGACACAAGAAACAGGTGGATTCAGCTAACTTTTATTAACCGTAAAATTAAAAAATAAAATAGGAGGCCCGTGACTGAGCAGGGGACCTCGAAAGTTCTATGAAGTCATGGAAATCTGCTATAAGAAATGTAAATTCTAGGTCATGATTTAATGTTTGTGGGTTTTTTTTCTTTTTTACAAAACCATTTTGTGCAGATTTTCAGGTGAATTTTTAGCATGACTGAGGAGCCCCCCCCCCCAGAAGGGATCTCCCCCATTTCCCCTACAAACTTATTTATTCAATCCGCATCTATCTACACAATCCAGCTAGTTGAAATCAAATATTTAGTGTTCACAAGAGCTGTTTCACAGCAGCAAAATTATTACATTAGAGGGACGCCCCCACCCCCCCCAAAAAATGGCTAGACGTAAGAAAATGGTACATCCAATCTGACAGCAGTCTAAATGTTTTAATATTGACATTCAAATAAATCTGCATTATGCTGAAGGCTTCAGAACATGAACACGTGATCAGAAAGGGATGCTCCAGGAACCGAGGATGACCCCTGAGATGAGAAGGTCGTGTCCCCAGTTATTGCCGAAGGGGCCAACTTGGAATAAACCAGCACTGCGGTGCTCTCGCGTAGCTCCAGTTCATTTTAAGTGGCACTGACGCAAGAAAAGCGCTTGGCATTTCTGCCCGACATAAGAATACAGCAGCGTTGTTGGGGTTTTTTCCTAATTAGGGAATGTCTTAAAAAACACAATTATCGTCTTGATCTTTATACACTTAAAAACTAAAATACATGATTAAATTAAGGTCTCTGATGTTAGTAAATGAGTGAAATCATATTCTGAAAAGCTCAACTCTATGTAAAAAAAACAAAAACAAAGCCAGACCACACAATTCTACTTTCTAAAGCAGATTAAGTCTTGCCTGCAAGTTTGGGAGGGTGACTTAAGCCCATAACATGTGCAAAGAAATGCAATAGGAAGGACCATGCAAAATTACAGGGAACCGTGGTTAAGAGTTGGGGGAAATTGTAAATTCTAAAAAAAAAAAGAGAGAGAGAGAGAGAGAAGAAAAGTAAGCTTTATAAATACACGGAACTGTAGGTTTTAGCATTAGGTATACCATAGAGCAGACACATAGCACTCTCTAGCAAGGTTCAAATGCTTCCAACATCTGCAAAGGTAGGTCATGCCATCTTTGGTTGACTGCAGTACCAGGAAGGATGGGCGTGAAGACAGGAGCGTGAGGAGGGCTGGGGGGGGGGGGAAGGGGGTCAACTCTCGCTGGGCAGCTGAGCCTCAATGTCCACTCTACAAATGGGGCACTTCTTGTTCGTGATGAGCCATTGATCAACGCACACCTGGTGGAAAAGATGCATACAAGGGAGGCGCCTGCGGGGAAGGAAAGAGAAAGAAAAGAGGGGTGAGCCATCCACAGGCACGCACAGCTGTTTGCAAACCAAGGTCAGCAGATTAACAGGGTGCAAATTACACTTAGGCACCCCTGCATTCATTCCACAAACTGGGTTGATGGCAGCGAGTTGAGTTAGTGTGAGCTAGTTGTTTTTTAGCCTCCGGCTCACACATATTTGTCTCAGCTCAGGGAAAAAGACCCCAGAACAACCTAATTTATGCCGTAGCTCACAGCTTTAATGCCAGTAGCTCACAAAGTAGAATTTTTGCTCACAAAACTCCACAGCTTCGAAGGAGTATTGGTTGATGGTTATCAAGGATTATAAATCCTACAACAAGGATGGCTCAGTGTGGGAAAGGACTATGAGGAGAGAGAGTGTGGACCTGGGAATACTGATAGTACCCCCTGCCTACGGAGGGGGAGGGCTTCATTCTTCCCAGGTACCCTCTGGCTTCTGATCCTTCTTCCCTACACTTTTCCCCAGACATCCACAAGCTTCTCCCTGCAACCCAGGGTTTATTAAAAAGATGATGACATTGGATTTATATCCCGCCCTCCACTCTGAATCTCAGATTCGCTCACAATCTTCCTTCCCCAAAACAGACACCCTGTGAGGTGGGTGGAGCTGAGAGAGCTCTCCCAGCAGCTGCCCTTTCAAGGACAATTCTGCCAGAGCTCTGGCTGACCCAAGGCCTTTCCAGCAGCTGCAAGTGGAGGAGCGGGGAATCAAACCCGGTTCTCCCAGTTAAGAGAGCTCTGGCTGACCCAAGGCCATTCCAGCAGCTGCAGGTGGAGGAGTGGGGAATCAAACCCGGTTCTCCCACTTAAGAGAGCTCTGGCTGACCCAAGGCCATTCCAGCAGCTGCAAGTGAAGGAGTGGGGAATCAAACCTGGTTCTCCCAGATAAGAGAGCTCTGGCTGACCCAAGGCCATTCCAGCAGCTGCAAGTAGAGGAGTGGGGAATCAAACCCGGTTTTTCCAGGTAAGAGTCCGCACACTTTAACCATCACACCAAACTGGCTCGGTATGCTGAGACGCTGCAAGGCTAACCGGCAGACGTACTAAATGCCTGCAAAAGACTGCAATGCTTAAGCAGTGTAAAGAATAACAGAATTCAGCTTCAGAAGTTAACCCTACATCCAGTCTCATCCTGAGATCTGTCGGGGTGAAAAGTTACAAGATCCTCTCCCAGCTGCAGAGGAGGGAAGTGCTGGCGGCTCGTGAGCAATAACACAGAGACACACCTTAGAAGTCTCGGCCCTCCCTCTGGACCCTTCGAGTCCAGGAGCATCTCAGAGACCAGCGAGCTTCTCAGGGGATGACCTTTCGAGAGCCAAAGCTGCCTTCCTCACACCCCGTTCTGAATAGGTAACGCCCGAGTCAGTGGTGACGTTGCAACCCCTGATGCCGCTCCGGTGCTGGCACGCAGCAACAAGGACCGGACGGGCAGATGAGGGGAGGAGGATCCCACCATCCCTAAGGGGGGTTCCAATACCCCTGAGAAGGCAGGCGCGCCAAATCAGCCTCTGCGCGCTCTTTAACCGGCATGCCTCTCTCTCCTGGAATCCGCTTCCACATTGGCCTGAGCACGACAAAGGTGAAGCGAGTTTTCATTCATGTCCTTCGAAGGTCATCCCAAGAATGCGTCTCTTCTCGCCCTTGGGGCAAGGAGCCTGCTTCCTCCCTGCCACGCCATCCCTGTGTGTGCCTGACGCTGCACCTTCCCTAAATCCTCAAGCCTATCTGGTCTTTCTTCCCCCTTTCCAGATCCTAGGAGTCAAAGAGCCCAGCGTGGCATTAGCTGCCCTGCACATTAAGAGGGGCTTGACTGTTAGTTACCTGACATCTTCACCTTCCTCTAAAATAGATAAACAAATGGTGCACTTTTCCTCTGTGTCCTCCTCCGTTCCTTCCTCTCCATCTTGTTTGCCGTGCAGTTTCCTCTGTGAGAACCAATCAGTTGTTACCTTGTTAGCAGAGATGACATTATTGGCAAACTGAATAAGAGACACTGGTGCACAGTCAATTATCGCTTGTACTGTTAACGACGACAACATTGGCATTTCCGAGAGAACGCAGACTTAAGGTCTGGAAGCATGAACAGAATGAAAACCATCAGGCTGTCTCAGCCGCTAACCCCTCCAGCCTCCGCACAAGCATGAAACCCACCCACCCACCCCCAATTTGATTTTAACACAGAAAATATGCAGCACCCCTAAGCAAACAGAGGGATGGCTGAAGCATCGCATGAAAGGCAGGGCTGGACCACAGGAAGCTCAGCCTGAGACCAGCTGGGCTGCAGAACCCAAGAAAAACTGACCAAGATCCAGCCCCTTGCTCTGACAAGTGCTGAGATAAGCTAGTTACAGCTGCCCACTTTTGCAAGCGAAGTGACTGACTGGCAGCCTTCCACAACAGGAGTGGGCTAGAGAAGGCAGAGAAAGAATGACTTTTCTCCCTTTCTCACAATACAAGAGCTAGTGGGCAATCAATAAAATTAATGAGCCGGAAGCTTAGAAGGGGTCAAAGGAAGTTCTTCTTCACCCAAAGAGTCACGAACACATGGAATTCCCTGCTGCAGGATGTGGTGGTGACCAGTGTTGCCTCTAACCTAAGTTAGTGTGAGCTAGCTCACAATTTTTTAGCCTCTGGCTCACACATTTTTTTTTGTCTTAGCTCACGAAAAATGGCCCCAGAGAAAACTGTTTTATGCAGTGGCTCACAACTTTAATGCCAGTAGCTCACAAAGTAGAATTTTTGCTCACAAAACTCCACAGCTTAGAAGGAATATTGGTGGTGGCTACAAGCACAGCCAGCTTCAAGAAGGGACTGGATAAATATATGGAGCAGGGGCCCCTCAGTGGCTCTTAGCCACAAGGTATAGAGGGAACACTCTGTCTGAGGCAGGGATGCTCTGTATTCTTGGTGCTTGGGGGGTTACAGTGGGAGGGCTTCTGGTGTTCTGACCCCACTGATGGACCTCCTGATGGCACATGGTTTTTTTGGCCACTGTGTGACACAGAGTGTTGGACTGGATGGGCCATTGGCCTGATCCAAAAGGGCTTCTCTTATGTTCTTCTGTCTGGGGCAGGGATGCTCTGTATTCTTGGTGCTTGGGGGGTCACAGTGGGAGGGCTTCTGGTGTTTTGACCCCACTGATGGACCTCCTGATGGCACCTGGTTTTTTTGGCCACTGTGTGACACAGAGTGTTGGACTGGATGGGCCACTGGCTTGACCCAACATGGCTTCTCTTATGTTCTTACGTCTGGGGCAAGTGATGCTCTGTATTCTTGGTGCTTGGGGGAGGCACAGTGGGAGGGCTCCTGGAATTCTGGCCCCACTGGTGGACCTCTTATTGCCCCAGGGCTTTGGCCACTGTGTGAGACAGAACGTGGGACTGGGGGAGTCACTGTCCTGATCCAACATGGCTTCTCTAATTCACTTAAAATGCTTTCTGAGTAGTACCCACTTTAGATGTGAGCCAACAAAGCAAGCCTGCCAGGGAAGGGTAAGAGCTTCCTTGGCACATTTTTGTTCAGGGGATCTGGTGGGACATTCATCTGCCCACATGCAACTGCCAGCCCAGAAGAAACAGGTGCATAATTGGAGGCTGCTGCCCACAACATTTGCACGGGGAGCTACAGTGACGCCCTCATTATCTTCCTCAAGTTGGCTCTAGATCTACTCTAGAACAGCAAAGGTGGGTAAGGATTTGACTGTGAGGACCCCGACAGGTTAGCATTCTAAGAAGGTCCTGGATCAGCTAGATGGACTTGCTGACTAAAACATGTAACAACATTCATCGCTTTCCATGCAGGCTCCAAAAAGGGATTTTTGTTTTTTCTTTAAAACAGGCATGGCATGGACTGAAAACAGTGTTGGGGACTGAACTATTAACACGTCTGTTGGCATAAGCATTAAAAGCAGGGTTTGATACGTTAACCCCTCAAAACTGAAAAAAAAAGACATCCAAGGTCATACGCGGCATTCGCAACTTGGAGGGAAACCTCACCTTTTTGTATTTGTGTGGATACGTGCACCTTTCGATAGTTCCTTGAGAAGCCCCACGATTCACATTTCCCAGTCGCTCTTCCAGGTGAATCAGTTCCTGGAACCAAGCAGAACCGGCAGAGCTTAGTACAGCCATCCTACCGATTTGCTCAAAAGACAGCAACGCAAATCCTCTCCTCCACTTAAGGGGCAAGCAACTTCTTTCTCGAGTGCAAAGGGACACCGGCCCCTCCCTGCCACGCTGGATGGCTGATCTGCTCTGCTATCGCCGTAATAGTGTCTCTACTCCAGCTGCCACTGGTTGGCTTGCTCTGAATGTGACAGAGAGGTCTGGTAGGGGCCGGCTGGGTGTCTGCCCAGGGGGCCTCAGAAGCTCTTAGAATCCCCGTTCCAAGGTCCGAAAGCAATCGGGACGGAACCACGCCATGGACTTCTGAACGGCACCCAGCTGTTGCAGACTGGATGGGTGGCCAGAAAACGTGCCATGCTGTGGTTTGTGGAAAATCTTATCAAGATAATAGGAATAATGGATGTACAGAAAAAGGCAGTATTTTCTGATGCTCTTGCAGGACACCTAGGGAGAGGACGGCTCAGGGCAGAAACGTGCCGACCAGCTCCTTCAGCCCCAGCACAATCTGAAGAGTCCCGAAAGGCTTGCCCAGTGACTGAGCGTCTTAAGAGTTCATTCACTCTCTGCATCCGATCGCCTGAATTTCCCTTCCTTCGCATCGCTAGCGGCAGCTGCCCAAGTGGCCCGGTTTCACTTCTGGATCTCGACAAGCCCCTCCCACCAAGCAGCAGCCCCCGTCCCCTCCCACCAAGCCATCTCCAGGAGTACCGCAAGCTGCCCAATGAACCCACCCTGCAGTGCTTACACCTCGGAAGGGCTGCTGACTCCTGCATGATTCGGAAAAAGGCCTCTCTCGGGGTGTCTTTCGCCCCTGCTGCGGCAAGCCCCTCCCCCCCCCTCTCTCCAAACTGCCTCTGTGCCGCTCCGTTCATTCCATTACAAACCTCAAAATTGCCCCTGAAAGGGCCTCTGAATGAAGTTCCATCCAATCCCGATGAAATGTAACGGATGTGAGGGTAGCCCGCCATGTCAGGAACCTAGTCAAATAGCAGAAGTGAGTTAAATCTAATGGCAGAACAGCTTTTGGCAACTGACTGTTCACGTTGTAAAAGACAGAACCCTCCGGCTTCGATTCTGATCTCCGACAGGCAGAAAGAACCCTGGCGGGGACAGGGGGAAAGGGGGGGAGGAGCCTTCCCTGTTTCCTCTCTAATGCTCTTAACCCTCTTAACCCAAAACACATCGCCTCCTTCAAGGAAGGAGCAGGATTCTGGGCAAACCCCGTCCAGAAAACGAAGCCAATGGAAAGGCCCGTCCTCACCCAATCAGGATTTTTCTGTGAACGCATTCTGCAAACGTTGGCAGGTTTTGGGGAGCTCAAATGCATTTACGTATTTATACATCAAGTCTAACTCCTGACCTAGACGGCCCCGGCTAGCCTGACCCCCTCAGATCTTGGAAGCCTTGGTAAGTACTGGGAGAGGAGATGTAGCGCCAAGGCAACAGCAAACAACCTCTTAACTTCTCTTTCTTTGAAGGGGGGGGGGGATGTATCATCATAATTTGATAGCAACAACAAAAAGAAAAAGAACTCTTAACGCTATTCAGGGATAGAATGCCCCTTCAAACAATCTAAGAAGACGTCAAGGCAATGTCTTCCACAGTGATTGGCAAGGAAATCTTCCCCTGGCAAAATTCAAACGCAGAAATCATAATAAAGACTGTGGCGGGGACTGCTCTCAGACAGATAACCGCTCCAGCCGACTCTCAATGTATCTTTCGCCATACGAGACCTAAAGCGCAGCAACGCACTGCCAGAAAAACACTCTGCAGAAGTCCTAGGCTTTTGTGGGGGGAAACAAGAGCGGAACCTGGAATATGGAGAATGATGGAATATGGGGAATGATGGAAGCGACACCATTTTCTTTAAACGAGCGAGAAGCGCGGACATCGCTTCTCGGCCAGCGCCACCTAGTGCTTGGCAGTATTACCAACATTAATATGACCCTCTCAAAAGCCTCCCGGACTAGAACTTCACGGTCAAGAACGCAACCGAAGCTGCAAATCAAGAGTGTCCCTCTAAGAGAAAAGGAGACCGATAACCCTATATTGCAGATACGCTCCAAACCGGGAAGCAGTTAAGGAATTAAAGGAAGACAGTGGATTCCCTCTGAGCAACTCAAGTGTTCTTATTTTCTAAAGCCCTCCCATAAATTCAAGGTGTTTGACTCAACTGTCTCCAAGGGAAACCTCAGTGACACAGAACGGACTGAGGAGTTAAGCAGCAGTGGCCGTGAAGGTCCCCCCCCCCGGGATCCCCACGAGGACTCCTGCTGAGGCCAGAGGACACAGGCCCTCGTCTCACGAAGCTGCAAGGCCTCTTGGGAGACTGCAACATGTCACATAACAGTGCTCACACTGTGTCAAAGATGTGCTGGGATTGACTCACTACCGACAGGTTCGGGCCTCATCCAAGCAGTCAACCCAGCAGGTAGCCGCAAGCGGAGAAGCTTCAAGTTTCCTCAGATGGGCTCCTGACAAAGCACAGCTGTCCTGGACCCTCCCTGCAAGAGCAGCTCGCTATGACCAGCATCTCAACAAAGGCATTTTGTTTGCCCTCCGAAGAGAAACCGTCTTCCTGTGAAAGGGGGCTGCGAAAGAGAAAGCCCTCTACTGCAGGTGGAACTCTGAAGTTTTCTACCCACAATCCCTTCTTGAAATGACACCGTGAGAACTGGTCCTTCTGCTCCCAAAAAGCAGCAAGAGGAAGTCAGCGACAGCCTCTTCCCTTCTGCAGAGGCCACCTTCAGGTTTTCAAATGCATGCCTGTGACAATGGCAAAAAAAACCACACTTGCTCTGAAAACTGCACACACTAGGATTTCCTGGAGCTTGACTCAGCGCTCGGCCTTTGTCGAATTCCACACAACACTACACACAAACACAGAGTGGGCTGGGCTATTCCTTCTCTCTTCCTCTTCCCTCTTCTCCGGTTTCAAAGTGGCAGCTGACATATGCTCTTAGCCTCCACTAAATACGAACCCGCTCATTCCCTCAGAGATCCAAAAGGACACTGAACAAGTCCTGTCTGAAATGAAACCACCTCAGGAGCGGCAAAGGCTCCCCTTTCCAGCCCGGAACTGCCGAGACGCTGCCCCCTCCGGAACCAGTTCTTGAGCCCAGAAGAAATCAGATGCAGAGGGTCAATGTACTGCTGGGAATTTGATTTGGGCCTCTCGCAGTTCCCCAGAGTCAGAAATGCAGCTGTCCTGGGGCCAATCAAAGGCTCTTCCCAGCTTCTGTTAGCAGGGCTGGCCTGTCATGAGGCAAAGCAGGCAACTGCCTAGGGCGCTGGCCTTCTGGGGGCTCTGACTGGGCGTCCCTCCATGTGACTCGGTGACGTTATCAGTGCGGGGGAGGGGGGCAGACAGTCTAGGGCCAGCCCTGTCTGTTAGAAGGTCTCATTTTGTGTGTAATCATTTCCTTATCAAAGCTGGAAAACAACAAAACCTCGAGGCGGAATGGCTCACGGGCCTTCCCCACTCCTCCACCCAGCCCCCTCTCTCTTCCAAAGGGGCTTCTGCAGTATCATCATCATCAATTTTATTTATATCCCGCCCTCCCCGCCTAGGGCGGCTAACAACACAGGTCAATATATACATTGTACGATGTTTAACAATACTAATTTAACAGTTTAATTAAAATTCTATTAAAATCCTAAAACGATAAAATTAATTAATACGTTGGTGCTATTGTACAGATGGTGAGCTTGCTCAGCAGTCTCTCTCTTAGTCGGTAAAGGCCATTCGGAAAAGGATGGTCTTGCAGGCCCTGCGGAACTGTTCAAAGTCCCGCAGGGCCCGCATTTCCTCCGGAAGCTGGTTCCATAGGCGTGGAGCCATAGCAGAGAAGGCCCGAGTGTGGGTACTCTGTAGCTTTACCTCTTTTGGCCCGGGAATAGTCAGCAGGTTCTTCCCTGCTGACCTCAGTGCTATCTGGGGTTCATACGGGGAGAGACGGTCCCTAAGGTAGGCAGGTCCTCGGCCAGTAGGTGCCCCCCTACCCCTCCCCACCCCCAAGTTATGACGAGCGTCAGTGGTGCATCCGCAGCCACGCTCCTTACCATCAAAGGAAGAGCCCCGATTTGCAAGTGGTGAAGTCGGGGCGGGGCATGATAGTGAGCCAAGTGAGGGTGCAGAGGGCCGGGCGGGTAGGTGGCTGCCGTCACGCCTGCTTCGATTCCCAGTTCCCTGCAGAGGGAGCAGAACATCCTCCGGTTAATTCCCTCCCTTCTCACCGCCTCAGCTGGGAATTCGGCACCTCCCTCACCTTTCGGGAAATGCCCTCACAGAGGTGAGAGGTCTCACTTGTGCTGCCGCGCAAATGGCACAGGCTGCTCTTTTATTTCCCGCTCAAAAGCACCTGTCAAGCTCAGCTTAGCTGAAGCCCAGGCCGTTTGCAGGACTGTCTCCTCCTAGAGACTCTGGCCCCTGCGCGTGCCCTGAGGCTGCCTCGCTTGCAAGCCCCTCCCACAACCGAAAGATCAAGCATCTAATTGGTGGGATTCCATTCCTGGGAAGTTCTGCTTGGGACCCACCCTAACAGCTTTCAGTAAGTGACTTAGAACTTCCTCGGAAATAAAAGAGCTTTCCGTCAAGGTCAGTCCTCAACCTCTTGAGCCCAGGTTAGGCAACAGGGCTGCTCTGAACATCGAGCAAGAAAACAACGCTACAGAAGCCGACTTGTGAAAAGGGAGACACAATAACAATGCGAAATACTGTGCAAGCTCAAGTAATTATAACACTGTATTGCCATCCATATAAGTATTAATTTGCTCAAGAATACCCACTCCCCAGATATTCTCTGGTTTGTAATAGTCTGTTATTTAAGACTTCAGATATGATATGATATCCAAAAGCCCAACAAGATCCCCATGGTACTTCTCATTTCTTTGTAACACTTTCTCAATGGAGAATCAGCAAGTACAGACTGGACTTCCAAAGTGTCCAGCCCAAACCTCACAGGCAAACCATGACCAGTCCCATACCTGAGTTGGCAACGGAAGAGCTGTCCACGTCAGGAGGAGAAACAGAGAACGCTGAGCGAATGCCAGCAAAAATAACCAGAAGCAAGAGCTTTTGGGGGTGCTGCAACAGCAGGCAGTGCGGGTGCCGGAGGGAGGAGGAGGAGTGTTTGGAGGACTGCCGCTGTGAGTCTGAGAGGTGCTGGGACTACAGCGGCCAGGTCTTAAGGCCTGTCAACACCCAAGAGGCTCTGGCCCGCAAACAGAACACAGCAATCTCTTTTGCTCTGCGGAACCTTGAAAATCAGCTGCCAGTGGTAAAGAAGATGAAGATATTGGATTTGTATTCCGCCCTCCACTCCGAAGAGTCTCAGAGCGGCTCAGAATCTCCTTTACCTTCCTCCCACACAACAGACACCCTGTGAGGTGGGTGGGGCTGAGAGGGCTCTCACAGCAGCTGCCCTTTCAAGGACAGAATCTCAGAGCAGCTCACAATCTCCTTTCCCTTCCTCCCCCACAACAGACACCCTGTGAGGTGGGTGGGGCTGGAGAGGGCTCTCCCAGCAGCTGCCCTTTCAAGGACAACCTCTGCCAGAGCTATGGCTGACCCAAGGCCCTTCCAGCAGGTGCAAGTGGAGGAGTGGGGAATCAAACCCGGTTCTCCCAGATAAGAATCTGCACATTTAACCACTACACCAAACTGAAAGGAGAGGCAGCATCCAGGGCTTATGGGTTTTAAGTGTAGATTAATTTTAATAAAGAAAGTTTTAATTATTAAAAAAAATATCCAGACTAAATATCTGAACACTTCTATGGGTAGAGGGCTCTTTGTTCCAGTGGACAAGCTTGTGCGACGATGCAACAGGATGCAATATTTTGTTATATGATTTGGATGCATACTGGGGAGTGGGTGTTCTTGGGGAAACTGATGCTATATGGATAGCAAGAAAGTGTTATAACAACTTGAGCTTGCACAGTGTTTCGTATTTTATTGTGTCTCTTAGACACTGGGAGGCTTCTGTTGTTGATGTGTGAGAGTCAAAAGGGAGGACACAGACAGGTAAATATTTTTTTTTCCTTTACCAAAAGACGTGCTTTGGAGCTTCTCTCAATGCCCCTGCATTTGCAAAGACGGCTTCTCTACGAGCAAACTTGCGCAGCAGCCCGTAACTGCTTGGAAGGTTCTGACCAACCTGGGGCAGGAACAGGGTCTGGTCACACTAACAGGTGAGGGTTTTACTGACCAAGCGGACCTCTCCGGAGCTTGTCGGGGGTGCGAAGACATCGTCTGGGGCACGTGGATGTGGTGCCCGTGGCCGTAATTGGGGTGCATGCGGTGGGGGTGCGGCGGAGGCCGCTCGTGCGCTCGCCTAGGAAGAGAACAACAGCAGGCCTCTGTGAGCTGACTGGGACCATTAGTGCCCTCCCTCCCAGGCTAGTTGGCGCGGCGCTTTTGAGAGAGCTCACATGCTCTCAGCCTTCCCCGCCCCCTCCCTGGGCTGGCTGTCGCAGACACTGCTTGGAGAGAAGCTCACTGGCTCAGGTGAGAAGATGGAGGCCGCAAGAAACACAATTTCCTTGTCAGTGCCAAGAAACACAAGGCACACAGAAACAGCATGAGAGCTGGTTTCGAGTCCAGCAGCACCTCAAGAAACCAAAAAAAGATTTCCAGGGGGCAAGCTTTCAAGAGTCTAAGCTCCCGTCGCTAGACAAAAACCGCCTGCTTCTAAACAGGGATCACTTGGGTGAAATACCTGATCTGGCCCTTAAGAAGCTATTGGATATATATCCTGCCCTCCACTCTGAATTTCAGCCTCAGAGCAGCTCACAATCTCCTTTATCTTCTTCCCCCACAACAGACCCCCCCGTGAGGTGGGTGGGGCTGCAAGGACTCTCCCAGAGCTGCCCTTTCAAGGACAACTCCTGCGAGAGCAATGACTGACCCAAGGCCATTCCAGCAGCTGCAAGTGGAGGAGTGGGGAATCAAACCCGGTTCTCCCAGATAAGAGTCCGTGCACTTCACCACGACACCAAACTGGCTCTCAACACTGGACAACAAGTTTAACAGTGGAGGTTCCTGGCCAGTTTGGTGGGTGGTGAAGTGTGCAGACTCTTCTCTGGGAGAACTGGGTTTGATTCCCCACTCCTCCACTTGCACCTGCTGGAATGGCCTTGGGTCAGCCATAGCTCTCGCAGGAGTTGTCCTTGAAAGGGCAGCTTCTGGGAGAGCCCTCTCAGCCCCACGCACCTCACAGGGTGTCTGTTGTGGGGGGAGAAGATAGAGGAGATTGTCTGATTCAGAGAGAATTGTCTGACTCAGAGAGAAGGGTAAGGTATAAATCTACAATTCTTCTTCTACAAAATATTGCGGCAGGTGCTACATAAGATCCACCTCTGGGCCAGGCTTCACTAACAGCAGACACCGTTCCAAAAGAGAGTCGGGAAGGAAGAGACGGGGACCACAACCATCTCTTGCTCAGTCGAGTCTTAAGCCTGAGAAGGGCTTGACCTGCAGCCAGCTAGTCCGGCATCTTCTCTCAAAAAGGCCCAGAGCACGGAACAGATGCTTTTGCAGGCCTTTCCCTGCTGCCTCTTGCCAGCCCGTCGGCTGAAATCTGCCCACCCGCAGGAGACCACGCCCATTCGGCCGCTCCTCCACCGGACGCCCTCCCGTTTCAAAGGCAAGCTCCGGTTTCCTCCCACCGTGCCTCTTGCAGCTTTTCTGGAGCACAGAGACAGAGCTTCCTCATTACAGCAAGCAACGGAGGACCTGCCCCGCCCCGCCCAGCCCCCCGGGACAGCAGCCTGGAAGCCTCTCTGCTGCAAGAGCCAAAGCGCAGCCCTCCCCCACCCATTCCCTCCAGACGTACGTGGGGTGCTGCATCATCCTGCGCCGCTGGACCTCCATCCTCTGGATGACTTCATGGGGATGCAGCCTCTGGGCAGAAGGTGCCGCGGTGGGGAGGTGGTGGGCGAGGGGCTGGGGGGCCGCCGGGAGGTGCTGAGGGATGGGTGCAGCGGCGCCGGCTAAGGGGTGGGGAGGGGGCGGGGCGGGGTGAGAGGAGGCGAGGGAGGGGTGGAAGGGGTGCACTGGGTGAGGGATCACGTAGTCGACTTGGGGCGGCGGGGGCTGGGGCGGGGCGGCGGGGGGCGGAGGAGGGTTGCCGTGGGAATGGGGGCAGGCGGAAGCTTGATGGTGAAGAGGCCGAGTCAAAGAAGCGTCTGGAAAGGGGAGAAGGAGGAGAGAGTCCGTCACTGTGTCCTTTCAGCAGCCGCCGCCGCGCGAACCCTCCACCCATCTGATGCCCTGGATCAGCCCGCCAGCCTTTCCTTGGGGCCAGGGGACCTCTGCAGCACTGGACAGAGAGGAGCTGCCCGACGACCCTCAGAAAATAAAAGCTCCGCCCGCCACCAGAGGGGCCGCAGCCGTACTCACAAGGCGCGTGCATGAAATGCCGGCAGGACGACAGCGAAGCCGGGGGCGGAGCCTGAGGCTGAGCGACCATGTTTGCGCCGTACCCGTCGAGGGCGATGGGGTGACTGGGAGCAGCGCCGGCCTGGTGGCCGTAGATGGACGTCCGGGAGGAAGACCCCGGGCAGCAGGGGTCGAAGGCGGAGGTGCCCTGGAAAGAGCCACTTCCGTGGCTCCGGATGCCGCTGCTGCTCAAGTCCACGGGGAGCGCCTGCTGAAGGGAGGGGAAAAGGACAGACTTAGTGGTGGGGGGAGGGGGAGACCTGAACCCGGGACGTTGCCTCTACACAATGGCAGAAAAGACCACCAGAGCGTGGGGGCCAGGGCGCTTTCTGCTGATGCCATCCAGAGGTATAAACTCCACCTGCCTGGTCGTGGTAAGCAGCGCTGGAAGTCCCGCTTGGCCCGCCCGGGGCTGGCGCTGGGGGCCGTTCCGCGGGGCAGCTGGACTCGCTGAAAGGCGGCGAGAGGGGGACGCTGGCGTGAGGGCTGGGGTGGGGGTGGTGATGGTGATGGTGCTGCTGCTGCTGCTGCGGGAAGTGGTGGCTGTGCGGCTGGAAACAGCTGGCGGGAGGGTGTCCGAGGGCCGGGTGGCTCTGCGAAGACCCACCGCTGCAGGGGGAGTGCTGGGGGCAGCACGAGGGCAGCCGGGGCAGGGCGGGAGGGCCGGGGTCTAGGGTGGAGCTGGAGGGGTTTCCTCTCCCCTCATCTAAAACAAAGGGAGAAAAGAAAGACACGTGAAAGCACAGCTGACACCGAGGGGGGCGAAGAAAGCTCTGCACTGTCGAAAACAGAGGCAGGCTCAGGGCCAGAGAAAGAACCGGGCGCTCCTCCACCCTCCACCCCAAGGAGCTTAGGGACAGCACCCTCTGAGCAGTTTTCTGGCCCCCCAGTCCTGAGCCTAAGGGCCTCTGGAGCCCGGATAGGCTGACAAAGGGCGAGAGGCTGGCCACAAGGAATGTGGGTTTTGAAGTTTATGGTGCCTGAACTCCGTTCCTTCTGGACCAGCGTGTTTCTCAGCCGGCGTGTCAAGATCTGAAAGTGGGTTGCAAGCAACTCCTCCCCAACACCCCGCCCCCTCTGCCCGACCACTGGAAGTGGCTCTCTGTTGTATTTTGGAAACCAAGATATCTTCCACGTCAGGCACTAATTGGGATTTACTCTTCACTGCAGACAAGTTCATTAAGTAAAGGGTGTCCTGCAAGTCACAAAAGGGAACTTCATAGAATCTGGGGCGGGGGGGGGGTTAGAAGGACTCACGGAGAGGGAGAGGGTGGGGTCAAAGGCTGGACTCTAACCCTTCATATGCTTTGTGAATTTAACCCTGGTTTATAACTTTATTTATTGTACGTATCTTCGTTGCGAGCTGCCCCGAGCCATGCCTGCAGGGAAGGGTGGCCTAATATATTCAATTAAATAAAGCCTTTGTTATGTCGGAACGCCCCTTGTGTGAAGTTCACAATGGGGGCAACTGCGCCATTTGCACAATGTCCGTAGGTCCCTCAAAGCCACCTGGCTGGTCACTGCAGAGAACGGAGTGAACTAGATGCGTGCCAAGGTCACAGTTTGCCTAGGATGCCAAAAAAACAGGGCTTTTTCTGTAGCAGGAACTCCTTTGCATATAGCCAATCCTCCAAGAGCTTACAGTAAACCCTGTATTACTAAGAGCCCTGTAAGCTCCAGGAGGACTGGCTTCTCTGGGGTGCGTGTCCTAATATCCAAAAGAGTTCCTGCTACAAAAAAAGCCCTGCTAAAAACCCTTGGGCCAGCCTTGGATAGGTCACTGTACCGAGTAAATCTGGACTGAAAAAGGCTGGAAACTGCTGCTCCAGGAGTCTCTCAGACCACACCCACAAGCAAGAAGAAAGGGCTCCTGTAGCAACAAAGGCCCTTTATGATCCCCACGTAAGGGAAGCCGCAACACTCTCTCCATCGGGGTAAAGCAGAAGCCCAAGACTGATATCGGAAGCAGCCTGATGCAGTACCTCCCGCTGAGCTCCCGGTGGCGCTGCTGTTTGCGAGGGAGACCAAAGGCTCCGGGGCCACCACCGACTGGCTGCTGGAGACGCTTGAAAGGATTTCGGGGGCCTGTTCCGCGGCGGCTCTGCTGGCGCTCTCGCTGGGGGGGGCAGCAGCGGCAGGTGGGGCATCCCCTCTGGAGGACGAGGTTGGCACCACGGTGGGCTCTGGAAGGAACAAAAGGACACGCTAGCCACGCGACACGCCTGGGGGCGGGAAGCGCTGTCCAGACGCAGCCGACTCATGGCTCCCCCAGAGGCTTTTCAAGGCAAGAGACATTCAGAGGTGGTTTTGCCATCGCCTGCCTGTGCGCAAGCGGCCCTGGGCTTCCTCGGTGCTCTCCGACCCTGCTTAGTTTCCAAGATCAGGCCAGCCTGGGCTGTCCAGGGAGGGACACACAGGGCACTGACACACTCTGTAACCCAGAACCTGTCTTTTCAATGACCCCCTATGACAGGCAAACACACAGAAGCAGACACAGGGCCCACTCTTCAAACTCCAGCTATGACAGGCAAGTCGACGGCTCTTACCTTCGCAGCAGTTCCGCAGATGCTGCTACTGGGAGTAAAATACAACAGCACACAGCTTAGGAGGAAGCCGTCACCGGTGAGCATTTCCTATACCAGGGGTGGCCAAACTGTGGCTCTTCCACACCTATTGTGTGGCTCTCAAAGTCCCCATTGCCCCGTTGGCCGGCTTAGAGGAAGCATTTCAATTTAAGGTTGCTTTCTTTCTACCTCTTCCTCGCTCCCCCATCTATTTTCCTTCCTTCCGGCTTTCAAACATTGGATGTTTATTCGACGTGGCTCCTGCATTAAGCAAGTTTGGCCACCCCTGTCCTAGACTCCTGTCACTTACTTTCTGTTTCAAGTGCCCACGCCTGTGACAATGCAGGCGAGCAAAAGGAGGCCACCCTTTGAAACTAAGGCAGCCCTCTTTTGCTGCCATTACGTCACAGGATGTGGAATCAAACGGCTTCGAAAGTGAACTTAACATTGCGCAAAGTTCTGCGTTATGGAGAGTATTCATTTGGAGTACTGTGTGCAATTCTGGCCACCGCACCTCAAAAAGGATATTATAGCATTGGAAAAAGTCCAGAAAAGGGCAACTAGAATGATTAAAGGGTTGGAACACTTTCCCTATGAAGAAAGGTTGAAACGCTTGGGGCTCTTTAGCTTGGAGAAACGTCGACTGCGGGGTGACAGGATAGAGGTTTACAAGATTATGCATGGGATGGAGAAGGTAGAGAAAGAAGTCCTTTTCTCCTTTCCTCACAATACAAGAACTCATGGGCAATCGATGAAATTGCTGAGCAGTCGGGTTAAAACGGATAAAAGGAGGTCCTTCTTCACCCAAAGGGTGATTAACACGTGGAATTCACTGCCACAGGAGGTGGTGACGGCTACAAGCATAGCCAGCTTCAACAGGGGGTTAGATAAAAATATGGAGCACAGGTCCATCAGTGGCTATTAGCCACAGTGTGTTGGACTGGATGGGCCATTGGCCTGATCCAACATGGTTTCTCTTATGTGACACAGAGTGTTGGACTGGATGGGCCATTGGCCTAATCCAACATGGCTTCTCTTATGTTCTTCTGTGACACAGAGTGTTGGACTGGAGGGGCCATTGGCCTGATCCAACATGGCTTCTCTTATGTTCTTATGTGACACAGAGTGTTGGACTGAAGGGGCCATTGGCCTGATCCAACAGGGGTTCTCTTATGTTCTTATGTGACACAAGAGTGTTGGACTGGATGGGCTATTGGCCTGATCCAACGTGGCTTCTCTTATGTTCTTATGTGACACAGTGTTGGACTGGAGAGGCCATTGGCCTGATCCAACGTGGCTTCTCTTATGTTCTTATGTGACAGAGTGTTGGACTGGATGGGCCATTGGCCTGATCCAACATGGCTTCTCTCATGTTCTTATGTGACAGAGTGTTGGACTGGATGGGCCATTGGCCTGATCCAACATGGCTTCTCTCATGTTCTTTTGTGACACAGAGTGTTGAAATGGAGGGGCCACTGGCCTGATCCAACATGGCTTCTCTTATGTTCTTATGTGACAGAGTGTTGGACTGGATGGGCCATTGGCCTGATCCAACATGGCTTCTCTCATGTTCTTTTGTGACACAGAGTGTTGAAATGGAGGGGCCACTGGCCTGATCCAACATGGCTTCTCTTATGTTCTTATGTGACACAGAGTGTTGGACTGGATGGGCCACTGGTCTGATCCAACATGGCTTCTCTTATGTTCTTATGTGACACAGAGTGTTGGACTGGATGGGCCATTGGCCTGATCCAACATGGCTTCTCTTATGTTCTTATGTGGCATGGGCCTGCCTCTCAGCTGGGCACGAGCCAGAGCAATACCCCTTCTAAGCTGTGGAGTCTTGTGAGCAAAAATTCTGTGTGCTGCTGGCATTCAAGTTGTGAGCTCCTGCATCCATTAGTTTGATTTGGGGCCAGTTTTCCTGAGCCGAGACAAAAATGTGTGAGCCGGAGGCTAAGAAAACTGTGAACTAGCTCACGCCAACTCCGCTTAGAGGGAACGCCGGTCCAGAGTCAGTTGTCTGCTGTTCCGATGGATGGAAGGAAAGCTGTGAGGGCCTTCTACTTGGAAAGGCAACCGAGTTGTCGTTTTGAGAAGGAAATGGGAAAGGAAAGCCAGCCTTTGCAGCAGGCGCGGCAGAGAGCAGGGAGCTGCCACCGCCACGTGACCGGTGAGCAGAGCAGCCAGCAATTCTATTCCACAGGTAAAACCTCCACCAGTTAATTACAACAATACCCGATGGAAACTTGCAAGCTCGAGCCCTGACCGCACAGTGGCAGAGAGTCTGTGTGGACCAGGTTCGGTCGGAATAGCTGTGCTGAGATTGGGCCTCCAAGGTTCAAAACACTGGCAAAGGTTCTGGCGGAGGACAGCCTGCCAAAGGGGGATGTGCCCCTGTGCTTGAGGAGGGAGTTTCGCGTTCCTTTCCAGGACACCAACCAGATTCTCACACGGAGGAGGACAAAGATGTGTCCTTCTTACTACCTACCGTCTTCATCCACTGTGAGGTCCACCACCTCTGCTGCGTTCTGCCTCAGCGGCTGTATGACTGTAGAAATCCTGCTGCGGTTCCGCTGCTCCTGCGATCGCGGGGCGTGGGAGTTGGAACTGTGACCCCAGTGGGACCTCGAATGCCCCAGCGAGGAACGGGACCTGGCGGGAAACACACGGAGAAGGAAAAGGATTGGTTGGTTGTTTAAACTTTGCCAAGCTGCCCATGGTCAAGCAAAAAACTCAAAAGAATTCAGCCTGCAGTTTGCTTTACCTGTTTTGCGTCCCCCCCCCCCAGCTACTTATGTGATCCAACAGTAAAGCCAGTGGATGATGAAGAAGAAGATGGTGATGATGATATTGCATTTATATCCCACCCTCCACTCTGGTAAGAGCCCCGCGGCGCAGAGGGTTAAAGCTGCAGTACTGCAGTCCTAAACTCTGCTCACAACCTGAGTTCGATCCCTGGAGGAAGCTGGGTTTTCAGGTAGCCAGCTCAAGGTTGACTCAGCCTTCCATCCTTCCGAGGTCCGTAAAATGAGTCCCCAGCTTGCTGCGGGGAAAGTGTAGAGGACTGGGGAAGGCAATGGGAAACCACCCCGTAAAAAGTCTGCCGTGAAAACGTTGTGAAAGCAACGTCACCCCAGAGTCGGAAACGACTGGTGCTTCCACAGGGGACCTTTCCTTTCCCTTTCCCTCCACTCTGAATCTCAGAGTGGCTCACAATCTCCTTTATCTTCTTCTCCCACAACAGACACCCTGTGAGGTGGGTGGGGCTGAAGGAGCTCTTACAGCAGCTGCCCTTTCAGGGACAACTTCCACAAGAGCTATGGCTGACCCAAGGCCATTCCAGCAGCTGCAAGTGGAGGAGTGGGGAATCAAACCCGGTTCTCCCAGATAAGAGAGCTCTGGCTGACCCAAGGCCATTCCAGCAGGTGCAAGTGGAGGAGTGGGGAATCAAACCCGGTTCTCTCAGATAAGAGAGCTCTGGCTGACCCAAGGCCATTCTAGCAGGTGCAAGTAGAGGAGTGGGGAATCAAACCCAGTTCTCCCAGATATGAGAGCTCTGGCTGACCCAAGGCCATTCCAGCAGGTGCAAGTGGAAGAGTGGGTAATCAAACCCCGTTTTCCCAGATAAGAGAGCTATGGCTGACCCAAGAAGGCCATTCCAGAAGCTGCAAGTGGAGGAGAGGGGAATCAAACCCGGTTCTCCCAGATAAGAGTCTGCACACTTAACCACTACACCAAACCGGCTCCAAACTGAACCAAAGACGCTGGAGACATGGTAAAGCATAGGGGGGAAATCATCTTTAATCTCCCTTGGCTTTGATGGAGTGATTCTTCAGTGGAGTAGGAGGAGAGACTGAAGTGTGCAACGCCCATCCTGAAAAGGGTCACTTACCACTCACTGCCTTGTGAAGAGGGACTTGGGGAGGTAAAGAAATGTCAGAACCAGAGGGGAGCTGCTTACAAAAGAAACTGTTACCAATTTTAGCGAGAGAAACGTATGCACATTTTGGAATCTGGAAACAAAGCCGCCTTTAGAGGAGCCGGCCTTTGGAACATTCTAGCCAGCATCTCTTTATATTTGATCAAGACATCGACTAATGCTCCGTGAGCACCGTTTGGCATTTCAAAATGCTGCTGCAAGACAAAGAGCAACGTAACTGACAGCTCTGAGAAGACTACGAATGTTGCCCCCTTCCGATTGTGACAGAACACTCCCGCAGCGAAGTGGGAGGCGGCTTTTATGTACAAGGCCAATACAAAAGGAGACACGTGGTTTAATGAGAGAAACTGGGAAGAGGACCGAGGCTCCCCCGGGAGGCCCAGAGCCAAACGAAAAGGAATCACACCTTGTTGTCTGACTTGCCACACCATGCTCGTGAGGGGGCCGACTTCTCATATGCCCTTATTGAAAAGCCATGGAGCAGCTCTCTAAAAGGGGATTCACACACTGGTTTCTGGAGACAGGTTAGGTAGGGTCTGCGTACACACGTCAGTAAACATCCTCTGGCTGTGCAAACTGTTCTTTGAGTCTGCCCAAGGGATTCTTCTCTATCCTTTTATTGGCACAGGAAGCCGGAGCTTCAGAACTGAACAGCCCAAATCCCACAAAACAGTGTGGTGAAACTAGAGTGACAAACCGTCCTCCACGTCACCAGCAGACAATACAGCAGCTCAGGGGCGTCAAACTCATTTGTTATGAGGGCCGGATCTGACATAAATGAGACCTTGTTGGGCCGGGCCGTGTGCGCCACAGAATGTAATGCCAAGTAGTAAAGATAAAACTTTTATCAAGGACATACACACAATTAAATATTTTTTTAAAAACCCACTAAGATAAAACATGCTTAAAATATTAGCACTCTTGCAATATGGTGGTCAGCATTAAAGCAAGCTCTTCCTCCTCAGCCGAACTTCCTCCCCAAGAGAGGAGCCTCAGTCAATGGGGAAATTAGAGGCTTTGCTCTGTAGCTTCTGTGCAATTGAGCAAGCATGGCAAAGCAAGCTGGGACACAGAAAGAAGCAAGAGAGAGGGAGAAGGAAGCAGACTTGCTCACGGGCCTGATAGGAGCCCTCTGGGGGGCCTGCTCTGGCCCTTAGGCCGCACGTTTGACGCCCGTTTAAACTCTGCCAGATCCCTGAGAAAAAAGCAGCTTGTAAATATTCTCTGGCAAGACGATGGGCTCTCTTCTTCCCATCCTCTGTTCAGGCAAAATGGAGCACTGGAAGTTTTTAAAAAACTGCTCAGACCTGCTCTGATGGTCTTCTGAAAACCCAGACTGGGGTGGGGTGGGGGGAATACAAGACATGCTGAAGTTTAAGAAATGACTGCTCATGTGTGTTAGTTTTTAAAACCGTGCTTGACCCGCAATGGGACAAATACCTAATGGCCAGAGACTGTAATATTTAGACTCGCTCTGTTTTCTAATTCATCCACGTGGGCTCCTTCTGGTGGACCTTTTTACATTTATATTTTTTTATAATTATTGGTGCCCAGCTTTGGGTGTTTATTCCTGATTCTCTGCACTAGTATGCCATTCAAGGTCTGTGAATGTGTGTGTGTGTGTGTGTGAGACAAATACAATCAAACAAGCTGGAGAAGACCCATGAAGAATCGAACAAGGGATAACAGGGAATTTCTCCCCAGATCCTTGACGCCTGGTGGTGGTCGTGGGAAGTAGCCGACTCACAGGGATTTCAAGTCGAGAGGTGGTTTGCTGTTGCCTGCCTCTGGCGCCATGACCGTGGCGTTCCTCGGTGGTCTCACATCCAAACTGGGGCTGACCCTGCTTAGCTTCGGAGATCTGATGAGATCGGGCTAGCCTGGCCCATCCAGGGCAGTGCCCTTGAAGCGTGCTCAAACCATACACTTGAGCCACTTCTGTGACTCAACAGGGTCCTATTTTTCTTCATACCTGCGGAGCATCACCCACAGGTGCGGGACTCCCTACTCTGGCCCCTATTCCAGTGCTCAGCTGTCCACTTTGACTGCGTTCCCACGGAATGAGAAGTCCACAGACCGCCAGACAAGTCAACAGAAGTCTTACCGGTAACTTTCACCGACCGTTACAATCTCTACTTCACTGTCTGTTGAGGTAACGTTAATTTCTTCGTTGGCAGTGACTTGGGGAGTGGAGGATGCTTCGATCACCACAACATCTTCATCGATACTCCCTGGAGGAGGGGGGAGAAAAATGGCAGAACACAAAAAGAACAAAGTAGAAGGCCTCCCCAAAAAAGAGTTTTGTTAGGGCTGGATTACACAGGGTATTAAATATACATGGCTTGAAAGGGAGGGAATCAATAACCATTTTGAGAAAATGCGCAAAGAGTTAGGAACCTGACTCTTTTCAGTGGGAGTTGCATTGAGTTGCAGGAGACTCCTGGCTATACTGATGATGCCCAGGGGGACACCTCCTTCAACAACCGGGGAACATACGGAGGGTTTGGCTGTTCACTTTGAAAGCATCGACAAAATCAGAACAATTCCACCCTCGAGAGGGAGCAGACGGATTGGCCAAATCTCTGCTTCCAAGAGAAAACAAGCCACACCTTCTGCCTCCAAAGTCAGGACTGGGCAGGACTGTAAGATCCATTTCGGATTCCCGGGCATGTCCCAGAGCCTTCGCTTTCCAAGCCTTTCCTTTGGGTTTGCCAGCATCATTGTCAGCTGAAGGGCTGAGGTGACCAGGCTCCGACACATGGGGAAGGTCATAATCGCAGTTCTTGCACTTCAGGAGGCAGCTGCTCCCCACCACCACCCCTTTCAGAGCCTGCAGATCAGCCAGCATGAGAAGCACTGAACCCTCCCCCCCCCATAAAGGCAGCTGCGGCCTTCAGTTTGCAAGACTAGAAGCAAGGCTGTGTCGGACAGGATGATCTGGAGGCCACTAATTCCCTGGGTGGCCACAAGTCAGAAGTAACTAGAGGACAGTCAGCACTTGCTCAACAGCCCCAGGCCCAAATGAGGCAATCCGGCAGCGGCAGCAGTAGGAGCCGCCTCGCCAGCGGCCTGCTGGGCATCCAGAATGTTGACCTGCCGGCCTCCCCCACCCTGGCCAAACGGCTGCAGCGCAGGCCTCTCAACACCTGCTTGGAAAACTCTCGGGCCTTGCCAAAGGACACGAGCAGGGCCCCAAGGGAGACTTACCTGAGGGCACAGCAGTAGCATTCTGGTGGTTTTCACCAGTCGAGACGAAGATCTCTTCCTCTCCCTCGGTGGAGGAGCTGGAGGAGGATTCGCTGCTCAGGTCGTTCTCGCTGGAACTGCTGGAGCTGGGCAGCAGGGCATACTTCCTCCTCGCCAGCACCTCCCTCTTCTTCCGCTGCATCAAAATCCGCTCTTTTTGGTTCTGAGTCCGTTGCGAGGAGCTCGTTTTCACAAACCTCTTCCGGTAGGGGAGCCTCCGCAAGGAGCCGCTGCTGGGGAAGCAGGGCCTTTTCATCAGCAAGCCCGGCACGGGCTCCGGTTCTGTCCGAGGCCACTTCTGCGGCCGAGAGCCGTGAGTTCTGCTGGAAGCGCTCAGCACGGCCCGCGTGTGCCTGGCGGGGGTGGCCTCCTTGTCCTCATCGGAGGTCACCGTGTCGGAGTCCCCAAAATGCAAACTGGACGAGGGCGAGGACACGCACTCGCTGAAAGAGGAGTCGTTGTCCTCGCTCTGAGTGTCGAGGCGCTGCCTCAATCCCAAGAGGCGCGGGTTCGCCTTGCCGCCGCAGCTCTGCACGTATGAAGGGCCAGCCTGCTGGCTCTTGCATTTCTTCCGCATGACGATCGTCTCCTGCTCTGGCCGGCTCCCGTTCACCTCCTTCTGCTTCTGAGAGTCCCCACACAAGTGGGAGAAGTCCTCCCCACCGACTTTGCCGGCAATCATCTCCACCTCCTCCGGGAAGCTTTTGGTGGCCTCCATGGGTTGAGGGTTCAAGAGGGCCCCCTTCAGACTCTCCTGCCTCTTTGGTGCCCCAGAGGAGACGTCACTCTTCATATCCGCTGCCAGGGGATAGGCTAGGCCACATTCAGGAGTCCATTGTGACATGGGAGACTGCAGGGGAAGGCCTGGGCAGGAACAGAAATAAGACAAGGGGTCACCTGCCGAAGAGGAGCTTTGCCTCCTGCTTTTCAGGACCGACATGTGGGCAGGGCTGCCAACGGCGGGCGCCACTCTCCTGGGCTACCGGAAAGAGCCAAGGCAAGCCTCTTGCATTTCTGGAGGCTTCTTTGCCCCAGAGGGAAAGCACCACCGTTAGTGAACAGATGTGCAGGATCCAGACCACAATGAAGGAAAGCAAACTCAGCACACATCAACAAAAACACAGCAGATAAGCTACTCTCCCAGCAGTGGACAGTGCCACAGAAGGACCACGCCAAATGGCCTAAAACTGCTCCATTTTTACTTTTCCTCCCTTCGTCACTTCGGGGTCACCTCTTCCCATGAACCCCGCAGATCTTTACAATCAAAAACCCAACACTTAGTGGTACCCAGTCCCGGAGACATCCGACTTGCCTCGACTACGGCCACGGCCCTTTTGGCGCTGGCCCCTGCCTGGTGGAAAGAGCTCCTCCTGGAGATCCGGGCCCTGTGGGACCTACTCCCACTTTCGCAGGGCTTGTAAAACCGAGCTCTTCCACCAGGCCTTCAACTGCGGCAGCAGACGTCACCTGTTTCTGGCCTCCCCCTCCCATTCTAGCAGTGTAGTCGGACCTGATGGGCCTGCACTGATAGGCCGTGCCTGTTGAGGCCGAATCTGCTACTTTCAGCTTCTGTAACTTTAGCTTTCTATATAATTTTTAATCTTTTTGACTGTCTGACTTTATGATGTAACCCGCCCTGAGCCTGTTTTACGGGAAGGGCAAGCTATAAGTCAAATATTGCAGAAAGTCCTTTTTTTAAAAAAAAAAGTGAATAAATTCTAATTGCATACTCTCTCCTGTCTGCATCTCCCCCGCCCCCCAAGATCTCAACTAGCACAAAACCGAAAGAGGCACATGGAGAGCAGACACGAGGTGGGGGGGGGGGGCAGCAATTCAGCTTTTCACAGAATTCTGGGACCTGGGGCTTGAGCTCCCAGCAAGCACTGGGTCATAACACTCACAAGCACCACCACAACAGCTCCTGGAGAATTTGGATTCCCTCCCTCCCTGGAGAAAACAGACACACAGGGAAAGGGGCCCAGATAGTGAGGGTCAAAGGAGGAGAAATTGCTCTGTGTGGGGGGGGTGGGGTGGGGAGGTCTCTTTAGAAGGCTCTCCTCATTGGGATGCCTGGCTTCCAACCTACAGGAACTCACACACTTCAAAAGCCCCGCGATAACTGACACATCTCGCTGTTTCATTTTCCAGTTAGCAGGAGATAACTTTATTGGCTGTCAGAATCTGGGACAACAGCACCGACAGCCGAGATGCCACACTGAGGTGTTAAAAGCGACAGAGCCTTCTCTGTTGCTGCCCCTTGCTGGTGAAACCAGCTTCCAGAAGATGTCAGAGCTTTGCGGGATCTTGCCCAGTTCTCCAAAGCCTGCAAGACCATGCTATTCCATCTGGCATTTGATTGTTAACTGTTATTGGAACTAGCTGAAATTGTAACACCAAACCTGCCTAGACGCTAGATGGTGATTATATTGGATTTATATCCCGCCCTATACTCTGAATGTCAGAGCGGTCACAATCTTTTTTACCTCTCCCTCTCCCCACAACAGACACCCTGTGAGGTAGGTAGGGCTGAGGAGCTCTTGCAGCAGTTGCCCGTTCAAGGACAACTCCTACGAGAACTATGGCTGACCCAAGGCCATTCCAGCAGCTGCAAGTGGAGGAGTGGGGAATCAAACCCGGTTCTCCCAGATAAGAGAGCTATGCCTGACCCAAGGCCATTCCAGCAGCTGCAAGTGGAGGAGTGGGGAATCAAACCCAGATCTCCCAGATAAGAGTCTACACACTTAACCACTGCACTCAACTGGCTGTGAGGTAGGTGGGGCTGAGAGAGCTCTGACAGAAACTGCTCTTTCAAGGACTACAAGAGCTATGGCTGATTCAAGGCCATTCCAGCAGCTGCAAGTGGAGGAGTGGGGAATCCAACCCGGTTCTCCCAGATAAGAGTCTGCGCAATTCACTACACCAAACTGGCTCACGTGTTTATTAATACTATTGGATGTTTGGATTACTACTAAAGCATGTTTATTGAGTTTTAACAATTTATTGATAACATATGGTTACAAAACTTAATTATAAATTTTCTATACTACTACTAAAGCATGTTTATTAATACTATTCAAATGCCGTCTGTCTGTCTATCTATCTACAATTGTACTGTAATTAGCACTTGATAGTTATTTTTAGCTTAATGTTTTTATGTTGATGTTGTGTTACTGTTGTGACCTGTGAGCCGCCCTGAACCATCATGGTGGGCAGGGCAGGGCAGGATATAAATCGAATAAACCATAAACCAGCCCGTCCAAGGACTGGTACGGTGCACATAAGATCACCAGAAGAGCCCAGCTGGACCAGACCTCAGAGGGGCCTTCTAGTTCAGTATTCTGTTCCACACCATGGTCACCCCGCTGTCCTGAAGGGCTAGCAAGCAGGGCTCAGAGCCCCCCCCCCCCACACACACAACCCCGTTGCCTTCTGGAACTGGAATTGGGGAGGTTCCCTTCAGTCACCGTGGCTAACAGCCAGTCATGGATTCCACTTTCCATGCATCTATCTTTTTTTTGAATGAATGAATGAATTTATTTGTAATGGTCACAGACCAGCAAACAATTCATATCCATGCATCTATCTAACCCCCCCCCCCCTTTCAAAACCCTCTACGTTCATGACCGTCAATACATCCCCAGGCCGTGAACTCCACCATTTAATGATGCGTTGACTAAAACAATGCCTCCTTTTGCCTGTCTTGAACCTCTCGCCCGCTGACTTCACTGGGTGCCCCGGAGTTCTATGCCTCATGCCCCGGCTCACCTGAGGATAGTGGAATCTGGATTCCGAATGACAGCCACCGTGGCTGCACAAGAAACAACATCTCCGCCTGCCCAGTAAAGCACAACCAGTGAACGAAGCAGCCCGTGCGACAGAATCGACCAAGGCATCAGAACGAGAAGGTATAACTAGTACCGGTAGCCCCGCGGTGCAGAGTGGTCAAGCTTCAGTACTGCAGCCTGAGCTCTCTGCTCACGACCTGAGTTCGATCCCGGCGGAAGCTGGGTTCAGGTAGCCACCTCAAGACTGACTCAGCCTCCCGTCTTTCCGAGGTCGGTCAAAGGAGTCCCCAGCTTGCTGGAGGGAAAGTGTAGATGACTGGGGAAGACAGCGGCAAACCACCCCATTAGAAAGTCTGCCATGAAAACGTCATGATGCAACGTCACCCCATGGGTCAGCAACGACTTGGCGCTTGCACAGCAGACTACCTTTACCTTTACAACTGATCAGGAAACAAACTATGCATGTTAGTGAGGAAGGCAGCTAAGCACCAGATGTTTAAGACACTGGGGCTGCAATCGCAAGTGGCAAATAATGCAGTTTCAATCCACTTTCCAATTGGATTTTGCCAGTTCGCACAGTAAAATCCAGTTGAAAAGTGCATAGGAAGTGGATTGAAACTGCATTATTTAGCGGTTGGGGCTGCAGCCTGGAAGCCACCGTTTCCAGAATGTGAAGAAAAGGCTCGTCCGTGTCACTCCCTGCCCAATACCGGCATCCATTTTACAGGACCCAGAGGAAAAGCACTGGAACCCAAACTCTACAATATCAAGTGCTGGGTAAGGCAGATAAGGGAGCTTCTTGAAAAGAGCCCAGCCACTCCTAAGCCAGAAGTCACAGGCTGACCCGGAGACTGTCAGCTTGCAAAGCCCGTGAAATACCATTGAACAATGACACTCCCAAAGCAGGCAACCCAGCAGAGGACCAAATGCATAAAGAAGAGCACCAGGTAATCTGTTGCGCATACTGGAGATGACAAGAAGATGGTACTGGATTTATATCCCGCCCTCCACTCTGAATTTCAAAGTCTCAGAGCGGCTCACAATCTACTTTATCTTCCTCCCCCACAACAGACACCCTGTGAGGTGGGTGGGGCTGGAGAGAGCTTTCACAGCAGCTGCCCTTTCAAGGACAACCTCTGGGAGAGCTACGGCTGACCCAAGGCCATTCCAGCAGGTGCAAGTGGAGGAGTGGGGAATCAAACCCGGATCTCCCAGATAAGAGTCCGCACACTTTACCACAACACCAAACTGGCTCTCAAGAGGCATTAGTGGCCCAGCACCACCTACTGTGGGTGCCCTAAATCCATCCCAGAATGCAGCTGTACTAGTTGAAGACCCACAATATCACATGTGTCTGCATACACCCAATTGCCATGTGCTAATTTCATTTTTCCCGTATTTTAAAACTGTAAGCGAACGCTAGTTTTCCAGAATAAGAGCCAAGGAACTATACAGCCAACCATTTGCATTTACAAAAACCCTACCTGGTGCCAGTAAATGCTGTTAATAACCACAGCATTTTAAAACATTGTGACTGTTGCACATAACAGATTTCTTATAATTAGAGTAAACATCAAACCTGCTTGATGATTAAAGAGTCTTTTGTGTTGTTCTAAGAAAAAAAAAAGGCAGCATTCTAAAAATGCTTGACCGGTCGAGGCATCAACATTTCTCCTGACCAGTCCAATGGCCAGCCGTAACAGCATACAGGGTCATTGGCTTTGAGACAGGAGTGCTGTGGGACAAACCCACCAAAAAGCAGCCCCCCCATCCCCAAGCAGGGCGACAATGAGCAACGGGCATGACAGACTCACACTTGTGAACGTGAGACTTGAATTTAAATGGCGCCACTTCCTGAAGCAGCTGGAGATGCAGATTATCCATTCTGTAAAAAGCAGAAGAACCCCAATTTGCGTGAAACAAATCCAAATCTGCAGGGCTTATTTTGCAGCAGGAGTTCCTTTGCTTATTAGGCCACACCCCCTGATGGAGCCAATCCTCCAAGAGCTTACACGGCTCTTCTTACAGGGCCTACTGTAAGCTCCAGGAGGATTGGCTACATCGTGGGGGTGTGGCCTAATATGCAAACGAGCTCCTGCTACCAAAAACAACCCCTGCAGGTCTGACAGGTGCTAAAGCTAAGAGCAGTGAGGTGCAGCATTTGAACTCAGATTTCTGCAGTTAATATGGTACCACTCCAAGCCACCAGCCAACAGTCTCTGGGTTGATCTCTGACCGGGCGGCTGCCACGCCCCTTTCTGCAATCCTCCCTAGCTGGGCCCTGGGAGGGGAAAGTGGGCTGCCAGAGTGGGGATGGAACACCTGCGACTGAGTGACACGGTGAACGGTGTTTTCCTTGAGCGGCTGCCAAATGCCTGGGATGCCAGGAGGGGCACTGGAATGGCACAACTGCTGTCTACTCTGCGATCTGTGCTGCTCACGCTTGCTGTCCTGGGAGCTCTAAGCACAAACACAACCTAAAAGTTACAGCGACAAATAACTAGTATTTGTAATAAATTACAATACATACATGAATTAATACATTAATCTATGAATGTAATTTAACTATTTTAATTGTTTTATAGTAATGATTGTATTTTACCGTAATCACGGTGCGTACCATGTCTTGTTAGCCGCCCTGAGCCTGCCTTTGGTGGGGGAGGGGTGGGATATAAAGATAAATTTATTATTATTATTATTATTATTATAAAGAGGAACAAGTCCCTTGATGAAAAACAACAGAAAATGTCAATTTCTTGTATCCCAAAGGGATTTGGTGCCGATTCCAGTGGGTGCAAAGGCATTCAATATTCCAGGTGTAGGGTTGTCGACTTCTGCCACACCTGTTTCAAGGCTTTATCGACGAGGGATATGCCACAATTTTTATACAATACACAATTTTGCATTACTCAAACAATATTCATAGGGACCCGAAGTCTCCACAAGACGCTCTCTCAGTTATGGCTCCCGCTCCTGAACGGCTGGGAGCTCTCGCAACAGCTTTTGGCTCCATGTGGAGCGCCGCAGGTCAGAATGGAGCCTCCGGGATTGGTATGAGCGTTGACCACCTCAGCTGTACCTTTGGAGTAGAGTATAAAATAAAAGCCTCTTTAACAATATCCTTCCTGGATCTCAGCGCTTCCCTCCCTGATACAGCTCTCGCCCTCCTTCTTTCTTTCTGATGCTCTTTGGATTCAAATGCTCCACCGAGAACAAAGCAAGCCATAAGGAGAAACTCCGAACCTGTTGGATGGAGGGGCAAGAAGCCTTTCTCTCTTGCTCTCAGGCGACAAGCCACAGTTACCAAAGTTTCTGCATTTCAAATAAAACAAAGAAGCATAATCTTTGTGCAGATTAAAGCCACATTCCTATGGCTCGAGAGGCTTACTGTAGCGCACACGCCCCTCGATAACAGGGATACAAAACAGAACACAACACAGTCCTGTTATGAACTCCATAATGCAAATCTGAGACAATCCAGTGGCAGCGGGCGGGGAGGCAAGGGTTACAATCAAAAGGCTATGAGCCCACAAAGGAGAGATAACAGCAAGGGTCAGTGTGATGAGTTTGGATCTGGAAATCCCAAACCCAGCCTCCTGTTCTGCAACAATTTGGACCATATTCCCACAACATCCCCCCAATCTGAGTCAGCAGCAACTCCCAGCGATAAATAAGGAATGCACTGCAGACAGAACTAATTACCTGTCAGGCCACACACATGGAAAAGGGGGGCCCCTCCATCTATCACCTCCGTGCAAGCAAACACTCCATCTCATACCGTACCCGGCCCCCTCACCAAAGCTCACACAGTTCAGGTCTGACCTTGGCAGGAGCTCACAGATAACATTGCTCTCCGGCATTTCACCTGGGGGCGGTTTCCCTTCAAAGGCAGAATAAAAGTGACAGCTGGCTCCCACCTGATATTCCATCAGCAACTGAAGTTTTAACTATCATTGCAGGCTGCCTTGAGCCACAAGGAAAAGGCAGGCTATGGATGCTCTAATAAATAAGCATGCTGCAACTGTCAACGGAGTCCATGGGTCCTCGTGAGATCAAGCACCACTGAAATCATCCAGACTCAACGACAGAAGCACTTGGGATGGATTTGCCTGCATGCCATGAGGCACACACACAGTTGACTCTGATGCTGCATCACCTCAGATATCTCCCCACCCCCAGGGGATGGGGGAGGGGGCAAAGCACAACCAGAGCCTCCAGTCATCCCCAGGCAACGCATACCACAGCATGCAAGTCACAACTATGATCTATGTTAACCATGGAAGTGCAAAAAAGACTGCAAGCACCAGTCATTTCTGGCTCTGGGGCGACATTGCTTTCACGGCAGACTTTTTACAGGGTGGTTTGCCATTGCCTTCCCTAATCATTTACACTTCCCCCCCAGCAAGCTGGGGACTCCTTTTACCGACCTCGGAAGGGTGGAAGGCTGAGTCAACCTGGAGCCGGCTACCTGAACCCAGTTTCCGCCAGGATCGAACTCAGGTCGTGAGCAGAGAGTGCAGACTGCAGTACTGCAGCTTTACCACACTGCGCCACGGGGCTCTTTCATGGAAGTGCACAAGAACACTAAACCAGGAAACAGTTTAATAACACTTGAGATGTTTTGTCACATGACTGAATGAAGTCCTGTCCTGTTTTTTAATACACAGAGACAGAGAGAAGGTGGATTCAGTGCTGGTTGTCATGATTTCTCATCGCTGCAACCCTTTATTCTAGAAAGGACCTCTGGGAATACAGGCAAAGTTTGCTTAACCTGGAGAAAACCTGAAGTCACAAATTGTTCAGGGTGGTGATGAGAACTAGGGAGGCTTGTGATGCACTCCAAAGGGATCTGTCGAAGCTGGGCAAGTGGGCGTCAGAGGGGCAAATGAAGTTCAACGTGGCCAAGTGCAAAGTAATGCACATTGGGGCCAAAAATACTTACTATAAATATACATTGATGGGGTCTGAGCTGGCAGAGACTGACCAAGAGAGAGATCTTGGAGTCATGCTTGATAACTCACTGAAAATGTCAGAACAGCGTGTGACTGCAATAAAAAACGCTATGCTGGGGATTATTAGGAAGGAAATTGAAAACAAATCAGCCAGTGTCATAATGACCCTGAATAAATCAATGGTGGGGCCTCATTTGGAGTACTGTATACAATTCTGGTCAACACACCTCAAAAAAGATATTATAGTGTTGGAAAAAGTGCAGAAAAGGGCAACGAGAGGGAAGGTTTCCCTATGAAGAAAGGTTAGAGCGCTTGGGGCTCTTTAGCTTGGAGAAACAATGACTGAGGGGTGACATGGTTTACAAGATTATACATGGGATAGAGAAGGCAGAGAAAGAAGTCCTTTTCTCCCTTTCTCACAATGCAAGAACTCATGGGAACGCAATGAAATTGCTGAAAAGTCAGGTTAGAATGGATAAAAGGATGTACTTCTTCACCCAAAGGGTGATTAATACATGGAATTCACTGCCACAGGAGGTGGTGGCAGTTACAAGCATAGACAGGTTGAAGAGGGGACTGGATAAATATATGGAGCAGAAGTCCATCAGTGGCTATTAGCCACAAGGTATAGATGGAACTCTCTGTCTGGGGCAAGTGGTGCTCTGTGTTCTTGGTGCCTGGGGGACTTCTAGTGTCCTGGGCCCCACTGGTGGACCTTTTGATGGCACCTGGGGTTTTTGGCTACTGTGTGACAGTGTTGGACTGGATGGGCCATTGCTCTGATCCAACATGGCTTCTCTTAAGTTCTTATGCCATCATACAGTCAACGCACAGATGTGTTTTGCCATACCTATAAAGTCCACGTAAAACACAATCCATCCTTCACATCCTTCTGCATTCACAGCTACTTCACCAGCTCCCACCCTCGCATACAGGTGAGGAATGTACATTATAATTACAGCAACCTTCATTCTTCTGACCGCCAGAAATGTCACAAGCGGGCGGAGGGATTTTGTATGCCTTACACTTTGCAGACCAGAACGGCCTGTAGTCTGCACATTAAGACAGGGATGTGGAAGGCCACAGGCCACGTTACTCCAACTCCAAAATTACTTAATGGAGTTTCGCAACTCACTGTAAAACTCGCTGCCAGACAGGCTGTGGGGATGAATGCAGCGGGCCAGTATCATTACTCACCCTAGAAAGTTAAGGACCGTACTACAAACCAATAAAGCCATGGCTATGAAACAAAGAGCTGCTTTGCTCCGCAACAGCTCACAAACGCAGCACAACGTGCGGAACTGCTACATTTGAACTGCAGAAACCATCTGGAACGGCCCATAATGCAGAGCTTGAGGGCGCACTGCAGCGTGTGAGCATGGCAGGTGTGGCAAACAACGGCTCAGCCCCAGTCCTCTCCCGCTACAAGAACTCCTTTTCAGTTCAGCACTGCCATAAGAACAACAGAAGAGCCCTGCTGGGTCAGACCAGGGAGGGTCCATCCAGTCCCGCCTCCTGTCTCACACAGTGGCCAACCAGTTCCTCTGGAGGGCAACAACAGGGCAGAGAGGCCGAGGCCTTCCCCTGAGAAGAACATCAGAAGAGCCCTGCTGGACCAGACCAGGGAGGGTCCATCCAATCCAGCCTCCTGTCTCACACAGTGGCCAACCAGTTCCTCTGGAGGGCCTACAACAGGGCAGAGAGGCTGAGGCCTTCCCCTGAGAAGAACATCAGAAGAGCCCTGCTGGACCAGACCAGGGAGGGTCCATCCAGTGCAGCCTCCTGTCTCTCACAGGGGCCAGCCAGTTCCTCTGGAGGGCCAACAACAGGGCAGAGAGGCCGAGGCCTTCCCCTGAGAAGAACCTCAGAAGAGCCCTGCTGGACCAGACCAGGGAGGGTCCATCCAGTGCAGCCTCCTGTCTCACCCAGTGGCCAACCAGTTCCTCTGGAGGGCCAACAACAGGGCAGAGAGGCCGAGGCCTTCCCCTGAGAAGAACATCAGAAGAGCCCTGCTGGACCAGACCAGGGAGGGTCCATCCAGTGCAGCCTCCTGTCTCACACAGTGGCCACCCAGTTCCTCTGGAGGTTCAAAAACAGGGCAAAAGGGGCTGAGGCCTTCCCCTGGTGATGCCTCCTGGCTCTGGGATTCAGAGGCTGACTGCCTCTGAATATGGAGGTTCCCTTCAGTCACCATGGCTGGTAGCCTCTGACTGACTTATCCTACATTAATCTATCCCCCTTTGAAAACTGTTTATTCCTGTGGCCCTTGCCGCATCCTCTGGCAGTGAACTCCACACTGTCCGGCCCTCTCTGTGTAAAGCAGTGTCCCCGCCCATTTCTCTGCCACAGCTGCAACCCTCCGCTTTGGGTTTCTGCCCTTTCCTTACCTGGGCTCTACACACGCGCAATTTTTACTAGATGCACCACTCTGTTGCATCCACATCTTCCGTTAAAACCACACTCCATCTACAAATGCTGGAACAATGAGTGTGTGAAACATGTGGCAGCAAAAATCCTATTTATTTACTTTATTTACAACCTGCCTTGCTCCTCAAGGGGGACCTAAAACGGCTTACATCTTTCTCCTGTGCTTCACTTTCCCCCCACAACAACCCTGTGAGGTAGGTCAGGCTGAGCATGTGACTGGCCCCAAGGTCACCCAGTGGGCTTCCATGGCATGAGTGGTGGTAGCTGCAAGTACAGACAGCTTCAAGAAGGGACTGGATCAACGTATGGAGCAGAGGTCCATTAGTGGCTATTAGCCACAGCGTATTGTTGGAACTCTCCGTCTGGGGCAGGGATGCTCTGTATTCTTGGTGCTTGGGGAGGGGGCAACAGTGGGAGGGCTTCTGGAGTTCTGGCCCCACTGATGGACCTCCTAATGGCAGCTGGTTTTTTGGCCCCTGTGTGACACAGAGTGTTGGACTGGATGGGCCATTGGCATGATCCAACATGGCTTCTCTTACGTTCTTCTGTCTGGGGCAGTGATGCTTAGTGGTGTTTGAGGGGGCAACAGTGGGAGGACTTCTGGCCCCACTGGTGGACCTCTGATGGCACCCAGTTTTTTGGCCCCTGTGTGACACAGAGTGTTGGACTGGATGGGCCATTACCCTGACCCAACATGGCTTCTCTTATGTTCTTCTGTCTGGGGCAGTGATGCTCTGTATTCTTGTGCTTGGGGGGGGGCACAGTGGGAGGGCTTCTGGAGTTCTGGCCCCACTGATGGACCTCCTGATGGTACCTGGCCTTTTAGGCCAGTGTGTGACACAGAGTGTTGGACTGGATGGGCCACTGGCCTGATCCAAGATGGCTTCTCTGATGTTCTTATGTAACCTGGGCTCCCCAGTTCCTAGCCACCATAGGAAGCGATAAAAACTGGATGGAAGCAATTAACCCACATTAAGATAATCTCTCATGGGGCAGCTCCAGAGAAACTGCTTTCAGTCCCCACTGGGGGAAAAGTAGAGAGTTAGATTAAATAAAACAATAAACAATAAATACCAACATAAGCCTCAACATTTTTATCTGCGTAAGACACATGAGCATATCTACCCATTTCCAGGCTACTGTAACAATAAATAAAATAAGGAAATAGTGACTCAAATAAAAGCACCAGCAACGACAACAAGAAGATCCCTGTCTGGTTGTTCAGAGCGCACGATCTATTGCAAAACAAAATGCTTCCTTGTACTGGTCCCACCGGTCACGGAAACACCCCAAACTTCAGAGCGACTAGATCTTTACTGAACACAAGTGTGCATGCCAAGGAATGGTGCTGAGCGCGTTCCCCAAAAGATGAAATTTGTTCCCACTGATGCAAGCCCAGCGCCCCAATCCTACGTGCCGAGCTCAGTGGACCTTGCCCCTTTAGGCGATAAAAGGCCAGAGCCTTATTGGGAAGCAAGGCAGGGGGCAAACTGGCCCTTTTAAAGCTCTGGAGAGCCACCGTGCGAGTGAGTCAGCAGCAACAAGAGGAAGCCGAGCAAGCCCCGCGGGGTCCACTGGACTCAAACCTGTTCTGCCATGATGGCGGGGATGACATAAGTACACCCAACAGGTGCACAGCAGGAGCTGTGTCCCCACAGTGACATGGACCTCTTGGCCCTGCTTGATCCAGGGCAGATTCCCCATCTGCCTTTGGCAGGCCATTCTCCACCTCCTCCTCCACGGGGTGGTCAGCAGGCAGCCTCCTGAAGCAGCGCCAAGTGCCCAGCCTCCCTCAGCCCAGGGGCCCACAGCTCAGCCTTCAAAGGCTCAGGTGGGAAGGAGCCGCTGCAAAAGGCTCTCCCCCCTGCCCAGCCTTGCTGCTGCCAGTCGGGCTGACTGGACTCAGTGGGCAGCTCCCTGCAGCCTTTCCTCAGAAGGGCCCTGCAGACTCCCTCTCCCCCCACCCCGCAGGCCCATAGCTACAGTCCTTTCACCCCACCCCCCCCTCCCAACTACATGGCCCCCAATCCGTCCCCTTTGCTCACTGCCACTCTGAACAAGCAGCAAGCGCTGCGGCGGGTCTTTTCGCTTTTCTCTCTCCCCTCCCCTCCCCCACCTTGCAGAGCAAAGGGAGGAGGGGAGAGTCAAGAGGTCTGTTCCACTCTGAGAGGGGGGCACATAAGAAAGGGTGGGGGGAGCATTGCTGCTGTGACTGCCCAGGCACGAAGCAGGATCAGCTTGTGAAACTCAAGGCAGCTCACAGTGCTGCCTAACCCCCTCCCCCCAACCCACCAATCCTGCAGTCCTGGCTACGGCCCTGCTCCCCCTCCCTCCCCCAAGACGTCTGCAACCAGGAAGCCCCCCCCCACCCAAGGGCTTGAAGGACAGGAGCCCCCCCCCCCCAGGCCGTCTCCCTGGGACGGCGCCTGCGCACTGCCGCCCAGCCCCCTCCCCGCCCGGGAAGTTCCTGCGGCAGAGCCTAGCCGGGGAGGGCCCCGCGGAGTACCTGGAGGCGAGGGGGCCCCTGTGGACGCCGGGCGCGAGCAGGCCTCGCCCAGCCCCAGGCCCCGGACCCTCCTCGCAGCTGCGCCGCGGCCTCCTGCCCTCCTCTCCTCTTCCGTCCCGCTCGCTGAGGCCGGGCCCTCCTCAGGGAGGCGGCGGGTCGGTTCCCTGCGCAGACCCCCGCCTCAGCCTCCGCCAGCCAGCCAGCCAGCCGCTCCCTCCCTCTCTCTCCCTCGCCCTCCCTCGGCGGCAGCGGCACCCGGAGCGCGACACTTGCGCCGCGCTTTACGGCAAGGCCGCCAAGCGCGGCTGCCCAAGCCCCGCTTCCTCCCCGCTCTCGGCCTCCAAAGAGACCTCCGCAGGGGCTGCTGCACGACACTTCCGGCTCGGAGGGAAGGACTCGGGGGGAAGGGGGGGGTCCCGGCCTGGGTTCGGGGTCAGGAGTGCCCTGTGTTGTACATCCGCCCTATGCCAGTGTATTTCTCTTTTAGAATAGTGTGTCAGAATGATGTTTTAGATTGACATACTCGAATAAGGGACATTGGCTATTTATCTCATTACCTATAGTATCCAGGGGTGGTCAACGGTAGCTCTCCAGATGTTTTTTTTTTGCCTACAACTCCCATCAGCCCTAGCCAGTATGGATAAAGGGAAGTACTTCTTCACCCAAAGGGTGATTAACATGTGGAATTCACTGCCACAGGAGGTGGTGGCGGCTACAAGCATAGCCAGCTTCAAGAGGGCATTGGATACAAATATGGAGCAGAGGTCCATCAGTGGCTATTAGCCACAGTATATATGTGTGTGTGTGTGTGTATGTATATATATACACACACACACACACACACACATATATTGGCCACTGTGTGACACAGAGTGTTGGACTGGAGGGGCCACTGGCCTGATCCAACAGGGCTTCTCTTATGTTCTTATGTGACACAGAGTGTTGGACTGGAAGGGCCACTGGCCTGATCCAACATGGCTTCTCTTATGTGACACAGAGTGTTGGACTGGATGGGCCATTGGCCTGATCCAACATGGCTTCTCTTATGTTCTTATGTGACACAGAGTGTTGGACTGGAGGGGCCATTGCCCTGATCCAACATGGCTTCTCTTATGTTCTTATGTGACAGAGTGTTGGACTAGAGGGGCCATTGGCCTGATCCAACATGGCTTCTCTTATGTTCTTATGTGACACAGAGTGTTGGACTGGATGGGCCATTGGCCTGATCCAACAGGGCTTCTCTTATGTTCTTATGTGACACAGAGTGTTGGACTGGAAGGGCCACTGGCCTGATCCAACATGGCTTCTCTTATGTGACAGACAGTGTTGGACTGTATGGGCCATTGGCCTGATCCAACATGGTTTCTCTTATGTTCTTATGTGACAGAGAGTGTTGGACTGGAGGGGCCATTGGGCTGATCCAACATGGCTTCTCTTACGTTCTTATGTGACAGAGAGTGTTGGACTGGATGGGCCATTGGCCTGATCCAACAGGGCTTCTCTTATGTTCTTATGTGACACAGAGTGTTGAACTAGAGGGGCCATTGGCCTGATCCAACATGGCTTCTCTTATGTTCTTATGTGACACAGAGTGTTGGACTGGAGGGGCCATTGGCCTGATCCAACATGGCTTCTCTTATGTTCTTATGTGACAGAGAGTGTTGGACTGGAGGGGCATGGGCCTGATCCAACATGGCTTCTCTTATGTTCTTATGTGACACAGAGTGTTGGACTGGATGGGCCATTGGCCTGATCCAACAGGGCTTCTCTTCTGTTCTTATGTGACACAGAGTGTTGGACTGGAAGGGCCACTGGCCTGATCCAACATGGCTTCTCTTATGTGACAGAGAGTGTTGGACTGGAGGGGCCATTGGCCTGATCCAACATGGCTTCTCTTATGTTCTTATGTGACAGAGAGTGTTGGACTGGATGGGCCATTGGCCTGATCCAACAGGGCTTCTCTTATGTTCTTATGTGACACAGAGTGTTGGACTGGAGGGGCCATTGGCCTGATCCAACAGGGCTTCTCTTATGTTCTTATGTGACACAGAGTGTTGGACTGGAAGGGCCACTGGCCTGATCCAACATGGCTTCTCTTATGTGACAGAGAGTGTTGGACTGGAGGGGCCATTGGCCTGATCCAACATGGCTTCTTCTATGTTCTTATGTGACAGAGAGTGTTGGACTGGATGGGCCATTGGCCTGATCCAACAGGGCTTCTCTTATGTTCTTATGTGACACAGAGTGTTGGACTGGAGGGGCCATTGGCCTGATCCAACATGGCTTCTCTTATGTGACAGACAGTGTTGGACTGTATGGGCCATTGGCCTGATCCAACAGGGCTTCTCTTATGTGACAGAAAGTGTTGGACTGGATGGGCCATTGGCCTGATCCAACATGGCTTCTCTTATGTTCTTATGTTGAGTTGTAGGCAAAAAAACATCTGGAGAACTACCATTGGCCACCCCTGATCTATACTTAACCCATTTTCATTTTATGTATTCTTGTATGTTTTCTAATGGCAGGCTAGAATGACATTTATAATGTATAGAAGATAGATGCTGATAAGTAAATTAGGTGGACTACAACTAGGAAACACATGTCCTTTTGTGATTAACCCAGCTCAGGGTTGGGGAACAGTGGCTCTCCAGATTTTTTTTTTTGCCTACAACTCCCATCAGCCCCAGCCATTGGCCATGCTGGCTGGGGCTGATGGGAGTTGTAGGCAAAACATCTGGAGAGCCACTGTTCCCCACCCCTTACCTAGATTTACAGAAACACCAATTGGCAGAGGACTTTATTACCTTTGATGGGTATCCAGACCAAATGGCCAAGCCACACTGTGTGATCAATCAACAAACGGCTTGTATTTCAGCCCACCATACCTGAGCTCCTCGTCTGGTGAAGAGAGCTGATGTTCTGAATAAAACTTGGTTGGTCTTAAAGGTGCCACTTGACTCCTGCTTTGGTCTGAAGCGGCAGGCAGAACCAGGTGGGAGTCAATGTTCCCTCTCAGCTGAGTGAGTGTGAGCTGGCTCACAGTCTTTCAGCCTCCAGCTCCCACATTTTGGTCTCTGCTCAGGAAAAAAATGGCCCCAGAGCAAACTGATTTTATGCAGCAGCTCACCGGGTAGAACTTTTGCTCACAAGGCTTCGCGCAGGGGTTCTGAACTCATTCATTATGAGGGCCAAATCTGACATAAATTAGGGCCGGCTTGCCCACTAGGCAAACTAGGCAGTTGGCTAGAGCGCTTAGAGGAGGCACTCCTTGGTCTTAAAGGAGCTTTCTTTGTACCTCTCCCACGGGATCCAGGGAACTGGGCAAAGAAAGCTCTGGCTCCTTCCTTCCCCAGGGGAGGGAGAGATCAGCCAATAGAAGACAGGCATGGTTCAGTAGCTCTGCCGTGCAATTGAGAGAGCCTGGCAAAGCAAGCTCTCCCTCCCCCCTTTCTCTCAAGGGAGATGCCTCAGCCAATGAAGAAAATAGAGGTTTTGCTCTGTAGCCCTTGTGCGATTGAGCAAGTCTTGCAATGCAAGCTGTTACGCAGAAGGATGCAAGAGAGAGGAAGAAGGAAGCAGATGACAGCCAGTTGTTTGGGGGCCTGATAGGAGCCCCCCGAGGGCCTGATTCGGCCCCCTGGCCACATGTCTGACACCCCTGCTTTACAGCTTGGAGGAAGTATTGGTATGAGTCTAGTGTGACCTTTCAGGCCAACAGAGTTTAATTCTGGGTAGAAACTTCCGTGTGCATGCCCGCTTCTTCAGATACAGCAAGTCAGGCTGCAATCACACAGGCTCAAGAATGCATATTCAATCGACTTTCAATGCACGGTCCATCTGGATTTTATTGTGTGAACTGGCAAAATCCAGTTTGAAAGTGGATTGAAACGGCTTTGTTGAGGCTGTGTGATTGCAGCCCTCTCAGGGTGTCTGTTTATTTTTATTTATTTATTTATTCTATAATTTATATCCCGCCCTTCCCACAGAGTGGCTCAGGGCGGCTGTTGTAGGGGAGGAAGATAAAGGAGATTGTCAGCCGCTCTTGAGTCTGCTGCAGAGAGAAGGGTGGGGTATAAATCTGCAGTCTTCTTTGGTCAAGTGCAGCAGAGCAGAGCTGCAGCCCTTTCCTCCCAGTTGGAAGGTGGGGGGGGGGCTGCAAAAAAAGTTGAGGTGGGGGGGGAGGGCAGCGAGCCAGCAGGCCCCCTCTGCTCCCGCCCTGGCAACAGGATTGCAAAGCGCACAGGTCCCAGCCTCCTGCCCACCTTCCTTCCGCCTGGCTGCTGGAGGCGCAGAGAGCTCCCTTCCCTTCCTCTGCTCCTCGGGTCTTCTGTCTCCGGAGCCAGCGGACCCCCGGAAACTCTGCTGGGCTTCGGAGACGGTGTCCTGCGCCTGTCTCACTTGGATCCAACGTGGGTTACAATTGCAAAACACCTTCCTTTTTCAACATGGCAATAGTCGCCTAGTGAGAAAAGAGGTCTGTAAAGGATACTAATTTAATTTTTAGATTTATATCCTGCCCTATCCGGCAAGCAGGGTCAGGGCGGCTTACAGCAATAAAACAACAGAGTTAAAATAATATCATTAAAACAGACGTTACAAAACAGGAGCGGCAAAAAAAAACCAGACATTTCAAAACAGGCATCGGCGGTAAAATAATAGTTGGGCAGCAGGGATCGCAGAGCAGGGAATCCATAACCCAAAAGACAGCAGGCCTGGCTGCTTGGGGCCAACGAGAGATGTTCTCTTGCTCAGATTTGTTAAATAATCAAACGTTATTGGTGAGATTGCCTGGGTTGATTGAACGAATGAGAAGCTGTTAGCTGGCTAAACGGTCAAAGAAATAGGTGCAATTCGGTGCAAAGAACGCCCATGCGGGGTAGGCCGCTGCCGCAGCGCCCAAGAGCAGCATTTATTGTCCTGTTAAACCGTCGTGAGTCAGAACTCCTCAAGTGAACCCTTTGCAGACTCGACGGTGCAGCTGGACTCCCGCGCCCTTGGAAGACTCAGAGCTTGGGTGGCGCGGCCCAATAGTCGGTTTTTTTTTCTTTTTACCCCGCACTTAAAGAATCGCTAGAGAACCGGAAGACATGCTGGAAACCGTTTAAAATCGCAGCCGCTAGGATGGACACGCCCCGCCCCAGCTCCTTTTTCCCAGAGTGGCGCGCCATCTACCGGTGGGAGGGAAACGCAGCTGCCTGCTGCCCTGGGAGCGCTCTGCGGGGATGCGGATCACGCAGCAGGTTGCGGCTGGGTGGGCTGCGAGGTCTGGAGCGTCACTCTCCAGCAAAGAGGCGCGGCCGCAGCGCAGTGCGCGAGGGAGAAAGTAGCGGTGGCCTTCCTCACAGGGGTATTGCGAGAAGCACAACCGAAAGGATTTTGCAAACGGAAAACTGATTTGCAATTTGTTTCGTTTCGTTTATATAGATCCAGGTGGGCAGCCGTGTTGGCCTGAAGCAGTAGAGCAAAGCAGGGCTCAAGTGGCACCTTTAAGACCAACAAAAGCGTTCTTCATAATGTAAGCTTTCGTAAGCAGAGCTGCATATAGCTGGTGAGTCAAGAGTGTGAACTGATTCCAAGTTAGGTTTCATTTATGTTATTCGTAGTACTTTCTCACGCAGGGATTGAAGGCAGTCGCACACAGTCAACAAAATGGGACATTCAGTAACCGGTGCGAATGATTCATGTGGAGAGCCGCATTGGTTTGAAGCAGCAGAACAAGGTTTGAGTCCAGCGACACCTTTAACGCCAAACGAGTTGTATTCAAGGTATGAGCTTTCGTGGGCGCGCACCCTTCCTCAGATACATTGCATTGGCTCAGTGAACACATTTACACATCAATCTCCAGTTTTGATACGTTGCTTCACCAAGTCCCCTCCTCCACCAATAAATCCAAACAAATGGCGACTATATAAACTTAGCTTGTTATGGTCCTTGCGTCTGTTAAAACATCTCTATTATGCTGTATGCTATTTTGCTGCTCATCCTCTATATGTATGGGCTGGTAACCTCCATTTCAGTGTATCTGAAGAAGTGTGCACGCACGCAAAATCTCATACCTTGAATAAAACCTTGTTGGTCTTAAAGGTGCCCCGTGGACTCAAATTTTGCCCCAGTGCAAATGATGTACATGGAACCGAAGCATATTTACTCTGAAGAAAATTCTGGTCAGCTCATGGAACTTTCCCCCAGTTAAAAATGGCAATTTGGTGTAGTGGTTAAGTGTGCGGACTCTTTTCTGGGTTTGATTCCCCACTCCTCCACTTGCAGCTGCTGAAATGGCCTTGGGTCAGTCATAGCTATTGCAGGAGTTGGGGAGGGGAGGGACGGTGGCTCAGTCTGCATCTGCTTGGGAAGCAGAAGGTCCCAGGTTCAATCCCTGGCATCTCCAAAAAAGGGTCCAGGCAAATAGGTGTGAAAAACCTCAGCTTGAGACCCTGGAGAGCCGCTACCAGTCTGAGAAGACAATACTGACTTTGATGGACCAAAGGTCTGATTCAGTATAAGGCAGCTTCATATGTTCAGGAGTTGTCCTTGAAAGGGCAGCTTCTGGGGGAGCTCTCTCAGCCTCACCCACCTCACAGGGTGTCTGTTGTGGGGGGAGAAGATATAGGAGATTGTGAGCCGCTCTGAGTCTCTGATTCAGAGAGAAGGGCGGGATATAAATCTGCAGTTTTCTTCTTCAATGAAGTTCAGTCATGCAAAGCATATCTTTTTTGCTAAACTGGCTAGCACCTTTAATGAGTAGGGAATCCCAGGTTTTTTCAAGACAGGCAAGTCCTACGATGAGTCATCCTAAATGAGTCCCAGTTCCTGCCTTAAAGTCCTTTCACGGGAGAGCAGGAATTGTCCAGGCATTTTGACCTAACAGCTTCCAATTATTTCTTTTATACCCATGAGCTGTATATGCCAATTAAGGGCATATGAAGTAGGCTCGAATTCATTAGCCTCTCTGCCACAATAAACTTGTGATGCTTCAGACTGCTACAACGTGCTCAGCAGTGCCGTGTACTTAGCAGAAGAACAAAGCTGGAGTCCAGGGGCCCCTTTAAGAACAACCAAGTTTAATTCTGGATACAAGTTTTCATGCGCATGCTCACTTCTTCAGATATATTGAAACAGGTTTCCTCAAGCCTAACGTATAGGTAGAGAGAGGGGAGGAGGGTTAGTTGCCACAAGGAAGGGCAAGTCAAGAGGCATAAGGAACTGGGTGAGAAGTATAGCTGAGATTGGATTAAAGCCGTTGTTAAGACCTGTGAATGGCAGCAAATGAGCATACAGATGAGGATTGCCAGGTCAGACTCAAGCAACATCTGGGGACTTTGGGGGCGGAGCCAGGAGCAAGGGTATGACAAGAATGATTGAACTCCAGTGGGAGTTCTGGCCATCGGAACTGCACTCCTTTTAAATGTCCTCCTTCCATTGGAAATAATGGACAGGGGCACCTTCTTTGGGGGCTCATAGAATTGGAACTTGGAGGGTGTTTTGAGGAGAGGCACCAGATACAATGCTGAAAAATCGGTGCCTCTACCTCAAAAAACAGCCCCCCCCCCAGAGCCCTAGATATCCATAGATCAATTCTCCACTTTGCCCTATGGGAATTGGTCTCCATAGGGTATAACGGAGCGCCCAACAGACATTCCCACCCCCCACCCCCTGCTTTCTGGTAACCTTGAAAGAGAGGGAGGGCCTCCAAACTGAGGGATTCCCTGCCCCCAACTGGCGATTGGCAACCCTACAAGAAGTAGCAAACCGATGTGAAAACTAAGATTGAGTCCAGTGACCCCTTCAAAACCAACAAAGTTTGGTTCTGGGTATAAGCGAGTACTTAGAGACTTGGCCTGTGTAGACGGACACGCCTTCAGATATGTTGGTTTGGTGTAGTGGTTAAGGGTACGGACTCTTATCTGGGAGAACCGGGTTTGATTCCCCACTCCTCCACTTGCACCTGCTGGAATGGCCGTGGGTCAGCCAGAGCTCTGGCAGAGGTTGTCCTTGAAAGGGCAGCTGCTGTGAGAGCCCTCTCCAGCCCCACCCACCTCACAGGGCGTCTGTTGTGGGGGAGGAAGGGAAAGGAGATTGTGAGCCGCTCTGAGACTCTTCGGAGTGGAGGGCGGGATATAAATCCAATATCTTCATCTACCTCACAGGGTGTCTGTTGTGGGGGAGGAAGGGAAAGGAGATTGTGAGCCCCTCTGAGACTCTTCAGAGTGGAGGGCGGGATATAAATCCAATATCTTCATCTACCTCACAGGGTGTCTGTTGTGGGGGAGGAAGGGAAAGGAGATTGTGAGCCGCTCTGAGACTCTTCGGAGTGGAGGGCGGGATATAAATCCAATATCTTCATCTACCTCACAGGGTGTCTGTTGTGGAGGAGGAAGGGAAAGGAGATTGTGAGCTGCTCTGAGACTCTTCGGAGTGGAGGGCGGGATATAAATCCAATATCTTAATCTACCTCACAGGTTGTCTGTTGTGGAGGAAGAAGGTAAAAGAGATTGTGAGCCCCTCTGAGACTCTTTGGAGTGGAGAGCGGGATATAAATCCAATATCTTCATCTACCTCACAGGGTGTCTGTTGTGGGGGAGGAAGGGAAAGGAGATTGTGAGCCCCTCTGAGACTCTTCAGAGTGGAGGGCGGGATATAAATCCAATATCTTCATCTACCTCACAGGGTGTCTGTTGTGGGGGAGGAAGGGAAAGGAGATTGTGAGCCGCTCTGAGACTCTTCGGAGTGGAGGGCGGGATATAAATCCAATATCTTCATCTACCTCACAGGGTGTCTGTTGTGGGGGAGGAAGGGAAAGGAGATTGTGAGCCCCTCTGAGACTCTTCAGAGTGGAGGGTGGGATATAAATCCAATATCTTCATCTACCTCACAGGGTGTCTGTTGTGGGGGAGGAAGGGAAAGGAGATTGTGAGCCGCTCTGAGACTCTTCGGAGTGGAGGGTGGGATATAAATCCAATATCTTCATCTACCTCACAGGGTGTCTGTTGTGGGGGAGGAAGGGAAAGGAGATTGTGAGCCCCTCTGAGACTCTTCAGAGTGGAGGGCGGGATATAAATCCAATATCTTCATCTACCTCACAGGGTGTCTGTTGTGGGGGAGGAAGGGAAAGGAGATTGTGAGCCGCTCTGAGACTCTTCGGAGTGGAGGGCGGGATATAAATCCAATATCTTCATCTACCTCACAGGGTGTCTGTTGTAGAGGAGGAAGGGAAAGGAGATTGTGAGCTGCTCTGAGACTCTTCGGAGTCCAATATCTTAATCTACCTCACAGGTTGTCTGTTGTGGAGGAAGAAGGTAAAAGAGATTGTGAGCCCCTCTGAGACTCTTCGAAGTGGAGAGCGGGATATAAATCCAATATCTTCATCTACCTCACAGGCTGTCTGTTGTGGGGGAGGAAGGGAAAGGAGATTGTGAGCCGCTCTGAGACTCTTCGAAGTGGAGAGCGGGATATAAATCCAATATCTTCATCGACCTCACAGGGTGTCTGTTGTGGGGGAGGAAGGGAAAGGAGATTGTGAGCCGCTCTGAGACTCTTCGGAGTGGAGGGTGGGATATAAATCCAATATCTTCTTCTTCTTCTATGTTCCTCAAGCATGACTTTTTCTAAGCCTTCAGTGAGTTTTGTCAAGATAACAAGCCTGGTCTCAGGGAAATCAACCCTGACTGTTCCCTGGAAGGTCAGATGCTGAAACTGAAGCTCAAATCCTTTGGCCCCCAAATGAGAAGGGAGCCCTCACTGGAGAAGACCCTGATGCTGGGAAAGACAGAAGGCAAAAGAAGAAGGGGATGACAAAAGAGGAGATGGCTGGACAGCATTACTGATGTAACCAACATGAATCTGAGCAGACTTCGGAGGATGGTGGAAGACAGGAGGGCCTGGCGTGACTTGGCCCAGGGGGCCGCAAAGAGTCAGACTTGACTGTGCGATTGAACAACAACAAACAAACTTGAGGCAGGATTGCAGCGTAACCCTCCCCCGTCTTCCAGCTGCATCCAACTAACCCCCCACCAAGTTGGAGAACTCGTTGGGCACAGAACTGAAAGCTGAGTGGCAAGGCGGGGGGGGGGGGGGCAGGGAGATGAGGGTAAGGGAGCCAGGAGAGCAGTGAGAGGGGACTGGAGGTCACCTTTCCGTCTGTGACTGGGGGCAGAGTATGGCTGGGTTTCCTTGCCTCCTGCAAAATGTATTTTGACGCAGCCACAGTATAAATACTCACCCCAGTGCTTTCTGAACATTGTCACAAAATGCAGAACATTTGTCACATTGCACTTAGAGCCATCTACAGGCCAGAGTATCTCCTGCTACATAAAGTGGCTAAAGAAGTAAAAGACTGACCTGCAGAAATACAAAAAAAAATCACTCACTTTCAGACTCCTTGGAACTCAATGCATGTATTTTTGAGTCAGCATTTTCAGAGCAGGTGCATTCTCTTGTGTTTTCAAAAGGATTTATAGTTTACATATGAAGCTGCCTTCTACTGAATCAGACCCCCTTCGGTCCATCAAAGTCTGCTCAGACTGGCAGCGGCTCTCCAGGGTCTCAAGCTGAGGTTTTTCACACCTATTTGCCTGGACCCTTTTGAGTTGGAGATGCCGGGGATTGAACCTGAGAGATGCCATGCACTCCCTCTGGGCCAGGGCAGGAGACCCTTCCCCTCTTCTGGGGTCCAACTCCAGCTGGGAATCCCCCGCCTGCAGTTTTTCACAGTATCAAACTGTATTTGTCATTTGCATTGGGTCGGGTTTCCTTCCAGCCGCTTCAGAGCAGAACGACAGCGGTTTTGTTTAGCATTTTGCAACTGGATTTTTTTCTATTCTTACATAATAAAAATCCAATTGCAAGACACGATATTTAGAGTAGTGGGAACACACCCATAATTAACATGAATAATTCGAATTACTACTTCTGCCCTGGGCAAAGCCAAGAGGCCGCCGGCGAAGAGTTTACTCCCAAGGGAGCAATACAACCGGACTTGCAAAGTAACCCTAAAGGCAGCTGCAGAAGCAAGCACACGCGCACAGAGTCGGGCTACACTTGCCACTTGTGAACGCAGCCCTCCTCTGCACGCTTAGCCGCCCCACACGTCAGCTGAGACTCTCTGCTAGGACCAATCCGCTCTTTCGGAAGCTTGGGGGCGGGAGCCAATAGTCATGGGCGGGGCCGAGGAAAGCGTGCAAGATGGGGCGCGGCTACGAAGTGGGAGGGGCGGGGCTCTCAGGTCGCGAGGGTGGACGGCGCGCGCATGCGCGGTCCTCCGACCACTCCCCCCCCCCGAGAGCGCCTGCGCGGTGTCCATCCGGGTCTCCCCTGCCGCCGCGGCATCGCGCGTGAGGGGAGAGCAGCGAGTCGCAAAATGGCCGCCGCGTCCGTCGGGTCCGCGTCGTCCGCCCTGCCGGGCCCTCCCGCCGCCGCCCTCACCGAGAGCAAGAAGATCACGGAGCTCCGCGTCATCGACCTCAAGTCCGAGCTGAAGCGCCGCAACCTCGACGGCGCCGGCGTCAAGACCGTCCTCATCGCCCGCCTCAAGCAGGTCAGCGGGAGGCCGCAAATGGCGGCCATGGAGGAGGAGGAGGAGGGAGAGGAGCCGGCCCGGCGGCCCCGCTCCCCTCAGGCGGCCCTCCCGCCCTCCCCGCCCGGGGGCTCCTGCGGGGACCGCCGCCCGCCCTCCCTCCCTCCCACGCATGCGCGCGCGCTCCCGCCCTGTCCGCGGGCTCGCGCTCCAGGCCTTTTCTCCCCCCCCCCCCTGCGGCTCCACGGCCGCCTTCCGCTCCTCTTGGGGTTGCCAAGTCCCGCTCAGGAAATATCTGGGGACTTTGGGGGCGGAGCCAGAATAGGGTTGCCAACCCCCAGGTGGGGGCGGGGGATCCCCCGGTTCAGGGTCGTCAGAAAGCGGGGGGAGGGGAGGGGAGGGAAATGTCTGCTGGGAACTCTGTTATTCCCTATGGGGATTTATTCCCATAGAAAATCATGGAGAATTGATCCGCGGGTATCTGGGGCTCTGGGGGGCTGTTTTTTGGGGTAGAGGCATCACATTTTCAGTATAGCATCTAGTGCCTCTCCCCAAAATACCCCCCAAGTTTCAAAAGGATTGGACCAGGGGGTCCAATTCTATGCGCCCCAAAAGAAGGTGCCCCTATCCTTCATTATTTCCTATGGAAGGAAGGCATGGAAGAGGTGTGCCATCCCTTTCAATGTGAGGGCCAGAACTCCCTTTGGAGTTCAATGATGCTTGTAACAGCCTTGATCTTGGCTCCACCCCCAAAGTCTCCTGGCTCCACCCCCAAAGTCCCCAGCTATTTCTTGAATTGGACTTGGCAACCCTAAGCCAGGAGCAAGGCTGTGACGAGCACAGTGGAGCTCCCGTTCTGGCCATCGCCTTGTGGACCGCACTCCTTTCAGAATGCCTTCCCCCCCATTGGAAATAATGAAGGATAGGGGCACCTTCTTTGGGGGTTCCTAGAATCGGACCCCCTGGTCCAATCCTTTTGAGACTTGGAGGGTGTTTTAGGGAGAGGCACCAGATACTATGCTGCAGATTAGGTACACCTGCCTCAAAAAACAGCCCCCCTATAGCCCCAGATACCCACAGATCAATTTTCCATTTTTCCCTATGGGAATCGGTCTGCATAGGGAATAATGAAGTGCCCAGCAGACATTTCCACACACACCCCGCCCCCGCTTTCGGATTACCCTGAAGCAGTGTATGATCCCCACCTGGAGATCATATAAAATAGGATACACAGAGGAATGAAGTTGCAACCAAATAAAACAGAGCCACTTTATTTGGTCCCTCCTGGGAATTGGCAGCCCTATCTCAGCCTGTGCCCAAAATTAAGTAGAATCCCTTAAGAAATTGTCTAAACTCTGGACCAAAGGACTTATTCCTCCATCCGGCAATATTCCAAGAAAAAAACCATGATATCTGAGAACGGAGGGTCCCCTGACAGTCTTAATTCAGTTATTTGTTCCAAGTTATTTGCCTTGGGGGTTTTTATCTCCTGGGTATAGGGCTGAATATCTCACCTGCCTAACGGAACCTTGGCAACGCAGAGCCTATTCGCTAACTAGGTTCAATGTGCTACCATCTGCCATACTTCTTGGAAGATTCCATAAAACCCTCTATGCTAATAGATGTGCACTTGTGCATATCCAGAGAGAGAAACTTTAGAACACGTGTTCCTAAACTGTACTTTTTACCCTGGCCTGAGCTCCATACTCATTGACCCCTGTTTGAGTGAGCAAACAGCAAAGCCTGACAAATAGAAAATTATCTTCCTGTTGTCAACTCAGAACTAACTGGTAATTGAAACCATTGCAGAATTTTTATATTTAGCATCTAGGAGGTGCTTAGTGTATTTGCAAGTTGCCATTTGATGGATGGATGGGTTCCCTGTTATGTTCGATATCATGCCAGGTTATTGAATTGAATAAGGTTATTAAATTGAATAAAGCTAATTGAATTGAATCCCCATTTTTGCTTTCTGGCGCAGAGTCGCTCCAGGCGAGGCCCCGAAGGAGTGTCTTCTCCCATCCTCCACAAGGCGCTTTTTGCAAGGGTGGGGGGGCGGGTTTCACAGATGCATGGAAAATGGGCCGGGAGCGCCTGGCTTAGAGCGGGAGGAAATGGGCCACCAGTCACGCTGCCGCCGCCTTTGTGTGGTTCATGGGCAACTGGCTGGACTAGGTAGGCCCTCCCCTGGTCTGGTCCCACAGGCTTCGGGAACCTCCACCTTATTTAGTGGCAGTCCGGCTCTGAGTAACTGGCGGGAGGCAACTTTGGGGAAGGCTTCGGCCTCTCTGCCCTGTTGTTGATCCTCCAGGGGGACTGGTTGGCCACTATGTGAGACAGGAGGCTGGACTAGATGGACCCTCACTGGTCTGATCCAGCAGGGCTCTTCTGATGTTCTTATGAAGGTCTCAGCCTCTCTGCCCTGTTGTTGGCCCTCCAGAGGAGCTGGTTGGCCACTGTGTGAGGCAGGAGACTGAACTGAATGGACATTTGGTCAGATCCAGCAGGGCTTTTCTGGTGTTCTTATGCTTATGTTCTGGACCTGTTGTGTGAAGCAGTGTCCATGTGCTTGATAGTTTGTAAACAGAAAAGTGGAATGGGGGTGGAGATCTTTAAAGTAAGACCCCCATTAACACAAACCAAGAGAAGATGAACATGTAAAAGTGTGGGATGAAGCAGGGCTCTCCTGATACCAGCAGGGGAAGATCTCAGCCTCTGTGCTCTGTTGTTGGATCTTCAGAGGAACTGGGTGGCCACGTGTGAAACAGGAGACTGGACTGGATGGACATTTGGTCTGATCCAGCAGGGCTTTTCTGGTGTTCTTATGCTTTTGTTCTAGGACATATTGTGTGAAGCAGTGTTCATGTGCTTGATAGTTTGTAAACAGAAAAGTGGGATGGGGGTGGAGAGCTTTAAAAAAGTAAGATCTCAATTAACACAAACCAAGAGAAGATGAACATGAAAAAGTGTGGGATGGAGCATGAAAAACAGATCCAGTTAGGAGGGTATAGAGGTATAAGGACAATTATCAAGGGGTGGGGTATCTCCTAGCTTTTCTGCTCAGATTGGGGCCACCAGGGCAGCTAACATCTGCTCTCTTTTCCTTATTATGGGCTGCGTTCACAAGAACCAATCCAACAGCTGCTACAGGCTGTGTTGTTGCTATCCCCACCTCTTTTCCCAAGATGCCTCTGTTAGAGCAACTACAACTATACTATAGAAACTTTGCAAAGCCAAATAGAATTCAGATACTCCAGACATGTTTTCAAAGAAAGCCTACCCTGGAAGCAAAAACTACTTGTGTATTTTCTTATTCTTGTGTATTCTTGCACAAATAATATACAAGGCCAATAACTTTAACTTCTGCATAAACTTTTCAGCGTTATCCATTTTTGAAATGCATACTTCCTGTCTCTTGCTCATTCTAATTTTTCCATGGATGCACACAGCACGTAGAACTTGAAATAACTGACCTTCTCTAAAACTGTCACTGTTTAAGGTTTTTTTCCTCCTATTGAAGTCAAACCAGTTTAGCAGGCTGCTTGGCTAAAGATTGCTTTTTAACCTTTTGAGGCCGAAATGACATGAATGCAACTGCTTTGCTGTGGACTGCCTCATGCAGGTTCCCCCAAGCTTTGTTGTGATGGACATTGGGGGGTTTATTTCACAGTTGTTTGGAGATGGCTTATCCTTTTTTTTGTTTTAAAAATTTTGGGCACCATGACTGAGGTAAATTGGGCTGAATGTGTGTTCCAGTCATGTCAAGATACAAGATCTTACTGGCTCACTGTGGCTGTTTTCCTAGGGTGGCAGTTGACTTGCTTGTATGTTAATGCTTTTCGTGTGATGCTACATTAGGGAAGCAGCACTTAAATACTATCCACAATGGAAGAAGGCTCTGTGTGCTCTTAAAGTGCATGAGATGGGTCAAGTGATCTTTGTCTTTTCTTGTGTTGGAAATGAAAAACCGAGTTGATTGATCCAGATGGGCAGCTGTGTTAGTCTGAAGCAGCAGAACACATTTTGAGTTCAGGTGCCACAGGACTCAACATTTGTTCTATTGAGTTGATTGCAGTGATCAATAGATTCCCTGGAGTTGCACCGTAGCCAACAGCTAGACCAAGAGGCGAGGTATGGTCGAGGAAGTACAAGTTTGAGCTTAGTCTTAAATTTCAAACATGTTTGGATGGCACTTCAGCTTCTCTCTTATCCTTTCCAATGATGTCACACAGGCCCATAGCCAGAAAATTTTAGGTGGGGGGGCAGGGAATAAAATTTTAGGTGGAGGGGCCATGGGGCCCAAAATGACGTCACAAACTTTTAAAAAAGATAAATTAAAAAGGTTCAGTGGAGGAGGTAAGGTATGCCCTTGGAATTGTCCTCTCCTTCCAAGAGGCCCCTAAAGGAAAACTGGCGATCAATGGAAGGGAGCCAGCAGCAGTGCTGTGGGATGAAAGGCAGGCTTGCCATCCTCTGCCCCCCCACTTCACCACCCTCCCAGCCCCACTTCTCACCTTGGCCGCCTGCTGGCGGCAAGAGTGGGGCAGCGAGAGAGCAGGGTGCCAACCTCTCCCTTCCCTTTCTTTTCCTGCCTTGGCTTTGGGTGATCTGCAGCTCCTTGCCAGAAGACTTAAGTAAAAGGAGGGGCCATACAGGTGGAAGGGAGGGTTTGGATGGAGTGGTCTGGCCTCCCCGGGTCCCCCGTAACTACAAGCCTGATGTCACACAGCAAGGGCCTAGGAGGGCCTGTCACTGGCTGCCACCACTCTGGTCGGGGTTTGCATGGGAGTGCCCAGAGCACCCAACCTCCCCTGTATCTTCCTTATTAGGAAATAACTCTTAACTATGACCAAGGAGATGTGAGGACCCAAGGAGTATAACAACAGCAGTTTGTTTATAGTGCTCAAATAATAAGTGGGTAAAAACAGTGAAAAAATATATATATACACACACACACACACACACACACAGTAAAGGTGAGTGCAAATAAACAGAAGCCCTGACGCAACTAACTAGACAGTCCTTCTCTAATACCAACTCACCCCCTTGGGTAAGGGATCTCCTGCTGCTTTCTTTTCTGCAGCCCTTCCCTGTCTGTGCTTGGCCCTCTCATGCTCTCCTCCCAGGTCCCACCCCTCCAAAACCTTTCCACCCAATTAGAGGGGATCCAGGAAGATGCAGGCTTTCTTTAGTAACTCCTAGGCAGGCTTCTCTGGAGCCTGTAGGCCTCACTAGGCCCAGGATCATGACACATGATTTGAAGTATAGAGCATAGTAACAAATTAAGAAGGCTCTGCACTCATGCGGAGGGAGTTTTAAACCGAAACTGCCTTGTGCGCATGGTGAGAAATGGACCTTGAGCTCCCAGAGTCCCTTGGCGTAATTCTCCACTGGCTGTGCAGAGAAGCAAAGCAATTTACAGATTTGGGAGTTAACGTGTTCTGTGAAATGAGCAAGTAACTGGCGCAGTTAATAGTTTGAGTGTCACAGCAATAGGTTCAAGTTGAGGTTGTTTTGATTGCCTCTTCCTGATTTGTAAAAGGTTCAGCATTTCACTGTAACAAGGTCTAAAGCAGGCTATTCATTTGCCTCTTACTCAGAGAAACGGTGATCTGACCTGGTTCAGCCAGTTCTCGAGGATAAGAAGTTGAATGCGTTCTCTGATCTGCATTCTCAAGCATAAGTTATCTTGGGGTGCCTCTTATTTTTGAAACTGCTGAACTTAAAGCCAGGATCTATTAATTGCTTGTTTTATCATTTGAAATAATTAGCTAACAATGTGTGCATCAGAGCAAAATCATCATGAATTCACGTGTAAAGTCAGTAGGTCTCACCGCTTCTCCTTGTGTTTTGTCTTAGGCTATTGAAGAGGAAGGAGGAGATCCAGACAATATTGAAATAGCTGTCTCAGTTGATACTCCGAACAAGAAACCAACAAAAGGAAAAGGTTAAAACTTTTTTTCTGAAAACTCGTTACATTTTTTAAACAAACATTGCTGATTTGAGAAACCGAGTAACTGTCTTCCCCTGCCAGAATCTTAATATTAAATATTTGTGCTGAATTCAGCTAGTAGTTATTTCTCCTTCTGCAGGCCGTGTTAATGGAATGATGAAAGATTAAAGATGGAATAGTATACAACATGACACCATGTCACATAAGGAGTTCATATTATGTAGTTACATGTGGAATTAGAAAGTTCCCAGTAGGCAGCCGTGTTGGTCTGAAGCAATAGAACAAAGCAGTAGACGAGTACATCTTTAAGACCAACTAAGTTGTATTCTGATGAAGTCTGCTTAAGAGCATACGAAAGCTTACATTCTGAATAAAACTTAGTTTGTCTTAAAGGTGCACTTGTCTACTGCTTTGTTTTGTGTGGAATTAGAAAGTTTGTTAGGTTTAAAATTGGCCAGTCGACCTTTCACAAGAGGTCAGAGTATGGCTACAGAAAGAGAGATTTCTAGCATTTCTATCTTAGACGGATGAATGTTCTGTTTGGTGTCTTTTCTGGCTTGAGTAGGTAGGCTGGTACTTAGCTGTCGCTGTTAAAGTAAAATAGTTTTCCTCAGTGGGCTGAGTGTTGTGGCCTTTGAGTTTTGCGGGATAACAAGAGTGCTTTCACATCACTGCAGTAGAGAGTGTAGGTTCACTTGAAGGTAATGTGTGTTCTTGATCAGTTGTTCATGGGTGTGGATTATTGCTTATCCTTCTTGAGACAGGGTAAAAAAAGGCAATTCAAATCAAGTTATCCCATTGGGAGTTTGTGTTTTTGATTAAATTTACTAGGAGTTCTGAACTGTGGTTTTAAATTTTTACTTATGAATGTATTTTATTTTATCCATTTTATCTGTGTTGTAAGCTGCCTTAAGTTCTGTTAAGAAGAAAGGCGGTTAATAAACATTTTAAATAAATAGACCTTTCCACATGCAAGGACTATTGCTCAGTACTTAGTTTTTAGTTTTCATCATTTTTGTTGAATGTTCAGAATTTGAGTACTGAGCTCAGTTAATACAGGAGTCCAATGGGTTTGGGGTGGTGATTTCTTAGTGACAGACGGAGGGTCAGGAACTCAGTCACCATGCTTGTGATAACTCCAGTCCTGGGCCCCATAACCCATGCCATGCTTACAATGCTTGATTTCAAAAGACAGGTTTGTCCCACGGTTCTTTGTTTATACTGAGGCAGCCGTTAATCTGTGCTAAAATCAAATTTTGAAAAAGCCAGCCAGCTTTCCAGATTAAGAATACAGGAGCTTGGCTCCTTGTGTGGTCCGTGTTGAGGTGACATGCATTGGGAAACCTCAGGTTTACTTGGGTGTAAATACGGATGATCTGAAATTTCTTCCAAGACGCATTGATGTGTTCAGAACAGAAAAGTAACATCAGTCTGTAAAAAATTAATTTTTGTTGTGTGCAATACCTTAGTTGTGCAGACTTCTAGCTGCTCTGTTGCTTTTAGGGCATTGAGATGGGATGTCCGATAACTTGGCTGTGTAAGCTCCAGTTCTGTCAATCAAGCACATTCCAAATATTTGCTTGGACTTTTATCAAGAACTCTCGATGTGGTAGAGTGAACTTAGAATACTTCTGGCTGGGAAGTGATAAGAGATTGCCAGGAACTCTAGGAGCTTAACTCCTTTTCTGGAATTTGATGTATCAGCTACTTTGCTCTTGCAAGCTTTTGACAAAACCTGAAATGTTCTAGATATGCAAGTGGAAGTGCACAAGGCACACAGGAAGGGAGAATCATGCATTGAATGATGGTTGCCACTTCACAGATGTTCCCTGTTCATTGCATTGCAAACACCTAAATATAAGTCTGAGCTATAAAAAAATGCTAGGGTTATTGACGTCCCCCCATTTTGTTTCCCTTGTTGCATTTGAAAAGGGCTTTTTTCAGGGAAGATGACCTAGGACATGGACTTTATTTGGTAGGCTGGAGTTCTCTTTTTGTCATTGATTGGACATATGCTTCCCCAAACGAAATTCAAAGTGGTCATTAGCATGCCCTTTTCTTTAGGAAAGAAGCAGGAAACCGATGAACTGAGTGGTGATGCTTCAGTGGAAGACGATTCCTTGGTCAAGGTAATGTTATGAAAACTTAAACAAGAGATCCAAACTTAAGCACCCTTTTTTTGTTGTCAAGTTGTCGCTGACTCGTGGCGAGTCAATATGGTTTTCAAGGCAAGAGGCTTTGATACTCTTCCATCCACGTGCTGACTGGGGCCAACCCTGAATAGCTTCCAAGAAGTGAGAAGATCAGGCTAGCCTGGCTATCCAGGTGGGGGAGGAGCACTCATAATAGGGAATAAATTGCATGGAGCTAATCAGGATTGCTTCTCTTTGCACGGCATGCTGGATGAAGGCAGCTGCGTTTGTTCTCACTTGAGAGGAATATACGGTAAACCAGGGGTGTCAAACTCATTTGTTACGAGGGCCGGATCCAACATAAATGAGACCTTGTCGGGCCACGTGTGTGCCTATTTAAGATTAGGTAGCACAGATATAAACTTTATAAAGGACACTGGCGACACAAAGGGTTTTTTTAAAAAATTAAAATAAAACATGATGAAAACATTAGCACTCGTTGGTATTAAAGGTGCTTTCTTTGTATCTCTCCCATGGGATCCGGGAACTGGACAAAGGAAGCTCTGGCTTTCCTTCCTTCCCCAGGGGACCTGGAGGGGGAGGAGCCTCAGCCAATAGAAAGGAGAGAGGCTTGGCTCAGTAGCTCTGCTGTACAACGGAGAGAGCCTGGCAAAGCAAACTCTCCCACCCCAAAGGAGGAGCTTCAGCCAATGGAGAAAATAGAGGCTTTGCTCTGTAGCTCCTGTGCAGTTGGGCAAGGCTGGCAAAGCAAGCTGTTATGCAGAAGGAAGCAAGAGAGAGGGAGAAGGAAGCAGATGACAGCCAATTGCTCAAGGGCCTGATAGGAGCTCACTGAGGGCCTGATTTGGCCCCTGGGCCGCATGTTTGACACCTCTGATAGACATTAGCAGCAGATCATTTTACCAATGATGCAAGTAGATGACTTAATTCAGTGAGAACTTGTGTGCGAGTTACAAGAAACAGAGTGGTGGTGACTGGGCTAAATCTTGACCAGCATGACCCATTCCCTGGTTAGTGAGGTGATCAGATTTCTAGCTAGACCTTGCTTGAAGAGTTGCTGACTGCCAGATGCTGGCGATGGCCTCGTGTTATATCGGGTGGTGTTCATATCTGAAAGGAAAGCGAACTGGAAGCTCAAGAGGCAAGTGACCAGGATGGGAATGACGAATTAAAAGACTCTGAAGAATCTGTGGAAAATGAAGAGGATTCCTCAGCGTCGAAGGCATCGTTTCCTGCAGAAAAGAAGAAAGCGCATTCGAAGCGGGCAGGAAAGGAGTCGGGAAACCAGGTATGCTGCAGAACCCCCTTGGGTTGAATGTTGGGATGGCATCTAAAAAGTTAATGCCTTTGAGACTTGTCCTGTTCTCAGCTTTTATTGAAAAAAAAAACCCAACTTATTCTTTGTGTGTGTGTTCTTCTTTGCCAGCAGCTGGCTTTCAGAGTTGATTACAGCTAATAAAATACAGTTTAAAATATAATGTAAAAACTGCTTGGGAAAGATCCTATCACAGCACGATCTGAACCGGTAGCTTTGAGAAGAAGGGGACTCCTCTGGAGACAGACCTAATGGTGATGACTTCCCCACTGTCGCTTAGAGATGAATTGACATTATTTCTCGTCGTTGCCCTTTGATCGAATGATGCTGCTGGTGGTTTGCATCCAGTGTCTTTGCTGCAGCTGTGTAGCGTTAAGCAGTGCTGGAAGACATTTTCAGCAGTGATGCATAAAGAGGAGTCAAACTTCCACCTCTCCTGCGCCTGCAAAGGCTAGGAGGAAGCCCACATGTTCTGGCATTGTTTATTGCGAGGCCTTCCTAAAAATAAGGGCGTCACGAAGCTAAGCAGTAGCTCGGCTTGAGGAGAGTTGGACACTAATACACAGCGCTCTTTAGTGTAGTTGGACAAGGGACACTTGTGGCCGCAGCAGCATCCTGTTACGAAGCCGGTTCCATTTTGCGAACTTGTGGCAAGGCTGCCAGACTTGTTAAAGCAGATGATTGCGAGGTTCCCAGATGTCTCCCAAGGCATCATGTCAGTCTACCATGAATGGCTGTGCCGGTTAGAGTTTGCTTCCCCTGTGGCAGCTTGTCAAAATCTGCTGTCGCCGAAGCAGAAAGCATCGGCACACCCTCCTCTTATTGAAAGTGTCGCTGGAGCCAAGGTAGCCTAGTTAGCGTGTCTTGGTTTGTCTCCTCAGGGCCCTGACGTCCAAGATGCAGAAGATGAAAGCTTTGCCGCTGCTCAAGTAAGTTTCTAAATTGCCTTAAAGCTGCTTAGAAAGTGGGCTGCATTTGCATCTCACTGGAAGGAAGTGGGCTGGGCTGGGCTGAAGTGCAAGGCTTCATGGCCACATAGAAAAGCTTCATAGACCTGTAACTGCATGGCTGTGTTGATATTTAAGTTCCAAATTGTTGATTATCAAGCTTGTTTAAAAAACCTGTGGATGCTGTGAAAAGGATACAGAAATAGAATGAAACCGTCAGGTAGAAGAATACCTCAGCAAAGCTGAGAATGTAATTGGTCTTCGGTAAGAGATCCCAGTGTTGTAAAGGAATGGGACTGTGGCTCTCTGCCTGGGTTTTCAGGCCAGACCTCGAGGAAAGAGAAACTGTGGTCTCCTCTTATTTTTGATGTGGCATAGCCTGCGGAGTAGCAGCTGTGCCAAAAATCCACTCTGTGTTCTTGGCTTTGCTGTCATCAGTCAACATGCCAGCCAGCCTCTCCCCTGCAAGCTGCTGGGTCCAAGACCAGTTGCAGTTCTCAAACAGCAGCCCATACAGCGCATTGCCATAAATGCCTCCCCGCTCGTAAGTGTATGGATGACTGTCTAGCTCAGCTCTATACAGGAGGGGTTGTGACTGGCATGCCGGTACAGGCTGATGAAAGGCACTTTGAGGCATGTGTGTTGCCTGGGTTGAAGCTGCCATCTTGTGGAGAGAGTCTGCTCCCTGCCTCAGTGGGTTCGTGTAGCTGCAAGGCTTTCTTCTGTCTTGTAACATGTATCTGGAGTTCCTTTATCGTCTGCCTCCTTGCCACCTGCAACCTGATTTAGATTAACCCATGAGGGTTATCAAAAAATAGAATTTGCATCACAGACTGGTTGTGTGGAAAAAGCAGGAGAAATTGTTCCTCTCTGGGCACAGTATCTGCCCATTTACACACGTAGGCCTGTAAAGTAGTTTGAACTGGACCAATGGCTGACCTTCTGCAAAGTATGACTTGCCTTATTCTTTTTAAAATTTAGTAGATATTAACAGTGCAGAAGACTGGCAGTGAAGCCTTTCTGTTGTTTCCTCAGTTTCTGGAGTATTGGTTGTGTTGCCTGCTGTGTTTAAAGAGAATGGTAAATACTTAGTGGATTTTTTTTCTGACTTACAGGATGGAGAAGAAGAGAATGAGAGAGGTATGTGTTGAGATTCAGTGCAGTGCAGAATGCTCTAATAGAATTGTGGTTGCTTTTTACAAGTGGCAGACATGTCAGCTGTGAGCCCCTCTTCCAAGGACACTGGCTGGATCTGTGCTCTCAGCTGGCTTTTTACAATTGCACATGCACACACACCAGTTATTATGCTGCTTGTTTGATCTGTGTATATGGCCCACCAGGTGCCTTAAGGGAGCAAAGGTTTCAAACTCCTCAGGTGTGAACCTTGCAGGTAAGTTTCGCTGTGTATGCTTGTCTTGCACTGTAGTAACTTCCAGGGGTCCTCGTGGGAATGAAACGTTCTGCAGACTGGAGTCTGCCAGCCGTTCCAATGTGGATGGCTCTCTACTTTTTACTGCACCAGCAAATTCCACATCATGCTTGTTGACCTCAAGCGAGATCTGTTAACACATGGAAGGAGTCTGCTCACTTCTTGTGCCTTTCAAAGCCAACCTGTGGAGCGCAGCTACAGAAAGCAACGCCTGACCCAGCCTTCTTGCTAAAGAAGACCCACCGAGAGCCCTCTTAAGGACCTTGCGTATCAGTGGACTAAAGGACGCGGGATCATTGCGACTTGGCAGCTGGAGTCATGAAGGTCGCGCACACCCGTGGGTGTCAGCTTGGTCGTGGTGAAGGAGTCCCACAGCAGAAGCCTCTTCGTGTAAAGCGAGAGTGCCGCTGGAGGCACTAATGAGAGGACTGAGAGTATGGCCCTGTGCGCATGTTGGATGAAGATGGCAAGCCTTCTGTGAACTTTGGCCTCACATTTGTGCTGTACCGAGCGAAGCTGTGCAGCTGACTTTGACAGCAGCACTGTGGCTGGCAAGCGGCCAGTGGGAAGGAAGGACGGAAGGAAGGAAGGAGGGACACTGGTGCAGCTGTGAAGGATTTTGCTCTTGAGCTCTGGGCTACTGGAGGGATACGAGAAGATGGACAGACTTGTAAATGGACGTCTGGGAATATTGGCTTGCTGTTGAGCCATGAAGAAGAAGCACTTCTTTGCCCCCATCGCCTCCTCCTTTGGAAGCCGGACACTTGTACTGAAGAACAGGCGTCTTGTGGATGGAGCCTGCCCGTGTCTGGACTCCTGTCCTGGTTTTGGTACTTGTGTCTAGAAAATTGGTTTGCCCTGAAGAATGAGTGATCCTGGGTGAAGGATTGATTTGTGTGTTAATGACCCCTATGTGTTTTTTTCCCATCAGCTCTAATAACTGGCTTTGTATCTTTCTAGGTCCTCTTCTAGCTTTATGCATATGAAAAATGTTTAAACCTTGTTTTGCCATATTTATTCCTGTTAAATCCTCTTAGATAAAGCAGGTTCTGGTGATGGTACACAAGAAGTATCTAAGCCTCTTCCCTCAGAAGAGAGCCCGGCTGAGGCAGATCAGTCGGCTCACGAAGCGCTGGAAGCAAACGCGTCCGGGAAAGAAGCTGAGGACGATAACATATCGGTAACAATCCAGGCTGAAGACGCCATCACTCTGGATTTTGATGGCGATGACCTCCTAGAAACAGGTAAAAATCTGAAAATTACAGATTCAGAAGCAAGTAAGCCAAAAGACGGGCAGGATGGCATTGCCCTCAGCCTGGAGAAGGAGGGCCAGGACTTTGAGATGACAGAGAACCATAAAGATGGCAAGAAGGAAGACGGCACGAAGGGGGACCCCGTCAAGAAAGAAGCCCGAGAAAGCTCGAAGAAAGCAGAATCTGGAGACAAAGAGAAGGATACCTTGAAGAAAGGTCCCTCGACTGCTGGGGCCGCTGGTCAAGCAAAGAGGTTTGTCTTTCTATGTCCGTTCTTTAAGATACCTACCAGCATTCCAATAAGATCACTCTGCATTATGGGGGTAGCAGCAAGAAACTTGTAATTAGTATCTTATGCTCCTGCCTATAAAAAAAAAAAATGTATTGACGGCCATAAGTTACCTGTGTTTAAAAAAAAAAAAAAACCGGGATCTTCGTTATATTCATTATCCTGCTGATTGCATTGGTGAAGTGACAGCCTGTTGTTATTTTTTTTTCCAAGTAGTCAAGTTTTAAGTACCCTTGTGATGATGGTATTGAAACAACTCTCAGTTCTAAGAGCACCAAAAATGAAGCCAAGTCCCAGTCCAGAATGTGGAGAAGATTACCATATATCCACTGAATAAATATTGTCAGAAAATCTAGATCTTCAGGCATCATGGGGAAAATCAGTGCAAGAAGCCATGATGAGGGGGAAAAAAATATCACATTCCCTCAAATTACAGTCCAGCCCTCACTTGCTTACTTACCTTTCAGAAATGGTTTGCTTTAATAGTGTAAGGTTCTTGGCAAGGGGTTTTCATGTGTTCAATTTGCTCTGACTTTTTTTTGTCCCTTCTAGCTCTACTAAGGAATCTAAAGAAAGCAAGACTACCTCAAAGGATGACAAAGGTAATGGGCCCTTGCCCTCCTAGATCTGGTGTCTAGTCATGGGGTGAGTTTTCTGTCCAGTCAGGCTTGGAAGATGATCCAGAGCGGGCAGAAACTCCAGTTTTGCCTTCTCCATAAGCCTTAGTTCAGGGGTGTCAAACATGCAGTTTGGGGGCCAAATCAGGCCCCCGAGCAACTGGCTGTCATCTGCTTCCTTCTCAGCTTGCTTTGCAAGGCTTGCTCAATCGCAGAGGAGCTACAGAGCAAAACGTCTGTTTTCCCCATTGACTGAGGCTCCTCCCTTGGGGAGGAAGGGGGGAGGAATAGCTTGCTTTGCCAGCTTTCTCAATTACACAGTGGAGCTACTGAGCCAAGGATCTCTTCCTTCTATTGGCTGAGGCTTCCCCCCCCCTTGGTCCCCTGAGGAAGGAAGGAAAGAGCCAGAGCTTCCTTTGCCCAGTTCCCTGGATCCCATAGAAGAAATGCAAAGAAAGCATCTTTAAGACCAATGAGTGCTAAGGTTTTAAGCATGTTTAAGTTTTTTAAATATGTGTGTGTGTGTTTGTCTGTGTACAGTATAAAATTTGTATCTCTGCTGACTAATCTTAAATAGGTACACACATGGCCCGGCCCGGCCCGACATGGCTCGGTTCAACCCGACGTGGCCCGGCCCAACAAGGTCTCATTCATGTCCGATCCGGCCCTCCTAAGAAATGAGTTCAACACCCCTGCCTTAGTTCTTCTTCAGCCAGACACAGAAACACAACCTTGGTTGGCATAGCAAGGGAGAATACAAAACCTGAGGGAAATTAGAGGGGAAGTAAAAACAGACAGGCCGTTGGTTCTTCTTCCTGATCTCTGCGTGGCACGTGGATGGGCTCTCAAGCTTGTGCACGCAGAGTCTCGGAATTTATGGGCGCCATCCAACTGAGCGTGAGCCTTCCCATCCCTCACAGTTGCTCATCGCGTGCCCCTGGAGCAGGCAGAGCCGAACTCCCTGTCAGGTCTTCAGTTATTATTATTATTAGTTTATTTATATTCCGACCATTGTCCCATGGGGGCTCAGGGCGGAGTATATCAGTATAAATAATAATGAAATCAATTACAACAGCTGCAGCCATTTTCATGTGACTCTGCCTCTGGGGAGACCTCCTGTTTCTCAGGTTTTGGCTTTTCCTCTCTCGGCTTTGGAGCTTTCTTGAGCATCTATGAGTTGCTCTTTCTACCCTTTTCTGAGGGTCTCAGGAGGGTGTACATAGTTCTCCCTAGTTCTTAGGGGAGGGATGGTGGCTCAGTGGTAGAGCATCTGCTTGGTAAGCAGAAGGTCCCTGTTTCAATCCCTGACATCTCCACCTAAAAAGGGTCCAGGCAAGTAGGTGTGAAAAACCTCAGCTTGAGACCCTGGAGAGCCGCTGCCAGTCTGAGAAGACAATACTGACTTTGATGGACCCAGGGTCTGATTCAGTATAAGGCAGCTTCATATGTTCATATGTACCTCTGTTTATCCTCACAACAGCCCTGTGAGGTAGGTGAGGCTGAGAGAGTAACTGACCTGCGATTGATCCAGTCACCTTCAAGGCTGCATGGACATTTGAATCCAGGTCTCCCTTCACATGAAGAGCCCCGTAGTGCAGTGTTAAAGCTACAGTACTGCAGTCCTAAGCTCTGCTCACAACCTGAGTTTGATCCCTGGTGGAAACTGGGTTTTCAGGTAGCCAGCTCAAGGTTGACTCAGCCTTCCATCCTTCTGAGGTCAGTCAAATGAGTCCCCAGCTTGCTGGGGGGAAAGCATAGATGACTGGGGAAGGCAATGGCAAACCACCCCGTAAAAATTCTGCCATGAAAACATTGTGAAAGCAATGTCACCCCAGAGTCGGAAACGACTGGTGCTTGCACAGGGGACTTTTCCTTTAACATAGTCGGGTGATCTACCCATTGTGCAGTTCTGTTGCTTCCATTGGTTATGCTTTGTGGTGTAGATCAACCCTTTAAACTGCTAAGAAACTGTATCATTTCAAGCTTGACTTAAACGGCCAGATACAGGAAGGGAGAATCAGCCCTGCAGAAAATCTGATTTGGTTTTGAATAAGTTTCTCATACTTGTCATTTACAGAATTTTTAGTATGTTTTTATTTATTCACATCTTCTGTAGTCTGCCTTTCTCACTTGGATGCAAGGAGGATTACACAGAGTAAATCATTCATTCATTCATTCACATTTTATTTGTATCCCGCCCTCCCCGACCAGGCGGCTCAGGGCAGCTAACAACAAAAGCTCGATACGTACAATATAATAGATAACAAATAATTACAGTTGATTAAAATCCATTAAAATTCTAAAAACATTAATACTTTGTGCTACAATCACTGGCAAGTTTACTAGTAATTTAGTAGTTTCAGCTGGTGAAGGCCGTCTGGAACAGGATGGTCTTGCAGGCCCTGCGGAACTGTTCAAAGTCCCGCAGGGCCCGCATAATATAATTGACAGGATGGAGTATTCAGTGAACCATGCGATAGGATTTATAAAAGCCTCGTGGTGCAGAGTGGTGAAGCTGCAGTACTGCAGTCCAAGCTCTGCTCACGACCTGAGTTTGATCCCGGCGGAAGCTGGGTGCAGGTAATTGGCTCAAAGTTGACTCAGCCTTCCATCCTTCCGAGGTTGGTAAAATGAGTCCCCAGCTTGCTGGGGGGAAAGGCTAGATGACTGGGGAAGGCAAGGGCAAACCACCCCGTAAAAAAAGTGTGCCATGAAAACATCATGATTCGACGCCACCCAATGGGTCGGTAACAACTCTGCTTGCACAGGGGACTACCTTGACCTTTGCAATAGGATTAGGCGTGAAGAATCAGTCAGAAATCTAAAAATAGCCTGAAGCAAAGTTTAGTCTTAACATGACATTTTAAATGATACAAAAATTACATAGTAGGACCTGCAGTTCAGTAAGCACAGATCATAGGTCCTTGTCTGTCTGTCTGTCTAAGCAGTAAACAAATCCTTGGGAGGGAAGGCGGAAGGAAGCCCAGTCTGGTCAAATCTCACAGCTGAGCAGGGTCAGTACTTGGAAGGGAGACCTCCAAGGAAGGCGGTGGGCAGACCTCCTCTTCTCACTTGCCTTGCCGGGGTTACCAGGAATCTACGGCAACTTGACGGCACCGTACATGCACACACCCACACACGCACACATTCACACAAAGAATTCCTTACCGCTTAGCGGTTTATACCCGGAGTAGTCAGTCATCTGCTTATTTTAAGCATGGGAATAGAACTATGAACAAGAGAGAAGATTCCATCGCTGGGGACTTGAACATCCTCCTTGTCGCATGTTCCTGGCAAAGCCATTTATGCAATCAAAGCATTCTGCCCACCCGCGCAGTGCTTGCACTTTACTTAAATCAGAAGACCATATACCACCAATCCAAAACACGCATCACGTGCTTGGTGAATATATCGCACCGCATTCTCATGTTAACGGGATTTCTGGAACATTTGCTGCAGCAGTAATGCTGGTTTGCCTTCCTTGCATAGAAGCACAATTCCTCTGCCCCCAGTGCTAATTCTGGTGGGGTGGGGTCCCCAGAGTAGCATAAAGGGCTGCCACAGCCCCGGAGAATTGGCAAAACTTGTCTCTCCCCGCCCCCACCCGCCAGTGTGGATCTTTCCCACCCTTTGTTACTTACAAATGAAATATAAATAGAGAGCCACATTGTTTGGAAGGATGGTTTTCCTTGCTGTGTAATATCTCAGCGGGTAATCCTGATTTTAAGAATCACTTTGACCCATGAGCATGCCTTCACGGAAGGTTCCTGATGTTTTTTATTTATTTATTACTTTTGTTTTCTATCCCACCCTCTCCGCAAGCGGACTCAGGGCGGCTAACAGTTTCAAAAAGGTTACAATTTAAAACAATAAAATAACAATTAAAATCATTACATGGTGCTACTCAAAACTTCAGTAGAGGTGGGATCATAACTTTCTTTCTCCTGACAGTGATCCTAGGGGGATCCTCATTCCTCATGAGTGATGTCGCTCAGCAGCGTAGGGTGGCAGTCCTCTCCCATTTAGGTAGTAAAGGCCCGTCGAAATAATTCCATTTTACTGTTCCTGCATAAGGTCCAATGAAGTGGCTGAATTTCACAAGACAGGCTGCAGGGCACCCGAAATGGTTGTCGTAGCAATAAGAACCAGGTAGCAGACCTGTCTTCAGCAAGCCACAAGCTGGCCGTTTTAATATGTTCTGACTGGTCAGTGGCTAACTTGTGGGTGACGTCGCTTCAGAAAAGTGTGTAAAGCGCACTGAATTTCTGGATTTGCTCTGGCAAGGTCGACACCCCCCGTCTTGCAAGTAGTAGACATCCAGAGTTAGCACATGCCACGTGCGGGAGCGTACAAAGGCTGAAACTTTACCTTGTGGCTTTCCTTGCAGGCAGCGCGAGCAGTGGCGGCAGCAGCAGCTCCACTAGGAACTTGTGGGTGAGCGGCTTGTCCTCCAACACAAAAGCCGCTGACTTGAAAAACCTCTTCGGCAAGTATGGGAAGGTATGGCTTCACCTCACGGGCTTTTGAGCTGTCCTTGAGTAAGAGAGAGCTCTGTGGCTGAATTGGTCCAGCCGCTGCTGTGTACAGGCTCGAAAGCAGGTTTTCTCAATGTGTATCTCATGGTTTGTCTTGTGCTATAAAGTAGTAGGGTAGTTTTTGTTTGCTCATTCAGAGACCTTCTTCTCCCCTTGATACCAAAAGCCCAGTGAAAGAGGCTTGTTTTTTCTGCCCTGCTAAGGCGGCGAGGGAAGGTGCTTCATGGGTGGAGAGTTTTGTCAGCTTGGTGCTGATGCTAAGAAGGCCCTGCTAGGCACGGCTGCCTGTCGGACCTCCAGCAGTGACCTAAGCAGCCCTCCATGTCCAAAGCTTCACACTGGAGGAGGTATCACGGTTCCCGTTCCAATCCACTACTTCAGATTGTACTCAGAAGATCAGCACAGTCTCAGGAGCCAGCTCCAGCAGTCACAGCTGCCGCTTTCTGGACTGAAGGATGTGTCTGGGAACTCTTCAAAGGCCGCCCCACGTCCAGTGTGTTGCAGCAGTCTAGCCTGAGGCTTCCCAAAACCCGTGTAACCGGCAAGATTGGACTGACTGAAAGAGGACTGCAGCTGAGAAAATGGACTCCAGCCTCCAGCTGCTTCCTGACCCAAGGGTAGCAAGGCTGAGTTGTAGAGCACCCCCACACACACACACACACACTTCCTGACCTCATCCAGAACAGGCTGGATGCCAGCTCAGCAGAAAGCCCAGCAGTAACGCTTCAGTTGTTCCTGGATTCATGTTGAAGGTGCTCGCCCTCAGATCCCGCCCTGCGGACAAGGAGACCTGCAGGTCAGTGTGAGGGCGGCACTGCATCTCTTCACGGCCTCACCTACTCGGGTAGGTGTGGAAGAGCCCTGGGGAAAGATGAAGCCTTACAGAACCCTGAAGGCTGAGGGAAAGGGCAGCTGTCCTGGAGCACCGCTTCCTGGGCTCTTCTCTTCACAAAGCAGCGTGGCCGCTCCCAGTTCAAGCTTATCGTCGTCGATGGTGCTGAAAGCAGCTGCTGAGAAGAATAAAGAAGGATGTCAACCCTGCCTAACTCCAAGGCCACCGTCTCAGCAGAAGCCTGGTTGATCAGGGCCCAGACCATCTGATTCATCCAGGGGAACCTGGACTTACCTACTCAAGTCACCTTGCCCCAGAATGGAATGCCCGGGCCGGGGCTAAAGCTGTCCCAACTGGTAGAGGCCGGGGCCTTCGAAGCAGTTTGTCCCACAGGTTTCCTAATACTCGCAGGAACCGTTTCCTCTCTCCTACGATGGAGTGTGACAACCTCCACTGTTCCAGCTAGCCAGGCCTCTCCCGGTTCGCCTCAGGAGCCAGGAAGGGAGAGGATCAAGCGTGCTAGAGGCAGACCTCATGTCTCCCGGCACCTGCTCCCCGTCTGAGATGGCACATGTTGAAAAGCGTGCAATGACACGGTGTGAGGGGTCACTCTGGGCCCACGGAGCAGCGCCCACTCCCCACGGTGGCAGTTGGATGCCATCTGTCCCCACCACAGGATGTGTTGCAGCTGTCGAGGTCACAGAGATGCTCAGTACAGGGCAGACCCCTCGGCACTGAGAGCAACCCCTCTGTGCAGCAGCAGTGGTTGTGCTGGTGGTCTTTTCTTCATCACCACAGAGCCGTGGCTTGGCTTCCCTGCAAAACAGCTCTTCTGCTATGAGTGAAAGCTTCCCAAGGAAATTTGTGAGAGGGAGCGAGAGGCCTGGAGTGCAATCCTAGCGCACCACGGCCCCCGCCAACACATTCCTTGGTAGCCGCCAAGTGGTTCTAGAAAGGGGGAGGGGGTGCTGCCCAGCAGGCCTTCTGAAGAGCCACTGAAGAGCTGATGGGCTGTGAGATTAAAATGGCACTGTTTCAGTGGGCAGCTGCCATGACAGCGTTTGTTTTACTCTTCCTCACTCTTGTTTCCCCGTGCATGTTTAGTGATCCCTCTTCTCCCCTACACTTGGGCGTCTTCTCTGCATCAGCTATTTTGTGGTTGTGTCAGAATTCCAAAGGTGAATGGATGAAGCCATCTTTTACTGACTTGGCCCCTTGGTCCCTCAGAGTCAGTCTTGTCTACTCAGACTGGCAGCCGCTCTCCCTCCAGGGTCTCAGGCAGGGCTTTTCACATCACTTACTCCTGGTCCTTTCAGCTGGAGGTGCCGGGGATTGAACCTGGGACCTTCTGCAGGCCAAGCAGAGACTCTGTTACTGAGCCTCAGTCCAGGTTCCCACTGGCTCAAAAAACTGGCGGACTCTAGACCAAGACGTGTAAAGAAAGGCTGAAGGAGCTGGGCCTGTTTAGCCTGGAGAGGAGGCAGCTGAGAGGAGATAGGATCACCATCTTCAAGTACTTGAAGGGCTGTCATGTAGAGCAGGGGTGGCCAACGGTAGCTCATCAGATGTTTTTGGCCTACAACTCCCCCATCAGCCCCAGGCAGCATGGCCAGTGTCTGGGGCTGATGGGAATTGTAGGCAAAGAAACATCTGGAGAGCTACCATTGGCCACCCCTGATACAGAGGATGGGGCAGAATTGTTTTCTGTTACCCCAGAAGGTAGGACCCGGAACCAATGGGTTGACAGTTAAATCAAGAGTTTTCAACAAAATGTTAGAAAGACATTCCTGACAGAGCAGTTCCTCAGTGGAACAGGCTTCCTCCTCGGGAGGTGGTAGGTTCTCCTTTTTCGGAGGTTTTCAAAGAGAGGCTAAATGGCCATCTGACAGCAATGCTGATCCTGTGAATTTAGGCAGATTATGAGAAGGGTTGCATCAGCTCTTAGTTCTTGCGGCCCTTTCTTACACACGCAGGGGAATGCTGTTTGCCACTTTGGGGTCAGTCAGCAATTTTCCTCCAGGCCAGTTAGGCAAGGGATCCTGGAGTTTTGTGCCATCTTCCGGGCATGGAGCCAGCAGGGGTCACTGGGGGTGTCTGTGGGTATGTATTTGTGCAGAGGGTTGGACTAGATGACCCTAGAGGTCCCTTCCAACTCTTATGATCCTGCAGTTCGTGTCCTAGTAGCAAAGGCTGGATCTTCTGATCCTGGCTGCTGATGGTCTTGGAAGTGGTAGGTAGGTAGGTAGGTAATTTTATTTATATCCCGTCCTCCCCGCCGGAGCAGGCTCAGGGCGGCTAACAACATCATTCAGTTATACAAAAAACAAAGTTGCATTTAACATTAAAATTCTGATAAATTTAAAAATAATTAATTAAATTAATAATAAAAGTGCTAAGTGGTGGCTGGCTACAGCTCTGCTCATTTGAGCTTGGGGTGTTAGCAGCGAATCTGATGCAAGTCTGTAGCCTTAACAGTTTGCTTTCCCAGGCTGCCTTGGGGAGGGGGCACAGTGAGAAAGCGCCAGATTGCAAAGGCCCATCTGTATCCCTTCTGATCACCATAAATCTCAGCACAGGGCTGGTGGATTCTCTTGCGTTTCATTGACGGAAGAAGGGTTCCCATCAATCCTTGAAAAACTGTTCCGCTTGGAAAGCTGTAGGTTATAGAAGACGTAGTTGAAGTATGCAACACCTGGCGGTTGGAATCCGTCCAGAATGGATCAATTCTCCCCCCCCCCAAAAAAAAATAACATTTGCTTGCATAACCTTAAAGGCGCCTGAGGTGTGTGCAGGTTGTTTGCATACAAGCATTCTCCCCCCGGCCTTGCTGTCTTGAGTGGAGAGCAGCAATGCGACGGAGGGATTGGTTGAAAACTTTGACTTGCATTTGGTATCCGTTTCTAGGTCCTGGCTGCGAAAGTGGTCACGAATGCCCGGAGCCCCGGCGCCAAGTGCTATGGCATCGTGACCATGTCCTCCAGCACAGAAGTGGCCAGGTGCATAGCGCACCTTCACCGGACGGAGCTGCATGGGCAGCAGATCTCTGTGGAGAAAGTAGGTGTCCTGCTTCCTGGCAGACTAGAAAGGGCAAAGGAGGGGGGGGGAGCATTCCTTCCTGACAGGGCAGCGGCATGCTTTTATTTCTGATGTGAGTTTATGGGGGCCCCCCCCCCAGTAAGAAGGCTGTTGGGAACGACTCCCGCCCCAGACCATGAGGGCAGGGGCTGCCAATTAGTGGGCTTGTTCTCTTTGAGGGAGAGGGATTGGTCTGAATGGACTCGCTCTAAAGCAGTCGGGGCTTTTAGGGGCCAGGCCCATCCAATGCTGGCCACGCTCCTTCGGTGTCCTCTGGTGTGTTGGCATGTTTGCAGATGATGATATTGGATTTATATCTCGCCCTCCACTCCGAAGAGTCTCAGAGTGGCTCACAATCTCCTTAATCTTCCTCCCCCACAACAGACACTCTGTGAAGTGGGTGGGGCTGAGAGGGCTCTCCCAGAAGCTGCCCTTTCAAGGACAGACTCTCAGAGCGGCTCACAATCTCCTTTATCTTCCTCCTCCACAACAGACACTCTGTGAAGTGGGTGGGGGTTAGAGGGCTCTCCCAGAAGCTGCCCTTTCAAGGACAGACTCTCAGTGCGGCTCACAATCCCTTTTATCTTCCTCCCCCACAACAGACACCCTGTGAGGTGGGTGGGGCTGAGAGAGCTCTCATAGCAGCTGCCCTTTCAAGGGCAACCTCTGCCAGAGCTCTGGCTGACCCAAGACCATTCCAGCAGCTGCAAGCGGAGGAGTGGGGAATCAGACCCAGTTCTCCCAGATAAGAGTCCACACACTTAACCACGACATCAAACTGGCTCTGGGTGTGGGCTCCCATATATTCTCATAGAGATGTTGGATTGGAGTCGGTTGTCCGTAGTTTCCCCAGGGCCCAGACGTTTCCTCCAGCCGCCTCCTCCTCCTCCTGTTCTAACAGCCGAGTGGCAGCTGTGCTGGACAAGCAGCAAAGCATGTCTCCCCCCCCCCCCCCGGCCTGAGAGTCAACGGAAAGCTTGTAGCCCCTTGTTCTGGTTCTTTGGGAGCATCTTCTGCGAGACCAAGGCCTTGCGGTGTGTCTATCCATCCATCACGGGCCTCCTTTAAAATGGCAGGTGAAAGGCGATCCTTCCAAGAAGGAGCTGAAGAAGGAGAGCGACGAGAAGTCTGGCTCTGGCAGGAACCCCGGGGAGAAGAAGCTGGCCTCCAGCGACAAAGCCAACAAGTAAGCTTCCCCTGCCGCTTTCAGCCAGGATGGGTTGAGTGCTGCTTGCCTGAGGAAGGGAGAAGCTGCCGCCCTTCTGGGGAGAGCAATGAAGCCCCCGGCCAGTGGGAGGCACTGGCCTAAATTCTGCTGCTTTGGGGGTCAGAGAAGATCCATTTCGACTGCCCCTCTGGCAGCTTAGACTTTGGCAGGCATCACCTGCGTGCGTTCAGACACGTCTGAGAAATTGTCAGGACAGTGCCTTGTTTGAGTGGGGTGGGGGCCCTCCCGCTCTTTAAACTCAGGCTTCACAAACATGCAGTGGAGAGATTTGCTTCGCATAGAAGTGTGTGCGTATATGAAACTGTGTGTATCATACAGCCAAACTTGTAAGGGTTTCAGTGAGCGGACAAGAAGACGACAATTGCTCGTGAATTCAGCTAAATGCATCTTCTTAGGCCTTGGCAGCGGTGCATGGATGCAGTGGCTGTTTTGCCATGACAGGCAGAGCTCCTTGAGTGCTTGGTCGACCGCTGTCTCTCACTTGCCTGTGAAGCTTCAGCCTCCACAGAGCCCCACTTACGGCTTCCTTCTTTTTAGGACCCCCTCCAAAAAGGACGATAAGAGATCTGAGAAGAAAGAGAGCAAGGATGGAAAGAAATCTGAAGGTAAAGATGAGAAGAGCGATAACGGATCCAGCTGCCCTGCGCAAGAGCCCGCTAAATCACCCGAGGAAAAGAAACGAATCAGTAGGCATTCCAGCTCTTCTCTTTACAGAAAAATCTACAGCTTAAGTTTTCTGGGCGGGGCAAACCTGAGACTCTAGGGCGGTAGCCTTGGCTCCCCCACAAGGGCACTAGTTAATTCGGGGGCTTGGGGCTGTGTTGGTTATGTCTGTTCACGCAGCCTTGTGTTGTAATACTTTAGGGAAGGGAGGGGCTGACATGGGGAGATAGAACTCCTGAGATTCCCTTCACACTCTAAGACTGACAGTCCTTTTCCTCCTCCTCCCCTTGAACAGTGGTGTGTGTGTGTGGGGGGGGTGTTCTGCCATGTGGACTTCTCACACATTCATTTTGGTTTGTAACACGGTCATGGTGAAGCCCTGTCTGAAAAAAGAGAGGCTCCTCTCCACTGGAAACATCTGTATAGGCCTAGCAGAAAGCCTGGCTTCTTTTGTGTGTCGCTTATGAGTGATGCTTGTCTGTCTGTCTGTCTTGCCTCCCCCTGCCCCAGGTGCAAAAAGCCCCAGTCACATGGTTGTCCTTGACCAAACAAAGAGGGACCAAGTGCACCCCAGGCCAATTCGAAGGGGGAGGTTTGAGAAGGTAAGCGTGGCTCAGGCTTTCCTTCTGACTTGTGCAGCGGTGGGGAGCGTCACCTTGGAAAGCCACTTAGCCGAGATTTGATAACGAGGTCAAAAGCTGCAGTTCTTCTGTGAAAACAAGAGTGGTGGAAATCCACTTGTGCCGAGTTTTTGTCCCTCCGTCAGGATGGCTGTGCAAAAAGCATTTCACATCAGCGAGGGAGAGCAGAGGGTGTGGTGGAGGGGTGCGTGGCTTTTGGGGGGTGGGAGAATTGCGTTGTAGTGCAGAATCTGGAGTTCTTGAGCCTCACGACGTGTGCTGGAAGTCCCGTTGATGTTCCCTTACAGCCCTGCTATGAGCCTGCATTCAGGACAGGGCAGAATAGAAATAAACTAACTAAATTAAAAAAACATCATTGTGATGCTGTCAAAACCCTTTCTCCAGCCACCGATGTTAAGGAACAAAGAGCGCTTCATCCCAGACAAAATGAAGTTCCGAGACTACAGACCCCGGAAGGACTTTGTGCCCTTTGAGAAGATGAAGGAGCAAAGGATGCGGGAGCACATGCTTCGGCTGGAGCGGATTCGGCGTGCCGTAGAGCTGCGAAGGTAGGGCGGGGCCTGGAGCTCTGTCTTCTGGAAGAGGGGTGCTGCTTACGCAGTCTGGTGCTGCTGGCTTCGCTTACACAAGCTGAAGGAGAAGCAGCACCTGAAGGCCAGGGCTATACGAGAGCTTGTTAACTGTGCAAGTGACATGACTGATGGGAAGGGAGGAGTTGCTTCCTGCTGTCCTTAAAAAAAATCCAGGCTAGGGATGTGCATGAACTGGGAAAACTGGTGGTTCATACTGGCTTGTGGTTCGTTGGATTGCACGAACCGTGAACTTACATGAAGCACCAGTTTCCCGAACCAGTTCAATTGGTTAGGGAGGTGGTAGACAAGCTCCCTCGTGAGTTAGAGTTGCCAGAATCATGGGGAGTCTTCCGCGGGCACTCCTCCCTGGCCCTCCAAATTTGGCAAACTTTGGATTTGGGATGTCCGAGTTATAGTCCCCCACGGCAGGTGCCTCCAGGGAAGCTCTTCTTTAGCTTCAGCAAGGGACACCTTCCCAGCCAGGAGAGATGTCTAAAAAATTGTCCCACTGTGTGAGGGGAAAAGGAGTCCCTCAACCCCCACTTTTTGCAGGCGGAGAGAAATCGCTGAGCGTGAGCGACGCGAGAGGGAACGCATCCGACTCCTTCGCGAGCGTGAGGAGCGCGAGCGCTTGCAAAGAGAGAGGGAGCGGCTGGAAATCGAAAGGCAGAAGTTAGAAAGAGAGCGGATGGAACGTGAGCGCCTGGAAAGGGAGCGCATCCGTATTGAGCAGGTATCCCACGCCCTCCTCCCACTTGCATGGCTGGGGATCTGCCTACACAATCGTAGAAGGGCACAGGGCTTAGCTGAGGTCACAGACGCCTTTTCATTGCATTTTATTTGATTTATATCCCGCCCTCCCCACCGAGGCGGCCAGGGTGGGGGGCGGGCAGGATCCTCAGCCTCATGAACCTCCCACAGTACGAGCAGAGCAGCGTCTGGCCCTTCTGTTGCTGCTCATTCCTTGAACTGTGTGTGTGTGGGGGGGTCCTGTGAACCCTTGGGCTGCGGGGCTCTCCTTGAACTCGCGAGTCTGCTGTGGGAGAGTGAGATGGGAGAAGGTCCCTCATGGTAAACAAAAGCACAACTTGTGGGAGAGGCTGCAACCATCCGAGCCCATAGAATTGTGCAGGAGCTTGCCCGCGTCTTTGTTTGACTGGATGATAAATCCCCCTTTCTGCCATGGCAAGAAATAATGTGCAGTGAGCAACGCGGGTGCCTTTCTGCACACCGTCCAGCTTTATCCAGTTTTGAGTGGGGGGGTGTTGCTCAGGGCCAGTCTCTGGAGAGCCATGGGGGAGGAGGAGAGGGGGAGAAATGGCCCCGAAAAGGCTCCTGCCAACCTTCAGGGGTTCTGAAGTTAGTAAAGGACTTCCAGACATTGGGCTTGCCCATGCTGTAGTGATCCAGATGTTGGGGGTGCTCCCTTCTCCCTCCCCCAGGGACCAGGCTGCAGTTTCAGAGAAGGTGGGGCTGGGACACCTCTGGGTTGGGTCTGCCGCAGCTGCCTTTGTGCCTCCAATCAGCAACCCCTGAGACCACCAGCTGTGCTAATAAATGATGTCACACGTAGTCTCAGTAAAGGTTTTTGAAAAGGCGCCTGCAATCTTCGTCCCGGTTAGGAGCGCCGCAAGGAAGCGGAACGGATCGCTCGGGAAAGAGAAGAGCTTCGGCGCCAGCAGCAGCAGCTTCGTTACGAGCAAGAAAAAAGGAATTCCCTGAAACGCCCTCGCGACGTTGACCACAGGTAGGCCTGGCTCCTCCTCAGGCTGGGCTGCTCTGTTCCTGGAGTGGCCAACGATGCCGGGCTTGTGTACAGAATGGACCGTCTTGGGCCGCTAGAACAGAGTATGGCAATGGGGTGTGAAACCTCCTGAAGAATTGCCGGGCTCCTCGGAAGCATTGGGAACTGTTAGATGGGAAGAGGGGAAGGTTGGCGATCTGTGCAAATGGTGCTCCAGGCAGGGCCTGACCAGTGGATTCATTTGAGGCTTCCCCTTCCCCTCCCCTCCTGTTTCCTCCTTGCAGGAGAGAGGAGCCCTACTGGAATGAAAGCAAGAAGATGGCTTTGGACACCGACGCCCGGTTCGGCCACGGCTCCGAATACAATCGGCAGCAGAACCGGTTTGGTGACTTTGACCACCGGGAGAGGGGCCGATACCCCGAGGGGTCTGCAGTGCCCTCTTCTACCTTTGAAAGGTGTGCCTGCGAGCGATGGCGGCAGAGGGGGCTTGGGGAAGGGAGGCTTCCATCTCTGTTACGGACTGTCCTTTTGAGACAGTGCATCTGGGAGGAAGGGCAGGCCCCTTCTTCCTTTCAGGCTCTTTGCAGTCTGCTACGCAAGGGACCTGTTGGCGCCTTCTTGCTGCAGGGAGGGGCACAGCAGGCGGGGCTTGGGAGGGGAGGGTCTTGACCGGCAGGGGAGGCAGCCTGTAGGATGACACGTCTCCTTCCGAGTGCCTGTACCTCCTCTCAGTGAGGGAAATGGGTGTGGTCTCCTGCAGGGAGCTCCTGGCTGACGGGGGGGGGGTGGAGGGGTTGTAGCTCTTGTCTCTTTCCCCTCCCCCTTTCGTGCACCAGGGCTCTAGGCACTGCACCTGTACGGTTACTCGGGGCTCACTGCTGCCCAGCTCATGGAGGGGTGTTCGCTTGAGGGGGTGCTTTAGAATGAAGGCAGAAAGGACTGGCGCTCTGACACGGCCCACCTGAGAGCGTGTTGTCCTGGGTGAAGACGCTGGATGATCTTTCAGCAGAGAGAGGCCCCAGAGCGTGGCCCTCTCAGGTGGAAGCTGTTACCAAGAAGGGACTTCAACCTGCCCTCTTCTCTGCCTTGCTGACCAGGCGCGAGCGGTTTGTGGCCCCAGGCGATGGGAAAAAGGCTCGGCCCGCTGCGGGACGAGAGGAGCCGGGCTTTGAGCGGTACCCCAAGAACTTCAGTGGATCCCGAAGAAACGAGCCCCCCCAGCCCAGAAACGACCTTCAGGACCCGGACAGGAGGGAGGTTAGAGGGGACCGAGACGAGCGGAGGACTGTGATCGTTCACGAGAGGCCGGAGATCCCCCACGGCCGCCACCCGCGGGAGGCTGGGCCCAACCCACCCCGGCAGGCTTCATGGAAAAATGAAGGAGGCATCAACCCTGATAAACGAGACACCAGGTGACTTTTCCCGGGGTTGCCCGGGGGGGGGGGTGCGGAATTCCCCCCCAGTGAACAAAAGCCGAGCTTTCCGAGCAGGCTGCCATCCCTGCCTCGCTTGGCTCTTTGGCTGAGGACACTGCAGTTCTAGCAATGCTTATCAACCCAGGAAGTCCTGAATGGCTGAGCTTTACAACCCCTGTTAGGGGAGAGGCTGTGGCTCCCCGGAAGGGCCCCTGCTTGGCATGCAAAGGGCCCCAGGCTCAGTCCCCGGCGTCTGCTGTTAAGAGGACCAGGCGGGAGGGGATGGGAAAGACCTCGCTCTGCCCGAGACCCTGGAGAGCGGCTGCCAGTCTGAGTAGATGAGACTGACCTCGGTGGGCCAAGGGTCTGATTCAGTAGAAGGCAGCTTCAGGTCTTCATGTTTTAGGCTTCCAGAGAATATGGAAATAGAAATTTCCTTTTATTCTTTACTAGATAGTATGTAACCCCCCCCCCCCAAAAAAAAAAAAGAAATAAATTTCCCCAACAGTTAAGGGAAGAAATATAAGAAATACAGTTCAATTTGAACTTGTATAAGTGCACAGAATGTGTTGGAGGGTAATGATGACTCATGGAACTAATTTCAACAGCTGTTTTCATTGATGTTGGACCATGCCCAGCCAGTATTCCTCACAGACTTATTTTCAGGGATCTAAAACAGAGGCTCTTTAAAATTACTGATGAATAACTGTTTTCTGTTTTCAGCATGCATTCTCAGAGATTAGTGCATGCTTTCCAAAAGGGTGAAATACCTTCGCAAAGCTGGTTTTCCATTGCCTAAAACACATTACTTAAAATTTGAGGAAGTTTCAACTCTTAGGTCATTGAAAATAAATCCATAAAGAAATATTGGCTGGGCGTGGTCCAGTGCTTTGTATTGCTAATCATTTAACTCTGTATTTATTGGGTGAGTGCCAGATAGCAAAGCTGGAGTCTGTAGATAAGATCCCCCTGTAAGTGGTTTTCACAGTTTTTGACAAAGGAACGAAGATGGAGTCCAGTGTCACCTTTAAGACCAACAGCGTTTATTTTATTTAAGGGCAGGGGTGGGGAACCTTTTTTCTGCCAAGGGCCATTTGGATATTTATAACATCATTCGCGGGCCATACAAAATTATCAACTTAAAAAACAGTGCTCTGCCAAGGGAGAATGATTCAGGGCAAATTGTTTTTCTGTTTGAAGTCGTGTGGGGAGAAGCCTGATTTGGCACACACACACCCTGACCTGCCGCCCTAGGCAAAATGTCTAGGTCCAGGGCTTTGTTTTGTAGAAAAATCCCGGCAGGAACTTCTTAGCATATTAGACCACATTCCCTAATATTAGCATATTAGGTCACACACTCATTAGCATATTAGGCCATCCCATCTGGGCTAATCACAGCGCGGCTGGGCCCCACGATCCTCGCTGGCCAGCCGGGCCCCAGAGAGGCTGCCACATGGCTTGGCTCGGCCCAGCAATCCCCAAGGGCCACCCCAAGCGATGGCCCTTGGGACAGAGGTTCCCCACCCCTGATTTAAGGCATACGCTTTCGTTTGCTTGTTGTCGATCTTAAAGACACCCTTGGACTCCCACTTCGTTCTGCTGCTTCAGACCAACACGGCTGGCCCCCTGATTCTATTTGACAGGAGTAACCTTTTTTTTTTTTTAAAGATGTCTGAAACTGTGCTGAAGCTTGTTTGGTCTTTGGTTGTATTGTTCTTAGTCGCAGGTCTCTGCATGTCATGATTCTTTTGTTAAAGGATATTTTGTTTGAAATCCTTTTGTTTGTCCTTGGTCTGTGCTCTCTGGTTGCAGGCTGGTGTTTCCGCTCCTTCCTTATGCCATCTCTTGCCTGCTCAGGATTCGCTTTCAGTCCCCTTGGTTTGGAAGTTCCCTGAATGGAGAGGGTTCCCCCTACTTTGCCTTGAGGGTTGCAGGGGGAGTCAGCAAGGACTTGAATCTGACGGGGTTGGGTTCCGTTGTCTGTGCAACTGGTTGATAGGAGATCTTACTGAATTAGCTGGATTCTTCCTCCTTTTTACAGACAAAACGACATGTGTCGTCTGAGAGGGCTTCATGTCTTTCACCTGTTCTCAGGAGCTGGCTTTGGGGGGCGGAAATGCCCTCATGGAGCTGGGGGGGTGTTGGTCCACTTGTGGGGCAGAGGAAATGTTTGGCCTCTGGAAGAAGAAGATAGCAGTCAAATCCACTCCAGAGAACCCTTCCCCTTGGTCCCAGATCTCTCAGTGGGGCTGACACGGCTGCAGCTGTGGCAGGTACCTGACTGCTGCCGAACTCGCTCTTGAAGGCCCTGATGCCGATTCTCCGTGGAGGGGCTCTGACCTCTTGGGTGGCCAATCCCAGGAGTGTGCGGAAGCGCCCCACACGTGGCTCCACTTTCAGTCTTGCTGGAGTGGGACTGAGATCTCCCAATCAGTCAAGACATGACGATTGGCTGCCTCGGGAACGTCCTCCCTGGAGAAGCCCTCTCTGCATCTGGGCAGGGTCTGCGGTGAACCCGTGCGAGTGGGAGGAGGGGAGCAGCACTGTCATGCCCAGCCCCACTGAGGGTGGAGGAAGAGTCTTGCATTTCATTTCATTTTATTCGATTTATATCCCGCCCTCCCCACCGAGGCAGCTCAGGGCGGCTCACAACATAAAATTCTAACAATAAGATTAATGAATATTAAAATACATTAAATAGTTTACAGCAGTTAAAACAAGAAAACGATCTATCAATGTGCTATCCTACAACCTTCCTTTGGGGTTTTTCAGGTACCGGTCAGTTATATGCCAACCGGAAGAGGGCTGTCTTACAGGCCCTGCGGAACTGCCCAAGGTCCCGCAGGGCCCTCATCTCTTCCGGTAGCTGGTTCCACCAGCAAGGGGCTGTAATCGAAAAGGCCCTGTCCCTGGTTGGCTTCAGGCGGGCCTCCTTCGGCCCCGGGGATTGTTAATAGATTTTGAGAACCAGATCTGAGCACTCTGTGCCTCTGGAGCAGCCCCCGTCAAACATACGGCCCACGGGCCGGAACTGGCCCTTCCACCCCACCAGCAGCTGGTCGTTCCCTTTGTTGCCAGAACGCAGGGGCTGTGCATTTTGTCGCAGTGCTATTGCACCATGTGCGGTGGGGGTATCGATGGGGTACTGCAAGGAAAGACTGTAGCTGTTTGAAGCTGGTCATACTTTGAGTAAAACATTACTGTCAGTTGGGTTTGCCTGGGTTCTTTATAACGTTTTTGTCTCCCACCTTTGGCATTATATTTTACAGCAATCATGGCCCAGCCTGGCAAAGTGCCATTCATGTTAGATCCAGTCCTTATAACAAAAGAGCTCAACCCCTTTGCTGTCGAGCAGGGGTGGCCAGCCTTGCTTCACGGAAGAGCCACAGAGAATAAATGTCAGGGGAGGGAAGGAAGGCAAATGGATGGAGGAAGGGAGAGAGGTGGAAAGAAAGCAACCTTAAATGCATTTTCCAAGCTGTTGGCTGGCTTGGAGATTTAAAGAGACGACTGCCTCCTCTTAGCTGGCTGACAGGGCGGGGCGGGGGGGGGGGCTTTGAGAGCCACACGGTATGTGTGAAAGAGCCACGTGTGGCACCCGAGTCACATTTTGGCCACCCCTGCTCTAGAGGGTGTGTCTGGGGGAGCTGCGGATGGGAAAAGTTCAGCACTTGGCACCGCTGTGCCCCAATAAGTATGCACAGTTCTTGACTGTTGCGTTGTTTTCTGCAGGGAGAGGCCAGAAAGGTCTGGCCGAGAGGTGTCTGGGCATGCAGTGAGAGGCGCGCCCACCGGAAGCCGTAGCAGCACCTCTGGGTATGGAAGCCGGGAGACGGAGCGAGGGGTGATGGAGCGAGGCAGTGGGGGACAGGTAAGTCAGGTGGCTGCTTCATGGGCTGGCTGATCCTGGGAGTGCCAGGGTTCAGGCTGCTGCACACGCAGCACCTTCTGGGGCACACTTCATCAGCTGATTGGGGAACTCCCCACCTGCTTGCGCCCACGTCCTCTTGCCCAAGCCAGGCCCTCAAGGTGGCTCCTAGCACAGAATTGGGGTGCAGACACATCAGAACGATCCTGCTAGTCGGCGGCGGCCATCATCACCCAGGCATGCCCCTCACGAGCTCACCTTCCAAGCACCATTTGCTGGGGCCTGACCTGGCTCCTTCGCACCCCGAGGGCTTGTGGGCTCCTGCCCCTTGAAGGCTTCACAAGGCAGCCTCTTGAGTCCTCGGAATACCGAAGGGCCTCGAAGCCCAGGAGCAGCCCCCAAGTGGTGTGTGTCCCCCAGCCCTGGCAGCTGCTGCTGCTGCTGGATTCTTGGCAGCCTCAGTTGGCCAGCTATCCGGGGGGTCGGCCCTGCAGGCAGATGTCTCCAGCCATCCAAGCACTTCCTCTCTTCATTGGATACGTCTGTTTGGCCCAAGTCAGAGCCCTGTTATCGCCTGCGCATTGAGTGCCTCGCCTTCTCCGTGTGCAGCTCAGCAACGCAGAGAGCACGTCTATTTATTTATTCATTCTATTTTATTTCCTATTCCTGGTCCTCATGCGAAGTGGGGAAATGCGCGCTCTCAGCAGGCCTCTGCTTAACCTGGAGCAATTCTTGAAAGCAGTCCTGCCTCCCTGCAAGTCCGTCTCAGAGCCCCAGTTTTGTGGGAAATTTCCCTCCCCCCTCTGAAGCGGGGAGGGGGGAAGTGTGCGCGCCAAAAAAGACTGCGCAAACTGCTTCTGCCAGCCTGCTTGTGTTGCCTTCTGGGCAGGTGGCAACCTGCAAGCACCTAACCACCCTCTCCCCCCCCCCCCGGTGCCTTTTGTCTTGACTTGTATCATCCAGTCGGGGTGCTGAGCCAGCTGGGGACCCAGACGTGTCCTTCCTGCTGCAGGGTTCTCTGGGTTAGGCTTGTTCAAAAGAGCAAAGTCCCGGGGGCCAGGCACGCTCGGCTGTGGTGCAGCCAGCCCTCTCTTATGCCTTGGAAGACGGAGGTCTGGACGCCAGCAGAGTAACCGCCCCGCTTCCTTCCCAGCATTATAACGAGGACCGCCATGTGGTTGAGCGGCACAGCCGTGACAGCGGGCCCAGGAAGGAGTGGCACGGCCCCAGCTCACAGGGCAGCGGCTACCATGGCACGAGGCGGATGGGCGACGGCCGAGCCGGAGGAGGCATGATGGCTCCCCACCCAAGGTACCTGTTTGTCTCCCCCCCCCCCCCCCCCCCCCAGCTTTTACTTTGTGGGTAGAACTGAGAGCAGCACAAGCTGAATCCTAATTTGTGGAGCTCGACTGCACAGGTTGTCTAGTTCGGTCCTGTGAAGCTTCAGTTGGTGTGGCTTGATTGAGCCCCCAGGATTGCAAGGCAGCCCACCCGCCCTGCTTGCCACTTGCCTCTGAGGCAGGAAGGGGGAGGGGGGACAGCCTGAGGCCTACTTCCTGGGGTCACTTGGAAAGAAGGCCCCTTGGAGGTATTTGCACAGCGTCCAGCCCTTCTCCCCCCCCCCCAACAGCTGCTGGAATGATGTGCAAAAAACAGAGTATTCCTTCTGCCATCTCCCCCCCCCACCACACACACACCTAACAACTGGGGGAGGGTCTCCCTGACGTATGTCAGAGTGAGTGAGTGTGTGTGTCCCAAGAGGTGTGCCATTCTCAGAGGACAGTGCTGGGGATGTGTGAGCAGCCCTGGCCCAGGCTCTCCCAGGCTGCTCAAGGTTGGCCTCAGTATTTGGAAGGGAGAGCTCCCAGAAGGAAGTCCAGGGTTGCTCTGCAGAGGCAGGCCAGGCAAACCCCTGAAAGCCCCGCGAGGGGGTCACCAGGAGCCAGCTGGGACTTCCTAGAGAGCCCGTTTGGGGATGACGACATTGGATTTATACCCCGCCCTCCACTCTGAGTCTCAGAGCAGCTCACAATTTTCCTTTCTCTTCCTCCCCCACAACACACCCTGTGAGGTGGGTGGGGCCAAGAGGGCTCTCACAGAAGCTGCCCTTTCAAGGACAACTCCCACGAGCGCTATGGCTGACCCAAGGCCATTCCAGCAGGTGCAAGTGGAGGAGTGGGGAATCCAACCCGGTTCTCCCAGATAAGAGTCCATGCACTTAACCACTACACCAGAGAGACGGTTTGGTGTTGTGGTTAAGTGTGCGGACTCTTATCTGGGAGAACAGGGTTTGATTCCCCACTCCTCCACTTGCAGCTGCTGGAATGGCCATCTTGAGTCAGCCATAGCTCTTGTGGGAGTTGTCCTTGAAAGAGCAGCTGCTGTGAGAGTCCTCTCAGCCCCACCCACCTCACAGGGTGTCTGTTGGGGGGGAAGGAGATAAAGGAGATTGTAAGCCACTCTGAGTCTGATTCAGTGTGAAGGGCGGAGTATAAATCTGCAGTCATCTTCCCATCACCGCACTTGAAGAGCTGTTAGGTGCCTAGCAGGTGTTTCCTTACATCCGCCTTGGAGTGGGATTCACACCCAGTGTTCAGAGCCGTCTCATTGCCCTTTCCTAAAGCCCTGTTGGAGCAAGTGTCTGAGGAATCGAAGTTGGCCCCTAACTGTTTCTTCTCAAAACTTTGTTTCCAGTAATTCACCCATCAACCGAGTTGTACAGATCACGGGCAATTCCATGCAGAGGGGAAGCGGTTCTGGATTTAAGCAATTCAAGAGTGGGCCCCCGCGAAGATTCTGAGCCCCCCTCAGCACCTCGGTTTCAAGATAACTTATTGGAAACCTCTTGTGAACCAGAAGCCTTGGCTGGAAACCTTGTATTTTTTAATTTTAACATAATCTCTTCCTCCCCTCTTTCTTTTGGAGGCATTTTAAGACAAGTTAGCTCTGTTGGGTTTGGGCTAGTTCAGTGTAGCACTAGGAGCACAGAAGCAAGTCCCAACTGATCACGTGGCGGCTGCTGCCGCTGCCGGGAGGGAGGGAGGGAGGGCTCGTTTGGCGCCTGTAGTTTCCTTTACCAGCTTTCGCTCTGTGGTGTCAGGCTAGACAACTTAGGTACTTCTCACACAACCCCCTCCCTACCTGAGCTGTACATCCCCGCCCCCCCTGCTTTACTGCCGGTAGAGACCAAGGTTGGGTCAGTTGCATTTCCGGGTCTTTATTATGTAACCTGTTTTTGCAGACGTTGTTCCACTGAGTGAACCTGTATCCTGGCTTATGTGCCCTTTTGAAATAAACCTTCATAATCTATAAAAGCGGCTGTCTGGCAGTCGATTGGAGGTGGGGAGTGGGCGGGGCTTCCTCTCTGCTGCCCCCCTGGGGCCAGATCACCGTGACGCCCCGACGTGCAAATAAACGGTCTGTAGAAACGGAAGCTTGCAGGACACTCCCTCTCCCCCCACCTTCAAAAAAGAGCCTGGCATGTGCCAGGGAAATTTGGGCTTGAACAGATGCCAAGTCCCAGAAACCAGAATGCATGAGCTGCAGAAGCAGTTTTAGTTACACCAGCTCATACCCTTTGCAGGAAAACCTGTATTGGCTTATTTCCCTAGTGCCCACCTGCATGCTGCTCATCTGGTTTGGCAGTTAAGGACATGTTGGATGAGGCGAATGGACCATCCAGTCCAACACTGTGGCCAAAACCCAGGTGCCATCAGGAGGTTCATTAGTGGGGCCTGCCCTCCCCAAGCATCCAGAGCATCACTGCCCCAGACAGAGTTCCAGCAATAAGCTGTGGTTAATAGCCACCGATGGACTTCTGCTCCAGATGTTTATCCAGTTTCCTCTTGAAAGCTGTCTATACTGGCAGCCGCTCCCACCTCCTGATACTGTGAAAAACTGCAAAGAGAGCAGGTTGGAAATGCCCAGTCACAACCTCAAACAGGGGTTCTCATCCACTCAGGCTAGAAACTTGGATGGTTCTCAGAATGTTATGTTCAGAGCTGGGTGTGTACTTAAGCAGCACAGTGTGTGCCAGTGAGGGTGATCTTTGTGCTCTCTTTACAAAGGACCATTTCAGGCCTGATTGTTCAGCTCTGCCCCTTGCTTGACTGGACATGATTTCCCTCTTTGACTTCAGAGGAAACCGGTTTCCAGGGCAGCAAACATCTGGTACAGGAATGCTGCATTCCAGTCTAGTAAAGAAACAGCCTTCAGCTCCCTCAAAGTGAAGGCATGCCTCTTCTGGGGACATCATCTTTGCTAGGGAGCTGAATGCAAGAGTGCAACTGGCCATGCTGTGTGCCAAGTTAACGCTTACCCCTGCTCTGTTCCCGAAGGGTAAGGGAAGCAAGGCAGCAGGAAAACTGAGATGGAGTCATGGTCCTCCGTTTGCAAGGCCCTGAATGAGAGGATGTCCTTACTGCATAGGGTCCCATAAGTCTGAACAGCATCGAACCCACACAAGATGCCTCATTCTTCCCTCGCAGTCACCAGACTAGCATGCAAACAGCTGCTCCCCCCTGCCCCATGGGTGAACCTCTTTCGTGTTTTAACTGGTGGCAGAAGTAAAACAGCAGCAAGCCCAGACCAGCCTTTTACTGCCTCATGTTGAATAGTCAGTGAGTCGTCGGAAGTTAAATTGTTTTTATTACATGAGGAAGTCACTTTGAAACTGTTAAAAATTATAAATATAAAAAAACCAGAAAACTTGAGAATGGCAACAGTTACTATATCAAGACATCAACAGGATCCAACAAAAAACAGCCAGTTGCTGATCACAGTGTAACCCATGCAGAAGTATCTGACCTACGGAAAGCGAGCTTGTGATTGGGGGCTCTGGCAAAGAGACAGGATCTGGGAAGGGAGGCTGGCCCGGAGCCCTCTACTTGCTCAACACTGAAGGATTCTGGAGTCTTTGGAAGAGAGGGCCAGACCCTGCCCCTCCTTTGCCACGCAGGGGTCTTGGGGGGGTCTGTAGAAGGCAGAGGGGAAGGCCCACCCCAGAAGGCCTGTGGCCCACTCGATGCATCCTTCCTTTCCCAACCGGGGCATGCTGGAACACGACATGCACAGACACCGGCTGCTCCCGCCTGCCTTCCCTCCCAGCAGAGAAGCGGGAGAATCCCCGTCACAACCCCGACCAAGAGGCAGTTGGCAAAGCTCAGGGAAGGACACTGGAGGAAAACCACGAAGCTCAACTACTCAAGCACAGGAGGAGGGCAGGTTTTTTGCTTGTCTTTTTTTTTAAAAAAAGCAATGTCTTATACACATAAGTGCCTTCTTAATATAAAATTACAAAAAGTATTTGGCAGTGTTTAAGTGGTAAGTTATCTTGTACACATCACTTACATGGCCAGGGCAAGAGTGCACTCTTCTGCGGCCTCTTTTCCTACTCCGAGCACGGAAAGGGCCTTAGGTGAGCAAGGCCTCGCATGTGGTGTGTTTTGCCCCTCGCACCAGACAGACAGCACGGGGTTGTACAAAAACAAAGAGCCCAGGAAAGGGGGGGGGGGGAGACCAGGCAATGTTGGATTCATGAAAAGGGGCAGCACTTGTACTTCAACATGCCAAGTCGCCTGTGTCCACTCCAGAGCAAAACGCACTTGCGTCCTGTAGGACAGGAAGAAGCAGGAACTCCAAGGAAGAAGTCAAGAGATTTAGGCTCAATCTCTGTAATTGAGGGCTGGACTTCCTGGCCCATCAGAAGACATTGAAAGTCAGGACTGCCCCCTCCCCCTGGCTGTCAGCAGCCCACGCTCACCCTCTCTCTGCTGGTTGGTAAAGAAGAGCCAGGACTTAACTGGCCCCCTCCAGCTGCTCCTGTGCGGCTGAAACAGTTTGTTCCACTTCTGTCGCTACAAGGGTCGTAAGCCACAGCCCTACAAGTGGTTCCCTACTTGAGACTAGAGGGATACTAAAGCCTGCAGCTTAGCTTTTCTTTTTTTGGTCACTGAGCAGATGAGGGACCCCTGACTAAGAACATGAACGTTTTCCTCGCACCCTCACTGCACGGCGCAGTCACCCAAGTCGTGTGCATGTTAAACAAAACCCACCCGCCGGAAGCTCTCACACAGGCTCACACGGACATGTAAACAAACGTGGGTCACTTTCTGTTTTGCCAAGAAGTTCTGATAGAGCTTCAGTGCTAGCTTACATGTTAAAAAAAATTAATGAAAAGGAGCACTTTTTCCAAAATCACTACCCGGGGGGTGGGGGGGGGGGGAATACAGATGCGGAAGGTACGTGGGAAGGTTTAAGAGATACTCTTTACATATTTAAAGTTGGACATGATACAAGGTAAAATGGTTTCCATTCTGAGTCAAGCTGTGCAGCTTGCATCCCCCCTCCAATGAAACAGCTGAGGCATTCCTGACTTCCCCAGCGAGTGGTTGAAGGCAAGGAATTCCCCACTTTCCGTCTTGATTTAAACAGGGGCAAGCGCACAGGCCACTGAACATCTCCGGGGACTGGATGCCTGGGGCAGTTACCTTCGCCACGAAGCAGAGTCTGCAGCAGGGAGCCTTCCTGTCTCACAGTGCGAGGACACCTCCCGACAAGCCGCAGCAGAACCCGGGCCATTAGAGAACTGGCTGCTTTTCAGAATTCACCAGACTCTGCCCCCCATGGGGGCAGATTAGCTGCAGCAAGGATTTGGCCCTAACGTGATCGCTTTCCAATAACCCTCACTCCAGCATCCGCATAGCAAGGCTGTCTGCCAAGGCTCAAGGCTTGTGTAGTGGACAGATCAGCTGGAGGCAGACTGGGCCTGCGGTTCTTACAAGCATCCACACACACACACACGGGGACACAGAAATGACCTACGGAGTGGACGAGGCCCTTGCTGCAGCTCTCTGAGAAGGGCGGGGGGGGGGAGGTACGCTCAGCATGCCCTCCGCCCTGAAAGCCCAGAGAATGGATGGTGCCCACTGGTTTGCATCTCCCGCCCTGAGATTCTTCCCCCAGAAGGTCATCTCAGAGAGACAACCGAATCAAGCCCCAGAACAAAAAATCCATGGGATTCACTCATCAGACCCTTGGGGAAGGCGGCCCCAGAGGGGAGTGTGCTTTCGGGGTGCAGGGGGGGGGGAGGGACAGATTATCTACCTACAGTACACTTGATAAGGCATACAAACACCCCCCTCCCCCACCTCCTGTCGCTTTTCCAAGGTACTTCTGGAGAAAAGGCAAGTAGCAAGTGATTGTGGCAGACCGGCTTCTCCTGGGTAGAGAAGTCAATAAATAAGAGGGCGGCTCTGGCCTCGCTCACCTGTAAGCGGGGAAGGCCAGGTACGGTTGGTGGGCTTGAACCCCGACCGCCCAAAGGTCCCAGAGCCTCAGTTTTTCTGGCTTCCTTCACTTCATGACGCTGAGTTCTCAGCCACCGACACCCCACGTTGTGCACCAGCACTGGGGGAGCCTGGGCCGCAGCTTGCGGAAAGGGATGGCAGCCCTCCAGGAGAGCACGGTGGCGGGTGACAGACTGCCCAGCGGGGCTCTTTTGTGCTGATGCGCAGGCCTCTGGCAGGAGCCCACCGCAAAGCCCATCCCTGCCTCCTTCCGTCAAGACGAGGAGCTCGCTAGTGAACCGCTTGGGCTCCTGCACTGCAGAACCGGCGACAAGTGTGGGTGTGGGGGGGGCTCATCCACCAAGGCGCAGTTAGTTGCCTTCCTGGGCTTCGGAAGCACAGGCGGCCGGATCCACCTCCTGTGGAAAGCCAACGTGCAGGCAGCAGCCCCTGAGGGGCGGCCAGGTGGGGCTGGGCGTCCGTCCATAGGATCCAAGGCTCCAGCGGGTCTGGGCAGAATCCACCTGCTGTTATAGAATCACGCAGCTGTTCTTCTCTTTCTCTTTCTCCTTCTCCCGAGGCTCTTTGCGCTTCCGCTCGCTGCTCCCCGATTGTCTTCCTGTGGCTGGAGAGGCAGCTCCTGGCACCTGCTGAGGAGGAGGGCAACGCTTGCCTGAACAGTGGTTCCGCTTGGCAACAGCAACCCCGGGCAAACTGCTGCCCAAGGGAGGACGGCACTCTACCCAGAATCCCCTTGAGGCCTGTCGCTGGAGCATGCTGAAGACAGCAATGGCCAGGGTGAATGAAAGCCTTCTTAGGGACAGCTGCAGACAGATATTAATTGTATTGCGCACCCACAAAACCCCAGGGAGTAGATTCCGTCCTTACCAAAAGCTCCCCGGACATTCCTACGAAGCTTCATTTCCTTTAAAAAAAAAAAAAATGTTCTGCACTGCCGCTTCCCCCCTCTCTAGCACCTCTTGTCTGCTGCACCTTAAGGAAGCATCAGATTCCTGTGGCTCCTTGGAGGCAGGGCAGAGCCCCCCATGTGTCATGCGGAAGCTTCCGAGGCCACTTAGACGTCCCGGAACACAAAGAGCCGTCCAGAGTAGCAGATCCTGCTGAGGAACCAAAGCCAGACTGGGGACTCAGTGGACGGAGCGACTCCATCAGGGAAAGAGCGGCCTTGCTCAAGAAGAGGCAGGCAATCGCAACCCCCCTCCAAACATCTCTTGCCTCCAAGGCCCACCTGCCTGCTGCCACTGCCTCAAGGACTTACTGGGAAGGATCCCTTCCTCAATGTGGTTCTTCCAGAACAGAAAAGGCATCTCTTGCTTAATGAAGCCGCGGGTGCTTCCAACAGAGGGCTGTAGGCAGGTGAGGACTGAATGGAAAAGTTCTTGCCAAGGGTAGAATTCTAGCAGGAGCTCCTTTGCATATTAGGCCACACACCCCTGATGCAGCTAATCTTCCAAGAAAAGAACTCTGTAAGCTCTTGGAGGATTGGCTACATCAGAGGGATGTGGCCTAATATGCAAAGGAGCTCCTGCTAGAATTCTGCCCCTGGTTCCAGCTGCCCTGAGCCCATGCGGGACAGCGGCAGGCAGTCTGGACTAGTGGGGCCAAGCACCAGTGCATTTCGTGCTGGAGGCAGGCTCCACAGAAGACGGCCTTCCCTTCGGCCCCTGGCCAGCTGCTCTTGCAGCCCCATCTCCTGCCACCCCCACAACTTCTCCTCCCCTCTCCGCCCGCAGGCAGCCTGTCCCACCGGCTGAGGAATGCTACCTGGGCCCCACACTTCCACAGGGAGGACAAGGACCTACCATGGCAGCGGTTGTGCCCTCTGCATCCCAGCTCAGCCCCAAGGATGGTGCTGCCTCATTCAGCCCCACCTCTGCAGAAGCCGCAGCTGCAGCTGCTGAGCAGACATGCCCCGGACTAGACCCCAGGGAGCTCCCCCCCTCCCCCCCGCATACCTGGAGCTGAGCAGCGGCAGCGACCGCCGCCTGTTCTTGCTCCTGGTAGAACTGCGAGGCCCGCCTGTCCTCCTCCTCCTGGAGCTTCTTGGCCAGTTCGAGGTCGCTGATTCCTTCTGGGATCTGCTCCCAGTTGATGTCTTGGCTTTGCTGCTCTTGTTGCAGAGACAAGGCCATCAGGTAGTCCTAGGAGGCACACCTTGTGTCACTGAGCGAGTCCTTTTCCCACACAGGCCGCTCACGGCGAGGCCAGCGGCAGCCACAGGAGAGCTGGCCAGGGAACTCTGCTCACGCTCCCACAGCGCAGCACAGGGGGGGCCCTGGTTATGCACAAGTTATTCGTACCCAATAATGGCAACAGCTTTGCTGAAACCAGCTTATTTATTTACGAGCTGTGCTAGGCCAGACCAGAGTCCCATCCAGTCCAGCATTCTGTTCACACAGAGGCTTCCAGGAGAGCCAGTTTGGTGTAGTGGTGAAGTGTGCAGACTCTTATCTGGGAGAACCGGGTTTGATTCCCCACTCCTCCACTTGCACCTGCTAGCATGGCCTTGGGTCAGCCATGGCTCTGGCAGAGGTTGTCCTTGAAAGGGCAGCTGCTGTGAGAGCCCTCTCCAGCCCCACCCACCTCACAGGGTGTCTGTTGTGGGGGAGGAAGGTAAAGGAGATTGTGAGCCGCTCTGAGACTCTTCGGAGTGGAGGGCGGGATATAAGTCCAATATCTTCTTCCTCAGAAGCACGATCACAGCAACGCCATCCTCCCGCCCCCTGTGCTCCCCAGGCATCCCGCCCTCAATACTGGAGGGAGTAGATGCCCATCATGACTACTAGCCACTGACTGCCCTTGTCCTCCCCGTCTCTACCCACTCCCCTTCCAAGTGGGCAGCCAGGGCCACAACCTGCGGCAGGTTCGCCCTGTGAGAAGAAGTACTTCATTTACACCGTGCCTTTCACCCCAATGGAAACCCAAAGCAACCTAACGCTCTCTTCTCCTCCGTTTCCATCCTCACCAGTGAGGTAGGTCAGGCTGAGAGTGTGCGGCTGGCCCAAGGTCACCCAACCAGCTGCCGTGGCACAGGGAGGGATTCGAACACGGATCTCCCCAAACTCTGTCTGCTAAGCATGCGGTTCATCGCTTCCAGACTGCCTGGCAAGCACTAGCTTCAACTGCCTGCATTCAGGGGGCAAGCCAGGCTGCCTAAGGATGAGCGCATCCTTGACGAATGTTGGCTGGTTCATGGTTTGTGGCAGCTCAACCAGCACCAACTGCCCACAAACTTTCAGGCTGTTTGTGGAGATTCATGGAGGGGGGCATTTCCAGACAGACCATCTCCCCTCAACCATAATTTCAAAGCAGCCACTTGGAGGGCCTCCGGGACAGGCCCCCTTCAACGCTGACATCTCCTGAACCTGACAGGAGGAGTGGACAGAATGTATCCTGGGCAAGCAAGAGACACCAAGCTCACAGGGGATCTCTGGCTGTCTCTCCTCTTCCTGCCCTCCACGTTTAGTGAGGCTTGGATTTACAGAGTCCAAGTTGCAGCCCCCCCCCCCAATGATGTCCCCAGGAAAGTGCATTCTGGGGAAATAAGCAGTAAGAACGTAAGAGAAGCCATGTTGGATCAGGCCAACGGCCCATCCAGTCCAACACTCTGTGTCACACAGTGGCAAAAAATTTTATATATACACACACACTGTGGCTAATAGCCACTGATGGACCTGTGCTCCATATTTTTATCTAAACCCCTCTTGATGGTGGCTATGCTTGTGGCCGCCACCACCTCCTGTGGCAGTGAATTCCACATGTTAATCACCCTTTGGGTGAAGAAGTACTTCCTTTTATCCGTTTTAACCTGTCTGCTCAGCAATTTCATTGAATGCCCACGAGTTCTTGTATTGTGAGAAAGGGAGAAAAGTACCTCTTTCTCTACTTTCTCCATCCCATGCATTATCTTGTAAACCTCTATCATGTCACCCCGCAGTCGACGTTTCTCCAAGCTAAAGAGTCCCAAGCGTTTCACCCTTTCTTCATAGGGAAGGTGTTCCAGCCCTTTAATCATTCTAGTTGCCCTTTTCTGAACTTTCTCCTATGCTATAATATCCTTTTTGAGGTGCGGCGACCAGAACTGCACACAGTACTCCAAATGAGACCGCACCATCGCTTTGTACAGGGGCATTATGATACTGGCTGATTTGTTTTCAATTCCCTTCCTAATAATTCCCAGCATGGCGTTGGCCTTTTTTATTGCAAACGCACACTGTCTTGACATTTTCAGTGAGTTATCTACCACGACCCCAAGATCTCTCTCATGGTCCGTCTCTGCCAGTTCACACCCCATCAACTTGTATTGGTAGCTGGGATTCTTGGCCCCAATGTGCATTACTTTGCACTTGGCCACATTGAACCGCATCTGCCACGTTGACGCCCACTCACCCAGCCTCAACAGATCCCTTTGGAGTTCCTCACAATCCTCTCTGGTTCTCACCACCCTGAACAATTTAGTGTCATCTGCAAACTTGGCCACTTCACTGCTCACTCCCAACTCTAAATCATTTATGAACAAGTTAAAGAGCATGGGGCCCAGTACCGAGCCCTGCGGCACCCCACTGCTTACCACTTACTGCTTACCAAGTAAAGCAGCCAGAGATCCCCTGCCAGCCAGTTTGAAGTCTCTAGCATGCCGTGAGGCTTGCGAACCATACTGGTTCAGGATGGTCTGTGGTTCGCGGACAGGGCATGCCATGAAAACGCAGCTAAGACTAACTGGGGCTCATAGACCACCCTCCAGCCATGGCTTTAGATCCTGCTGGACACAGCCTAGTTAACCATAGTGAGATGGTCTCTGTTCAGCCAGTCACTCAAACCACATATTTTAATAAACCCACAATCTGTCTGAACTGAACCTATTGAGTTTAGCTTAATTATAATTCTTCTAGAGGAAGGAGGTTGGAGGGAGGGGGGAGAGAAGAGAAGAGAAGAGAAAAACATCACATTCCATCCCAGATGCTGAAGCAGCAGAGCCACTGGAGAATATCCCCAGATTTACCTGGTCAATCTGATCTTGCTGCCCCCTGTAGACAGTCTCTGGATCTGACGGAGGTCGCAGGTGGAATTCCGAGTCACAGAAATTCCCATCCCCGTCCACGTTGTGTAAACTTTCCCAAACAACTTTCTCTTCTGTAAGGAAACCCTGATCTGTCACCAAAAGGTAAAGCTGACCCTAGGTGGAAAGAGAGTTTTGTTTTAAAAAACCCACTGGGAATTACTTTGGGAACCATTCCTGCAGTCAGCAGATCCAGTGAGCACAAGGAAGTCAGCGGTGGCCTGCAGGGCCCAAGGGCCTCAGAAGCCTGGCCAAACTCCTGCAAGCACCAGACTGTGCTTCTGCTGCTTTACAAGCATTACACTTGAAGTCATACCAACAAAACAATCAAGCCAAATTAACAGTCAGCAATACAAGCTTGGTATCAGGAACAACAAGTAAGGTGGCAAGTCCCCTGTGCAAGCACCAGTCGTTTCTGACTCTGGGGTGACGTTCATGACGTTTTCATAGAAGACTTTTCACGGGGTGGAGTTAATTACTGTTAAAAAATTTGGGTGAACAGGATAGATTTCACCAGACACATGAACGATGGTGGAAGGAGTTCCAGCACTGGACTTCTCTTCTCCAGGAGCCTCTGCATGGATTGGCAAAAGTTCCCAGGACATGGAACTAACAGGGGACGTGACCGTGGACAGGCCACTTAACCCACAGACTACTTCATCGGCTAAACATTTTGGGACGAGATCTTCATGAGACAGATCAGCAAGAAGCCAGACCCTGAAGCCCAAAGCACTGAAATACACGGGCACATATGATTCGTAAGCATGTATGGAAATCTGTTCAGGAAAAACATTTCAAAGATAGAGGAGGGAGAGCGCCAGTAGAGAAATCTTTAGCTGGTCCCCCTGGGCCTTGTTCACTCATATAACAGTTAGATAGGACCAACTCAAAGAAGCCACAGGACTTTCTACACAGTGCTAGGACACAGACATCTTCCATCATCTCAAGGCCTCTGAGCATCAAATCAACCAACATACTCTGACATGACAAAAACTATTTATAGCCAGATACCTTATGTTTGGTCATGGTGCTAAAGTGGTTGTTTCTAAAGAACACACATAGTTCTCCTTCTTGAACTGTGGAAGTTAATTCACATAATCCGTGGTAGGTCAACTGAGTGGCTGTGTTGTTTAGAAACTGCTCTGCCACAACACCTGTGAAGACAAAACACCACAATGGAGAGACCGCGTTAGGTCCCACGAGGGGAAGTTCAGCGCCCAGTCCTGTGACCTGGATGGCCCAGGCTAGCCGAATCTCGTCAGATCTCAGAAGCTACATAGGGTTGGCCCTGGTCAGAGCTTGAGCTGGTCCACCAAGAAATACCAGGGTCACTACACAGAGGCAGGCCAGGGCAACCCACTTCTGAATGGCAACCCATGTCTGAAATCCCACCACCACCACCACCACACTCCCAATGTGAAGGTCTACAACAAAGCAAGATGGCCGCCCCAGAAGCCATCAACAGAATATGCTAGCTAGAGCAGGGAGAAGACCACTCAAGAATTCAAGGAGCCTGCTTTGTGCTAAAAGCAAAGGAATTAGCCAAGTACTGGAGGTTTTGGTATGTCAGTCCAAATTAGCATGAATTGACTAAGAGGAAAAGCATTAAAGGAAAAGTATTTGTGAGAACTGGGGGGGGGGGGGGGGATTCATTGGCACATAGTTGGGAATTCCAGGTATCTTATTGGTCTCTAAAGTGCTACTGGGCTTGAATCTAGGTGCCGTACAGGGCAGACTCACAGATCCAGGTGGGCAGCCATGTTGCTCTGAACAAACAAACCAAGAAACGCAACAACCTTCAGCGACCATCCTAAACATACCAAACAATCCATTGTATATAGGCCCTATGCTACAGCCGCATCTGCTCCAATTCTACAAATAAAGATTCTCACTTGAGGGATCTACAACAAACCTTTATGGAACTAAAGAATCCACCTGTTGAAGTCAGGAAACAGATTAACAAAGCCAGAATGGTACCCAGAGAAAACATGTTGCAAGACAGGCCCAAAAGAGACAATAACTGAACACCACTAGAGGTCACATACAGCTCTCAACTCAAAACTGTTCAATGCATCATTAGCGACTTACAACCTCTACCGGATAATGAGAGTTCTCTTTCACAAGTACCGGGGGGGGGGGGCAAATCTTTTCTTGCGCACAGACAGCCCCCCCCCCCAATCTCAAACAACTCCTCACTCACAATAATGCAACGTCTAATTTGAACATGGACACTGGTACCAGAGCTTGCAATAAACCCAGATGCCAACTTTGCTGCCACATACACCCAGGCAACACAATCGCTGGACCTAACAACTTCAACTACACCATCTCAGGCTCATTCACTTGCTCATCTTCTAACTGTATATGTATGTCATTAAATGCCATCACTGCCCTTTGGTTCTCTACTTAGGGCGAACAGACCAAACCCTCTGCCAAAGGAAAAATGGACACAAATCTGACATCAAGGATCTCAAGACTGAGAAACCTGTAGAACACTTCAACCTTCCAAGACATTCCACGTGTGACCTAAAAGTAGCTGTTTTATTGTAAAGGAACTTCAGGACTGGAAAGGGAAATTGCTCAATTAAAAGTTATTACAACATCAGAAAAAAAAACCCTGCCCCAGGACCTAACAGGGATATTGGTTTCTTATCTCACTACATATGCTAACCTCATTCAGTCCTTACATCTGTATTCTACCAAGAAACGTTATATATACTTATTAGGGTTTGTAGAATCTCTCGGGCTCAAGTGCCGTGTTCTACTGGAGAAAGTTTTTCTTCCAGACGTTTCGTTCTCGGCTGCGGAGAACATCCTCAGTGGCGTTGCAGCCGGAGCAGGCGCTCTGACCTTCTTGGCTGCTGTGCATTGAGTGAGGCCAGGGCTGCTGGAGAGCTGCTGTTTCTAGGCTGGAGGGGGTGTGGTGAAAGGGCAATAGGTTTGTGGATGTGCCCATTGTTTGGTGGGGCTTCCTGGAAGGGTAGTGATAAGGAAACTGGCTGTTGAATGTGACCATTGTTCTGTGTTCTTCACACCCCTTCCAACCCTCCCAGCAATTAACACAGAACAATGGTCACATTCAACAGCCAGTTTCCTTATCACTACCCTTCCAGGAAGCCCCACCAAACAATGGGCACATCCACAAACCTATTGCCCTTTCACCACACCCCCTCCAGCCTAGAAACAGCAGCTCTCCAGCAGCCCTGGCCTCACTCAATGCACAGCAGCCAAGAAGGTCAGAGCGCCTGCTCCGGCTGCAACGCCACTGAGGATGTTCTCCGCAGCTGAGAACAAAACGTCTGGAAGAAAAACTTTCTCCAGTAGAACACGGCACTTGAGCCCGAGAGATTCTACAAACCCTAACGATGTTACCAGCCGTGAAAACCTGAAATCTTTGTTATATATACTCTTTATTTTAGTGTATTTCTTATTTGGAATGGATTAGAGTAGTGTTTGTAATGTAACACAATGAATAGTAGAATCTAATGTCATTTGGAGTGGTAGACTGGAATGCATTCCTCTGGTCAGAGGAGACATAACACTGCACTACAAATCACCCCACCCCAAAGAAAAGGATGCTGTTAAGTTACTTCCATGCTTGAGAGGAGATGGATGGAGCATAACAACAGGGTCTCAGTTAATTACTCTTAGCGCTCCACAGTTAAGAGGGATACATTTACACATCTATTTCAAATCTTGACATTTATTTGCTTCACTGTCCCCCACCCCTGGAATTAAATCCAAACAAATGGTGACCATATAAACTTAGCTCGTTATTCCTATTTGCATCCGTTAAAACATCTTTGTTATCTTGTATGCTAATTTGTGTCAAGAGTGCCTCTTGCCATTTAGCCGGGATGTTCCTTTCACTTCTCGCTTAGCCTGCTCCAATCTCTATGTAACAACTGAAGCATTCCTTCTGCCTTATCTCAGGGATGGCCAAGGCTGTCTCTGCCTGATATGTGTGCACCTGCGAGGGGACTGAGAAAAAACCAGGGGGAAGGGACCGCTTGCTTCACGCCTTGGATTTGAATGTATAATGGTTTAACATAAGGTATAAGTAGAGGGCATTTGCCCGTCAAAGCCAGTTTTCGCAAGAACCATCTTGACCCTGTCAGTAAGTCAATAAAAGACTACTCTCTGAATGGCCTGGTGCTGATCACTGAACTGCTGGGGACTTGACAATTTGCTGTTCAATCTCTGCCTATATGTATGAACTGGACACTTCCATTTCAACGTATCTGAGCAAGCGTGTGCACACACAAAAGCGCACACCTTGGATAAAGCTCTGCTGGTCTTAAAAGTGCCCCTGGATGCAAAGTTTGTCCTGCTGCTTAAGGAACAGTTGGCTAAAGTAATTCTCATCCACACCGAGCAGCGACAGAACTAGCTTCGACAGCAACAGCCGTCCACCCACCTTCGTCAACCAGCTCTCTGTTGTCCGACTGCTTACAGCAGATGATTTTCTCCACCAGCTGATTGTAGCTGCAGTTACCAACCGCCTTCACAATATCAGCAATCTGAAAAGAGAGCCCCATTTTGACTGACACGTTTGCATCTTATTGTGAGAAAGTTTAACTCTAGCATGACCTTTGAAAAATATATACCACTCTAGCTCATAAGAGGAGGAGGACAATGGTAAGTAAGTGGGAATTGTACACAACAGTTTTTCTAATACAGAGCACGGACAAGAACACGGCCACAGTAGCACACCACGTTTGCTTACCTGAGGGTCCACTAGCCACCCATGGTACAGCGGAATATCAAGAAGGTCAAACACGATGCATTCAGGTGTGTATTCGAAGACTCGCACGCCAGTGAACTTCACGTTGACATCCAGGCCTGTCTGAAGCTTGTGCAAGATGGCCATTGCATCACTCATATTCTGCCAAACAAAGTGGGGAGGGGGATACATCAAGCAACACACAGAAGCAGCCCCCTAAACTAGTATTTTGAAAGCAAACCACACGTCACAGTAAGACCTCGGAAGCACCGGACTCTAATGCTGCAGAAGGACAAGTTAGAACGCCAAGCCAGCCTAACATTTACAAGAACCACCAGCAGGTCACAAGTAGAGCATATGCTCCATCTCTGGTAGGCTAATATTTACCAAGCTATACTAGTAAGTGCCCAAACCAAATCTACTAACCATTATTCTCAGGAGCTTCCAAGAGTCCTCGATAAGTAACCCAGTCTCCACCTAATGCACTGGTATGTGTTGACAAGTACAAAGGCAGGCTGACTGAAGTCCAGAACAAAGGGCTGCTTTCTGAGATCATGACTTACCAATGATATTTCACTGGAGAATTAAACCTCTTCCTGGTCATTTTAAAGACCAGCAGCTTGTGTAAGAAATTCATGAAAATAAAACTACATAGAAAATTAGTATGAGACCACGTGTCCTGCCCAAGGAGTCTGACCGGCACTTCCAAGAGAGAGGAGAGGTGATCCTGCCCAGTCCCGGCTTACTGCCCCTCATGGGTTTTTGTCAATGTACATTCCACAATCATCCACATGGCCTATGTGGAAATGGACCTCTCCTCCTGGTGCTACAAGAAAATCTGGTAGGATTCAGCGCAAGGAACAGATGATCCCATTTGAGGCAAAGAGTCATGTGATTAGATTACATCATCTGCTTCTCAGAAACCAACGGTGCAACTTCCAGGAATCCAATGCAACATCTCACACTTTCTGCACAGGAAAAGGTTATTTTTCGACTCAGGAGGAATCCCCTAGCAGCAAAGCCTCACCATGAATCAGATTCCACAGACACTTTTGTTAGCAATTGCACAAAATAAAGTAACTGTTTTCAGTTCACTCCTAGAAAATGCCACTTCCTCTTTAGAAGGACTTGCTGTTACCTGCTCATAGTTGAGACGCTGTATTTCAGAAATCTCTTTTGGTTTTGCATCAAGGATGTAGTCTCCTAAAGAAGAAAAGACTCATTTAAAAGCTGCATCTCCGTGACTCAAAGGGGGCTGTTATAAGCAACTTTATGACTCCGTGAAAAAGTCAGACCTGAGCTGTCACCAACAAGTAAGCCGTGCCAGAAGTTAGCTGCTGGTAACACAAAAGTCAGAGGTGCTGAGCCGCCCAGTGGTAGCGCTTCCAAATGGGAGAAGCCAGCGTCTTAAGGAGATATTATACTGCATTTCCTCCATGGTAAGAAACATCACAGGAGGTGTCTGAACTGAAAAACTGCTCCGTGTATCAACCCTTCCAGATAACTGTTTACAGTAAAATTAAATTTTCTTAAGATTATTTGAACTTTCTAACCCCAAGTTGTTTTATTCAGGAGCGGGACACCTTCAAGTGCTGAGAGGGCAGTTTTAAGGCACAGGAACTTGGCATTCTTCAGCTCTGGTCTTGTAAATGATTATTTTATAGACATCCACCTCGGCAAAAGAGCAATCCTCCCTTCATATTACTTGCTTGCCCACATGCAACCTTCAGAGGATTTTGCCACTATAGTAAATTACATCTGAGAACAGGCGTGGGGGGATTGTTTTTACTGCCGATTTAGATCCTAGGACACCACTTCCTCCCTGCAGAAACAGAAGCCTACATATGGATTAAGCGCATATGAATGCAGCTGGCATCCCCGACCCTCCTCTTCACTGAAGGAGGCAAGCTGATTCTCGTGTTGTTTTGAAGTTAACCTCTCCCATTTTAGTTCTGTCCAAGTCCTTTCTGTATGTAGCAACTCCTGGACATGCTATATCCGAGTCTCAAAATCCCAGACTCCAACCAGAGCCTGGCCAAGGCACACCATCCCTTTGTGACCAAGCACAGATCACATACCGAGTGCTGTCAGGACTCACCTAGATATTCCATCAACTGTTCAGCGGTAATGATTTCCATCATTGGTGGTAGCTTCACCTGGGGAAGAACGTAAACATCTGATTTCACAGAACAGAAACAGGTCCATGTGTTAAATGTTCAGTTCACATGACAAATGCATGAGAGAAGAATCAAGGATATCTACAGGACACACAGGAAGAAAGCAGCGTAACTGCCAGCCACTGCCACCCTCCTCCCCCAAGGAACAGCCACGTCTTTACGGGCTCCTTCCAAATCCCTGCCTACGAACTGGCTGAGCAGAGGGCTTCTTCTTGCCCTGTGTGAACTGCAGTCACCAGAGCTTGAGATCTTCTCTATTCTGCAGAGTTACAAATATCACACTTGGCAATAATAAAACTGGCCTACATCCACTGAAGTCAGCAGGCTTAAAAGGGCGTCAGACTCTGCTCAGGACTGTACCAGGCAGGTCCTCAGAGGCAGCTGCAGAATGTATCAGCATGCATTCACATGTATGCTTTTTAAAGAAAAGCAACAAGGTCTTCTCTGTGCCACAAGAGGCACCTGAACTATTTAACTATCTGCCAAGCAGCACCCCACTACGACCTACACCCATTTGTGTGACTCTAGTCCTGAAGTCTGTGTCAAAACCAGCAAGACCTACAAAAGCCTGCCCAGGAGGGAATGCGGGAACTGCTTCCTTGTTTCAGTAAATGTCTCAGAAAGGTTTGCATTTCATGGGCTGTCTATTTGGCAAAGCACCCTCTGTGAAAAGAAGTCTGTGGAAGATACTGGCGGGGGGGGGGGGGACGCTGCAACATCCCTAGATAGTATTTTGTATGCTGCCGAATGGCAGTAGCTCAGAACCACACTGACAGGACACAAAGACCAAAGGAGCACACAGAAATAAAATGCCTGTAACAGCACAGCGCTCTCTCTTCGATGGAAGGAAACTTGCACAGTGCAGAAACATTCAGCACAGTGGCGGGTTTGGTTCTGGCAAGCAGCCTCTCAGGAGACCAGCATCACCTGCATGTGTTTTTCACAGGACCTCTTTACAAATAATGTGACTTCCAAGATGGGACACCTAGGATGACAACAGCTGGCCAGCTCAGAGTGGCATCAAGCCACCCCGGAAGACAGCTGGCCAGAAATAGAGTGCCTGGGAGCTTCTGAATGGCGCTCAGAAGAGGGATGGGCTACAAGTGCTCCAGAGCGCATCCGGATGTTCATGAACCCCATCCACAGTTCCCCGGGTGCTTCCTGGTCTTCCAGACGGCCAGGGAGGCAGCCCGGGGAAAAGGCACCACTTTGAAAGCCGGCTACTGGCAAGCTGGGGGTGACTCGGGGGCAGCAGGAAGATTTGTGCGTGTAGACGTGCCTGCCTCCCATCCCCAGGGCAGCTTAAAACGCCTGTCTGTTATCACCCCTAGATTCAAGTCCTGCAGCACCTCAGAGACCAAGAAGATTTGGGGGATGTACGCTTTTGAGAGACAACGCTCACTTCATGAGATATCCGACAAACTGAATCCAGCCATTCCGCTGCAGACCAACAGAGCTACACATGGGAAGCGTCAGGATAGGAAACATCACCCTTTCTTAGCAATGTTCTAGAACGGTTTCTCCACACGCCTGCTTCCCTCTGTTTTATCATCTAGTCAAGTCTCTTGCACCTCACAATTAGATATGAACGACAAAAAGGCAATTTCACACCCTAGATTGGGGGGGGGGGGACGGTCTGCCATCACAACGGGAAGCTAAGGGCCATCCTGGCTTCCCAACATTACACACAGATTTCCTGCATTAACTCCTTACAATTGTCATGCATCTTCATGCGCACACTTAAAACAGCGTAACGCGTAATGTAGTCCCAAGCTAGTGACAGATGTGCTGTTTCACAAGACTGTGTGTGCTTTCCAAAATTAGAAAAGTTCCTACACATGACTCTTGGAACAGTACAGAGAAAAAAGATCTTTCTGTGGAATGCTGTGCTGAGATGTAAGTAGGGATGTCAGCCTCCAGGGGGTGGCTGGAGAATCTCCTGGTAATACAACTGATCTCTAAGCAACCGAGATCAGTTCACCTGGAGAAAAGGTCTGCTTCTTAGCAAGGTGGATGGCCCCCTGAACTTCACCCCCAAGCCCCACACCCCTCAAGGCTCCAGGTATCTCCCACCTAGAGCTGGCAACCCTAATCCCAAGCCACCTGTGTCATTCCTCCTGTCAGTGGAAAAGGAGGATGCTGAATGAACACTGGAATGCAGTCGCTCTCTCCAAGCAGCCTAGAAAGACTGTGCTCTTCGATTTTTGTTGCAAACCTTCAACCAAAACTCACAGAACAAACTCTCCCTGCCATGAACACATGAAACTGCCTGATACTGAATCAGACCTTTGGTTCATCAAGGTCAGTCTTGTCTACTCAGACTGGTGGTGATTCTCAGACAGAGGAGGTCTTTCACAACACCTGCTGCCTGGTCCCCCCCCCCTTTTCACAATAGCCATCTCCTCCCCCAAATAAGTTTTTAGCATTTTCATTCCTTCATTCCGGTTGTTCCAGGGCCAACAGACCAAGAGGTGCTGCAGGCAGAACTCCCTTGCATTCCAGGCCCGGGGCCTTCCCAGCCTCTGCTGCCTTCCAAGCACCTGCTGAGCTGGGGGTTCCTGGGAGCTTGGGGAGGCTATCCCCCTACACACTACCCTGGTGGTCCACTCAAGACCAAGGCTACCCTCAGCAGCAGTCAAGCGGGCAGCAAGAGCTGCTCCAGAGCAGGGGTGGCCAAATGTGCTTACTGTAAGAGCAACATAGAGCAAGCATCAGATGTTTGAGAGCCACAAGACGGATGGACAAAAGGAGGGAAGGAAGGAATATTGGGGAGAGAGGGGTAGAAAGAAAGCAACTTTAACTTTAAATGCATTCTCCAAGCTGTTGGCTGGCTTGGAGAAGTGATTTAAGGAGAGAAATGGCTTCTCCAAGCTGGCCTATGGGGGCTTCAAGAGCCACACAACATGCGGGCAAGAGCCACATGTGGCTCCCGAGATGCAGTTTGGCCACCACTGTTGCAGAGCTTCCCCCCCCCCCTTCAACCTAGAGGTGCTGCTGCTGCTGCTCTAGATATTTGGAAGCAGAGCTGGGGAGTGGGGGACATAAGAAGACGACGACATTGGATTTACATTCCGCCCTCCACTCAGAGTTTCAGAGTGGCTTACAATCTCCTTTACCTTCCTCCCGCACAACAAACACCCTGCGAGGTGGGTGGGGCTGAGAGGGCTCTCACAGCAGCTGCCCTTTCAAAGACAACTCTGCCAGAGCTATGGGGGACCCAAGGCCATCCCAGCAGCTGACAGTGGAGGAGTGGGGAATCAAACCCGGTTCTCCCAGATAAGAGAGCTATGCCTGACCCAAGTCCATTCCAGCAGCTGCAAGTGGAGGAGTGGGGGATCCAACCCGGTTCTCCCAGATAAGAGAGCTCTGGCTGACCCAAGTCCATTCCAGCAGCTGCAAGTGGAGGAGTGGGGAATACAACCCAGTTCTCCCAGATAAGAGAACTCTGGCTGACCCAAGGCCATTCCAGCAGGTGGAAGTGGAGGAGTGGGGAATCCAACCCGGTTCTCCCAGATAAGAGAGCTCTGGCTGACCCAAGGCCATTCCAGCAGCTGCAGGTGGAGGAGTGGGGAATCCAACCCGGTTCTCCCAGATAAGAGAGCTCTGGCTGACCCAAGGCCATTCCAGCAGCTGCAAGTGGAGGAGGGGGGAATCCAACCCGGTTCTCTCAGATAAGAGAGCTCTGGCTGACCCAAGCCCCTTCCAGCAGCTGCAAGTGGAGGAGTGGGGAATCAAACCCGGTTCTCCCAGATAAGAGAGCTCTGGCTGACCCAAGGCCATTCCAGCAGCTGCAAGTGGAGGAGGGGGGAATCAAACCCGGTTCTCCCAGATAAGAGAGCTCTGGCTGACCCAGGGCCATTCCAGCAGCTGCAAGTGTAGGAGTGGGGGATCAAACCCCGTTCTCCCAGATAAGAGAGCTCTGGCTGCCCCAAGGCCATTCCAGCAGCTGCAAGTGGAGGAGTGGGGAATCCAACCCGGTTCTCCCAGATAAGAGAGCTCTGGCTGACCCAAGGCCATTCCAGCAGCTGCAAGTGGAGGAGTGGGGAATCCAACCCGGTTCTCCCAGATAAGAGAGCTCTGGCTGACCCAAGGCCATTCCAGCAGGTGCAAGTGGAGGAGTGGGGAATCAAACCCGGTTCTCCCAGATAAGAGAGCTATGGCTGACCCAAGGCCATTCCAGCAGCTGCAAGTGGGGGAGTGGGGAATCAAACCCAGTTCTCCCAGAGAAGAGAGCTAAGGCTGACCCAAGGCCATTCCAGCAGCTGCAAGTGGAGGAGTGGGGAATCAAACCCGGTTCTCCCAGATAAGAGAGCTATGGCTGACCCAAGGCCATTCCAGCAGGTGCAAGTGGAGGAGTGGGGAATCAAACCCAGTTCTCCCAGAGAAGAGAGCTAAGGCTGACCCAAGGCCATTCCAGCAGCTGCAAGTGGAGGAGTGGGGAATCAAACCCGGTTCTCCCAGATAAGAGAGCTATGGCTGACCCAAGGCCATTCCAGCAGGTGCAAGTGGAGGAGTGGGGAATCAAACCCAGTTCTCCCAGAGAAGAGAGCTAAGGCTGACCCAAGGCCATTCCAGCAGGTGCAAGTGGAGGAGTGGGGAATCCAACCCGGTTCTCCCAGATAAGAGAGCTATGGCTGACCCAAGGCCATTCCAGCAGCTGCAAGTGGAGGAGTGGGGAATCAAACCCGGTTCTCCCAGATAAGAGAGCCATGGCTGACCCAAGGCCATTCCAGCAGCTGTAAGTGGAGGAGAGTCGGCGCACTCTCAAGGCCCCTCCTTGTCCCCAGGGCTTCTGGCGCTGCCTGCGGGAGGCCCCCCGGGAGAGGCGCACCTTCCAGGCGAGCAGCAGGGCGTTCATGATGGCGAGGAGCGGGCAGGGCCCGTTCTCGTTCTGGGTGACGACGGGCGTGTTCTCCTCCTTCCAGCGCACCCACTTGAGGTGGTAGACGGACTGGCCGGGGAAGCGCTCCTTGGGCGCGGGCGGCGAGGGGGGCGCTGCTGGGGCCGGGGCGGCCTCCTCGGAGTCGCTGTTGAGGTCGGAGCTGCTGGGCCCGCAGGAGTGCAGGTTGGAGAAGGACTCGGGCGACTCCTCCGCCTGGGCCGCCGCCTCCTCCTCCCGGCGGGAAGACAGCGACGAGGACGAGGCGGAGGCGGAGGAGGAGGAGGAGGAGAGGCGCCGCCCGCCCGCCTGGCCTTCCCTGCCTGAGGCGCCCGCCTGGGGGGAGCCGCGCCCGCCCGACGCCTCCGGAGGCCCCAGGCCGCCCACCCCGGGCCCGCAGGCCGCCGCCGGGCTCGCCATGACCGGGGAGCGGCGCGCCTCCCGCCTGCCTTCGCCTCACAGGCCCCGCCGCCGCCGCCCCTGCTTCACCTGAGGGCCCGCGGCCGCCATGACAGGCCGACGCCGCCCCGCGGGAGGGGAAGGGGAGGCTGCCGCGCAGGCGCAGGGAGGGGGCGGGGCAAGGCGGGGGAGGCGGCCAATCCGCGGAGGGCACCTGGGCGGCAGCCCCGCCCCGCCTCTCGGGAGCGCCGCAGCAGGGAGGAGGAGGGAGGCGGCCGGCCTGCCTCGCAGCGCCGGCAGGGGGCGCCACCGGACAAGGCTGGTCCGTCCTGCGGGGTTGCCAGCCTCCCGGCGCGGCCTGGGGAGCTCCCGCTTTTGCGGTTCATCCCCAGCTGGCAGAGATCAGCTCCCCTGGAGAAACCGGCTGCTTTGGAGGAGGGGGGCTCTGGCCTGGGGCATTGTACCTGCCAAGGAGGCCCCTCCCCTCCTCAAACCCCGCCCTCTCAAGGCCCCGCCCACAAAGTCTCTTCCAGCACAGACGTGCAACCCTAGGTGTTCACCACCACACTACAGAGATCAGCTCCCTTGGAGAAACTGGCTGCTTTGGAGGAGGGAGGCTCTGGGGCATTGTACCTGCTGAGGCCCCTCCCCTCCCCAAACCCCGCCCTCTCAAGGCCCCGCCCACATAGTCTCTTCCGAGCACAGACCTGCAACCCTAGCTGTTCACCACCACACTGCAGAGATCAGCTGCCTTGGAGAAACTGGCTGCTTTGGAGGAGGGGGGCTCTGGCCTGGGGCATTGTACCTGCCAAGGAGGCCCCTCCCCTCCCCAAACCCGCCCTCTCCCAGCCCCACCCCCAAAGTCTGCAGGGATTTTCCAGCACAGATCTGGCAACCCTAGCTGTTCACCACCACACTACAGAGAGCAGCTCCCCTGGAGAAACTGGCTGCTTTGAAGGAGGGGGGGGGCTCTGGGGCATTGTACCTGCCAAGGAGGCCCCTCCCCTCCCCAAACCCCGCCCTCTCCCACCCCCACCCCCAAAGTCTGCAGGGATTTTCCAGCACAGATCTGGCAACCCTAGCTGTTCACCACCACACTACAGAGAGCAGCTCCCCTGGAGAAACTGGCTGCTTTGAAGGAGGGGGGGGGGCTCTGGGGCATTGTACCTGCCAAGGAGGCCCCTCCCCTCCCCAAACCCCGCCCTCTCCCACCCCCACCCCCAAAGTCTGCAGGGATTTTCCAGCACAGATCTGGCAACCCTAGGGGTTCACCACCACACTACGGAGATCAGCTCCCTTGGAGAAACTGGCTGCTTTGGAGGAGGGGGGCTCTGGGGCATTGTACCTGCTGAGGCCCCTCCCCTCCCCAAACTCCACCCTCTCCCGGCCCCACCCACAAAGTTTGCAGGGATTTTCCTTCATAGATCTGGCAACCCTGTCTGCAGGTGGGATCTGGGGAATCCCCTGGTTTGACAGCTCGCCTCCAGGCTCTGGAGACCAGTTCCCTTGGAGAAATGGGCTGCTTTAGAGGGTGGACTCTGGGGCGCTGCACCTGCTCAGGAATGCCCCTCCCCTCCCCAAACCCCACCCTCTCCTGGCCCCACCCCTAAAGTCTCCAGGGATTTTCAGCACTGACCTGGCAAACCTACAGGCTGGGACTAGGAGCAAGTTGCTGGCACAAGTGGCAAGGAGCAGATGGCATCCTTTTCATGTGTGTGTGCTTTTAAAATGCTGGCATCCCACCAACACAAGCCTGCAGAATGTCTGGCAGAAGGAAGGAGCAGGCCCTATACCAGGGGTGTCGAACTCAGGGCCGGATCTGACATAAATGAGACCTCATTGGGCCAAGTCATGTGTGTACCTATTTAAGATTAGGTAGCAGAGATATAAAGTTTATAAAGGACACAGACAAACAAAGATTTTTTTTTAAAAAAATCTTATAACATGCTTAAAGAAGCACTAGGTCTTAAAGGTGCTTTCTATGTACCTCTCCTGTGCAGTTCAGGGAACTGGGCAAAGGAATCTCTGGCTCTTTCCTTCCTTCCCCAGGGAACCAGGAGGGGAAGGAGCCTCAGCCCATAGAAGAAAGAGAGCCTTGGCTCAGTAGCTCTGGTGTGCGTTTGAGAGAGCCTGGCAAAGGAAGCAAGAGAGAGGGAGAAGGAAGCAGATGACAGTCAATTGCTTCGGGGCCTGATAGGAGCCCTCCAGGGGCCTGATTTGGCCCCCGTGCTGCATGTTTGACACTCCTGCCCTAAACAGTCTCACTCATCATTTTGGACTGGAGTCTGACAGCAAGGCCAATTCTGTGAGCTTAGGCAGGTCATGAGAAGGAGGGCAGGAAGGGCTGCATCAGTGCTTCGATCCCATGGCCCTTTCCTACACGCCCAGGGAAATGCTGATCATCACTTTGGAGTGAGGAAGCAGTTTTCATCCAGGCCAGTTTGGCCAGGGACCCGTCCTGTTTTTTGCCATCTTCTGAGCATGGAACAGGAGTTGCTGGGTCTCTGTGTGGGGGAGGGATTTGTGAATTTCCTGCATTGCGTAGAGGGTTGGACTAGATGACCCTGGAGGTCCCTTCCAGCTCTGATTCTATAACTCAAAGAAGTCTGAAGAAGTGACTGCAGCAACTCCCGAAAGCAATTCCCCTTCCACAAATTTTGTTAGCCTTGAAGGTGATCCTGGCCTCTGGCTCTTTTCAAGTGAACTGGATTTGAGTATCTGAATCCCACTGCTCACCTCCAGGCTGCTGGGGAAGAGGCCCCCCCAAGGGATGCTCCTGTCATTGCTTTATGTTTCCAAGGGACAGGCGTAGCAAATGGTGGCTTTGCATACAGAGGTACATTTGCATTGGAAGGAAGGCGCATCCCACCCATCCGATAGCGTGGGTTGCAGAGGACAACTCTTGCTGCTCTGAAATACTACCGTTAAGAGACCAACAAAATCTTATTTGCAGTGCTGCTGGACTCGAGTCCAATTATTTTATATATAAACCTTGATTCTTACACAGCCTCATAACTCATAATGGGGGGGGGACGGTGGCTCAGTGGTAGAGCATCTGCTTGGGAAGCAGAAGGTCCCAGGTTCAATCCCTGGCATCTCCCAAAAAGGGTCCAGGCAAATAGGTGTGAAAAACCTCAGATTGAGACCCTGGAGAGCCGCTGCCAGTCTGAGAAGACAATACTGACTTTGATGGACCCAGGGTCTGATTCAGTATAAGGCAGCTTCATATGTTCAACTCACTAGGACTGCTTGCTTTAATAGTAAAAAGAGAGTTTCCCACCTCAAAGTGGGACCTGGGGATCTCCCTTAATTACAGCTGATCTCCAGATTATAGAGATCAGTTCCCTGGGGAGAAAACGGCTGCTTCAGAGGGGAGACTCTGGCATTATACCCTGGCTGAGGTCCCTCCCCTGGCTGCACTCCCTACCCCCCAAATCCCCAGGAATTTCACCGCCCAAAGCTAACAACTCTAGCTACATATTATACGTTGGCAGCTCAGTAGAAATAATTGTACGAACCAAAATATAAAAAGCAGTTCATTCCTGAGAAGATAATCTGGAAGCTTTAAGTAAGCATTTGTAGTGATGGTGCATCTTCTTACGGGTTTGCTTCAAGACACAGTAAGGAAAGGAAGCGGCCTTCCCTGTGCGAGGTCTTTTCCGCAATTAAATTCCACTCGGGAATTTCCCGCATTTCAGTCTCCCTTTCCAGCCAGTGAATGAAGGTGCTGGAACGGAGCCACCCACTGATGCTCCCAGAAGCCTGCCCTGCTTCTCAGCCTTTCCTCCTGCTTTCTCTCAGTCCATCCACCGGACCAGCGACTCCTTTTCCCACTTGCCAGCAACAGCTGCTCTTTGTAACTTCAGCTGCGCTTGGCCTTTTATTCTGACCGACCAGACCCCTTCAGCCAACCACAGACCAGTGTTTCTCAGGCCCCTGGCTCATTGGTTCTTGGCTGGAATCCAATCAAAAGGAAGCGATTGTTCCCTGACTGACCAATCATAATCTGGCTCCTCTGTCCTATATAAAGAAGAAGGGGGCCTCTCCAAAACTCCCCATGCCCCGTCCCTTCGGTTCCAGGAACGGAGGTTACCCAGAGACCTCCAACTTGGTCAAGCTGTGCTGAAGTATGGGGGAGAGGGGGAGAGCATCTGCTTGGCATGCAGAAGGTTCAGTCTCTGGCATCTCCAATTGAAACAACCAGGCATTCAGTGATGTGAAAGACATTTCTCTACCTGACACCCCGGAGAGCGAGACAAGACTGACCTTGATGGACTGAGGGTCTAATGCAGCATAAGACAGCTTCCTGCTTTCATGCATGTTTGTGTATTATAAGGGAGGGGCTGTGGCTCAGTGGAAAAGTCTCTGCTTGGCATGCAGAAGGTCCCAGGTTCAATCCCCAGCATCTCCAGCTCAAAAGGACCAGATAGCAGGAGATAGGGAAGATGTCAGCCTGAGACCCTGATTCAGTGGCAGAACTTCTGCGTAGCATTCAGAAGGCCCCAGGTTCAGTCTCCAGTTAAAGGACCAGGTGGGAGGTGATGGGAAAGACCTCTCTCTGCCTGAGACCCTGGCTCAGTGGCAGAGTATCCACCAACGGCACCCCAGAGCATGACATTTGGCACGCAGAAGGTCCCAGGTTCAATCCCCTGCATCTCCAGTTTAAAAAGGAACAAGCAGTAGATGATGAGAAAGACCTTTGCCTGGCATCTTGGAGAGCTGCTGCCAGTCTGAGTAGACAAGACCAGCCTTGGTGGTGCGACTGAGGATAAGGCAGCTTCCTGGGTTGATGTGAAGTAACTCCACCTCCAACTCTTTGTCCTAAACTCCCTGCCCTTTCCCTGCAGCGTCACTCTTTCCACACTTCTGTGTTCACTTGATAAACTCTACATACCAGATTTTCTGTTGCTAATCCTCAGAGGGCTTCTGGCTGGTCACTTGTGGGAAACAGGATGCTGAAATGGAGGGACCCGCTATGGTCTGATCCAGCCAGCCAGCCTCCTCGGTGGCAGGGGCTGATCTTGCTTGCTCCCCCGTTACTCTCTGGTAGGCTGCTGAGGAATAACAATAGCAAAAGATCAAGGAGGAAGAAAGGGAGGGCAGCCCTGGGGCCCCTCTAGCTTTCTCTGTGCTCCCTGGAAACAGCTGCTTCCTGTGTTAGGCAGTGGCCCAGCCCTTCTCCATCAACAGCAGGCCTGAAAAGTTGCTCAGAACCTCTGCTTGGTCGTGTCACTTGCTGTTAAAGAAAAAAGATATCTCCTCTACAGGATTAACCAAAGGAAAACCAAACAAATATGGATATACTGAGTAATACTTGGCAGAAAATTCTGACTTCTGAAAGAGCTGCAAAATCACATACTCCAAATCGAGCACCGAGAGCTGAGAACCTCTGTGACCGCAAAGATCAAACTGGATGTCTCCCAAAAAACCAGTGTCCTCCCAGCAGTGCCTCCGAACCGGCAGTGGGGCTTGCTGGAATGGTAGCATTACTACAGGTAAAATTCCTGCATTCTGATCAGTTTTCTGTGCTCAAGTCAAAAGACCCCATCCTGGAGATGGCTGCTCTCCAATGGCTCCCCCCCTCCTTAAGCATTAGCCAATGCTTGAATGTTAGCATCAGACCAATAAAAAGCTTCAGTGTTGCCACTGTCTGGCCTGCTGCCCTCACCAAGCCTCCCAGCATCCCAGTATCTGGCTTTTTGTCTATTACAATAAACTTGATTTTATTGGTGAGAATTTATCCGGCCAGAGCCAATGTCGTATAGTGCTTAGAGTTGGCAGAGGAGGCTCTGGGAAACCAAGGCTCAAATCCCCACTTCTACCACAGAAGCTTGCTGGGGGGAGCTTGGCTTAGCCTACTTCACTGGGCTGTTGTGAGGATAAAACGGAGCAGAGGAGAACAACATAAGCTGCTTTGCATCTCCTGTGGAGAGAAAGGCAGGGTATAAAGGAAAGAAATAATTTTTTTAAAAATCATCACCAAAAATAAAATTATGGTATAATTCAACAGTGTTTTAATAGTAAGCAACGGCCTTCGTTTAATTAATTCAATTTTTCCGATTTGTATCCTGCAAGCAGGCTCAGGGCGGCTTGCAACATTAAAAACTTTACAACATTAAATAAACCACATCCAAACCAAAACAATATCATAATTACAGGATTATCAGATTAGATCAAAACCAGGATCTACATCATTGGCTATCAGTCATAAAACTACATACAGGCTGGAAGTATTCCGCATAACTGACGCACCTAGATAGAAAGGCACTGGGGGAAGCGACGGCTTCAGGGGACGCCCGCTGGATCAATTAAAAGCCTGGCGGAAGAGCTCCGTCTTCCAGGCCCTGCAGAACTTAGATAAGTCTCGCAGGGCCCGGATCACTAGTGGGAGCTCATTCCACCAGGTAGGGGCCCGGAACAAAAAGGTCCAGGCTTCTACCTTGTGTTATTCACTCCCCTTTTGCTCACAACCTGAGTTCGATCCCAGCGAAAGCTGGTTCAGGTAGCCGGCTCCAGGTTGACTCAGCCTTCCATCCTTCCGAGGTCGGTAAAATGAGTCCCCAGCTTGTAGAGGACTGGGGAAGGCAATGGCAAACCACCCCATAAAAAGTCTGTCATGAAAACATTGTGAAAGCAACATCACCCCAGAGTCGGAAACGACTGGTGCTTCCACAGGGGACTGCCTTTTATCTTTTTAATTTCCCTGTTGACTGGAATTCTCACATTGGGCTAAGTGTGGGCTGGACAGTTCTATTCTTGCATCTTGCTTTGACCTTCTGAAGGGAGCTGCATCATCTCAAACGAGAACTGATTTACAGATGATTTCCTTGCATAATTACCTGGTGGGTGTTACCTTGAGGGACAAAGTGAGGGAAGTCCTGCCCTGCTGCTGTGTCCTGAGCCTGCCCATTTGCCCTGAAATAACCCAGCGAAGCAGCGCAATACCCTGGAGATGACTGGAGAGGGTGATTTGGGATGGAAAGCAGAGACCTGGCTGTCTGTAACAGTACCCCCACAGCATCCCTGTGATGTCTCATCCCGGAACCACGGAGCAGTGCCCTAGGCCCAGCTCAGTGCGTCCTGCTTCTCAGGCCCCCGGGGGAGTGGAATCAGCAAGAGAGTCTGGATGGGAGCTGGGCCCAGAGAAAACAGACCTGCTGGGGATGAGCAGGCGTCAGACGCTATTCCGCATCTTGCAAATGCCAAGCCGCAGAAGCGGAGCTGCCTTTGATGACAGAGCCCAGTCTGCCGCCAAGTGTGTTTACTAATTTCATGACATTCCCTTCTTAGTTTCTCTTGCAGATCTGGATCAAAAAATGTCACTCTCTCTAAACAGAATCCGCTCTTCTGGAAGCCAACAAGGCAGAGCCAAGCACAACGATCCAATCGGGAGCCTGAGCTAATAGCCCCTTGGCCTCCCATTTCACCTGGTCCTGAGCTCCTGTGATCACCAGCAGGCTCTGTATCTGCAGCTGTGGAAGCTGACTGGGGTGGGGTGACTTCAGATAGGGTTGCCAACCTCTAGGCCCCCCCCCCCCCGAAACCTCCAGGGATTACAACTAATTTCCAGACTACATAGATCAGTTTTCCCCGAGGAAATGGCTGCTTTGGAGGGTGGACTGTTTCCTGATGGGGTCCCTACCATACCCCAAGCCCCATCCTTCTATAATTCCCCCCACCAATCTCCAGGAATGTTCCATCCTGGAGTTGGCAACCCAATCTCAGGAGAGTTTGTGCATGGGCTGCCATCCAGTCCATGCCCTGTTGCTCAAAAACACTTACTTCTAGGTAAGCGGACAGAATGACGAAGGCAGTTCTGACTCTCCCAAGCTCCTAATACCCTGGGAATCTTGTGAGTCCCCCAAGGTGCTCCTGGGTTCAAATCCGGCTATACTTGTGAGCCAAGAGACTGCATGAAACTGCAAAGGGAGAGCTCAGCAAAGATACCGGGCCGTTGTTTAGCCTGGCTGAAGTTCTTCCCTTGCCCTGCCTAAGGTCGCCAACCTCCAGGTGGGGCCTGGAGATCTCCCAGAATCATAACTTCACTCAGTTGCCCGGGAGAAAATGGCTGATTTGGAGAGCTCAGCCCCTAACCCTTTTCCTCTTCCGCCTCCGTCCCCCCAAAGCCCCAGGAATCCCACAGCCCAGAGAACATAAGAGAAGCCATGTTGGATCAGGCCAGTGGCCCATCCAGTCCAACACCAGTCAGGCCAGGACAATAGAAGCCCTCACACTGTGCCCCCCCCCCCCGCAAGCACCAAGAATACAGAGCATCACTGCCCCAGAAAGAAGAACATCAGAGAAGCCATGTTGGATCAGGCCAGTGGCCCATCCAGTCCAACACTCTGTGTCACACAGTGGCCAGAAAACCCAAGCGCCATCAAGAGATCCACCAGTGGGGTCAGGACACTAGAAGCCCTCCCACTGTGCCCCCCCCCAAGCACCAAGAATGCAGAGCATCAGTGCCCCAGACAGAAGAACATAAGAGAAGCCTTGTCGGATCAGGCCAGTGGCCCATCCAGTCCAACACTCTGTGTCACACAGTGGCCAAAATACCCAGGTGCCATCAGGAAGTCCATCACTAGGGCCAGGACACTAGAAGCCCTCCCACTATGCCCCCCCACAAGCACCAAGAATGCAGAGCATCACTTGTCCCAGACACAAGAACATAAGAGAAGCCATGTTGGATCAGGCCAGTGGCCCATCCAGTCCAACACTCTGTGTCACAGAAGAACACAAGAGAAGCCATCTTGGATCAGGCCAATGGCCCATCCAGTCCAACACTCTGTGTCACACAGTAGCCAAAAAAACCAGGTGCCATCAGGAGGTCCATAGTGGGGCCAGGCCAGGACACTAGAAGCCCTCCCACTGTGCCCCCCTCAAGCACCAAGAGTACAGAGCATCAGTGCCCCAGACAGAAGAACATAAGAGAAGCCTTGTCGGATCAGGCCAGTGGCCCCTCCAGTGCAACACTCTGTGCCACATAAGAACATAAGAGAAGCCCTGTTGGATCAGGCCAGTGGCCCCTCCAGTCCAACACTCTGTGTCACATAAGAACATAAGAGAAGCCCTGTTGGATCAGGCCAGTGGCCCCTCCAGTCCAACACTCTGTGTCACATAAGAACATAAGAGAAGCCATGTCGGATCAGGCCAGTGGCCCCTCCAGTCCAACACTCTGTCACATAAGAACATAAGAGAAGCCCTGTTGGATCAGGCCAGTGGCCCCTCCAGTCCAACACTCTGTCACATAAGAACATAAGAGAAGCCATGTCGGATCAGGCCAGTGGCCCCTCCAGTGCAACACTCTGTGCCACATAAGAACATAAGAGAAGCCCTGTTGGATCAGGCCAGTGGCCCCTCCAGTCCAACACTCTGTGTCACATAAGAACATAAGAGAAGCCCTGTTGGATCAGGCCAGTGGCCCCTCCAGTCCAACACTCTGTGTCACATAAGAACATAAGAGAAGCCATGTCGGATCAGGCCAGTGGCCCCTCCAGTCCAACACTCTGTGTCACATAAGAACATAAGAGAAGCCATGTCGGATCAGGCCAGTGGCCCCTCCAGTCCAACACTCTGTGTCACATAAGAACATAACAGAAGCCATGTTGGATCAGGCCAATGGCCCATCCAGTCCAACACTCTGTGTCACATAAGAACATAAGAGAAGCCATGTCGGATCAGGCCAGTGGCCCCTCCAGTCCAACACTCTGTGTCACACAGTGGCCAATATATGTGTGTGTGTGTGTATATATATATATACACACACATATACATACATATACATATGCACACATATACACACACACACACACATATATATATATATACACAGACACACACACACACACAGCGGCTAATAGGCAGAGGTGGCAACCCTGCCCCCACCCATCACTCAACCGCGCCCCGCGGCTGACCCGGCCGTCGCCGCCTCCCTGGGAGCGCCTCTGCGCAGGCGCGAGAGGAAAACAACAACAGCCCCTTGGGCCACGTGACGGGGGAGGCGGGACCTCGGCGGGGTCGGTCGGGGTTGGCGGAGGAGCTGGCGGACAGGCAGAGGGATCGCGGGCGGGGGGCGTGGCCACCTGCTTAGGGGCGGCCCCTGGCCGAAGCCCCGCCCCTCCGTCGCCTGGCGTCGCCCTGGTGCCGAGGGGAAGGCGTGCGCGCGCACCGTGGGAAGAAAGAGCGGCGGCGGGAGGAGGAGGAGGCGGGTGCGCGCGCGCGCGGCCGGCCAGCCAGCCAGGCGGGAGAAAGCGAGGCCCGAGTCGGCGGCGGCAGCGGAGGCCAGGCCCAGGAAGCGGCCCTCCTCGGGCGGATGCGTCGCGGGTAGGGAGGAGGCCTGGGCCCGGCGAAGATGGTGCTGGTGCGGCTCCTCCTGCTGCTGGGCTCCTGGGCGGCCGGCGCCGGAGGTGAGGGAGACACCGGGCGGGAGGGAAGGAAGGAAGGGCCTTCTCCTCCCGAGGGGGCCCCCCGTGTGTGGCGGGGTTTGGGGCCTGGGGGCGGCCCCAGTTTGGCGGCACTGAGCTGCCCGGAGTCCCACGAGCACGGCTGGCCAGCTAGGCGATCGCCTAGGGCGCCGGCCTTCTGGGGGGCCAAATGGGACTGGGGGATGTCATCTGTGCAGGGTGGGGCACCAGAAGTTAGTTTGGCCTAGGGGGCCGGGCAGTCGAGGGCAGGCCCTGCCCACCCCTCCTCCCCTTCGCCTGGGCAGCCGCAGCAGCTCTGCTTCTCCCCCCCCCCACGCCTTTCTCATGGCCCCCCTCTCGGAGAGACAGACCGCTTGACTCTCCCCCCCCCCCCCCCCTTTGCTCTGCAAGGTGTGTGAAGAAAGTGCAAAGATCCGCAGCAGTGCTACTGCACCTTCAGAGTGGTGGGGAGCAATGTTCCCTCTAAGCTGCAGAGCCTGGTGAGCAGAAATTCTACATTGTGAGCCACTGGTAACATAAGAGAAGCCATGTTGGATCAGGCCAACGGCCCATCCAGTCCAACACTCTGTGTCACACAGTGGACAAAAATTTTATATATACACACACACTGTGGCTAATAGCCACTGATGGACCTCTGCTCCATATTTTTATCTAAACCCCTCTTGAAGGTGGCTATGCTTGTGGCCGCCACCACCTCCTGTGGCAGTGAATTCCACATGTTAATCACCCTTTGGGTGAAGAAGTACTTCCTTTTATCTGTTTTAACCTGTCTGCTCAGTCATTTCATCGAATGCCCACGAGTTCTCGTATTGGGAGAAAAGTACTTCTTTCTCTACTTTCTCCATCCCATGCATTATCTTGTAAACCTCCATCATGTCACCCCGCAGTCGACGTTTCTCCAAGCTAAAGAGTCCCAAGCATTTAAAGGAGTGTGTTCTGGGGTCATCCTTCCTGAGCTAAGACAACAATGTGTGAGCCGGAGCCTCAAAATCTCACTGACGGTGAGCAAAAGGGACAGATTGAGGGCCCTCCAATGGAGGGGCTATAAAGTTGGAAGGGGGGTTGAAAGGATGTAGCTACGGGCCTGCGCCCGCTCCCTGCCAGACTTGCTCTGCCCACCCAAACATCCCCCCCCTCGGAGTTGCCCTCAACACAGCTGGGCTGGGGCCGGGATCAGCTCTGAGAGCAGCAACATTTGGGGGGGAGGAAGTGTGCTTACTATCTCAGGAGAGACTTTTTTTGGGGGGGGGGGTCGAGCTCACCAGAGTCAAAGTTCCCTTCCTCAGGTAGTAGGAGTGTGTGAGCCCCTGAGAGGACAATAACAAGAGTGTCAGGAGACCAGCTTTCGAGGGTCAAAGTTCCCTTGATTAAGGATGTGCTGGATTCAGACCCAGGAGTACCTTAAGAAGGCAACCAAGATTTAGGGGGGTGGGGGAGGGCTTACCAGCTTCCCACGTCAACATTCCCTTCCTCAGATGCAAGTAGGTATAACTTTGGAGGGTCAAAGTTCTCCTGGTCAAGGATGTGCTAGATTCGAAACCAGGAGCCCCTGAAGAGAGCAACGAGAGAGTTGGGAGGTGGAGATAAGGAGCTTACAGGAGTCGAAGCTGCCTTCCTCAGACGCAGGTAGCATTGGGAGTTTCAAGGCCAGGAGTTTCTTCAGGGACGAGAGTTTCAGGGGACCAACTTCCAAGAGTCAGAGCTGCATAGTGGCTGGATTCAAGCTCAGGAACACCTTAAGAGAGCAAGGAGCTTTCGAGAGTCAAAGGAATGGCCAGCTTCAAGCCCAGGAGCACCTCGGAGCCCAACAGGAATTTTACAACATCCCAATTAGAGTCCAGGAACACCTTAGAGAGCAGCAGGATTTTTTTGCCGGGGGGGGGGGGGAGGGAATGACCTTTCAGAGAGTCAAAGGTGCCTTCATCAGATACAGGTGAAAATGGCCCCCCCAAGAGCCCCTGAGAGACCTAGAAGATTCCCCAGGTGTCAGCTGCGATGAGTCCAAGCTCCGTTCGTCAGTTACTCATAGGAAGGGAGATTCTCAAGTCTTCCTGTCCCAAGTCTGAAGTTGGGAGGGAAGTTGCTAAGAAGGAACTCAGGATTCAAAGATACGGTGCAAAATGTAATCAGCTTAATCAGAGCAGCGGGAGATTACCCGATTACAATGCATACTGTACCTTTGCATCCGTGTTCCTTCTTGGGAACGCCCGACTGAGGCATAAGGAAGGACTCAGAAATCTCAGAGCTTTCCCTCTAGAAACATATGCCCCAAATATCTGACTGGTCTCTTAAGTGCTCCTAGACTCCAATCTCATTCTTCTACTGCAGACCAACATGGGTGCACTCTGAAGCTACAATAACTTAAATGTGTACCCGCGGAAGGAGCAGCTGGTGACCTGGGATTCCCAGCCACAGGGAGATCCAAGCCACTCTGGTTGGATCATTGAATGCCATGTAATGCAGCCTGGACTGTGGGGCTTCTAGCCAGCCTCTGAGTGTTTAGGATCAGACAGCGAAAACCAGGAGTGCTGATTTGGCTTGTAAGCAGGCAGGTCTGGATGCCGCTGTTAAGTCATACACACGTATCCTCCTTCGCTAGGAGTGCAGCTGTGGCGCTTCTTCCATTTAACACTCCCAACAGCCCTGCGAAGGAGATTAGGCTGAGGCAGGATCACCAGCCCAGTGAGCTTTGTGACTGGGTGTGGATTTCAACCTGGCTCACTCCAGGCTTCTAACCGTTCCGTTTCTTTTGCATTTATCTAGGTCAGGAGTGGCCAACAGTAGCTCTGGTTTTTTTTTGCCTACAACTCCCATCAGCCCCAGCCATTGGCCATGCTGGCTGGGGCTGATGGGAGTTGTAGGCAAAAAAAAACATCTGGAGAGCTACCGTTGGCCATCCCTGATCTAGATCTTCAAAGTCCATGGCTGCCCTCAGTCCAGTGTGTTTTTAGTTTTGTTTATTTGATTTCTGTTCCACTCCCATTTCCTGCAAATGAGACTCAAAAAAAAATCAATTGTTTTCTGATGCTTTGGGTGATATCCTGGTTCTGTACTGTTCTTTCGACACCAGTTGGACCCAAGGTGTTGTTGTGTGTCGATCCCTTATGACGCATAGAAACTTTTATGTGCAGCAGAGGGCTACAGGGTGTGGTCTCACCACAGGGTCTTAACACACTGGGTATTGTACGCTCTGATGAGTAACAAGCTTGGCTAGGAACTACTCATATCAAGAAGGGCGTGAGGGAGGAAAGGGTGTGAATTCAGAGCTGATAAGCCAGTGGTAGTTACTTGCCTGTGTATTTACGTAGCTGGGTTTTGTGTAATGTTTGCAACTGAGGAATTGCAAACTAGTTCGAAACAGTTTGCATAGAAGATCAAAAGAAATTTTGCTGAATTTTGTTAGTCAGTGGGATGTCTGCTCTTTTTAAAAATTTAACCAGCATTACGTACTTGGTTTGTATTAAGTCACTGGCACTTGGAAAGTTTCTATTTAAAGGCAAGCTCCTGTATGCATTCACAAAGACCCTAAAGAGGCTTTCCGGAGTTAAGGAGATGTTTTTCATAAAGTACTGAACATATAACAATTCCAGAGTTAAAGAGATGCTTTTTATAGAATACTGTACTTACAACAAAAAATCCACTCCTGCAGTGCTGCGTTCACTTGAGAGAAGTCCAGTTGAATTCAGCAGGGCTTACTTTTAAGTAAATACGCCAGTAAAATAGACTGAGTCTGGAGTTCTTTTTTAACAGTTCAGTCCTGAACAGAGGAATGGGTTTAATAATAAATTTATTTTATTTTAGAGCTTAGCTCTGTTCAGGATGGCAGTGGAAGAGGATTAATACGTGTGTGTTGTGCTTTCTGGAGAAGTAGCGCTAAAGTGGTTTCTGTCTTCCACAAGCTCCCGTTCATTCAGTGAGGTCAGTTTGATTTCCTCGTTAGGAAATGGCTGGCATAGATGCATTAAGCACCAACTTTTCACCTCACAAAACAAATGTTAAGGACTGAAACTCTTGTTAAGCGTGTGACATGTGATGGGGGGGCTGGTAGCACAGCGGGTTCAATGGCACCATACTTGCTAATATAAATTTGCCTCACCCTTAATTTGCTGTTCCTATAACAGAACAATCAATTATTGCAGCCATTCTGTGTGTGTGTGTGCTTACCATCTCTACTTTAGAACTGGACTAAATACGGGAATCTTGTGTTGAAATCAAATAGAATTTAATGTTCATTAACACGTAAGGTAACATACATTCTGAACATGTCTAGAAGCATTATCAAAAAAGCTCAGAAAAGTTTGATTTCGACTCTTGGAGCGGGTTGTAGAGCTGGACCAGTGAGCCGGGCCACGGTTGCAACCGTAGTCTTCATTTGGGATTATGTTTCTTGGAATACGTTGTGTTCTAGTACAGCGTGCTGCGTCTTAGATCTATGTTGCTTGAAAAGGGCTTTGTGTGTTGTCCTCCACAAAGAATGTGAGGAGATTGTGTGGCTTTGAGGCTGGCAGGTGCTGGTGCGTAAAGCACCTGCAGGCTTTCAAGATAAAATGGTTCTTTGTTAGGAGCGTTTCCTGAGTTTGAACTCTGCATGAAAAGCCTTGCCTAACTTTCAGCCATGTACAGTTGGTAATGCGATCCAGCTGCCTGGATATTCTTTCACCGACAGACGGGCTGTAGGTGGAGAAGGAAGATATCCTCATGATCTTGAGTATGGGTGTCTATTAGTACTGGACGTTAAGGAGGACAAAACGTGGTAGGAACACTGGATCTCATCAGCTGCTAGGTTACCTGTTCTCTCTCTGCACTGAGTCCTGTGGCTGCTGATACTGAACGTGGGAATTCTCTTATAATTGAGGTTGGTTTTTTATAAAATCATAGAGTTGGAACTTGGAAGGGACCTCCAGGATCATCTAGTCCAGCCCCCTGTCCTTAAACTGTCTTTGTCTGCATGCTGTGTTCTAGATAATCTGATTTGTTTTTGCTAACCATATGTTCAAAGGCAGGGGGTGTTTTTTCATATATATACTTCCAGTGCTTAGAAACCTCCTGCTCCGTTGACGACTTGTTCTGTAACTGCCTGGTATGCTCAATACTAGTTAAGCCTGTACAGCGTAAAAGGTGTTCTTAAGTATATCTGATTTAAACTTTTAGTTCTCGCTTGCTATTAATAAGTTCAGGGCCATGTTAAAGACTCATTTTTAGAATGTCTTCCAGACATGTAAGGTGTGTAGAATTGTTCTTTTTAAAAAATTCCTCGGTAGCATCTTAACTATGACGGACCCTGTGCACAAAGGAGAGGAGACTCAGCCGCTACTTCTCTTTCTTGTGCATCACTTTGAATCTGAAAGAACTGGCATAGCTGTCATACGTGTAAGTTCTGTGCTGGAGGTCCCGGGTTCAAGTCACAAGTAGGTTGGGTGGCTTTGACTAGAGATCTTTGGCACCTGTGCTCTGAGGTCTGGCTATCAGGAAATTGCTGTGTATTAACAAGACGAAGATGAAGATATTGGATTTATATCCCGCCCTCCACTCCGAAGAGTCTCAGAGCGGCTCACAATCTCCTTTCCCTTCCTCCCCCACAACAGACACCCTGTGAGGTGGGAGGGGCTGAGACGACTCCACAGCAGCTGCCCTTTCAAGGACAACCTCTGCCAGAGCTATGGCTGACCCAAGGCCATGCTAGCAGGTGCAAGTGGAGGAGTGGGGAATCAAACCCGGTTCTCCCAGATAAGAGTCTGCACACTTAGAGCTCTGGCTGACCCAAGGCCATTGCAGCAGGTGCAGGTGGAGGAGTGGGGAATCAAACCCGGTTCTCCCAGATAAGAGTCCGCACACTTAACCATTACACCAAACTGGCTCTCCAACACTTCCTGAGTTACTGGTGGAATGTTTCTGCTGAGGGTTAAAATTTCTCTCTGGTGGTCATTTGTGCAGTAACCTCAGAAGTGATAAGTAACCCATGTCAGGTTGTCTGCTGAACAGCTAATGTGGTTGCTAGGTATTACTGCTGAACATGAAAGAATGTGAAATCCTGTGCCAAATCATTTATGTAGCTCTAATAGGTAAAAATATTCTATGATTCTGAGTGTCAGGCTGAGGAAACTAATGAGCAAGTTCTGGTAACTTTGAACTGCGTGGAATCTCATGTGAATTGCTACAGAAAACCATAACGCAGTTGGAAGTGATAGTATTTAAGGCAAACTAATAGGCCTTCAATTCATCTTTAGGGTAAAGAATTGAGCATGGTAGTCTGCATTTGTACAGTTGCTGAATTTCTGCCTATTTTGTTGGACTGTCTTACAGTTTTGGCCTTGGTAAAGGAGAAAGAAACGTTTTCATACTTACCCGGAAGGTTAAGCTACATTTTTGTTTTGGCTAAACAGGTTGTCAAAGTAGAGATTTGTCAATGTACAAGGAAGTGGGGAGGAATTTGTGATATTGTGTTGGAACACAAATCTGATACGCGCTTCACATTTTGCACGAGTTTTAATTTAGGTGTTTTCGAATAATTAGAATCTCTGATATGAAATGAGAAGACAAAATAATTCCCACCTAGATTTTTTTTTTTAAAAAAAGAATCCTCAAAAATCCTCTGCAATGCTAAGAATTGCATGAAACTTCCCAGCATGACAGAGGTAGAAAGGGACGGCTGTACTGACACAGAGCAGCTTTGCAATGGATCTCCAGAGCCATGTTAAAGATTCCTTTTCAGAATGTTACAGATGCTGGTCCTCAAGTGGACTGCTGCTTTCAAGCCACAACGTGTTGCAAACCAAACTTTAGTGCTGGAGTGTTCCAAGTGCACGTCCTCCTGAAACACCCCCAGTGGAGAGGCAGCAGTGACCTAGTAGAAGTTTTGTAAGACTGATGTGTGTGTGTGTGTGTATGCAACACTTCCCCCCCCCCTTTAAATGCACACCTGGGTTTAAACGACTTTGTTATGGGTTATGATAGTGGTTCTCAAGTTTTTTGAAGCGGGACCTCCTTCTAAACTTTACTTTTTGGGGACCCACCTGTGAAGTAACTCCATAGTTCTTTCTCCCTCTCTCGCAACCTGAAGGTGCTCCAGATGACAGAGCTCAGGGTGGGGGGGCACAGCTGACCTTCTGTGTCTCTGAGGGCACAAGCAGCAAAGAAGTGTGTGTGTGTGGGGGGAGGGTCTCTCTCAGGCACCCAGCTTAGCTGGGCATCCAAAGGAGCAGAGCTGTGATGCAGAACTCAGTACACACACTTGTGCACGCACACACAAGCTGTTCTTGCCTCTCTGCTTGTGAAGCTGAGCCAGGTCCCCGCGTCTTGGTGCCATCCTTGCCGGCTCTTGAGACTCGGCTGTTCAATATTAAAAAGCCCAATTAAAAATGAATAAAATAAAATGCGGTAAATGCCAAAAACAAAGCTGCTGCGCAATTGACATACATGAATCTCAACCTTGCGAAACTGAAGGTTATGAAATGCGTTTTGCATATCCTCGCCGTACGTAACCGTGCTGTGTTATATTTATGAAGTGAAAGCATAGATTACTCACACTTTATTCAAAGAGTAATTACAGTTGTACACACTGATGGATGCCTCTGCAAGCCATTGTGCCTTTAGACACTAAAGCATATATTGTCGCCTGTTGGCAAAACAGGAAAAAAGTAAAACAAGCTAAAGGCAAAAAGAAACCATCAGCATTGTAATTAATAACAATGGCTTGCTGTCTGGGCGTAGAAATAGGTTGGTCTCCGCATATGTAGAAACAAATCTCATGTTTCCTTAGAGAAGTGAAATGCAAATGCCAGTAATTCATATTTAAGTCTCCGATGACACTGTTGTTGCATAAGACTTTCCCCAACTTCCCTCATTCTGTGAGTGGGCCACTGCTGTGACTTGTGGCTTCTGTTTATCCGTGCTTGTCTGTTGTGCTTTTGGGGCGGGGAGTTTTGCAGAGAGATCCAGCTGGGCAGCCACTTTGGTCTGAAGCAATAGAACCGAGTCCAGTGGCACCTTTAAGACACACAAAGTTTTAATTCAAGCTATGAGTTTTTGTGTGCGTGCACATCATGTTACAGGCTGATTTGCTGTTCAGCCTCTGCCTATAAGTTTGAAGTGATCTTCCATTTCTGTGTACCTGAAGACGTGTGCCTGCACACGAAAACTCCTACCCTGAATAAAATTTTGTTCATCTAAAAGGTGCCTGTCAAGTCCCTTATTTACTGCCTATTGTTTACTGCCTGTGCCTGGTGTGTGTATCTGAAAGAATGTGTGGGTAGAATCAAAAGCTAAGCCACTGGACCTTCTCCAAGGTCATGGCTCCTACCTGAAAACGTTCTTATCTATTGCTTGGGCTTTGTAGTAATGGTGAGTGTGAGACATGATTTGTAACCAATGAAGTTTGGATTCTTTGAATTGCTCGTCCGCCCAAAATGAGGCCTGCATCTAACTGCCTGTAGTGAACTATATAACCTTTGCCATTTGGGACCAAGTCAGTTTCAACACTGACCCAGTGTTGTGAGCACCTAGTGTGACCTTTTACTAAAAACTTATCTGAAAATATGGAGAGCCTCTTTGTTTGAAGGAGCCTAAGAACTTGACAGCGCCTCTTATTTTGTAGAGGAACCAGGTTTGCTGCGGTTGTCCTCTTGCTGGGATTGACCAGGAATGTCATTCCATCGTGGTGACAAACAGCTGCTGAATCTTCCTTTAGCGAAAGGATCCCTGAATAATGCCACTTGAAGCTAAAAGTGTCAGCATCGGTGCTACAGTTCACTGTTAAGGCCATGGCCCTTTGTTTGTTTCAGCATCACACCTCCTTCTGATCTGGAGCTACACTCCAAGGACTGGGAGCTGCGTGCCTCCTAAGCACTTGCATCTGTCTAGACCCATGTGCGTGCGGGGAGAGCAATTGGGGGATAAGGCTTCCCTGACACGGGGCAATCATGCGCACAGCTGGCTGCCACAGTGCCTCAAGCAATGACTGATAACACTTTTGCAGAGCCCTCCCCCTCCAGTTCTGGCTTCCTGCTACTGACACTGTGAATGACTCAGAGCATCCTTCAGTTTTGGCAGGGGGAAAATGGTTCCTCTGTGGCATTACTGTAAGTCGATGGGCACACGCATGTGTGGTCAAGCTTTATCATCTTCTTCTGAAGGGCTCTTGTGTTTGGGTCAACACCCACCCAACGAAGCATGCACTTTTCCACGAACTTTGCTCCCTGATTGTATCCTGCAGTCTTGCCCTATAATTGGAAATCTCCATAAGTTCCAAATCTCCAGCGCTAAATGCCCTCCCTGTTCTTCAGTTGCTTTTGTTTTGAGTTGAGATCCCTGTCTCGTGTTCTCTGGTTAAGTATTTTTCTTTGTCAAATAATTTTGCTGTGCTTCTCCCCCCCCCCTCCCCAAAATCGGGTTAACCGTTGATGTAGATGCCTTGTTTTATTCACAGGTCAATATGGAAACCCTTTAAATAAACACATAAGACATTACGAAGGATTGTCATACGATGTGGATTCATTACACCAAAAACACCAGCGTGCCAAAAGAGCAGTATCTCATGAAGACCAATTTTTACGCCTAGATTTTCATGCTCATGGAAGGTAAACAACCTTTTTTACTCCATATTCATAGGTTTCGTGGCGTATCAGTGTAAAATAAATGAATAGCAAAACGTGGCATACAGGGTTAGCTAGAATCTGAAAGTGGTTCTTCTCACCTAATTAATTCCTTGGGGCTTTTTGTTATACAGCGTTCCGAGTACAGGACCATGTCATGCCTTGTGTCTCTCCCACTCCTCCCCCCGCCCCCCAGTTCCACGAGCTACATTCCATCTCCATGCAAGCTTCAGCCTTGACTTCCTGCAAAACATTTCCTTATTGATGCATTTCTGTTCTGCCTTCCTGCGACTGCATTCACATTGGCTTGTGATGGCTGCTCTTTCATCTATTATATTCAAGAAATGAAAGTGTTCAGCTGCGGCCTGTTGTCAAGGGTCATGCAGGCAATGGAGGTTGGTTTTTATTGCAGGTGTTGCCCAGCCTGAAAGAGCAGCTGTATTTAAACACGACCTGTCCTTGGGTGCCACAGTGTGTTGAGCACCCCTGTTTTTCTCTCTCTTCTCCATTGATGCTGTATACCTGCATCGTCCAATCACTTTCCCTCCTAAGTGTACCTTCCAGTAACTAAGATAAAGCAATATATATTTTTTTAACCAATGTGCTCTGGCAACTTTGCAAAAGCAAAACAATGCAGTGCGTGTGGCTGGTCTCTGTGCCATGTTGTCATCGAAGCAGAACAGCTCTGTGGACACGGCAGCCATATGGGGGAAGTGAGCCGGCACAATCACCCTGGCAAATGCCTGTTCTTGGTGGTGAGTCATGCCAGCAGGGTGAAACCAGCCTGGCATGAATCACCTCCACAGAGCGGTGCCTTGTGTGTGGCTGCACCGTTCAGGGTTACTTCCTCTACAGGGCCTTGCTGGGCAGGATTTCACAGTGTCTGAACTGGCCCTGATTATCTCTGCTGAAAAGGACATGTCCATTCTCTGTTTCGCTTGGGTCCAGTAGCCTTCTCCTGGGTGGATGACCCTTTCGGATGCTGCCCTCTTACTGAAGAAGAAAAGGAGAAATACAAGATGAGTGTATCCTAATGCAGCAGTAATCTTGTTTGGTGTTTTCAGTGATTAGAAATATCATTGGAAGAAAGTGAAATGTAGGCAAGAGAGACGCAGTACAGATAAAAATTGAGGTGTGCTAATCTGTCTATTCCATTTTGGTACTGTGTCTTGTTAATACTGGGCCCCATTAGTGTTTCTTAACCCTCTGTGGATTTCCACTAACTGATTTTGAGGTAGGAAAACATGTCGGAACATCCTCAGATTTACTTTCTGAAAGTTACCTTTCTAAAGCAGAGAGGTGAGTTTTCGGGGGGGGGGGAATTAATAACTGAAATTCTGCTGCCCCCTCTCAAACCCCTTTGTGTTAACTAGAAGTGTTTTTGGAAACTAAGTTGGATACCTGTAAAGGGGGGAAAGGTGTACCTGAACTAAGGTCCAGCTTCCGTCTGCAGGATCCAAAAAGCAAAGGTAGCATCTAAGCTTGGGCCCAAATCTCTCTGAGGACCCCCTCCCCCTTGACCGTCTTGTGAGTTATAGTTCAGTTGATGTCTGTCTGGGTAGCAAGAAGCAGCACCTAAGAGCCAATTTCTTGCTGAACAACGGAATAAGAACAGGATAAACGTTCAACTGCTGTTTTGAGCCAACAGAAGCAAGTTAGAACTCTTGACTGCCTTTTCTGCTGTAAATAAACTTTAAAAAAAAGAAGATGACAAGAATGCAGTTTTGAAAACTTTTTAAGGCTGTAATCTGGTCTCAGTTATGAATTTTTCTTTTTTACAACTTGGTCTAGACCAGGGGTGGCCAAATTTGCTTAACGTAAGAACCGCATGGAATAAATGTCAGATGATTGAAAGCCACAAGACATGAGTATCAGATGTTTAAGAGCTGGGGGGGAGGGAGAGATGGAAAGAAAGCAACTTTAAATGCATTCTCCAAGCTGGCTTGGCTTGGAGAAATGATTTAGAGAGGCAACCAACCGGGCTGGGGCGGGGGGTTCAAGAGCCAAACTGTGTGTGAAAGAGCCACCTGTGGCTCCTGAGCGGCAGTCTGCCTACTCCTGGTCTAGACCAGCTCGCCTCCGTGCTTATTTTCTTTTTGCTAGAGCTGCTCACAAACAGAAGTCGCTGAAGGCCAGCTGGGCAATAGAGTTCAGCCTGTGCTCAGAAGTGAAAGAGCAAAGAGAAATTGCTCCAGCTTGTGAGGACTAATAAAATTTTCTTCCATTCTCCTGGACATTTAGCTTGGGAATTGAGTAGTGGAAACTTAATGAGAAAGGTTTTTTTATAGATCTGTGCAGCAACTGCATGGTTTTATTTCTCTGATGGGTCTTTCCCCCTCTGTAGCTTTGTGTACCCAGCTACCGTGCTTTCCCAAACAGGGCGGTGAATTTATCCTTTTGTCTTTCTAGCAGCACAGGGCTTCTGGCTCTGATTGGAGCTCTGTTTTGCACGTGCCAGTATCTTGTGACTCATTGCATGTTCAGGCTCACTAGATAGGCTGTGAATGAAAGCAGGACATGTCATGATTATAATATATAATAGTAGGGGTGGCCAACGGTAGCTCTCCAGATGTTTTTTTGCCTACAACTCCCATCAGCCCCAGCCAGCATGGCCAATGGCTGGGGCTGATGGGAGTTGTAGGCAAAAAACATCTGGAGAGCTACCGTTGGCCACCCGTGCAATATAGGAACCTTTAACACATCGTTACTGTCAAATAGGTACGGTGCAAAAGTGGGATTTTGAGGATTTAGAACAGCATTGAGGTCCCCTGAACGAACACAAAAGGAAACGCTCAACAAGCTTTGGGAAGTTTATTCTCATTCATGCTGGCCTGGATATGATTCTGTAACTGTATTTCTAAGTTCTCTTCCATCTTCCTTTCACAGATATTTTAACCTTAGAATGAAGAGAGACATGTCCCTCTTTAGTGATGACTTCAAACTAGAGATGTCCAATAAAGTACTTGATTATGATACCTCTCACATTTATACGGGGCACATTTATGGTAAGTTCAGTGGTCCTGAATTTAATTTTGAAATGTTCTTACTGGGAAATAGTGATGGTGTGTAGTCTTCAATGGATGTTCTTGTGATGCATGTTGTAGACTGCCTTTCAGTGACTGGTTCTGAAAAGGCAACCTGAAAAAACCTGGTTGTTGCCAACAATGTGGAGTTTCCCCCCCTCATTTGTTCCTTTTGTTGATCTGGTTCCCATGGATTCTTCAATCTTCCTTTGACCTGATAAGAACTGGGATCTTTGCCTGAGGAATGTTTGTTCATCATCAGTCTTTTGTGCAATCCCACTGCGAACAGTATCAGAAACAATATAACACGAAGAGTACTCCTCTGTTGCTGATATTGTAATAATTACACAGCTGCATTGTGGATAGATAAATTTACTTTAGTGCTACGCAGTTGATTGTTCTTTGTGATCAGATAGATCTTTACAGCTGAACGTCTCCAGCGGGAGTCACATGCCAGAGAACGTAAGAACATAAGAGAAGCCATGTTGGATCAGAAGAAGAAGAAGAATTGCAGATTTATACCCCACCCTTCTCTCTGAATCAGAGATTCAGAGCGGCTTACAATCTCCCATGTTTTCTCCCCTCAACAACAGACACCCTGTGAGGTGGGTGGGGCTGAGAGGGCTCTCACAGCAACTGCCCTTTCAAGGACAACTCCTGCAAGAGCTATGGCTGACCCAAGACCATTCCAGCAGCTGCAAGTGGACGAGTGGGGAATCAAACCCTGTTCTCCCAGATAAGAGAGCTATGGCTGACCCAAGGCCATTCCAGCAGCTGCAAGTGGAGGAGTGGGGAATCAAACCCGGTTCTCCCAGATAAGAGAGCTCTGGCTGACCCAAGGCCATTCCAGCAGCTGCAAGTGGAGGAGTGGAGAATCAAACCCGGTTCTCCCAGATAAGTGAGCTATGGCTGACCCAAGGCCATTCCAGCAGCTGCAAGTGGACGAGTGGGGAATCAAACCCGGTTCTCCCAGATAAGAGTCCACATACTTCACCACTACACCAAACTGGCTCTCTAGTGGCCCGTCCAGTCCAACACTCTGTATCACACAGTGGCCGAAAAAACCAGGTGCCATCAGTGGGGCCCAGGACGCTAGAAGCCCTCCCACTGTTGCCCCCGGCCCCAAGATCCAAAGTCAGAAATTTGTTCCCATCCGGGGACCACGTGCTTCTGGGCAGCAGTGCCCTTTTACCCTCAGCTCCTCTTTTGCTGCAAAAGGAGAAGGTCGTAACTTTGGAGTCTCCAGCTGGAGTCGAGAGGATTTCATCCCGATTCGTTGAAGCTGCGTCTGCTTCTGAGTCCCTTCCATGGCTCCGAAGGCTGTTGTTGCGGAGTGGACCTTTGTCTGTCCTGTTTGTGTGAAAGGCAAAGTGTCTCATGTAAGACCTGCCAAGGCTTCACCCCTAAAACTCAGCAGGGATAGGGTGTCAAGGCAATGTTACGGGAGAAAGCCCTTAAAGCTGGGCCTGGAGGAGGCTCCCAAGTCAGCTCCCCAGCAGAACCCTTTGGCTAGCTGTGGGCGGTGGAGCTGGAGGCCTTTGTACTGAAACGGACCAGAGACCAATGTACAGACTTGAGAGAATGTGATACATAAGAATTTGAGGGTACTACGTAGAAGGGGAGGCTGTTGAGAACATAACTCCTGGCACTAGAACCCAAGTCCCCCATTCTCATGGATGGTTTTTTAACCAGGGTGTCCATAACAGCTGGCCAAGGAATGCAGTAGAGCTTTTAAAAAAAAGGAAATGTGGCCTTCTGTGTTGATTTTAGAGCAAACTAGTCTTTCATTAGCCCAGAGATGATGAAGTTTTGGAGACCGGTGATCCCAGCTGGGAAGGGAACCCTTGTGTTTTGTGAATGTATGCGGTTTTTATTTTGTTTTAAACTGTTTTATTTATATTGCTTTATTTATATGTTTTTGTTTGTCTTGTGATCTGCTTGTTCATGAGGAAGATGGAATATAAATTTAAATAATGAATGCAATGAAATTCTGTGCCCACCCCCACCAGTCAACCAGCAGCAGAAACCTGGCTTCCAAAGTGACTGGCCGCGACCCACCACTGGTGGAAGGAAACACTTCTGAAATCCTGCAGCTATGCATCAGTTCAGTGATGTGAAGCTGGGTTGCGGTTGGAGGACACCATGATATTTTGTGTGTTAAGAAGTCCTTACTTGATCTAATAAGTTGGTAGTCAATAAAAAAACAATTCAGGGTGTTTGGCACATTTGGGGGGGGGGGGTGGAGCAGAAGATTTGGCCAGAGCGTGCGCAGGGATCCTTCCCCCCCCCATTACCTTTGTTAACAAAAATGGGTATCTTCAGCAACTGTGTAAAGTGTTTTTAATGAAAAAGGGAAATATTTTTTTTTCCTGAATAAAACTAGGAATTTAACAGAACAAGCTGAACTCTGACTTGCTGTTCACGGGATGCCGGTCGTTCCTTCAAACTGCTCTTATTTCTGGTGCCGGCTGCAGTTGTGTGCATAATTGTGTGGTATTTTTCCTGGCTATTTGCCTCCCGCTAAACGTAATAACCGGCTTCAGCAAGCCTGGCCTGCCGAACTGTTATTTTCAGGTGTCAGATTTGTGATAATCCTTTGGGTTTTTGCAAGGTCTGTAGAAAAAGGTTTCATTGCCAGCTGGCTGGCGAGTGCTCCTTTTGAGATCAGGTGATGCTTAAGGCACGAGTCATGGAGAAGCTGCCGGTCCCCCCCGGTGCTTCCTCCTGCTGCGGACAGAGCTCTTTACATGGGGGCTGAGGGAGAAGGCGGGCAAGCGGTCAGCTGCGTGGGCACCAACTGTCTGCCAGGCTGTCTGAAAAATGCTCGCTTAATTGACGGCTAATGTGTGTAAACAAGGATTGGCAACACACATCTTTCCCTAATTGGAGAAGCGCATCTCTTTTTCCTAAGCTCTGTGTGCTTCCCCCCCCCCCCACTAGGTGAACAGGGAAGCTTTACCCACGGATCTGTTATCGATGGAAGATTTGAAGGATTCATCCGGACACACAGTGGTACCTTTTACATCGAGCCAGCCGAAAGATACATCAAGGATAGAGCCCTGCCTTTTCACTCAGTCATGTATCATGAAGATGATATTAGTAAGTACTTCCATCCTGGTGTTTTCAGGAGATTGTTCAGCACAGGGAAGATGGGCCCAAAGGGTATGAAATTAGCTCTTTTTTGTGAAAGCGATCCTAGGGTGGGGGCCCTCTGATACTCGGTGGTGGTACTGCTGATAGGCAGGCAGACTAAGTACTGGAAGATTGCAGTAGAGGTCATTTTCCCTTTCAGAATGGTTTTTCAAATGCTGCTGGCTCTTCGGCCAGGTTATTGTAGGTAATGTTTCTATAAGACTTCACAGAAGCTCAGTCTCGTCAGCCTCCTTTGAAGAAGAAGAAGATGATATTGGATTTATATCCCGCCCTCCACTCCAAAGAGTCTCAGAGCGGCTCACAATCTCCTTTCCCTTCCTCCCCCACAACAGGCACCCTGTGAGGTAGATGAAGATACTGGATTTATATCCCGCCCTCCACTCCGAAGAGTCTCAGAGCAGCTCACAATCTCCTTTATCTTCCTCCCCCACTTCAGACACCCTGTGAAGTAGATGAAGATATTGGATTTATATCCCGCCCTCCACTCTGAAGAGTCTCAGAGTGGCTCACAATCCCCTTTATCTTCCTCCCCCACAACAGACACCCTGTGAGGTAGATGAAGATATTGGATTTATATCCCGCCCTCCACTCTGAAGAGTCTCAGAGCGGCTCACAATCCCCTTTATCTTCCTCCCCCACAACAGACACCCTGTGAGGTAGATGAAGATATTGGATTTATATCCCGCCCTCCACTCTGAAGAGTCTCAGAGCAGCTCACAATCTCCTTTCCCTTCCTCCCCCACAACAAACACCCTGTGAGGTAGATGAAGATATTGGATTTATATCCCGCCCTCCACTCTGAAGAGTCTCAGAGCGGCTCACAATCTCCTTTCCCTTCCTCCCCCACAACAGACACCCTGTGAGGTAGATGAAGATATTGGATTTATATCCCGCCCTCCACTCTGAAGAGTCTCAGAGCGGCTCACAATCTCCTTTCCCTTCCTCCCGCACAACAGACACCCTGTGAGGTAGATGAAGATATTGGATTTATATCCCACTCTCCACTTCGAAGAGTCTCAGAGTGGCTCCCAATCTCCTTTCCCTTCCTCCCCCACAACAGACACCCTGTGAGGTAGATGAAGATATTGGATTTATATCCCGCCCTCCACTCCAAAGAGTCTCAGAGCGGCTCACAATCTCCTTTCCCTTCCTCCCCCACAACAGATACCCTGTGAGGTAGATGAAGATACTGGATTTATATCCCGCCCTCCACTCCAAAGAGTCTCAGAGCGGCTCACAATCTCCTTTCCCTTCCTCCCCCACAACAGACACCCTGTGAGGTGGGTGGGGCTGGAGAGGGCTCTCACAGCAGCTGCCCTTTCAAGGACAACCTCTGCAAGAGCTATGGCTGACCTACAGCCATTCCAGCAGCTGCGAGCAGAGGAGTGGGGAATCAAACCTAGTCCTCCCAGATAAGAGAGCTATGGGTGACTCAAGGCCATTCCAGCAGGTGCAAGTGAAGGAGTGTTGAATCAAACCTTGTTTTCCCAGAGTCCGCACACTTAACCGCTACACCAAACTGCCTCTTGAGAGACTTTTATGTTGGTTAAAGTGTTATATAAAGCATTTTAATTGTGTGTATGTTAAGTGCTGGCAAGTCATTTCCAACTCTTGGCGACTGTATGCATGAATCAGGCCTTACAAACGAAGAGCCTTTGCGGCTTCCTCCATGGAGTCCATACATCTCGCGTAGGGGGCCTCTTCTTTTCCTGCCACCCTCAGCTTTTCCTAGCGGTGTCTTTTCCAGTGAGTCTTCTCATTATGTGACCAAAGCGTAGTAGCCTCAGTTTAGTAATTTTAGTTTCCTGGGAGAGTTCAGAGCCAGCGTGGTGTAGCAGTTAAGAGCAGTGGACTCTAATCTGGGGGACTGGGTTTGACTCCCCCACTCCTCTACATCCAGCTGATTGGGTGTCCTTGGGTCAGTCACAGTTCTCACACAGCTGTTCTCTCAAGAGCAGTTCTCCGAGAGATCTCTCAGCACCACCAACCTCACAGGGTGTCTGTTGTGGAGAGAGGAAGCGAAGGCTCTGAGACTCAGAGTGAAGGGCAGAGTATGAATCAAACTTCTTCTTCTTCTTCTTGATTTGATCTAGAGTATTTTAGCTAATACTTATAAAAATACTGCTCTGCGCTGGGAGCTGCATAGGAATGGAAATGATCAGGTTCTAGCCTGAAGGCTTATGATATTGAGAGGCATGAAATTGAAGGGAAAGAGGCAGGGAAGGAAGCTTTGTGTTTGACAGGAGGAGTTCGAACGGCGGCTGAATTGCTGAGGATGGAGGAAAGGGGTTATGAAGAGAATGAGTGAAACTTGTCCTTCTGCATGTCTGTCCAAGATGGTTCTGTGTGTAGCGTGTGGCTGAATGCAAAGAGTTTAATTTAACCCAGCATCAAAGCTTGTCCTCTGTTAATTAACACTGAAGAACTGCTGGCTTGTGGGCTCCATGTTTACTTTTGTATACTTCTCTAAATGCTATTAATCATGTGAGTTGCACAGCGTATTATTGGAACTCTCTGTCTGGGGCAGTGATGCTCTGTATTCTTGGTGCTTGGGGAGGGGGGACACAGTGGGAGGGCTTCTAGTGTCCTGGCCCCACTGGTGGATCTCTTGATGGCACTTGGGTTTTCTGGCCACTGTGTGACACAGAGTGTTGGACTGGATGGGCCACTGGCCTGATCCAACATGGCTTCTCTGATGTTCTTCTTTCTGGGGCAGTGATGCTCTGTATTCTTGGTGCTTGGGGGGCGCACAGTGTGAGGGCTTCTATTGTCCTGGCCTCACTGGTGGATCTCCTGATGTCACCTGGGGGTTTTTGGCCACTGTGTGACAGTGTTGGACTGGATGGGCCATTGGCCTGATTCAACATGGCTTCTCTGATGTTCTTCTTTCTGGGGCAGTGATGCTCTGTATTCTTGGTGCTTGTGGGGGGACATAGTGGGAGGGCTTCTAGTGTTCTGGCCCCACTGGTGGATCTCCTGATGACACTTGGGTTTTCTGGCCACTGTGTGACACAGAGTGTGGGACTGGATGGGCCATTGGCCTGATCCAACATGGCTTCTCTTAAGTTCTTATGCTGCTTCCAGATCCAGATGACTTACCTGTGGTCACATGGTCTTGCTCCTGGAGGCCCCTGTTTTTCAGGTTGATGAAGTGGTCTGTTCAGGGCATGGACAGAGTTCTTAGTCACTTAGCCAGAGATCCCAACCTTGCCCTTGCTGTTAATTAACCCAGGAGAACTGCCGGCTGGAGGTTCTGTGCTCGCAGTCACTAAAGTGATTTGGAATCCACACTCCCACCAGCACGGGAAGGGCAGGAAGCTTATCTCTTTGCCGTCCTGATTGTGGGCAGGCGCGGCATCCCATGGCCCGCTTCATCTGTGGGAAGCGGCGTCCAGCTTGCCTCCTTGCCCCAGAATGACAGAGGAGTTGGGGGCGCAGATGGAACTGTGGAGAATGACAGCCACTGAATATGGGCTTGAAGTTTTAAGGCTTGACTCTGCCCTTAGGTAGTAATTAGTGGTGGGCTATGTAATATCACAGTGGAGGCAGCAGTTTCTTCAAATATACACTCTTAAAAGTCTATCCCTGTAGATGGCAACTTGGAATTAATTTCAGTCGGCGTTGTCCGTTAATGGAAGCCTTGCTGGCTTTGGGGCCTCTTAAATTAGGTGGCATCGGCCACTTGGCCAGTCCTGTTGGTCATGCTTTGAGGCTGATGGGACACCCAGGAAGTCACTGGAGCATTCTGAAATGACAGAACTTTCCCATGTTTGCTCTGCTCTCAGCCCCGGTCTCTGACTTCTTTGTTTCATCACCCGATCTTCTCTGTTAGGAGAAATACAGGCCCCAGTGGTTGTGAGGGGGAGGGGGCTTTGGTTGCTGGCCAGCTTCTGTTGCTTCAGGCACTGTGTGAACAGCTGGTGGGGGCAGAGAGAAGGAATGGCTAGCCTTTTGAGGTGGGACTTGTGACTTGCCTTAAGAGAAGGATGGGGGCCAGGAAATGCCACGCTGGCTACCACGGGGAAGAGCTTTCTTGCACCTCTGAAAGCTGGCAGCTGAAAGGAATATGTCAAAATCCAGCCCCTTTCTTGTTGTCTCTTTCGTCACTTGCCCCGAGGTTCCTTTTCTGTTGTGTGTTCTGTATCATTCAGCCGCCTTGCCTCTGGATTCCCTGTTGCTTAGCTTCCCCAAATGCTAGGATCTTGTCCTAGTCTGCCTCATAAAACTGCTATTGCCCGGGTGCGTGTGCAAGAACAGTCCCAGCTAAGCAAACTCCTTCTCCTTCTCTCGTTGAAATTGGACTGTATTCTCAGCCTTGACCTGGATAGCCCAGGCAAGCCCAGTCTCTGGTCAGATCTTGAAAGCTAAGCAGGGTCAACTGTGGTTTGTACTTGGATGGGAGACTGTCCTCGAATACCCAGGCAGGGGGCGGGCAGAGGCAAGCTTATTCAGCCACCTCCCTGAATATCCTCCAGGCCCCCAGTTGGGGTCAAGACGCACACACATAAAAAATGCAGAAATACAAAAACGAAATCGAACGGCATTCTCAGCTCAGAACAATGCTTTGTGGCGTCAAAGTAGCTCATTTCAAAGGTTTAGCTGCTGCAGGCTACCTGTCTACTATCCTCTTGTCACACCCTCCCTCCAGGGAAATCAGAGTGCTGCCCATGGTTTCTCCCTTCCCTGTTTTATCCTCACACCCACCCTGCAAGGCTGAGCACGTGTGGCTGGCCCATGGTAACGCAGCAAGCTTCACAACACCTCCCCCCTCTAGTCTGCCGTTCTAACCCTTCCGCCTCCCTGACTCTCAGCTGTGGGGATGCTTGGGGGGAGCAGGTTGTTGGGGAAGAAGAGGGTCGTATTGCCCAATGCAGTCTCTGTCTTGTCAGTGCAGACAAAAGAGCGTGCTGGGTTTACACAAAGAGTCCCTCCCCCAGCTGATGCCCCTCCTTTCACGTGCACTCGATTAAGCAAGAAAATCAAATTTATGGGGGGGGGAGTGTTGAAACTGGGATAAAATGGATGCTTGGCTGTAAAAGGGCATCTGTCCCCATATCTGAAAACTCTTTACGCTCTGCATAGGTAACAAGGCCACCATCTGCTCCAACGACCGCTCAGGATAAAGAAGGCATTTGACAGGCCGGGGTGGTTGTTTGCCCATCTCCCAGTTTTTGGAAAGAGATCTCTTAGCAGCTTTTAGCGACAACAATGCAGGACGAAGTCTTATTCAGAGCGTAAACAAAAGCTGGCTTTGCAAGTGGGGATCGGCCCGTCCTCTTCCTGCCCAGCGCTTTGTGCAGGGGAAATGAGGGGGGTGACTGGAGAAAGGGAAGTCCCTTTTATTAATATTTTCGACATACAGTGTATCAATTTAGAGTCTTGCTTAGGGCCCAGGCACAAACGTTTTGTGGAAGGGGTAGCAGCATTTGTACAACGCTTACAGTGTTCAAAGTAATCCATGTACATTACCTTGTATTCCTCACGACACCCCTGTATGGTAGGCCAGTATTACCTCTGTACTGCAGATGTTAGGGGGAGGTACTGTGGTTGAGAGAAGGTGGTTTGCCCTGAGGCCTCTTCACGCCCCCCCCCCCCCCCCAGCATGACCAGTCATAGCTCATGGTTTATCGTGGCTGCTCTTAATGGTTGCAATTACTTTACGAAGCTCTTTCGGCTCTGGCTTGCAAAAAGCACCTTGTTTTCACCACTGCTTGCGCAGCGCAAGAGAGCTCAGTTGTGAAATGCAGGAATCTGCCTTAGGTGAGTCATGTGGGGGGGGGGTGAGTGTTCGACATCAAACCCTAGCAGGAAATGGAGCTTGAAGGAATCTTTCCCCCCCTTCGATTTACCCTAAAACAACCCTCTTAGCTCACCTTTGAGTCCGTGTTAGGATCAGAAGCTGAAGTCAGCTAGCTCTTAAGTAGCACAGAGCCTGGAGCTGAGGTGACATTTTGGAGATTAAATTGATCCCTGGCCGCTTGGCCCAGGCGAACTTGGCGCTCGAGTCAGACATCGGTGCTGATTCCAGACCTTAGACCTGCTTTAAAAACAAAACAAACCCCCACCCACCCTTCTCCAGGTTCTTCTGTCCTTCCTTCATCACAGTTTTACTTTTCAAAAAGTTTTGTTGACAGGCACTTTCAGTTTCTGATGCCGCATCGTCATTTCCAAATATGTATTGGGAAGTCAGTGGTAGCCATTAACCTAATTTAGTTTGGAACAGATGACATCTGGTAGATTTCCTGAGATGATGAGTGTGCTAGAGCTTTTAATTCCATTGGTTTTATTTCAGCAGCCCCCTGTCCCCCCCCCCTCTGAGGGTAGGGTAGTAGGAACAAGGTGGCATCCAGAGGAGAGGATGGTTCACCTATCTGGTCTCCATTCCCCTAAAAATGCTTGAGAACAGAATTTGCTGATTCCCCTGTGCTCCTCTCCCCCCCTCCCCTCCTTTCCACTGAAAAAACGTCACCATAGGAGTGCTGGCTTCCAAGAAAACTATACACGCCTTTCTGGAAATAAATCTTCCCCTCGCCTTCGCTAGTACGCCATTTGCATCAGGAACTTATCACATGATCTTCTTTTCACGAGGCTGATTAGGGCTGTAATTGGATTCGAGGCACAGCCGGCTTGAAGTTATCCTGTTAGTTCAGCTCTCCTTGGATAAACGAGAGGTTTAAGCAGTAACCAAAGCAACCTTTCTCAGTTAAGCAGGAAACCGCATGGCCTTCTTGGGGTCGTCTGTGTACTTAAAGCCTCGCTGCAAGAGACAGTTGCCCAGAAATGTGGATGATAAAAGATCCTTCCCTTGAACTCTCACGTGCAAGGGGTGAGGTGGGCAGGAATTGACTTCAGCGCTTGAGGGGGCAGGGGAACATCAGATCTGGAGTCCGGGAGGGGGGGGGCAAGTCACTGTTTCCTGGTGCAAGTTGCTTTTTATAAATGGTTCACTTCACCCCCCCCCCCTCCGGATTACACACTGCATTACGCAGGAGAAGAGCCCCCACGCTGCAACCTGCCTCCTACTTCTGCCTTCTTGTTCTGCCAGCCTCCTTCCAGGCCCTTTCCCTCCCTTTTTATAGCCCCAGCTTTGCACCTGGCCCCTGCGTGAAGTTCCACCCTCTTTTGTTCTCTGCTTCACCTCCAAACACCTGGGCCAGAGGCTTCTCCCTGCCTCCACACCCTGCTGCGCCTTGCTGCCTTTGGCCCTGCCCTGCTGCACCCAGGCGAGACTCCCTGCTGAGCCCAAAGGGGGCTGGGGTGCCCTGCCAGGCGCTTGGTTCCTGGGCAGCCTGCCGCGGCATGGTTAAAAGATGGAGCTGTGATTTACCAAACCTTGTAGAGATTTGACCAGGCCACCTGCACCATTAGAGGATGGAATCCAGAGGGTGTGCCGTTGTGCACAGAGTGGCTGTGTCTCACCTGTCCTCAGAGCGCTGCGTGAGAAGGGAAGCACAAGCATCCTCTATTACAGGACCCAAGGAAGGCAGGCAGCAATTTTTCTCCAGGCCAGTTTGGCCTGGAATCATAAGAACATAAGAGAAGCCATGTTGGATCAGGCCAATGGCCCATCCAGTCCAACACTCTGTGTCACACAATGGCAAATATATATATACACACACACACACACACTGTGGCTAATAGCCACTGATGGACCTCTGCTCCATATTTTTATCTAAACCCCTCTTGAAGGTGGCCATGCTTGTGGCCGCCACCACTTCCTGTGGCAGTGAATTCCACATGTTAATCACCCTTTGGGTGAAGAAGGACTTCCTTTTATCCGTTTTAACCTCTCTGCTCAGCAATTTCATCGAATGCCCACGAGTTCTTGTATTGTGAGAAAGGGGGGAAAGGACTTCTTTCTCTACTTTCTCCATCCCATGCATTATCTTGTAAACCTCTATCATGTCACCCCGCAGTCAACGTTTCTCCAAGCTAAAGAGTCCCAAGCGTTTCAACCTTTCTTCATAGGGAAAGTGCTCCAGCCCTTTAATCATTCTAGTTGCCCTTCTCTGGACTTTCTCCAATGCTATAATATCCTTTTTGAGGTGCGGCGACCAGAACTGCACACAGTACTCCAAATGAGACCGCACCATCGATTTATACAGGGGCATTATGATACTGGCTGATTTGTTTTCAATTCCCTTCCTAATAATTCCCAGCATGGCGTTGGCCTTTTTTATTGCAAACGCACACTGTCTTGACATTTTCAGTGAGTTATCTAATCATGGAGGGGTGTGTTTTTTTGGCCATCTTCTGGGCCTGGAGCCTGCAGGGGTCACTGGGTGTGTGTGTGTTGGGGGAGGTGTTTGTGAATTTCCTGCATTGTGCAGGAGGTTGGACTAGATGGCCCTGGAGGTCCCTTCCAACTCTTATGATTCTGTGAATACCACCAAGGGGTCATTTATCTCTACATTCCCCAATGCAATACAAGTTCTCCTGGGTCTATTGACAGCAGGAAATAAAAAAGCCCAAGGCAGCTATTAAGAATGGGTGCATTCAGAAATGGGTGTGGGGAGCCCTTTGGGCACCTTGGACATTCAGAAGCAGAAGTAAAAGTCTCCATGCTTCGGCAGAGGGGTTTCAGTGGGGAAGTCCCAGTCAGAGCTGCAGGGCTGGGATTTCAGGTGCAGATTTGATTTCATCAAGCTTGGGTGTAGCAAAGGCTGGGGGCAGGTGAATCTCACTGGAGATCCATTTGCGCTGCGCGTCATAATCTTAGCCCATGCCCATTGGGCGTGGAGCTTTAACATTTTTGACTGGGTCTTTTTGACTCATCTGTGCTGATTTTCCAGATTAAAATCTCTTGGCCCGGTCCCCAACGTGGTGCCGCTGACACTTTGCTTGTTTTTGGAAAGAGGGCAGAGCCTTTTGCCCAGCAGGGCTTGTGAGTGGCCACCGGAAATCTGATTGGTTGGGAAGATTTTTAACAAGTTGCTTTAGCAACGGCAGCCACCACAGCACAGGGATCTTTACTGTGTGTATTTTAAAAGGCATCCTGTTAAGCACAGCCTCTGCCTGAAATCAGTGTTGTAGAGTTATGCGTAACCTCGCACTCTGACGTTGTGTGGTTCGCTCTGCCTCCTATGGCAGCCATTTTATAGTTGATTCCACCTGCAGCAGCCCTTTTTGTGCGGGTCAGAATTCCAAAGGTGCCCGCCGGCTTTAAAAGGTTGGTGACCCCGGTCTGAGACAGTCTAACTCAGGGGTGGCAGAACTGTGGCTCTTTCACACATATTCTTTGGCTCTTGAAGCCCCCACCGCCCCATTGGCTGGCTTAGGGAAGGCATTTCTCTCTTTAAATCTCTTCTCCAAGCCAAGCCAGCCAGCAGCTTGGGAAATGCATTTAAAATTAAAGCTTCATATGGACATATGAAGCTGCCTTCTACTGAATCAGACCCTGGGTCCATCAAAGTCAGTATTGTCTGCTCAGACTGGCAGCGGCTCACCAGGGTCTCAAGCGGAGGTTTTTCACGCCTACTTGCCTGGACCCTTTTTTGGAGATGCCAGGGATTGAACCTGGGACCTTCTGCTTACCAAGCAGATGCTCTACCACTGAGCCACCGTCCCTTCCTTCCCTCCCTCCCTCATGTCTTGCAGATCTCAAAATCTGATGTTTATTCTATGTGGCTCTTACGTTAAGCAGGTTTGCCCACCCCTGGTCTAGCTTTTTGCAGTGCACAATAATGGCTTTCTTTCTTTCTCCCCCCGCCCATGCGATTGGTGGCCCCACCCATAGTAGGCGGAGTTACCGGTTATTTCTTTGCCCGTTGGGTCTGCCTTGGGTTCCGAAGGGCTCAGTTCTGTCAGGTTTCCCTGTGATCTATTCTAGGCCATCTACTGTGTCTTGGAGGCTGGGAGGGCGTGACGTCATTCTCTGCTCTCCGCAGGTTCTTGGCCTTGGCTTGCCTCAGAGGACTTAGTGAGTGACCGGCTCATCAGAGAGAGATAACAACCTCTTTAAACCTTTAATCCCCTAAGATCTAGTACAGGCTTGCTCGTTGCAACTGTTCCGTTAGGTGTGTAGGGCTGGAAATGGCCTCCTGGTTTAGTGGACAGGCCTTGACTGGGAGGAGTTTCTGGGCTAGCTCTATTGGCGATTAATATCCTTAGCAGACTGAGCGTTCATCCTGTGCTGCGATGAGACCAAGCTATTGTCTGAGGGGCTTGCGTTTTCTTTGTTAGGCGTGACCTTACTCCTCACAGAGATGCTAACGTATTTCAAAATATTCTCAGAATTTGCCATCAGATTAGTGAGTATAAAGTGAGCTAAGATTGTAAGTGTAAGTCCCCCCTCCCCAGGGCAATGGCAATCCAGTTGCATGTGGTGTTTAGTGTAGTATAAAAGCGCAGTGGAAGAAGAAGATAGAAGATATTGGATTTATATCCCGCCCTCCACTCCGAAGAGTCTCAGAGCAGCTCACAATCTCCTTTCCCTTCCTCCCCCACAACAGACACCCTGTGAGGTGGGTGGGGCTGAGAGGGCTCTCACAGCAGCTGCCCTTTCAAGGACAACCTCTGCCAGAGCCATGGCTGACCCAAGGCCATTCCAGCAACTGCAAGTGGAGGAGGGGGGGAATCCAAACCGGTTCTCCCAGATAAGAGAGCTCTGGCTGACCCAAGGCCATTCCAGCAGGTGCAAGTGGAGGAGTGGGGAATCCAACCCGGTTCTCCCAGATAAGAGAGCTCTGGCTGACCCAAGACCACTCCAGCAGGTGCAAGTGGAGGAGTGGGGAATCAAACCCGGTTCTCCCAGATAAGAGAGCTGTGGCTGACCCAAGGCCATTCCAGCAGGTGCAAGTGGAGGAGTGAGGAATCAAACCCAGTTCTCCCAGATAAGAGAGCTCTGGCTGACCCAAGGTCATTCAAGCAGCTGTAAGTGGAGGAGTGGGGAATCAAACCTGGTTCTTCCAGATAAGAGTCTGCACACTTAACCACTACACCAAACTGGCAGATCCAACCCCCCCCCCAAAAAAACCTCCTTCTTGGCCCAGCCCTTATATATGCCAGGTCTTTCCAGGGAATGTGTTCTAGACCAGTGGCTCCCAACCTTTTTGGCCTCAGGGACCAATTTCATGGGAGACAATTTTCCCACGAACTGGTGGGGTGTGTGTGCTGGGGTTTGTGCCATCCCTGCTCCCCAGGGGTCTTGAAATGAGGGGCAGGCGAAGATCGTTGCTGCACTGCCGCTTCCACCCGCCCAGGACCTGGGCGGATGAAAGAGGTGGTGCTTTGGAGCGAGGCCATGCTCCTGCACCTCTGCCTCGATCCACAGCCCAGATTTTAACAGCCATGGACCGGGACCGGTCCACGGCCTGGGGGTTGGGACCCCTGTTCTAGACAACATTGGGCTGCCCCATCCATCCCTTTCTCCTGGGCCGGAGCTGAACCATGGTTGCCGGCAGGGGGGTGGGGGCACACATTTGCTCAGACGCTGCTTGAAGGCCCTGCAGCTCACGGCTTCCATCGGCATCTCACCTTTGCAGACGTTGGGGGTCTTGTTGTTATGAGCATTGGTAATTACCAGGCTGCTGCCAGAAGCACAAAACCAGCCTGTAAACAATCCCAGGCCTGTTTACGTGTGCTTAATATGAAAGTGTGCGTGAGGGGTGAGATGGAGACTTCATGTGGGTTTTCCTGGCTTTTTGGAGCTGCTAAGACCAAACCAAAGTGCCTGGTAGTTACCTCTGGATGACCGTCTTTATGGTGGTTCTAAGGGTCAAGAAAAGATCAGGCCTGTCAGGCGTCCTTGCGGTGTTACAGCCCTCGCTCACACACATCTGCTTGCAGATTTTTCTTCCCCTCCGAAGCAAAAGATAGACCAGAGGCAAGGCAGATGCTCCCTGTGGAACTCTTGTGTTTGCCGGGATCTGTTGTTGACTAAAATACAGACGGCTTATTTCTCAAGTTTCCCTGAAGTTGTAATCTTAATGCAGCACAAGCCCAGTAAAAGTAATCTGAAAAGAGCTTCGTGCAAAAGCATGGACGGTTACAGCGCGGAAGGTTTTTATTTTGCTGATTTTTTTGCCTTGTTTTTTTTTTTTTTTTTAAAAATTAAAGTCCAGAAACTTGCTCTGCATTTTTAGGATACCCACATAAATATGGACCGCAGGGTGGCTGCGCAGATCATTCTGTGTTCGAAAGAATGAAGAGGTACCAAATGACCGGCGTGGAAGAGCCAGCGAGCCAGGTAGAAAATGCCTTGGAATTCGATGTTACCTGTTTGGGAAAGCTCTGCTGCTTTTTGCCCCTTTCCATGTCAGGTTCTTTGCTAACATGAGCCAGGATCCCAGCAGCTGCTGCTGCCTGGGGTCGTGGCTAAGAACATGGGCTTGCCCACGGGGAGTCATTGGGGCTGCGTCCGGAAATTCCCTCTGTTTAGCCATACGGTTGGAGAAGAGCAGAAGCCCCCTGTAGACAAGTGGTGCGAGCAGATCTTTGGAACTCAGCCACGCTACCTGGAAACAGGAACAAGCGTGGTGCTCATCTTAAAATTGCTGAGTCCTTGAAGCTTTCTACAGAGCCAGAAACACGGATGCCGTTGACTGAGAAGACTTTATTAGATTTTCTGATTTCTATTAAAAAAAAACAACTAATGGCAGGTTTTAAGGACGATTTACATTCCCTGTCAGCAGCAGCCCTAAAACCTCGGCTAAGAACGGCCCCTCCGGCTGCAGAAACGCGCCTTTGTTCATTGAAATTTCATTCATGCGTTCAGTTGGCTCGTGAGATTGTTTTATTTCCTCTTCGTCCTTGGATAAACTTAGTGTGTGCCAGATTAATTGGAGGCAGACGTTCTCGAGAGCCAAGTCGCTGTACCAGCAAGTGCGGCGATAGGACAGCTCGCCTGGCTTTGAGCGGTTGTAATCGTGGGTCGTGCGCAGAGACGTGTCGGATCCAGTCTCCCGTTAAAAGTGACAGCCATCGTGGGGGGTACAAGCCAAGGGTCTGAGCACACCGTTGCAAGCAACTTTGTGAAAATTAACAGATAATTCATAGCCCGCTTACCTTAGCTGCCCTTTACATGTTAGAGGCCCACCATGGAGACGCGATCCGGGGATTGGAAGAAGAACCGTCTCCATCAAAATCCAAAGCCCCTCTTTGGATTAATGCTGGTCATTGGTCTGAGGGGTTCTGGTCTGGCTAGATTCATGTTTCATCTTCAAGTCCTTGAAGGGCTGTCCCGTAGAGGATGGGGTTGAATTGTTTTCTGTGGCCCCAGAAGGTAGGACCAGAACCAACGGGTTGGAATTAAATCAAAAGAGTTTCCTGTTCAACATTAGGAAGAACTTCCTGACCGTTAGATCAGTTCCTCAGTGGAACAGGCTTCCTCGGGAGGTGGTGGGCTCTCCTTCCTTGGAGGTTTTTAAACAGAGGCTGGATGGCCATCTGACAGCACTGAGGATGCTGTGAACTTAGGGAGAGGGGTTTGTGAGTTTCCTGCATTGGGCAGGGGGTTGGACCAGATGACCCTGGAGGTCCCTTCCAACTCTACGATTCTTTGATTAGGAAGAACTTCCTGACCGTTAGAGCAGTTCCTCAGTGGAACAGGCTTCTTCCTCGGGAGGTGGTGGGCTCTCCTTCCTTGGAGGTTTTTAAACAGAGGCTGGATGGCCATCTGACAGCAATGAGGATTCTGTGAACTTAGGGGGAGGGGTTTGTGAGTTTAGAGCGGTTCCTCAGTGGAACAGGCTTCCTCGGGAGGTGGTGGGCTCTCCTTCCTTGGAGGTTTTTAAACAGAGGCTGGATGGCCATCTGACAGCACTGAGGATCCTGTGAACTTAGGGGGAGGGGTTTGTGAGTTTCCTGCATTGGGCAGGGGGTTGGACCAGATGACCCTGGAGGTCCCTTCCAACTCTACGATTCTTTGATTAGGAAGAACTTCCTGACCGTTAGAGCGGTTCCTCAGTGGAACAGGCTTCCTCCTCGGGAGGTGGTGGGCTCTCCTTCCTTGGAGGTTTTTAAACAGAGGCTGGATGGCCATCTGACAGCACTGAGGATCCTGTGAACTTAGGGAGAGGTGTTTGTGAGTTTCCTGCATTGGGCAGGGGGTTGGGCCAGATGACCCTGGAGATCCCTTCCAACTCTAGGATTCTGTAATTCTATGATTCTGTGTCTCAAAACAGACTTGCAGGTGTTCTGGGGTTTCTGCTCCTGGTCCAGATCACATGCCTTTGTTAATGAAGCCTGTGGATAAGATTCTGCGCCTGGCATTTAGGGTCATCCATAATGGCAGGCAGCTCTCCCCACCACACACGCACACCTTTTCACCTAACCTAGGAGTTGGTCTGTCAGTCCTGAATACTGACAATGCCTCTGACCCTGGCAGCCTAAGCTTGCCCGATTATGTCACATCGTGACCTCCAAGGAATACCAGGGGTGCGACACAAGGCAGGCAATAGCAAACCCCCTCTGAAACATCTCTTGCCGTAAAAATAAATCTAGCTCGCCACCTGGTGGTGCATAGCTCTAAAAGAGGTAGAACTTCTGGCTGCCAGACAATCTTAGGATCTCCCAGCTATACTGTACACATTGCCATATAATAATTAATTAACTAACAAGGCCAACAGCAGGGCCTAGAGGCCTTTGCCTGATGTCGCCTCCTGGCATTGCGCTTCAGAGGTTTACTGCCTCCAAATGTAGAGGGTTCCACGTTGGGGGCGGCTGATACGTAGCACTTCAGCTGTATTCACAACCCAGTTGTTTCATATTCTTTTGAACCGAAAGGCGATACGGAAGGATTGTTTAGAGAACTGACAAGGTCCTTGACTTTGCCTGCTGCAGAAACCTTTAGAAGAACCTGCCAAGCCGGGCCCTGAGCGGTTGAGGAGGAAGCGAGCCACGCAGGCGGAGAAGAACACTTGCCAGCTCTACATCCAGACGGACCAGCTGTTTTTCCGATATTACGGCACGAGGGAAGCTGTGATTGCGCAGGTGAGCTGTGTGGCTTGCGGCTGCAAGCCTTGGGTGTCTTTGAAAAGCAAGCGCCTTTTGCGTCACCAGCGGTGCTGAAGCGGCTGTCCCAGCTCCTCAAAAGCTCTCGCGGTGGTGACGGCGGCTGGATCAGGTGGATTATTGGGAAATCCCAAGACATGGGACATAATTTTTTATTTAGATTATGGTATCCAAGCTCAGACCCAGGGGGGATTTGCAGCAGTTTCTCTTGTTCGGCCTAACCTGCCTTAAAGGGGGTGGAGGGGGGCTGGAGGCGAGAATAAATTGAAAATATCTCAGATCTTCCAGAGGGGATTAGATCAACATATGGAGCAAAGGTCCATCAGTGGCTATTAGCCACAAGGTATAGATGGAACTCTTTGTCTAGGGCAGTGATGCTTTGTATTCTTGGTGCTTGGGGGAGCACAGTGGGAGGGCTTCTAGCCCCACTGATGGACCTCCTGATGGCACCTGGTTTTTTTGGCCACTGTGTGACATAGAGTGTTGGACTGGATGGGCCATTGGCCTGATCCAACAAGGCTTCTCTTATGTTCTTATGTGACACAGAGTGTTGGACTGGATGGGCCATTGGCCTGATCCAACAAGGCTTCTCTTATGTTCTTATGTGACACAGAGTGTTGGACTGCATGGGCCATTGGCCTGATCCAACATGGCTTCTCTTCTGTTCTTATGTGACACAGAGTGTTGGACTGGAGGGGCCATTGGCCTGATCCAACATGGCTTCTCTTCTGTTCTTATGTGACACAGAGTGTTGAACCGGATGGGCCACTGGCCTGATCCAACATGGCTTCTCTTATGTTATTATGTGACACAGAGTGTTGGACTGGATGGGCCATTGGCCTGATCCAACAAGGCTTCTCTTATGTTCTTATGGGACGCAGAGTGTTGGACTGGATGGGCCATTGGCCTGATCCAACAAGGCTTCTCTTATGTTCTTATGTGACACAGAGTGTTGGACTGGATGGGCCATTGGCCTGATCCAACATGGCTTCTCTTCTGTTCTTCTGTGACACAGAGTGTTGGACTGGAGGGGCCATTGGCCTGATCCAACATGGCTTCTCTTCTGTTCTTCTGTGACACAGAGTGTTGGACTGGAGGGGCCATTGGCCTGATCCAACATGGCTTCTCTTCTGTTCTTTTGTGACACAGAGTGTTGGACTGGATGGGCCATTGGCCTGATCCAACAAGGCTTCTCTGATGGGCGGTTTTAGGCAGTGTGGTATCTGTATACCAGAAGCACACAAACCGTTCTCCTCCCGCTTTGAGCATCAGTAGCTCCTCAGTAGCAGAGACAATCCCGTGCTTAGATTTCATGGATGTAAAATATGGCGGTTTATGCCAGGGTGCAGTTTAAAAAAAGCCATAATATTTCACTGTGATAAATCAATCTTCTTGTAAATGAGGACGCTTACGAAAGGCAGAACTGCTTTTTAATTACTACTGTGTACATTTTGACTGGGAATTCAAGTTTAAAACCTTGTTGATAGGGGAAGGGATTGGAGTATACTCCTTGGCCAAGTTTCCAGGTCTGCTTTAGGGAACAGCCAGCATGGGACAACCCCGATTCCTTTCCCGCTGCTGAGAGCTGTTGTGTGGCCTGCAGAGGGGCTGGTGTCTCTGGACATGGATTCTTCAGCAGACAGATGGGGGTCTTTGCTGTCCTTTCCTGGGCCTTTCAGCCAGATATAGATCCTAGGTATTTTTCTGCATATCTAAAATGGCCAAGCCCTCAAAATCCCAAAAATATTTGGGATTTTTCAGGACTGCTAGACTGTCAAAGTGAAAGAGTGTTTGAAGGGATCATAGTCCCTTTAAATACTTTCCAGATAAATTTGCCATTTGGAGAAGGTGTTTAAAGGGGCTGCAAGTGCTTTAAACACCTTTGGAGTTCACTTGTGGATTGCAGAAGGCATACGAAGGGACTGTGATCCCTCGGGTCCTGCTACGAGGTATCTGGCTTGACTCAGACTTCCCTTGCTGCCCTCTGGTGATAGTTGCCAAGGAACTGAGAGTCTTGGGGTATTCCTGTACACCCTCCAGTTAGCCAAATAAGATTTTTTCCCCCTTGATTCTGAGAGTGAATCTAGGAAACCTGATTTTGCACACTCTTGTCAGCATTTGCATGCTTTTTACGTTCTTATGTTTTTCCTCTTTCAGATATCAAGCCATGTTAAAGCCATTGACACAATTTACCAGTCAACAGATTTTTCAGGAATCCGGAACATCAGTTTTATGGTGAAACGAATACGGGTCAGTATCCTGCGATTGACTTCTGGGCTTCTGTCAGCATTCGCTGTAAACTCTGGCAGGTTTCTTGGCTGCCGAATAAAGTCATCTCCCTGCTCAAATTGCCCAGTTGTTCCTCCTTGCAGTTTTGGGATAAAAATCTGGGTACATCTCTTTAAAAAAAAAAAAAACCCATCGCTCAAAATGATTCACTGGTCTTTACAAAACATGGATTATTGGGAAATCACAAGAAATGGGACATAGTTTCTTTACTTGGAAGAGGGTATCCAAACTCAGCCGCAGAGAGGATTTGCAGCAGTCTCTCTTCTTCAGCCTAACCTGCCTTAAAGGGGGTGGAGGGGGGCTGGAGGTGAGAATAAATTGAAAACATCTCACATTATGCTGCCCAGAGGTCCTTGGCTCTGGCTGGCTAATTCCGGGGGTGGGAGGGGTTGATAAAACACTTCCGTTGTCTCTGCTTTAGCATCTTGCATGCCCCTACCCTTCTGTAGCACTAACGCACTCCGCCCCTTCCATCTGTTCTCTTCTCCCTTTCATTCACACTGGTCCCTAGGCATGGGAGCAGTTTTACACCACCAGCCTTTGCTGCTGTTCCATAGTTATCCGGGCTATAGGTCTGATCACACCTGCATGCTGGTCTGTAGATTGATTGATTGATTCATTCATTCATTCATGCAAGCAGATTTGTAATCCGCCCTTCCCCATAATGGGCTCGGGGCGGATCACAAGCACAATAAAACGATAGAACAGTAAAATTCAACAATAAAATCATAAAACAATCAGCGAACAATCAAATTATGCCGCGCGAATGGTACAGCACGTATTATAGGTTACAATACAGATATCCTAGGTGTCGTAGCTGCAGGCCCGATATTTAGCAGTCCGAGTAGGGAGGTCTGCTAGATGATGTCAGCAGTAAGAGAAGGACGCCCGCTTGCCTCAGCCAAAAGCTTGGTGGAGCAGCTCCGTTTTGCAGGCCCTACAGAATGGTAGTAAGTTTGATAGGGCCCGAATCTCCATAGGGAGCTGATTCCACCAGGTCGGGGCCAGAGATGGTCAGAAGATGTTGATTGGCTAACTGTAACGATCTTCGGGGCTCTTAATAGTTGAGTGCAGCCTTGGTTGGTGACGTGGATGCGTTGGAACAGCCCTTGCAGATCAAACTCCAGGGCCTTCACGTCACCTCCCGGAAGTTTTGCCATGGATGCCTTCAGTGCACCAGAGTCATGAAGGGACCGGTTGGTTTGTGAAGTGGAGGAAGGCATCCTCCCTTTTCGAAATGGGGCTTTGAGGCAGGGGCCGCTTTCTGTAGTGAGAATCTTCCGAAGGCTTTTTAACTCAGCAGTCCAGCGTTGCCTGATAACGGGCCGCTTTCTTTTAGATCAACACGACCCAAGATGAGAAGGATCCTTCCAATCCCTTCCGCTTCCCTAACATCGGCGTGGAGAAGTTCCTGGAGCTCAATTCGGAGCAGAACCATGATGACTATTGCCTGGCCTACGTGTTCACGGACCGGGACTTCGATGACGGCGTCCTGGGATTGGCCTGGGTTGGAGCCCCATCCGGTAAGCAGACTTCAAGCTCTGGAGCGTAGGTGGTGTGCAGAAGGTCCAGGGTGGACATCTCAGACCAAAAGGCTTTCTGCCGGCCAGTCCAGTGAACCTGCTCATAATCCTGAAGATCAGCATGCTGAGCAGGGTGGGCAAGACATGTGGGTTGGTGCATTTATAGCTTTTCTGTGTCCTGCCTCAGTAAACTGAGTGGTTGACTGGCGTTTGGACAGATTAAGGACCTCTCTTGTTCTTGCCCTCTTGACCTCGATAGCCCAGGCAAGTCTGATCTCATCAGCTCTCGGAAACTAAGAGAGCCAGTTTAGTGTAGTGGTTAAGTGTGCGAACTCTTATCTGGGAGAACCGGGTTTGATTCCCCACTTGCAGCTGCCTTGGGTCAGCCATAGCTCTCCTAGGAATTGTCCTTGAAAGGGCAGCTGCTGTAAGAGGTCTCTCAGTTCCACCTACCTCACAGGGTGTCTGTTGTGGGGGAAGGAGATAAAGGAAATTGTGAGCCACTCTGAGACTGTGATTCAGAGAGAAGGGCGGGGTATAGATCTATGGTCTTCTAAGCAGAGTCAGCTCTGGCAAGTACTTGGAGAGGAGACCTCCTTGGAATACCAGAGCCGGGCCGCCACCTCTGTGAAAATCCTCCAGGCCCCCAGTAGGGGTCAGTCACCAGGGACCGCCATGACTTCTAGGTGCACACATGCGCATAAAAATACACCCCAAAAACCTGCTTAAAAAGAACGTCTCTTGTTCTTCATGATCTCTGTGCAGAGTCACCCATGGATTCTGAGTCTGCATAGAACTGCTCAGAACCTTCTGGAGTTCCCGCTCCAAAACTGCTGGGTTCCAGCCCAGGAGTACCATCTTGGAGACCAGCAAGGGTTTCGGAGTCCGAAAGCTTTTGAGAGTCGGAGCTCCCTTTGGCAGACCCAAGCAGGTGTCAGCTGTAAGCACTTGTACCTGTCGAAGGGACCTTTGGTTCTTGAAAGTCCATACCCCCAAAATCTGGTGCATCTCGGAGGTGTTCCTGGACTCGAATCCAGCTCTTCTGCCGCAGACTAAGATGGCTGCCCTCTGAAACAGCTCTGAAATTGATTTTACTATGATTTTAGCTGTTTTGATTGTTTTATTATTGTGTATCTGATGTACTCTGCTCTGAGCCCCCATGGGGGAATGGGCGGGATATAAATTAATAATAATAATTTAAAAAATGGGAGCATGGAGCTCCTCTCCTTGCTGTGTGCGTGCTCACTTGCATGCCTTGAAAGGCTGGCCCCTCATTAGTATTGTGAGGAAACACCCTCGAGGAATACCAGGGTGATTGTGCAGAGCCAGACAGTGGCTTTCCCCGGCATTCAGATGTTGAGCTAAGGGCGAGCATGGGTTGTTTTTCCAGGAGTCTTACTATGGCAGTCTGTCCTGCCACAACAAAAGCACCACAGCTCAGGCCTGGTCAAGGGCGACATGCTGAGAGGATCAGTCTCTTTTTAACACTAGCGTTGCCTGTTGGAGGAAATACCATCTGTCGCCAGACAGGAATTCTGCCCCTTCAGCTGTGTGAATGTCGGCAGCGGATATTCCGTACTGTTTAATGCAGCTCCAGAGGCGGAATGGGGTTGGAGCAGGCGTAGCAGGAGAAGAGAGCTACAAAATAAAAATGAGGATGGCTGATAACGGGTTGGGTATAAGTTCTCTTCCTCGAGTACCAACAGCTGCCCTCTTTCTGCCTGCAGGTGGTTGCAGGGGGAGCAAAAGAGCCTCTTTGCTCTTAGAGAAGCCTGCCTCAAATGGGGCTCCCCTTTGTCTGAGTGTTCCTGATGTTCAGCCTTCAGACAGGGGCTGCAGCCTGCCCCCTTTTTTCTTTTGTGGCTCTCATTTCCGGGGGGCGGGACAGGTACAGAGGGCCTCTTCGCTTGCCCAGGATCTTTTAACGAGAAGCCTCAGGGCGCCCTACTCCTTTTGGCTCAGCTCGCTTTGCTTTCTCTAGAGAAAGTGTTGGGAATTGCTCCTTCGGAAAGCTTTCGAAATAAAATACTCTTCAGTACCTGTTACTTCATGGTTCATCCCCCTTCCCCTGTTTTGTAGTTAGGAGATAAAAAGTGCACACGCTAGTGTGTGAGTTCTTCTTGGCCTGCAGTTTCATTTCTCAGAAAGATGAACTTGGCTAGCTGTGGTATCCCCATAGTGGGTGTGCCTTGCCTAACTGGTATTTTAGTTTCAGCCTGTGGTTTCAGCCTAGACTTCGCTAAGCAAGAGTGCAGCTGTAAATACGCTGTGAAGAGTGACTCACCCTGTTTCCTGGATAAGTGGATATTCTTAGACTTCTAAGTTGTTTGCAAAAATGAGGTGTCTGCAGTTTAAATGCTTGAGACTGTGGCACTAGGAGATACTAAAGCCTAAAGATCACAGGACCCTCAAGCTTCCTTAGCCGGTCTCTCCTTTCTCCTGCTGAGTCTGCAGATTGTGTAACCACCTGGTCGTCTCCTTAGAGGTTCTTGTCTCTTATCCTGGTTGTAAAATTCTGCAAGCAAAGAACAAATCAGCCAGTATCACAATGCCCCTGTGTAAATCGATGGTGCAGTCTCATTTGGAGTACTGTGTACAATTCTGGTCACCACACCTCAAAAAGGATATTATAGCATTGGAAAAAGTCCAGAAAAGGGCAAATAGAATGATTAAAGGGTTGGAACACTTTCCCTAGGAAGAAAGGTTAAAACGCTTGGGGCTCTTTAGCTTGGAGAAACGTTGACTGAGGAGTGACATGATAGAGGTTTACAAGATTATGCATGGGATGGAGAAAGTAGAGAAAGAAGTCCTTTTCTCCCTTTCTCACAATACAAGAACTCGTGGGCATTTGATGAAATTGCTGAGCAGTTGGGTTAGAATGGATAAAAGGAAGCACTTCTTCAGCCAAAGGGTGATTAACATGTGGAATTCACTGCCACAGGAGGTGGTGTGGCTACAAGCATAGCCAGCTTCAAGAGGGGATTCGATAAGCATATGGAGCAGAGGTCCATCAGTGGGTATTAGCCACAGTGTGTGTGTGTATACATATATATATTTTTGGCCACTATGTGACACAGAGTGTTGGACTGGATGGGCCATTGGCCTGATCCAACATGGCTTCTCTTATGTTCTTATTGCCAGCTTCAAGAGGTGATTGGATCAACATATGGAGCAGAGATCCATCAGTGGCTATTAGCCACAGCGGCTCTCTGTCTGGGGCAAGTGATGCTCTGTATTCTTGGTGCTTGGGGGGCACAGTGGGAGGGCTTCTAGTGTACTGGCTCCACTGGTGGACCTCCTGATGGCACCTAGTTTTTTTGGCCACTGTGTGACACAGAGCGTTGGACTGGATGGGCTATTGGCCTGATCCAACATGGCTTCTCTTATGTTCTTATGGACTGAAACAATGTTTGCGCCTGATCACAAACTTTGTTGGGAGGGGTGAAATCCCAGAATCAGCTTGATGAGAGTTTGAAGGGGAAAACTTCCAGCTTGGGTCAAAAGTCTTCTCATATCTCCTGATGGATGCCATCGACAGGAAAAACTTGGGTGTCGCACAATCTCAGTTCATTCTCCTGTGGTAGAGAGATTATTACTTAGGGCCGGGAATCATTACAAGAACTTAGACAGGTCACCTTCCCACCACAAAGTTCTTCTAGAGCTTCTGGGCTATCCAGAAGTGTAGCACATACAAAGGTATTTATTTATTCAAAACATTTTATCAGGTGCCTTTCCCTCTTGCAGAAATCAAAGTGGCTTACAATATAAAAACATAAGAAAACAGAAATAAAACAATAATAAAACCCTGTAAAAAGTAAAAAAATCTCCCGTTGGAAGTACCAGTGAACAAAAACCGAATCAGTTAAATGCAGTCCTAAATGAAACGGTCTTCAGCTGCCTCTTGAAGAGTGATGGGAGGGGCAGGGGTTACCTTCCCAAGGAGGTTGTTCTGTAATCCTGGGGCTGCCCCCCACCCACCTCACAGGGTGTCTGTTGTTGTGGGGAGGAAGGTAAAGGAGATTGTGACCTCTGTGAGACTCAGAGTATAGGACGGGATATAAATCCAATATCTTCCGCTGCTGAAAAGGGTCTCCAGAGCTCTGGCGATTCATGGCCCCGTGTCCAGTCAAAACTGGCTCTCTGCAAAGGTTATCATAAAGATGCTCTTGATGAAACTAAAGATGATTTAGACTAAAAAATGCGTATTGTGGCACTTGCGTAGTGGGCAGTATGTATTCATGTTTTCTCTCCGTTGTGTAACCCTTTTCCCTGCTGGTTTCCCTCTAATTGCAGGGAGCTCGGGTGGAATCTGTGAAAAGAGCAAACTTTATTCTGACGGCAAGAAGAAGTCTTTGAACACCGGCATCATCACCGTGCAGAATTACGGCTCCCACGTCCCTCCCAAAGTCTCTCACATCACCTTTGCGCATGAAGTTGGACATAACTTTGGCTCTCCAGTGAGTATGTGGTGTCCGTCGTCACTGGTCTTCGGAAGCAGTGTGGAGTTTTGCTAAAGCCCTCCCTCCCCTGTGGGAGTCAGCAGCACTGAGTCATGTTTGCCTGCAGTGGTGGGGGGGCATCCCACCACGCTGCAGAGAATGCAAGGAACGTACGTGAGGGTTAGTGAATACTGATATTCTGATACATGGGTTAGTACAGTCATGACTGTGTGTGTATAGATACGTGTATAAACAACAATGCAGTTATGGATCTATGAGTACACTTTGGATAATTGGCTCTTCATCAGCAATGACAATACTCCTAGGAAAACCAACTGTAGCCTAGAAGCTGGCTGTATTTATACTACTATCATCACACTTTTGTGAGACATTGACCTAGGAAGAACTATTATGAAGAGCTATGGGAACGCCGTCCACTTTATACACCTAATACATTATATCTTAGCAGGTATAGCACCAAAGTTGTTAATTTTTATGTAAAGGAAAGGTCCCCTGTGCAAGCACCAGTCATTTCTGACCCTGGGGTGACATTGCTTTCACAACATTTTCACGACAGACTTTTTACGGGGTGGTTTGCCCTTGCCTTCCCCAGTCATCTACACTTTCCCCCCAGCAAGCGGGTACTCATTTTACCGACCTCGGAAGGATGGAAGGCTGAGTCAGCCTGGTGCTGGCTACCTGAACCAGCTTCCGCTGGGATCGAACTTAGGTTGTGAGCAGAGCTTAGGACTGCAGTACTGCAGCTTTACCACTCTGCACCACGGGGCAGTAATTTATTTATACACACACACCCCACCCACCCACACACACACACACCACACCACACCCCCCCACACACACACACCACACACACTGTGGTTTTAATAATTGTTTAATGTTTTACTCTAATACTGTTTTATAATAGATTATTGTATTTTATGATGTTAATTTGTCGTTAGCTGCCCTGAGCCTGTTCTCAGGGAGGGTGGGATACAAATAGAAATAAATAAATAAAATCAGCAGACCCACGAGCTTGAACCAAAGCCTTCTCAAGGGCTTGCACCTGGCAGCGTCTGCCTGTAGCAGCCTCTTCTTGGCCTTTCTGCCAGTTTTTCAGTAGCCTTCAGCGTAGTGTAGGAGGATGGGTAGCAGAGCTTCAGAAAGAGTTGGCATTCTCTTGAGGATTGCTGTGGCTTTTTCCACTCATTCATGATGTTATTGGATTTATATCCCACCCTCTTCTCCAAATCTCCGCGTCTCAGAGCGGCTCACAATCTCCTTTATCTTCCTCCCCCACAACAGACACCCTGTGCTGAGAGGGCTCTCCTAGAAGCTGCTCTTTCAAGGACAACTCCTACGAGAGCAATGGCTGACCCAAGGCCATTTTGGTGTAGAGCCAGTTTGGTGTAGTGGTGAAGTGCGCGGACTCTTATCTGGGAGAACTGGGTTTGATTCCCCACTCCTCCACTTGCAGCTGCTGGAATGGCCTTGGGTCAGCCATAGCCCTGGCAGAGGTTGTCCTTGAAAGGGCAGCTGCTGTGAGAGCCCTCTCCAGCCCCACCCACCTCACGAGGTGTCTGTTGTAGGGAGGAAGATAATGGAGATTGTGAGCCGCTCTGAGACTCTTCAGAGTGGAGGGCGGGATATAAATCCAATATCTTCTTCTTCATTCCAGCAGGAGCATGTGGAGGAGTGGGGTTTTCCCAGATAAGCGTCCGCACCCTTCACCACTATACCAAACTGGCTCTGGATTTATGTTGGCCATGAATCCTTGCATCTAAACCCCAAAACGTGCCGGAGTTAGGAAAGCCTGTTTGTTTATGCTGAACTTAGAACTTCATACCTGAATGTGCAAAGCACTTTGGGGTATTAAAACTTCATTGTTTCCTCTCTTGCTAGAGTGATTTGCTGCTGCTAAACCCGAGGCTGGCTTCTGCCTGCATGTAGACTGTTTTCTGCATATAAATGAGGCCTGGGCATTATGGCATATTAGCTATTAATGGATAAGCCAGGATAAAAAAACGGTCATTTTAGCGTATTGATTAAAAACAGTTTTAATGGGGTTGCTTAATGTTCTGTGAAGAGTTTTGAAGTTAATTGCAGGGAAAGTTGCGAGCAAATACGACTCTTCCTCTTCTCTCCCTCCCCCCTGCCCCCCCGGGAACATCTGTCACGTTTTACTTACGACTGATAACCTGTGCAGACATCTGAGGTGGTGGCAGCGAGATGGTTTTCCTGAGCGAGTTGCCCCCTCCCTTTCTTACAGCACGACTCTGGAACAGAATGCACTCCAGGGGAATCGAAAAACTTGGGCCAAAAGGAAAATGGCAATTACATCATGTACGCGAGAGCCACGTCTGGCGACAAGCTGAACAACAACAAGTTCTCTCTGTGTAGCATTCGGAATATCAGCCAAGTGTTGGAGAAGAAGCGGAACAACTGCTTTGTCGGTATGCCTTTCTTTCCTCCGAGCCATTCTGGGGAGTTACGGGGTTTAGAGCTGCTCGGATTCAGCATCGGCAGCCTGACTTCTGCACAGATCTAAGAAAAACCTGGGTTCTGCTCTCTCTTCCCCTGGGCGCCTTTGTTTGCTGCTAAGGGTGTCACGTCCGGTAGGGGATGGCGGCCCCGATGGCCCAGCCACTGCTCTTCCCCTGGGAGAAGACAGGCTTCTCAGTCTGGCTGTTTCGTTTGGGCCAAAGCAGGCCTTTGTGGGTGCTCAAGAGGGCAGTCTGAGCCAAAGACAACTGAAGTTGCATCATGGAGCACCCTCTAGCCCTCCCCGTGCGGCCCCATCTTGCAGGTGGGGGGCTGTTTCCTTTTGGCACTAGAGAGACGCCTGTTCCATAGGGAGGAAAAGCTGACAGGCGGTCCAGGAGGAACTGCAGAGCTCGGTCAGGGAGGAGAGGGCTGCAGGGCGAGGGAACGTTGTCGTTTGGCCATTTCCCCAGCCAACAAGGCAGCCTGAGACGTGCATTGCGGGCCTGGGGTCTTAGCTAAGAATGGGTTCGGAGGGCCATCAAGGTCACGTCCTTGCCTGGTGCCGCATCCCCCCTTCTTTCCCCTTGTAAAGGCTCCATCCTTCACCCGCCACTGGTTGGGTCTGGGCTTCAATATGTCCTTCAGGAAGCAAAAGGTCTGGGACTCTGTGCACCCCCCAGCCTGTCATTTAAACTTGTGCAAATCATGCCAGCGAGAAGGCTGCCCTCGTTAGCGATCTGTGGGTTGCTGCCTGAATGCACACAGCCGCAGGCTCCACAGAGGCCCCCCAGGGAAGTATTTTCCTCCCTGGGATCACGTGAGTCACTCCAGGGAAAAGCAGGCATGTAAGCAAGTTAAATGAAACTAGTAAATATTGTCGTTGGCTTTGGAGCGTAGCCTGGGATCCGGATAGACCGTCTGCCGCTGTTGGTTTCAGACAGCTCTGCCGTGTTCTGGGTTGGTGTACATCAGGCGGGGGTTGTGGGAAAGGGTGGGCATTGACCATACTGCCCTGAGTCACGCCCTCAGGGCTAGTGCAGCTTTAGAGCCAGCATCGGTCTACGTTGCGTCTAGGAATGCCACACCGGGCATAGAGACGGCTTTGTCTTCAGCCATCCCGTGGCACTTCCTCTTCCTGATCAGTCCTTTTGAAAGGTGCTGATCCCACCTCCCAAACGTTGCGGAGGCACCCGGCTTTCAGAGATGCCCCTGCCAGACCCTCCGCCATATAGGCCTGTTCAGACCACGATGCCGGTAAGGCAAAAGGGGACTCTGCACTCATTTGGAGTGCAGAGAGAGGGCAGCGAGTGCTGAGTCCCACAGAAGAGTGTTTTGCCTCAACCGCGCAACGTCTCGGTCGAGCGAGAGATGAATGTGGCACAGGTGTATTTCGCTGGCGGGCCTCTGCCAGCCCCTGCACACTGCCTGGATTTCTGCCAACCAACGGTTGTGTCCTTTGGTGCTTCCCAGAGTCTGGCCAGCCCATCTGCGGGAACGGCTTGGTGGAGCAAGGAGAGCAGTGCGATTGTGGCTACAGCGACCAGTGCAAAGACGAATGTTGTTTTGACGCAAACCAGGCAGAAGACAAGAAGTGCAAGTTGAGGCCGGGCAAGCAGTGCAGGTATGGAATTGGGTCCTGGGGCTTCTGAAGGTTTAAATAATGGGGCGGGGCATGGGGGACACGGGGGCTTTGCATGTGCAGGAAGCAGATGATGTTTGGCCCATGCAGATTTCTAGATCAGCTGGTCTGGCTTAAAGTTAAGAACATAAGAGAAGCCCTGTTAGATCAGGCCAGTGGCCCCTCCAGTCCAACACTCTGTGTCACAGAAGAACAGAAGAGAAGCCATGTTGGATCAGGCCAATGGCCCATCCAGTCCAACACTCTGTGTCACAGAAGAACAGAAGAGAAGCCGTGTTGGATCAGGCCAATGGCCCATCCAGTCCAACACTCTGTGTCACAGAAGAACATAAGAGAAGCCATGTTGGATCAGGCCAATGGCCCATCCAGTCCAACACTCTGTGTCACAGAAGAACATAAGAGAAGCCATGTTGGATCAGGCCAATGGCCCATCCAGTCCAACACTCTGTGTCACATAAGAGAAGCCATGTTGGATCAAGCCAGTGGCCCATCCAGTCCAACACTCTGTGTCACAGAAGAACATAAGAGAAGCCATGTTGGATCAGGCCAATGGCCCTTCCAGTCCAACACTCTGTGTCACAGAAGAACATAAGAGAAGCCATGTTGGATCAGGCCAATGGCCCATCCAGTCCAACACTCTGTGTCACATAAGAACATAAGAGAAGCCATGTTGGATCAAGCCAGTGGCCCATCCAGTCCAACACTCTGTGTCACATAAGAACATAAGAGAAGCCTTGTTGGATCAGGCCAGTGGCCCATCCAGTCCAACACTCTGTGTCACATAAGAACATAAGAGAAGCCCTGTGGGATCAGGCCAGTGGCCCCTCCAGTCCAACACTCTGCGTCACATAAGAACATAAGAGAAGCCCTGTTGGATCAGGCCAGTGGCCCATCCAGTCCAACACTCTGTGTCACAGAAGAACATAAGAGAAGCCATGTTGGATCAGGCCAATGGCCCCTCCAGTCCAACACTCTGTGTCACAGAAGAACATAAGAGAAGCCATGTTGGATCAGGCCAATGGCCCCTCCAGTCCAACACTCTGTGTCACAGAAGAACATAAGAGAAGCCATGTTGGATCAGGCCAATGGCCCATCCAGTCCAACACTCTGTGTCACATAAGAACATAAGAGAAGCCATGTTGGATCAAGCCAGTGGCCCATCCAGTCCAACACTCTGTGTCACAGAAGAACATAAGAGAAGCCATGTTGGATCAGACCAATGGCCCCTCCAGTCCAACACTCTGTGTCACACAATGGCAAAAATTTTATATATATATATATATATACACACACACACTGTGGCTAATAGCCACTGATGGACCTCTGCTCCATATTTTTATCTAAACCCCTCTTGAAGGTGGCTATGCTTGTTGTGAAGTTGTGAAATTGTGCGCGACTGGAGGGCTTGTAGAGTGTAGGATTTGTTCCAGAGAGGTCCAGTGACCAGGAGGAGAAAAACCGGGCAGCACAGGCAGGATGCGGCCTCTCAGTCCAGCAGTTCACCACATCCCCCAGCTGGTGACTGACTGGGGTGAGGGAATCCACAAACTGCAGCTCAGGCAGCATGGATGAAATATGGGTCTTCTTGACTCATCGTATTTTTGAGTCCCCTTCCCACTGCAACGCTCTTGGCAGAGATGTACGTCAGCAGGATGAGATTTGGGGGGGGTGGGGGAGTGTTGGGGTCTCAGGGTCCAGGAGGTGCAAATGGAAATCCCCACGGCTCTGAGAGTTGTGGGACAACCACGATCTGGCCCCACACGGTCTGCCTAGCCTACCTCGCAGGGCTGGTGAGAGGATAAGAGGGAGGAGAGAAGGGCCACCCTGAGCTCCTCGGGAGAGGCGGTGGGAGCAAAATGCCACCCTCGTTTTTCATTAGATCAGACAGGGGAATCTTCCTCTCTCAAGAGGCAGTCAGTATGGTGAGCCCAGCAGTGCTTCCCCCTCATCTTTGCAGGGGATGCTGATTAGAAGTCGGGTCCTGATCAGCGTCCCCTCTAAGCTGAGTGAGTGTGAGCTAGCTCACAGTTTTTTAACCTCCAGCTCACACATTTTTATCTTCGTTCAGGAAGGAGGGCCCCGGAGCAAACCGATTGATGCAGCAGCTCGCAACTTTAATGCCAGCAGCTCACAAAGTAGAATTTTTGCTCCCAAGATCCCGCAGCTTAGAGGGAGCATTGGTCCTGATCCATACTGGCGCCAGCCTGCAGCCCAGGGCTCACCTCCTGAGGAGGGCTGAGGCCTCTCATGGCTCTTCTGTTCCTTTCCAGCCCCAGCCAAGGACCCTGCTGCACGGCCCAGTGCGAGTTCCGGAGGCAAGGAGCCAAATGCCGGAATGACTCCGAATGTGCCGAGGAAGGGAGATGCAACGGCAACACCTCTTTCTGCCCGACCTCTGCCCCAAAGCCCAACTTGACTGACTGTAACCGCAACACACAAGTCTGCATCAACGGCGTAAGTCTTTCGACCGGCTCTCTCGGTGTGTGTGAGGACCAACCCCCCCCCCCTCACCCACCCACTTAGCTGAGCCAGCGGAGAAAACTCTGGAGTGGGGTCTCATCCTGTCCCCACCACACAGGGTTTTGCAGGGCTGGGCCAGTGTGGAAGGAGTGCTCCCGGGGCTTTAAGCAAGCATCCTAACCACATGTTTTCTGGGGACTGGAGGTGGAAGGTCAAAGAGGCTGCTGAAGATGGATCTTGTGATTTGGGGAGGAAGATGTAGGGGGAGGGGCTGTCATTTCTATATCCCGTTTTATGCCTTCCACAGGAGCAGACAGACAGGGCTTTGCTGTAGCTCAGGGGTGTCAAACATGTAGTTTGGGGGCCGAATCAGGCCCCCGGAGGGCTCCTATCAGGCCCCCAAGCAACTGGCTGTCATCTGCTTTCTTCTCCCTTTATCTTCCTTCTGCATAACAGCTTGCTTTGCCAGGCTCTTTCCATTGCGCAGCAGAGCTATTGAGCCAAGCCTCTCTTCCTTCTGTTGGCTGAGGCTCCTCCCCCCCCAGTCCCCTGGGGGGGAGGGAGGGAAGGAAGGAAGGAGCCCGAGCTTCCTTTGCCCAGTTCCCTGGATCCCATGGGAGAGATGCAAAGAAAGCACTTTTAGGACCAATGAGTGCTGATGTTTTAAGCATGTTTTAAGTTTTTAAAAAAATATATATTCGTGTTTGTCGGTGTTCTTTATAAAATTTATATCTCTGCTACCTCATCTTAATTAGGGTACACACATGGCCCAGCCCGACAGCCCAGCCCAACAAGTCAGATCCGGCCCTCATAACCAATGAGTTTGACACCCCTGCTGGAGCTGAACTGTAACCCAGCACAGTCCTCCTGGCTTTCCACCCTCCACATCTCCAGCAAGATCTGGCCTAACCTCTCCTCCCCCTCCCCCCACTGCCTCAGCGGTTGGCATGTCATTTTGCAGCTCTCTCTCCAGCTTCCACCATTTCCAGGGGGTTTTTGGTGAGGGGTTGGAAGAGGAGGAGTAAACATGAATTTTGTACTTAGATGAAATAGTTGCTGGGATTAAAAGGACTGGCGGTCTGAGCTAGTTTGTGCTGTTAGTGAGGTGCTTGAATGTGTTCATTCCAAACATCCAGTTCTGCGTGAGGCCGACCTTCCAAAGCAACTGGGCCTCTTCGTTATGAGACAGCACCAAGTCACTCTCGGTAGCAGGATGCTTGAAATAGTTTCTGGCTTCCTCTCTGTGTGGATTAGATACTTAACTGAGAGAGAGATGAAGCTTGTTTGGGTAAGAATGGTTGTTGTTTTTTTCCTTCCACAGCAATGTGCTGGTTCCATCTGTGAGAAGTACGGCTTGGAAGAATGCACGTGTGCGAGCTCTGACGCAAAGGACGATAAGGAGCTGTGCCACGTCTGTTGCATGGAGAAAAGTAAGCCGCCTTTCCTTCTGGGAGAGCTGGGTGCATAGAGTGGCCCTTGTCTCCTTCAGACACTTTCCAGAGCATAATCAAAAATGGTAGGTCAGGGGGAAAGGAGGGAGCAGAAACTTCACTGCTGGACACATGAAGCTGCCTTGCACTGAACCAGACCCCGCCCCCCCTCAGTCCATCAAGGTCCGTATTGTTTACTCAGACTGGCAGCAGCTCTCCAGGGTCTCAGGCAGGGAGAGGCCTTTCAAATCGTCTACTGCTAGATCTTTAACCGGAGATGACGGGGATTGAACCTGGGACTTTCTGCATGCCAAGCAGAGGCTCTGCCACTGAGCCACAGCCCCTTCCCAAGGTCTGCGTGGATTTTGGATTTGTTGAGTCAGTTTTTAAAAGGCTAGCCTGCCTTGTCCTTTCAGTGTCAGGAGGTTGGGAATGTAAAAATGCAGATTTAAATTTAAGTAGAGTCGGACTCAACTGTGTGACTGAACAACAACATCTGCAGATGAAATATTTTTTTCCTGCCAAAGACTTGGATAGTAGTGTTTCAGAAATGTCTTAGAATTTGGGTTTATTCCTCGTTGGAGATCTCTTGGTGTTTATTCAGAGGCTGCTGGGGGATGGGTGGGGAAGCAGATCTGGAACCTTGGGGCCCAGTACATCAAGAACCAGGAAGGCTAGTTACAAACAAATTATAGGGTCAGTTCAGGTTTATACTTACTGTTTTTAGAAATTGGCCCTATAATTTTTTCATAACTGACCCTTCTGGTTCTTGATTCGGGGGGGGGGGGTCCCCCCTCTTTTCTCTCTCCCCCCCTCCCACATCCTAATCCACTAGAGCAAACACAGGAACTGTTATATGAACATATGAAGCTGCCTTATACTGAATCAGACCCTCAGTACATCAGAGTTGTGGCTCTCCAGGGTCTCAAGCTGAGTTTTTTCACGCCTATTGCCTGGACCCTTTTTAGGTGGAGATGCCGGGGATTGAACCTGGGACCTTCTGCTTACCAAGCAGAAACTCTACCACTGAGCCACCTTCCCTCCCTAACACTTATGAAGCTGCCTTCTACTGAATCAGACCCCGCTGGGTCCATCCAAGTCAGTCTTGTCTACTCAAACTGGCAGTGGCTCTCCAGGGTCTCATGCTGAGGTTTTTCACACCTACTTGCCTGGACCCTTTTGAGTTGGAGATGCCGGGGATTGAACCTGGGACCTTCTGCTTACCAAGCAGATGCTCCTCCACTGAGCCACCGTCCTCTTGCGTTCCTCCTTTTTATTTCTGTTACCATTTGCTTCTAGTACCAAAATGTCTTTGGCCCCCCATTGTAATTCTCCAGTCCAAGCACGGACGTGCCCCCTTAAGAACAAACTGCTCTGTTGGTCCTGCTCAGGCGCTGCGCGTTTGGTGCCTTCTCGCTTTTCCTTTTCCCGGCCTGACCCCGTGTTCTGCGTCCCCCAGTGCGCCCAGACACATGTGCGAGTACAGGATCCGTTAAATGGAAGGAGTACTTCAGCAGCAAAACCATCACCTTGCAGCCCGGATCGCCCTGCAACGATTTCAAAGGCTACTGCGACGTCTTCATGAGGTGCCGGTTGGTGGATGCGGACGGCCCCTTGGCCAGGTTAAAGAAAGCCATTTTTAATCCCGAGCTCTACGAAAACATCGCAGAATGGATCGTGGTAAGTTTTGAAGAGCGGAATCTTTGCTGTGGTTCCCTTTGCCAGGTCATTTGAAAGTCAGCATATTCGGGCAAACTTGAATTTTTTTTTTTTTAGTTAGTAAAAGCAACTACTTTGACTACGATTAAAAAGTGAGAGGATGAGCAACATAGAGAGCAGTGAATTTGGAAGATGGAAAGACATATCTGCAGGTCAGCCTCTCCCGTTATGTCCCTAGGAGAGCCTTACGCTCATCTCAGCAACATCTTCTGGCGATCCACGACCCCAAAGACATCGGCTTAGTTTCCGCCAGAGCTTTTTTCGCTCTGGCTCTGTACTGATAAATGATGATACTGGATTTATATCCTGCCCTCCACTCTGAGTCTCAGAGCGGCTTACAATCTCATATCTTCTCCCCCCATAACAGACACCCTGTGACGTGGGTGGGGCTGAGAGAGCTTTTTACAGCAGCTGCCCTTTCAAGAACAACTCCTGTGAAAACTATGGCTGACCCAAGGCCATTTCAGCAGCCGCAAGTGGAGGAGTGGGGAATCAAACCCTGTTCTCCCAGATAAGAGCCCCAACACTTAACCAATACACCAAACTAGCTTTCAGATCCACTCTATGAGGTAGGTGGGGCTGAGAGAGCTCTCCCAGAATCTGCCCTTTCAAGGACAACTTTGCAAGATCTGTGGCTGACCCAGGAAGGCCGTTCCAGTTTGTGCAAGTGGAGGAGTGGGGAATCAAACCCTGTTCTCCCAGATAAGAGTCCCAGCACTTCACCACTGCACCAAACTGGCTTCCTACTGAGACTGGGGCCCTGCAGGACTCACTACGGTGCCACAGGGCCTATAAAAAGGAGCTGTTGCACCAGGCCTTTAGTTGAGGCTGCAGACATCAAATTCTATTAACCCCCCCCAGCTCTAACCTGCCCGTGGCTGGTTATCATACCCTCTGTGTTGTCATCTGTGCCGTGGGTGTGGTCTGGTCCCACCTGTTAACATCCCCGCCTCTTAAGCTTGCAGGCCATTTAAACCTGGCACCTGGAGACCGTATTGGAGTGCTGTTGTTCAGATACTGATTGGCTCAGATTTTACGGGAATTGTTTGGCTGTCTTCTCCTTTTGCAGTGACCCGCCCTGAGCCAGCTTGTGGAGGAGGGTGGGGCATAAATCACATGAAATAAAATAAACCAATAAGCAGAACTTGGCTCCCGCCGCAGTTTGTGGTAGATGGAAAGAGGGGGGCCATGCGGGAAGACTGGATTGAATAGTTTCCAAACCTTTCCTTCACCCCGAAGCCTCCTAGGCGACTCGGGCAGGTCAGGGCTAGTTGAAACTGGCTTCCCAGCGGAGGGAAGGCAAGGGTAACCGCGAACTCTGCGGAAGGTCACATTCAGTGAACACGCTTCCCTGTGTTCTGGGGGGATTCCTTTCTGCCCTGTCACCACCGCAGGATCCCTCGGGTCATCAGCCTCTGTCCTGTCCCTTGGTCCCTGAGATGCTGAGTCTTTTCTCCCACCCAGTTGTGCTCTGCTTTTGTCTTCTCCCAGTCAGGCCCGTTCCGATCTGCTCTGGCTTCCCGTTCCTGCCCAGTTGTGGCCCGTACTGTGCTGCTTCTAATGAGGCCTCTGGGGTCGTGCAGCCATCTCGGAGTCTTGCGTGAGACGGAGCCATCTGGTTTCAAATCCTCCAGTTCTGCAGCCGCTGCTGGCTTCAGGCTTCAACAGCCCCATTCAGCAGGAGGAAGGGGCTCTTGTTTCCTTGCCCTTGTGGGGCTGGCAGGGACCAGAGAATCTTGGGTTCAGAGCGTCACTCAGTGGACTTAGGCTGTCCTTAGTCCAGTTGTTCTGAGAGCCAGTTTGGTGTAGTGGTTAAGTGCACGGACTTTTAACTGGGAGAACCAGTTTTGATTCCCCATTCCTCCACTCCCAGCTGCTGGAATGGCCTTGGGTCAGCCAGAGCTCTGGCAGAGGTTGTCCTTGAAAGGGCAGCTTCTGTGAGAGCTTTCTCAGCTCCACCCACCTCACAGGGTGTCTGTTGTGGGGGAGGAAGGAATAGGAGATTGTGAGCTGCTCTGAGATTCAGAGAATAGGGTGGGATATAAATCCAATAACGACTTCTTCTTTCTCCGTCAGACCAGCATCATTGGTTAGCTGTTTGGGGTGGGGTGGAGGGAACCAGGAAAGAGGGGAAGGAAAAACAGTAGCTCAGATCATGGTTTGGGGCCAGGTCTGAGCATATATTTTGAACCTTTGCCATTCTAGGCACACTGGTGGGCGGTCCTGCTGATGGGCATCGCTCTGATCATGTTGATGGCCGGCTTCATCAAAATCTGCAGCGTTCACACGCCAAGCAGCAACCCCAAGCTGCCCCCTCCGAAGCCCCTTCCAGGTAAGTGCCTCTCGTGTCGCAGGTGCGCCTTCCCCAGGGTCCCGTCACTGAAATGTGCCCTGCGTGTGGCCCTCAGCAAGGTGGCTCTAGCCTGTGAAGGTGCGCGCTTTTGGGCACTGCTCCTCTTCCTCCTTGGTGACGCTGTGCCCTTCTTCCTTCCCGGCAGGCACTTTGAAGCGCCGGAGACCGCCCCCGACGACTCAGCCTCCGCCCCGCCAGCGGCCCCGGGAGAGTTACCAGATGGGCCACATGAGACGCTGAGCACGCTGCTTGTTGCCTTGGTTCTTCCTAGTGCCTACAGTGGGAAAAATTTCACTCCAAAGAAAACCTGCGTTTTAAGTCACTGTCCCCCGGTCTGACTTCCAACTCTCAAAGCAGGGGGAGAGAAAGGCAGGGAGGAGGCGGGCTTTCCCGGAAGCCCTTCAGTGCCCGTCTTCCCCTGCTTACAAGAGATGCAGCTGCTGGAGCGGCAGGAGGTCTGAAGCACCGTGGCTTTTCTCTCCCCTCGGCTCTCTTCACGGTTGCCTTTTCACTCGCAGGCAGGCGTGGCTCTCGTGGAACTTCCGTTCACAACCCCGAATGATTATTAAAAGTCTCTATTTTTCAACTGTCCAGGCTTAGGAAGGCAGCCCACCTCAACGTTGGAGACGTTACTTTGCCAGTGTACATAAATTGTTATATGCAGACATTGTATTTCTAATGTACACCCGTACTTGTGTGTGCAATTGTAAAACAAGAACATTGCAATATGGATGTTTCTTTGTATTATAAACCTTCTGCGCTCTTAATGAAGAAATTACTGTTTAATCGACATACTCAGGATAACAGAGATGGGTGGTGTATAAAAGGCCAGGATTCTGTGCGGCTTTAGGGGCAGGAATTGTGAATCAAATCCAGTTCTTTCTTTCTTTTTTAATTGTATCTATAATACGGTCAGAATTAGCGCAAATGCTGGTTCTGGCCCTGAAAGCCAGGGGGCTGCTCCTGGGCTGGGTGGGGAGGCAGGCAAGGGGGTGACTTGTGCAGGAAATGGGCCTTCTGGATTGGGCCCTTCGCCTCGTCACGCTGCCGCTGTCCTGGGGATGGCGTCGGCCTGAAAGTCCCCCCCCCCCCCCCCCCGTGTGGATTTTTACGAAAACTGTCTGGCTTCTGAGAGCTCTCTGCACAGAAGTATTTTCAAAAAGAAAGACTCTCTCCGCCTATGATTCTTATTCTGTTAAGCGATCAATTTTTCTTTTCCAGGCTTTGGTAGAAAGATAATGTCTTTTGTTATATTTTTCCTCATACAGTCGGTAGCTGGTTTTCTTTTGATAAGCTGATCGTCTTAATGCGTGGTAATTAAGTTCCCGGTTCTGACAAACCTGGGAGAGATGAAAAAAAACTGTGTGGATAATGATTTTTTTTTTTTAATTTTAACAAGTATTTTGGTAACCTCTCAGCATGACACTGTTGTTGTTTTTTTTGTTTTTTTTAAAGATAACCACTAAAACAAATGTATTGATGGTGGCTGCTGCTGCCAAAGCCGGATGAACTTGGTGGAAGGCGGGAAGGGGCTGGCTGGGAAGGCTTTGAGAGAGGCCAAGGGTAGCTTAAAACAGCAGGATGCGTTCCTGTCCCATCCCCCCCCCCCCCGAGCTTCTATGACCAGTGTAAATAATTGGCATTTTACAAGAGAAAAATCAAAAGCAATGTTTTGCGATAGGCTTTACTGCTATGCAGGAAATGGAAGAGGGCATTATTTGAGCTTGTGATCCGCTGCTTCTGTTTTTCCAAAAGCAATGAGCTAATTAGGGAGGCCACTGGCGATGATAGTATTTCTGGCTTTGCTTGAGAATCAGATTGATGAAGGGTTCAGGCAGGTCTGTGTGGTTTTGGGTTCCGCCCCCCCCCCCCCCCTTGTTCTTTTGGCTTAGTTTTTTTTTATTCCCAAGAGTATAAGGTTTACACACACGCATTCTCACAATGTACGCAAGCCAGCAAGGCCAAAAATGTTAGAGAATACAATGGGATCTCTTCCTTGTAAAACTTGTACAGTACGTGGTGACTTTTTTCAAAATACAGCTTTTTTGTACATGGTTTAGAGACGAAATTTTGTACACGAGAACCCCTCCCCTTGCCCAAGACCAAGAGACTAAATAATTCTAAAGGCTCTTAACTAGTTAGCAGATCTCTCGTTGTTGCTTTTAAACACATTTTAAAATGCATTTGGGTTTGCTTTCTGTTTTCCAGACTGTGCGAAAGACTGAAAGCCAGGTTTGCATTTCTAAAAACGGTGACTTTTATTCTGCAAGAGTTCTTAGTAACTTCTTGAGCGTGGTAGATCTTATGGGACATGTAAATTCTTTGCTTGTCATGTTATCCTGTGACTTGGGTGATTGGCAGACAGCTGGCCACCCTGACGGATTTTTTGGGGGGGGAGGGGAGGAGTCCAAGTTGAAATGTTTTCTGCAAAAGACAAAACTGCACTGAACTCTCCGCTCTTAAGTCAAAATGTGGTAAATTGAAAACTAAACATCCAGAGAAATGGCGATCTAATACTGCTGTCAGTTTAATGTCCACTGTGTTTTATACAGTATCTTTTTTTCTGTTCACTTTGGAAATTTTTACTAAAAAGTTGCAAAAAAAAAAATAAAGTATTGTGCAAAGAAATGTAAGGTTTTTTGAAACTTGAAAATGCATTAATAAATAGACTTGATGAAATCATTCTGAAAGGTTTCCGTGACTCTCCGATTCCGAAAGCCAGCTGGCTGCTTCCTCCTGCTGTGTCCTTCTTGTTCACTGCAACATGGCTCATCTTACCACTCTTGGTCCAGTTTACATCCGTGTTTGATTCCTGCACTGTATCCTACATGGGACTGGCCTCACAGACCGTGTGGACACTTCAGCAGGCGCCAGACGCGCTGAAGAGATTGCCCAGTGCCTGCGGAAACCTTCCCCAGTTCTAAGGGAGTTTCCACGGCTTGCCATCTGTGTCTAGGCATCCCTTGGCCATATTCCTGGAGGCAGGGCAGTTCAAGGACAGAGTCTGGCACCGCCCATGTTGAAGATGACAGCAGTTCTGTTCTGGTCCGATCCAGCATGGCTTCTCTTATGTTCTTCTGTCTGGGGCAGCGATGTTATGTATTCTTGGTGCTTGGGGGGCAAGAGTGGGAGGGCTTCTAGTGTCCTGGCCCCACTGGTGGACCTCCGGATGGCACTTGGTTTTTTTGGCCACTGTGTGTGGGACTGGATGGGCCATTGGCCTGATCTAACATGGCTTCTCTTATGTTCTTCTGTCTGGGGCAGGGATGCTCTGTATTTTTGGTGCTTGAGGGGGGGTGCAAAGTGGAAGGGCTTCTAGCCCCACTTGTGAACCTCCTGATGGCACTTAGGGTTTTTTTGGCCCTGTGTGACACAGAGTGTTGGACTGGATGGGCCGTTGGCCCGATCCAACATGGCTTCTCTTATGTCCTTATGTAACACAGAGTGCTGGACTGGATGGGCCGTTGGCCTGATCCAACATGGCTTCTCTGATGTCCTTATGTGACACAGAGTGTTGGACTGGATAGGCCACTGGCCTGATCCAACATGGCTTCTCTTATGTGACACAGAGCGTTGGACTGGATGGGCCATTGGCCTGATCCAACAGGGCTTCTCTTATGTTCGTATGTGACACAGAGTGTTGGACTGGAAGGGCCACTGGCCTGATCCAACATGGCTTTTCTGATGTTCTTATGTGACACAGAGTGTTGGACTGGATGGGCCACTGGCCTGATCCAACATGACTCCTCTTATGTTCTTATGTGACATAGAGTGTTGGACTGGATGGGCCATTGGCCTGATCCAACATGGCTTCTCTTATGTCCTTAGTAACACAGAGTGCTGGACTGGATGGGCCGTTGGCCTGATCCAACATGGCTCCTCTTATGTTCTTCTGTGACACAGAGTGTTGGACTGGAGGGGCCATTGGCCTGATCCAACAGGGCTTCTCTTATGTTGAAGACACCAACAGACTGGGAAACCTGCCTCCCTGCATAATTGTGGCTCTGGAAGTCTGCTTTCTCTCTAATGGATTCACGGTTTGTTTGTTTGTTTCAAACTGTACATTTTAAATGTTTTCTTTTTGGCGTCCAGGGTCCCTGCCAAGGAGAGGAAGCCACAAGGCCACAAGTACAGCCTTGGACGCGGTGAAATTTGCCTCTACGGCAGGGTGAGTTATCTTGCAAAGCTCTAAGTGAGCTTTCCTGCTTTCTGGAAAGTGGCCGCTAAATCCCAGCTCCTTGCATTGAAAGGGAGAGAGAGGTTTAGAAAGATGCTTAAAAGGCATTGATTTCCAAACACGCAGCCCGCCTCTCTTTCCATGTTATTATCCTGATGAAATTACCGCTCGGTATAGATTTCTGAAATGGCTCAGGAGGACATTCAGGTTGTTTTGGCGGAAAGTGCTATTTATGCTATCAGTGGGAAGAAATAAGCGGGGGGGGGGGGGCGGAGGGAGATGGGGTGGTGGGGAGGAGAGATACGGAGAACAAAGCCACGATGAATGCCTTGCGAGTGTGTGTTAAGGGAGGGGGGGGCCTTCCGGAGGCTCCTGTGCGGTATCTGTCTGTCTTGTCAAAAGATACAAAGAACTGCTAGCTCTGCAGTTATCTTGGTGGCGTTTTGTTCAGCACTTGGCTGCTCTGCGTTGCTGTGACCGTGCTGGATGTCACGATGGAGAGAGAGAGTTGGAGGAGGGAAGAGAGGTTCTGAGGAAGCCTGCTGAAGTGGCTGGCTGGTGCAGATGTGCACGGAAGCAGTTTCTGGAGCAGAAGGGTGAGATCCCTGCAGGGGAGGAGTTCTCCCCCCTTAGCTGTCCTTGGCGGAAGCTGAAAATAGCTGGCCCATGTGGCAGAGTCTGAGGTCACTTCAGGGGCACTGGGGGGCCCAGCCTGCCTTAACAGATCTTCACTTGCTTTTCCTTGGCCTGCCTGTCTCTTCTGAGAGCCAGTTTGGTGTAGTGGTTCAGTGTGTGGGTTCTTGTATGGGAGAACTGGGTTGGATTCCCCACTCCTCCACTTGCACCTGCTGGAATGGCCTTGGGTCAGCCAGAGCTCTCTTATCTGGGAGAACCGGGTTCGATTCCCCACTCCTCCACTTGCAGCTGCTGGAGTGGCCTTGGGTCAGCCAGAGCTCTCTTATCTGGGAGAACCGGGTTTGATTCCCCCCTCCTCCACTTGCACCTGCTGGAGCGGCCTTGGGTCAGCCAGAGCTCTCTTATCTGGGAGAACCGGGTTTGATTCCCCACTCCTCCACTTGCACCTGCTGGAGTGGCCTTGGGTCAGCCAGAGCTCTCTTATCTGGGAGAACCGGGTTTGATTCCCCACTCCTCCACTTGCAGCTGCTGGAATGGCCTTGGGTCAGCCATAGCTCTCGTAGGAGTTATCCTCGGAAGTTGTCCTTGAAAGGGTAGCTTCTGGGAGAGCTCTCTCAGCCCCACCTACCTCACAGGGTGTCTGTTGTGGGGAAGGAAGGGAAAGGAGATTGTGACCACTCTGAGACTCTGAGATTCCGAGTATAGGGCAGGATATAAATCCAATATCATTTTCTTCTTCTGTGGTGAAGCTGCCTCTCTGTTCTTCCTCTAATGCAGGATGCTGTGGGGGAGGGGCTGGGAACTGCCCCCCCAGCCTTCCCCTCTTGGCATCATGTTCTCATGATGTTTGATTCCCCCCTCCTCCACTTGCAGCTGCTGGAATGGCCTTGGGTCAGCCCATAGCTCTTGCAGGAGTTGTCATTGAAAGGGCAGCTTCTGCCAGATCTCTCTCAGCCCCACCCACCTCACAGGGTGTCTTTTTTTGGGGGGGGGGGAAAGGAGATTGTGACTGGTCTGAGACTCTGACATTCAGAGTACAGGGCGGACTAGAAATCCAATATCATCTTCTTCATTCTCCAGCCAAGCTGCCAAATCTAATAAGCAGGTAGATTTTTATGCCCTGCTCTGGCGAGCCAGGTTTTGTCAGACCTCAGAAGTTAAGCAGGGTCAGCTCTGGTCATTATTCTGGATGGGAGACCCCCAGGGAATACCTGGCTGAGTCGGCCCGGCTTAGAATTGCTCGTGCTATAAACGGTGTCCTGTTATTGAGTTGGTAATGAACGTTCCCTGCTTAGCAGCTCTTTGCAGAGATGCATATTTTGGAGTCCGTTTAACAGCTGATTTCACACTTCTGTATTTTTATATCCTTAGCTAACCTCCTCCTCTTGGATAGATGCAACCTGTTGTATTTTTGGGTCTTGTTTTGTTTGGTAATTCATTTATTTTTTAATTTGCTATCTACACTTTAAAAATAAATGTTCTGTAAAAAGGTTCCGGAGTGGAGTCTCAGGTTTCGGGCGGATCCCACTCACTTCTCAGTCCTCAGCTGCCCTCGGGAGCTGATTTCACACCTCACGAAGGTTTTCTCTTGCCCCGGGTAGAGGTGCAAGTCGTCAGCGCTTTGAGAACAGAACGTCATCCTAGGCAGGAGAGAGCAGAGGAAGTTAACAATTGCTTACTCCAAGCGTTTGCTAGTCATGATATTTTTCAGTCCTCTTCTGGGAGGCATCCAAAGCGCTTTATGCTTTCGAAAGCTCCCTCCCCGTTCTAAAAACACCAGCACAATAAATCGAGTAAATCTAAAAGCTCTTATCAAAACAGCACCAGCAGGCCAATTGCTGTGACAGTGAAATCGCAAGCCCGGGGCGGTGGCAGCGACGGAAACAGCGGTCAGTCCAGGGCCACAATCGAAGCAGCTGATAGCAAAAGCAATCCAAACAGGAAAGAACGTGCACCAGCCGATGAAACATGCTTAGGAGTTTTGATCAGGCAAAGGCCTTTCAGAACACTTCCAAGGAGGCAGTCTCTGACAAGGATTTCCAGAGAATGGCCAAAACCAAGAAGCCCCTGTTCTCTAGCCTTTCCCAGTCTTATTTGGACCCTGCCATCGGAAGGGCCAGGGAGGAGAACACACAGAAGCTGTCATTCCCTAAGGAAGAAGACTTCAGATTTAAACCTCGCCCTTCTCTCTGAATCAGAGACTCAGAGCGGCTTACAATCTCCTGTACAACAGACACCCTGTGAGGTGGGTAGTGCTGAGAGGGCTCTCACAGCAGCTGCCCTTTTAAGGACAGAGTCTCAGAGTGGCCTACAATCTCCTTTGCCTTCCTCCCCCACAACAGACACCCTGTGAGGTGGATGGGACTGAGAGGGCTCTCCCAGCAGCTGCCCTTTCAAGGACAACCTCTGCCAGAGCTCTGGCTGACCCAAGGCCATTCCAGCAGCTGCAAGTGGAGGAGTGGGGAATCAAACCCGGTTCTCCCAGGTAAGAATCCGTGCGCTTAACCATTACACTAAACTGTCTCTCAAGGCTTGCCCCATGGCTGTTGAGGGTTTTAAAAGTTAGGTGTCTACCTAAAATTGAGCATGGTTGCAAGGAAGGGCCCATACAACTGAGCCAGAATTGGAAATGCCACGTTCTGGCACCTTCCTCACCCTGCCCAGATTTAACCCTGCAGAACTTCTGCAACAGCTTCAGCATCTGAGCAACTTCCAAGCGTTGGCCCTCTGTGGGGTGTGCTGGTTGTGGAGGACCCTCTATTCCCCCTGATGGCTGTCCCTGGCCATGCTTACTTGTGTTGCGTCTCTCCTGCCTTGACTTTCAGGGCCTTCACGATCAGCCCCAGCGGGTGGTTCCTCTTCTGCCACGGGATAATGGTTTGCACCGTGTTCCAGATGTTTTCCCAGACTGCAGTGCCTTCCCACTTCAGTTTGATCATCATCAGCTCCCCAATATCGATATCCAGGGGGACGAGGAAGGTGTATGTTTTATTTCCACTGATGCCGTCAACTCTGGCGGCGGGGGAGAAGGGGAAGAAAAGAGAAAGGCAATCAAGATGCTGGCTGGGGTTACATCTTGGACAAGTATCCACAACACATTTTTGTTTCTTAGTTACAGCAACCAAGTCGGAAAAGAAAGCAAACATGGATGAATTCAGAAGAGAGTTCTAAAAATGACCAGAACCACCCAGGCCCTCTTGTCCTCCTCTTCCGAACCCTGAGTCCAGTTTCATGTCTCACACAGAGGCCAGCCAGTTCCTCAGTATGGCCAACAACAGGGCGTGGAGGCTGAAGCCTTCATAAGGACATCAGAAGAGCCCTGCTGGATCAGACCAGGGAGGGTCCATCTAGTCCAGCCTCCTGCCTCATACAATGGCCAACCGGGTCCTCTGGAGGGCCAACAACAGGGCAGAGAGGCCGAGGCCTTCCCCTGAGAAGAACATCAGAAGAGCCCAGCTGGGTCAGACCAGGGAGGGTCTTCAGCAGATTGCTCGCCGCTGCAGAGGCGCTGCAAGGGGCGGGCGGCGAGGAAAGGGGGGCAGGGCGGCGTGGCTGTGCAGCACCACAGGGGGCGGGGGAAATTCGGTGCCCCCACCCTTCCGGCTCTGGGGGCTGGCTCTGGGGCCATGGTACCAAGAAGGTTGGGGACCAGTGCTCTGGAGGGCCTGCATCACAGAATACAGAGGCAGAGCCCAGCAACTCACAGAGTCATGGAGAGATCTTCAACGTCGTCTTGGCTGCCTGTCAGAGAGATGGTGAGAGTGGGATCGATTTGCTTCTCCTGGAATTCGCTGATGAAATGGATCTTGAACTGGTAGTGGTAAACTGTGGAGAGACAGAGGAACAGCAAGGGGAAGCCGGGGGTCAGATAGGTGCGGCGCAGCTCAGACTCTGAGGCGCTCTGTTCTCTTCCCCATCTGTGCATCCCCCCAAACCTCTCAATTTTTTCTCCATGCTGGAAAGGATCAGACAGGCCATGCATTTGATTATTTGGCTTCCCGTGCGGAGTATGGCCATACCCAGAGCCAGTTTGGTGTGGTGGTTAAGTGTGCAGACTCTCATCTGGGAGAACCGGGCTTGATTCCCCACTCCTCCACTTGCAGCTGCTGGAATGGCCTTGGGTCAGCCAGAGCTCTCTTATCTGGGAGAACGGGGTTTGATTCCCCACTCTCCACTTGCACCTGCCAGCATGGCCTTGGGTCAGCCAGAGCTCTCTTATCTGGGAGAACCGGGTTGGATTCCCCCCTCCTCCACTTGCAGCTGCTGGAATGGCCTTGGGTCAGCCAGAGCTCTCTTATCTGGGAGAACCGGGTTGGATTCCCCCCTCCTCCACTTGCAGCTGCTGGAATGGCCTTGGGTCAGCCAGAGCTCTCTTATCTGGGAGAACCGGCTTTGATTCCCCACTCCTCCACTTGCAGCTGCTGGAATGGCCTTGGGTCAGCCAGAGCTCTCTTATCTGGGAGAACCGGGTTGGATTCCCCACTCCTCCACTTGCACCTGCTGGAATGGCCTTGGGTCAGCCAGAGCTCTCTTATCTGGGAGAACCGGGTTTGATTCCCCACTCCTCCCCTTGCACCTGCTGGAATGGCCTTGGGTCAGCCAGAGCTCTCTTATCTGGGAGAACCGGGTTTGATTCCCCACTCCTCCACTTGCAGCTGCTGGAATGGTCTTGGGTCAGCCAGAGCTCTCTTATCTGGGAAAACCGGGGTGGATTCCCCACTCCTCCACTTGCAGCTGCTGGAATGGCCTTGGGTCAGCCAGAGCTCTCTTATCTGGGAGAACTGGGTTTGATTCCCTCCTCCTCCACTTGCACCTGCTGGAATGGCCTTGGGTCAGCCATAGCAGAGGTTGTCCTTGAAAGGGCAGCTGCTGGGAGAGCCCTCTCAGCCCTACCCATCTCAGAGGGTGTCTGTTGTCGGGGAGGAAGATAGAGGAGATTGTGAGCCACTCTGAGACCCTGAGATTCAGAGGGGAGGGTGGGGTATAAATCCAATGTCGTCATCTTCTTCATGCCAGATTCTGAACTCTGCATGGAAGCGAGGTGTTGATCCTGCACAGCTCGAGTGGGAGAACTTCCTGGCAGGTCATACACTATCCCGTGACCCCTGGAACCTCTGCTTCTTTTCAGCAGTTGGGAAGAGCCGAGCTGTACAAGACTGTGGTGGAGTTTCCCCCCTCCCCGTTTGCTTCTGGGTTTCTCACATGATGTTTGCAGCGGTTGGGGGGGAAGTCATTGCAGATCACTTGATGGTGCCTGAAGAATAAGAGCCCTGTTTCCCCAATGAAAGAGAACTTTTGTTTTGCACATTGACCTTTCGGGACCTGAGAACATTCTTGGCATTTGTGGCTCCACTCCCAGCAAGCCTGAACTCGAAAGGAAGATCGGAGAGAAGAGATTGGACCTCTGGGAAGGGACTCTTGTGCCCTGCCCAAAGGACTGCTCTGTCACCTGGGAGGGGCCAGGTTCGAATCTTGCTGCTATCACACATGCCTCAATAGCAGCTGCAGAGGACTGTGAAGGAGTTTCTCATCTATTTACTGGTAGGAGCCTGGATGTGGCCAGTGGGAGAGGGGGGAAGCCAAGGGGCTCTTAGCCGTGGCTCTAAGAGGAATCCAGAACGTGCCCAACATTTGGCGCATTCCAGTTTTCAGCTGGTTGGTTTTGTTTGTTTAACTTGTATCTAGGAAGCTTCTTTGGTTCGCCATTAGGAAGAAGAGGTGGGGTGAAAGTACCTGAAGCACCACTCAAGGGAGGCAGCTTGGCATTTCTCAGCTTCCCCATCTCCAAAATGGGGGAAGGAATGCCAGCTATCCTGCCTCTTGTTCTCAGCCAAGGATGTCGAACTCATTTGTTATGAGGGCCAAATCTGACATTAATGAGACCTTGTCGGGCTGGGCCATGTGTATAAAAGAAATGGAATGCCAGGTAGCAGAGAGATAAACTTTATAAAGGACACAGACAAACACAAAAGATTTTTTAAAAGCTTAAAATAAAACATGCTTAAAACATTAGCACTCGTTGGTCTTAAGGGTGCTTTCTTTGTATCTCTCCTGTGCAATCCAGGGAACTGGGCAAAGGAAGCTCTGGCTTCTTTCTTTCCTTCCTTCCCCAGGGGACCAGGAGAGGAAGGAGCCTCAGCCAATAGAAGGAAGAGAGGCTTGGCTCATTAGCTGTGCTTTGCGATTGAAAGAGCCTGGCAAAGCAAGCGCTCCCTCCCCAAGGGAGGAGCCTCAGCCAATGGAGAAACAAGTAGTTTTGTTCTATAGCTCCTGTGCGATTGAGCAAGCCTGGCAAAGCAAGCTGTGATGCAGAAGGAAGCAAGAGGAAGGGAGAAGGAAGCAGATGACAGCCAGTTGCTCAGGGGCCTGATAGGCCTGTGGGCCACATGTTTGACACCCGTGCTCTAAACACTCCCTAGAATAACACTCATGAAAATATTTTGTCAGTGTTCAATAAACACTAAATCAGTGGGCACCATGGCTCTGCCAAGCATTTTTAGAAAGAGGTGTGGCCATGTGGGGCTTTTGCCCAGAGGGCTTCTGATTGGCCGCTGGAGACTTGATTGGCAATTTGGATTTGTAAAAACATTGCTTTTGGTAGCAGCTGCCCACACGGTATAAGGATGCTGCCTCTGGTTGTAAGCTGCGGCAGCCATTTTGTTGCTGTGCCTACCATGCTGGGTCAGAATTCCAAAGGTGCCTGTGGCTGGGAAAGTTAGCCCCCCCCCTCCATGTGTGAGCAATGCCAGGCTCCTTTTTGCAGAGGCTCACGCTGAGCACCCAGCTTCTCCCAGCACTCACCTTTGAAGGGCTTGTGGGGCTGCGTCCTGAGGAAGAGCTGCCGGCTGCTGGGCACCTTCTCCTTCCGGATGTCATAGCCGAGAGTGTTGCATCGGCTCTTGTGGCAGCTGAGGCACTGGCCCTTGTCGAAGGTCTGCATGTCTTTGCACCAGTAGCCCGTGCTCTGCTTATCACTGTGCTGGAGGGAGTCGATAAACAGGTGAACCGACCTCTCGTGGGCACACTTCACGGTCTGCGTGAGCCCTGCCAAAACACAGGGGGAAGCGGCATGCCTTAGCCAGCGGTGCAGACTTAGAGGACGGCTCTAGAGACTGGGTCACTTAAGAGCATAAGAGAAGCCATGTTGGATCAGGCCAATGGCCCATCCAGTCCAACACTCTGTGTCACACAGGGGCCAAAAAAAATTTGTGTTTGTGTGTGTATATATATACACACACACACACACACACAGCCACTGATGGACCTCTGCTCCATATTTTTATCCAATCCCCTCTTAAAGCCGGCTATGCTTGTAGCCACCACCACCTGTGGCAGTGAATTCCACGTGTTAATCACCCTTTGGGTGAAGGACTTCCTTTTATCCATTCTAACCCGACTACTCAGCAATTTCATTGAATGACCACGAGTTCTTGTATTGTGAGAAAGGGAGAAAAGGACTTCTTTCTCTACTTTCTTCATCCCAGGCATAATCTTGTAAACCTCTATCCTGTCACCCCGCAGGCGACGTTTCTGCAAGCTAAAGAGCCCCAAGCATTTCAACCTTTCTTCATAGGGAAAGTGTTCCAACCCTTTAATCATTCTAGTTGCTCTTTCTGGACTTTCTCCAATGCTATAATATCCTTTTTGAGGTGCAGTGACCAGAACTGCACACAGTATTCCGAATGAGACCGCACCATCGATTTATACAGGGGCATTATGATACTGGCTGATTTGTTTTCAATTCCCTTCCTAATAATTCCCAGTATGGCGTTGCCCTTTTTTATTGCAATCGCACACCTTCTGGACACTTCTCTTTGAGAGACTCCCAACAACAGTTCTGCGGGGCTGAGAATGTGGCCGATGCCCTGGAATTGCCTGTCACTTGAGGGGAAGGGATACTGAGCAGTATCTGGCATCGGCACTTTCTCTGTCTTTAGTGTTGTAGGAATGATCCCTGTTTGAAGTGCTGAGTGGGGCATGCCTCTTCCAGGAAGGGTGAACCGGAATCGGTCACAAATGCTGGCGTTACTGTCAGAGGCTTCCTTTGCACCCACTTCGATGAATTCCAACTTGTTGATGTTCTGAAGCTGTTATAACTGCTGTTTGGAAACAGGAAAGAGCTGATAGGAAATCATAAGGCACTTTTCTTCAATGGGATCCACACAAGCACGAGCACTTTAACCTGCCCCACAGAAGTGGGGGGGCGAAGTTACTGAAGTCTGAAACTGACATGCTTACATAGGACTGAATGGGCTGGGACTTTGGTTGTTATAATTTATTTGACAGTTTACAATTTACTGCGATAATAATGAAATAGATGTCATATTGAGATATAACATTTATTCTTCAGGCTGTTTCATCTTCGAGAGAGTTTTGGAACCAGGTTTGACAGTATCAACTTCTAGTATTTGGGACTTGGTTAATCTTCCAGTTTTTTCAGTTTGCCAATGCCCTGGAAGAGGGGTGGCCAAACTTGCTTAACATAAGAGCCACATAGAATAAATGTCAGATGTTTGGGAGCCACAAGACAGAAAGGAAGGAAAGCAAATAGATGGGGGCCAGGAGGGAAATATGGAAGAAAGCAACTTTAACTTTAAAATGCATTCTCCAAGCTGCTGACTGGCTTGGCTTGAAGAAATAATTTCGAGAAAGGCATGCCTTCTCCAAGACAGCTAAGGGGGCAGGGGGGGCTTCAAGAGCCACACAAGATGTGTGAAAGAGCCCCTCCCAAGCCACAGTTTGGCCACCCCTGCCCTGGAATCTCCTGCCACTCGGGAGGAATGGATACCAAGCAATACATGACACCTGCCCTTAAGTCCCCTGCGCTAGATCAGGCACACCTTCTGCCTTACCCCTGATGCCATACTGGACGATGTGATCGTAGACGTGCATGATGTGGCAGCCGGGCTGGAACGTTCCCCCGTTGGGATAGAAGTCGAAATGAGCCACCGGCTGCTTGATGCCGACGCTGAGGCCCATGTGCTGTTTGGTGAAGGTGTGGATGGCATCCACAAAATCTGCATCATCCGGCGACAGGCGGTCTGTCGGGGACATGCCCTCGAAGAGGGGGGCGGCCGGATCAAGACCTGCAGGAATCCAAAAGGCAGGTTGGGAAGAGGTGGGCGTTCCTGCCTACTCTGAGTTTCTGCCCCGTTTCAGGAAACAGAACTTACCGATACCTTTTGCTGGCTCTGAACATAAGAGAAGCCATGTTGGATCAGGCCAGTGGCCCATCCAGTCCAACACTCTGTGTCACATAAGAACATAAGAGAAGCCATGTTGGATCAGGCCAATGGCCCCTCCAGTCCAACACTCTGTGTCACATAAGAACATAAGAGAAGCCATGTTGGATCAGGCCAGTGGCCCATCCAGTCCAACTCTGTGTCACATAAGAACAAAAGAGAAGCCATGTTGGATCAGGCCAGTGGCCCATCCAGTCCAACACTCTGTGTCACACAGTGGCCAAAAAATTATATATATATACACACGCACACACACACATATATACACACTGTGGCTAATAGCCACTGATGGACCTCTGCTCCGTATTTTTATCTAACCCCCTCTTGAAGCTGTCTATGCTTGTAACCGCCACCACCTCCTGTGGCAGTGAATTCCACGTGTTAATCACCCTTTGGGTGAAGGACTTCCTTTTATCTGTTTTAACCTGACTGCTCAGCAATTTCATCAAATGCCCACGAGTTCTTGTATTGTGAGAAAGGGAGAAAAGGACTTCTTTCTCTACTTTCTCCATTCCATGCATAATCTTGTAAACCTCTATCATATCACTCCGCAGTCGACGTTTCTCCAAGCTAAAGAGCCCCAAGCGTTTCAACCTTTCTTCATAAGGAAAGTGTTCCAAACCTTTAATCATTCTAGTTGCCCTTTTCTGGACTTTCTCCAGTGCTATAATATCCTTTTTGAGGTGCGGCGACCAGAACTGCACACAGTACTCCAAATGAGACCGCACCATCGATTTATACAGGGGCATTATGATACTGGCTGATTTGTTCTCAATTACCTTCCTAATAATTCCCAGCATGGCGTTGGCCTTTTTGACTGCAATCGCACACTGGAGTGGAGAAGCCAAGGGGACTGTGGGCTGCAATTCCCCCCCAGCCAATTCTACCCAAACATCGCTGATATGACCCAGAGCCAGCCCAACCGGCCCTGTCTGAGGGCTCACATGGGGCTTTATGGTTTCGTGTCCTTCAGTGTTGTTCTCCTGGGGTTTGGATGCTCACAGGCCAGTGTTTTAGCCCAGGGGTCCCCAATCCCCTGTCCATGGATCGGTACTGGTCTGTGGCCTGTTAGCAACTGGGCCATGAGTTGTATAATTATTTCATTATTTATTACAATGTAGTACTAAGATGACGACAACATTGGATTTATATCCTGCCCTCCACTCCGAATCTCAGAGAGGCTCACAATCTCCTTTATCTCTCCCCCCCCCCCACCCACAAGAGACACCCTGTGAGGTGGGTGAGGCTGAGAGAGCTCTGACAGAACCTGCCCATTCAAGGACAACTCCTGCGATAGCTATGGTTGACCCAAGGCCATTCTAGCAGCTGCAAGTGGAGGAGTGGGGAATCAAACCCGGTTCTCCCAGATAAGAGTCTATGCACTTAACCACCACCACACCAAAATAAAATGCACAATTGTATTCTGAAACCATCCCCCCCCCCCCAGTCTGTGGAAAAATTGTCTTCCACAAAACCAGTCCCTGGTGCCAAAAAGGTTGGGGACCGCTGTTTTAGCCGGTCCAGCTCTCCTCTGCCCTGTCCCTCTGCCCATCTTTTCATCTGCCTGGCTCTTCCTTTGTCCAGCTTCCAGAAGAAGCCACCCTGACGCAGGATGTTGGATGGCCACAGCTATATTGTAGGACTGAATTCCCAGAAGGTAGCCTGCACTGCCCCGGAGTATAAGGCTCTGTGCTGTTACACCCAAAGCCACTGAAAGGAGGCCTTCTGTGAACTCTCTGTCCTTTGGAGAAGCCATCTCAGGTTTAGCCTGCCCTTCTGAAGGATTTTCTGTCTGCCATTTTGCCTTAGAACAGGGGTGACCAAACTTGCTTAACATAAGAGGCACATAGAATAAATGTCAGATGTTTGAGAGCTGCAAGACATGAGTGTTTGATGTTTGAGAGCCACAAGACAGGAAGAGAGGGAGGGGTGGAAAGAAAGCAGCTTTAAATACATTTTCCAAGCTAGCCAACGGGGTGGTGGGGGCTTCAAGAGCCACACAATGTGTGTGAAAAAGCCACGTGGGGCTCCCGAGCCACAGTTTGGCCACTCCTGTCCTAGAATCATAGAACCACTGAGTTGGAAGGGGCCGTAGAGGCCATCTAGTCCAACCCCTTACTCAATGCAGGGTTAGCCTAGAGCATCCCTGACCAGGGTTCCTCCAGCGGCTGCTGAAAGACTGCCAGGGAGCTGTTTTTCCCTCCGTAGCTGTTTCCACCGTTGAGCAACTCCTGCTGTAAAAAAGTTTCCCCTGCTATCCAGCTGGTACCTTCCTGCTCTTAATTTAGACCCAGGATTGCGAGTCCTTCCCTCTGCTGCCGACAGAAACAGCTCCCTGCCCTCTTCCTCTACGGGACAGCCCTTCACGTACTAAGAGAGCCATCCTGTCCCTTCTTCTCCCTCTTCTACCAGAGAACCCTCTGAAACCTGGAAGCTTTGGGTGACGAGGGGCTGACTTATCTCTCTCTTCCCCTGGAAGACTGACGCGTACTGAAGACCAGGAGCCAACCCCAAAGGGACTCACAACTGGGGTGAGAAGAACCCCAGCGTTTCCTAGTGCTTCATATGGAATTTATTTTTATTTATTTATTCCGGGATTTATATCCCGCCCTTCCCACGAGTGGCTCAGGACGGCTTACAACAAACAGTAAAACAATAAAATCGGAACAAAGTAATTACATTTAAAATCAAGCATTTAAAAACCTAAAAACCTTAACATTATTTAGCATTAAAACTATACAGTAATCACAGAAATCTAGAAAGCTACATTTATCCAGTCAAGCGTAGGCTAACCGGAAGAGGGTCGTCTTACAGGCCCTGCGGAACTGAGTAAGATCCCGCAGGGCCCTCACCTCTTCCGGTAGCTGGTTCCACCACATAGGGGCCATTGTAGAAAAGGCCCTGTCTCTAGTTGTCTTGAGACGCACTTCCTTGGGCCCGGGGACGTTGAGAAGATTTTGAGTCCCAGACCTCAGTACTCTCTGGGGAACGTGTGGGGAGAGACAGAATGTAGGGAAGTTCCCCTTTCATAGGTACTTAAATGCCCCGGTGTCCTGCCTTTAGGAATCACGGATCAGGAATACTGAATTCTTCACAGTAAAAATAAACCTGGAAGTGTCGGCTGTTTGCAAAGCAGCTGTGGGGGGCATTGCTGGGCCAGGCGTGTTGCTTTTTTCCTACCTTACCTGTGATTCTGCCAATCTTCTTCCCGCCCCCAATAAAGCTGCCAGCGAAGCCGGAGACGTGAGCCCCGAGGCTGTAGCCGATGAGGTGAGCGTTGCCTCTGGAGAACTGGACGGAGTCCTAGGAGAGGGGGAGGAAGGAATGCCTCTCAGAACGGTGACTCACAGTGATGGCGTCACCTGTCCAATGACCTGGTGGTCTGCAGAGCAGAAGGTCCCTGCCCCAAGGAGCAGTCTCAAAAGTGGGATTCCGCAGGGCCAGAATGACAGATTCTGCAGGGAAAGGGGGTGGCCCTTGGGACAAGTGGGTTTTAAGGAAGGGTCTGACGGAAGCGCAGGGGTGGTGGCATCATGTGGGGGTTGTGAAAGGCCATGCAGGGCAAAAGGGGGAGCTGGGAGGGAAGGCAGAGAGTCCTTTGGCAGGAGGCCTTTGCATGGCTCTCGGGGCGCCCTTTGCTGGGAGGAGGCTTGAGCTGCACTCCACATGGTAGAGTTTAAGAGGATATTGAAGATATTGGATTTATATCTTGCCCTACACTCTGAGTCTCCGAATGGTCACAATCTCCTTTACCTTCCCCCCCCCCCCCACACACACAATAGACACCCTGTGAGGTGGGCGGGGCTGAGAGAGCTCTCCTAGAAGCTGCCTTTTCAAGGACAAGAGCTCTGGCTGACCCAAGGCCATTCCAGCAGCTGCAAGTGGAGGAGTGGGGAATCAAACCCGGTTCTCCCAGATAAGAGAGCTCTGGCTGACCCAAGGCCATTCCAGCAGCTGCAAGTGGAGGAGTTGGGAATCAAACCCGGTTCTCCCAGATAAGAGAGCTATGACTGACCCAAGGCCATTTCAGCAGCTGCAAGTGGAGGAGTTGGGAATCAAACCCGGTTCTCCCAGATAAGACAGCTATGGCTGACCCAAGAAGGCCATTCCAGCAGGTGCAAGTGGAGGAGTGGGGAATCAAACCCGGTTCTCCCAGATAAGAGAGCTGTGGCTGACCCAAGGCCATTCCAGCAGCTGCAAGTGGAGGAGTGGGGAATCAAACCCGGTTCTCCCAGATAAGAGAGCTATGGCTGACCCAAGGCCATTCCAGCTGGTGCAAGTGGAGGAGTGGGGAATCCAACCCGGTTCTCCCAGATAAGAGAGCTCTGGCTGAGCCAAGGCCATCCCAGCTGGTGCAAGTAGAGGAGTGGGGAATCCAACCCGGTTCTCCCAGATAAGAGAGCTATGGCTGACCCAAGGCCATTCCAGCAGCTGCAACTGGAGGAGTGGGGAATCCAGCCCGGTTCTCCCAGATAGGAATCCGCACACTTCACCACTACACCAACCCGGCTCTCTGGTTTGATTCGGCCTGTAACTTGCCTTGTCCCAGACTTGGATGACCCAAACTACCCTGAGCTCAGAGGCTAAGCGGGGTCGGCCTGGATGAGTATTTGGATGGGAGACCCCCCCAGGAAGTCCAGGCACACGAAGGCCGACAGCCTCTGAACGTCTCTTGCCTTGAACATCCCAGAGGGTCACGTAAGTCAGCTGCGACTTTACAGCAAAGTAAACAGGCTGCCTTTCTGCTAAAAAGTCCCCAAAGGGTCCCATTCCAGCCGGAGAGGAGATGCTTGTCCAGTGGTGTGAATTGGCACAGATGTGACTGGCCACCCTTCACAAGCAGTGCCCCGCCCCACCTTTCCCTGAGATGCTGGCAGGTTTCAAGCTTCTGGATACCGACAGATCTCCTGTCAAATGCAAAATGTTGCCTCTCCCTTCCCTTCTCAGTTCTTTTGCTGAGAATGGCCTCGGTGAAGCTGCTGCTGTCACCTGGAAGAACCTCCCAACCACAAAGAAGCTCCGGTGAGAAAAGTCCCGTCGCCGCGCGGGTGGCCAACTCCACAAACCTTTCCCAGCAGAGCTGTTGGAGACTGGGGGGGGAGGGGAGGGGGGGGCTGTACACGTCGTTATAAACGTATTTAAAGCCCTTCTGCTCACCTCCAGCCATTCCAGGAACCGAGCAATTTCCTGGCCGACGTCCCGGGTATTCTGCACTGCGATGGGGTAATGCCGGTAGGCGAGCGTGAGCCAGTCTGCAATGATCACGTTGGTTTGCGGGTGCCGAGATTTCAGGGCTTCCGCCAGCTTCCAAATCCAGCCTTCCAGCCTTCCGTCCACCTGCAGGCCAAGCCAAGGATGCTTGTGGTGAGACCACTGGCTGACCCACCCCCAGCCTCCAAGAGGGTTACAATGGCCTTGGGGGCGGGGCAGGGAGGAGAGCTTGCTTTCCCGCCATGGAAATAAAGGATATGTTTGTTTATACCTTGCACACCTCCCCAGTGGGGACTCAAAGCGGCTTCTGTTGCTCTCTCTTCCACTTTATCCTCACAACAGCCCTGTGGGGTAGGGGAGGCTGAGAGAGCATGATCACCCAGCGAGCTCCCATGGCAGAGTGAGGATTCGAACCTGGGTCTCCCAGATTCTAGTCCAACGCTATTAACCAGTATACTACTATGAGGCATTCCCTGCTACAGGAAGTGGTGGCGGCTGCAAGCATAGATAGCTCCAAGCGGGGGTTGGATGAACATATGGAGCAGAGGTCTGTCAGTGGTTATTAGCTACAAGGTCTAGATGGAACACTCTGTCTGGGGCAGTGGTGCTCTGTATTCTTGGTGCATGGGGGGCAACAGTGGGAGGGCTTCTAGAGTTCTGGCCCCACTGATGGACCTCCCGATGGTCCCTGGGTTTTGACCACCGTGTGACACAGAGTGTTGGACTGGATGGGCCATAGGCCTGATCCAGCATGGCTTCTCTTATGTTCCTATCTCTGGGGCAGTGATGCTCTGTATTCTTGGTGCTTGGAGGGGCAACAGTGGGAAGGCTTCTGGAGTTCGTGCCCACTGGTGGACCTCCTGATGGTCTCTGGGTTTTGGCCACTGTGTGATACAGAATGTTGGGCTGGAGGGGCCACTGATCTGATCCAACATGGCTTCTTTTATGTTCCTATCTCTGGGGCAGTGATAAAGCATCTTGTTCTTGGTCTCCTTGGTGCTTGAGGGTCAACATTGGGAGGGCTTCTGGCTCTGCTGGTGGACCTCCTAGTGGCACCTGCTTTGGCCACTGTGTGACCAATGGACCAGATGGGTTACTGGCCTGATCCAACATGGCTTCTCTTATGCTCACTGCAGGCAATCGGAAGCGGCAGCAGTGGCCCTCTGATGTCCACTTTCCTTAACAGAAGAGAAAAGGGACTCACCGACCAGCCGTGGACGATCATCACCAGGGGGAGGGAGGCGTTGAAGCTGCATCTCTCCAGAGTCGGCAGCTGCTGGAACTCGATCAGGCAGCTCTCCTCTGCTGTGTTGGAGTAGAGCAGGAATCGGGTGGCTGAGCTGTGGGGGTCAGTCTTCCTCCGCAGGTGGGGCAGCTGCAGCCTCTGGGGCCCTGCAGAGAGAGTGAGAGAGAGGTGGGGGCTTCAGGTACAGCTGCCGAAATGACCTTGTCAGAAACTCCTCAGGTAGGTCAGCCTCTTTCTGTTCCAGAGTTTCTGAGGCCTGTGGTCAATCCAAAGCAAACGTTGCAACCCCCCCTCTCAGTGTTCGTTTCCTCTTTCAAAACGGGATTGACCCATCTTATCAGCTGCTGTACTTGCAGAGAAATTGCAGTGATTCCCTTGGGCAGGCGGATGTTTGGCCCTAGCACCTGCAAGAAAGCGAGTGGTCTTCTAAGATACTGTGCCTAGAAGGCTAAACGTAAGGCTCTTCAAACTGGGGGGATATGGTAGCCCACAGTAGAACATGAAGTTGCCTTCTACTGAGTCAGACCCTTGGTCCATCAGGGTCACTCTTGTCTGCTCAGACTGGCAGCCGCTCTCCAGGGTCTCAGGTTCTTTCAGCTGGAGCTGCTGGGGACTGAACCGGGGACCTTCTGCATGCCAAGGAGAGGCTCTGCCAGTGAGCCATGGCCCTTTCTGCTCATGGGGTACTGAGTAGCACTTTTCCTTGTGGACACAGCAGGGGTTGCAGTAACCACCTGAGGACATGAACCCTCAGGGACACCGTATGAAGCCCTCTGTGAACTGCTGAACAGAAGCGATTACTGCCCTTGCCAATCAGCATTTAGAGGCCTGGCAGCGTTCAGAAGACTCGGACTTGTGAGCCTGAGAGAAGTAGGAGCAGCACCCACTTAAAACACTCTTTCTCAGCCCTCGCAGAGAACCTTGGGGGGTCTGAGGCCGCTGAGAAGTCATGAGCACACCTGAGATTTAGTCCTAGAGCAGGGGGGGGCGAACTTGCTTAACACAAGAGCCTCATAGAATAAATGTCAGATGTCTGAGAGCCGCAAGACATGAATATCAGATGCTTGAGAGCTGTGAGACAAGAGAGGAAGGAAGGAAGGCAAAATAGATGGGGGTGAGAGGAGGGAGAGAGAGGTGGAAATAAAGCAACTTTAACTCTAATGTATTCTCCAAGCTGCCAGCTGGAGAAGTGATTTAAAGAGAGAGATGCCTTCCCCAAGCCAGCCGATGGGGCGGTGGGGGCTTCAAGAGCCACACAAGATGTGTGAAAGAGTCACAGTTTGGTCACCTGTCCTAGAGGATCCTGAGGGAGAAAGAGGGGTTTTTGGAATGAAAAAACTTTGGTGCCTGGGGTAGAGGTGGTGACTGGTCTGATTTGGATTCACCTGCCTCCCAGGGCAGTTGGGAGTGGAGAATGGAGTGTGCCGTCTTGGGGAGGGAGGCGTGGCTCTGTGAAAGAGCCTCTGCTTGGCATGCAGGAGGTCCCAGGTTCAATCCCCGGCATCTCTAGCTAAAAGGACTGGGCAGGAAGTGGTGGGAAAGGCCTCAGCCTGAGACCCTGGAGAGCCACTGCTAGTCTGAGTAGACAAGACTGACTTTGATGGTCTGATTCATTAGAGAAGGCAGCTTCATGTGCTCATGTAGCATAAGGGAGGGGGCATGGCTCAGTGACAGAGCACCTGCTTGGCATGCGGAAGATCCCAGGTTCAATCCCCGGCAGCTCCAGTTAAGAGGATCAGATAGCAGGAGGTGATGGGAAAGACCTCAGCCTGAGACCCTGGAGAGCGGCTGCCAGTCTGAGTAGATGATAAAGACCTTGATGGACCGATTCAGTAGAAGGCAGCTTCATCTATGTTCATGCAAAGAAGCTGTGATCTCAGAATTCCAGATGCAAAAGAAGCAGCAGCTGGAGACCTCTGAGAGGAATGCGGTGCCAACAGCTGGGCCCCTGGAACCTCGCATGGCCTTCAGCCTTCAGTGTGGCCGCTGCTGCTCCTTCTCTTGCAGGCTGCTGGGAGTTGGAGCTCAGTCTCCCCTCGCACCCTCAAGGCTCACCAGGAGTCACCCTCCTCTGGTGGAGCTTCTCCCATGATGACCCCATTCTCTCCTCTCCTCTCCCAGCTGCTGCAGCTGGAATCATTTGTTTGAAATGTGGCTTGGGGGGGAGGGTGAGGGTGCCTTGTGTCTCAGCCTGTCACAGAACCAGCTCCAACCATCCCTGGATGTTCTGGCACTTGCCTGCCTCCTGCTCAGCCCAAGTGACTCGCCTCCATTCAGCACCCCCTTAATTTCTGACACATTGGTGTGATTTACGCCCCGTTGCGCCTTTAGCGCTGCAGCCGCGCGTTGGAGCGGGAGCTGCGGGAGGCCAGAAGGCAAGCTGTGAACCGTAAACACTGGGAACAAATCTAGTCCTTTCCGAATGTTAATTAAAATGAAATTCTGGGTTAGGAATGCATTTCTTTCAGACGAGGGCTGCTTCGAGGAGGGAAGGGCCCTGGCCTAGCAATCTCCTGCAACCTCGGAGCTTCCGAGGTGCCCACTGTGAGCCCCCCGCCCTCCCAGACAGACCCATCCTTCCAGAACACTGTGCATTCCTGCCAAGCTCCACGCCCACAGGGTCCCTGAGCCTACACTGACCTGGCGAGGTAGACCCGCTCACAACAGAGCTTTCTGTGTGCTTGAGTATGCATGGGAGGCCGCAGGGCTCCAGAAGTCACCCGGCGTCAGAAGACAAACGAGCTCCTTTGCAAGGAACAGCGGAATGCTGGAAAGGGGTCTGGTGAACTGCTCTCTCTGCTGAAATGGGGACCCAGCAGGTAGGGAAGGAAGCTGGAAAGAGGTGGGTTCTCCCCCTCCCCTTTCATACATCCCCCCCCATTTCTTGTCTTAAACAGGCAGCTTTCTGCAAAAAAAGCACTTTGCAGCCAATCCCAGCTTTGCACAGAGCTTCATACTCATTCTTTGTATTTTTCTGCCTTTGCCTACAAATGGAGTGTGCGGGACAGCCCTTCCCAGAAGGCCTGGTTGCACATTTGTCTCCCCCAAGCAGCAGCTGCTAATGTTGTGGTGCTGAATCGTCTTATAGGCTGGGGGCAGTGCCTCCCTGGTTTCTGATTGGGTAGAGGCATCAGATTGGCTGCTGAGATTATCAATGGAGGGGGGCCGCAGCTCTGCTCTCTTCCTCTTCCTCTTGGTCACTCTGGGATTCCCCTTTGGAAGCCAGGCAGGGAAGTCTGTGGTTGTGCAGGCAGGCTCTATGTGGAAGTCAGCGGCAGAAGGAACGCCTCACACTCAGGGCCAGCCCAACAGGCCTTGTTGGTGACTGAAAGTGGAATGCGGGTCCCACCCCTTGGAGTAACTTTGGTCCCAATAAGCTAGTTTTGAGCCAAAATTACACACTGGCCATTGTCTTTAGAAGGCTGGAATGTGGCTGCAAGGAAGAGAAAGACTTCAGGGGAACCCACATCCTCCTCTGCTTCAGATAACCGTGCAAAGCAAAGGGTGGGGGGAGGTTCCTGGGGCAGCAAGATGGCAGGTGTCGGCCTTGGGTTCAGCTCCCTGGCCTGGGAGGGGTGCATCTGTCTAACTGGGTGCTTTACAACACACTGGATAGCGAACTTTAGTGATGGTTTGAAAGTGGATGGAAAGTGTGTCATTGCTAGGAGTGAAAGGGTCCACCACAGGAGGTGGTGGCAGCTACAAGCATAGTCAGCTTCAAGAGGGGGTTGGATAAAAATATGGAGCAGAGGTCCATCAGTGGCTATTAGCCACAGTGTGTGTGTGTCTGTGTGTATGTATACGCACATATATTGGCCACTGTGAGACACAGAGTGTTGGACTGGAAGGGCCACTGGCCTGGTCCAACATGGCTTCTCTTATGTACTTATGTGACACAGAGTGTTGGACTGGAGGGGCCACTGGCCTGGTCCAACATGGCTTCTCTTATGTTCTTATGTGACACAGAGTGTTGGACTGGAGGGGCCATTGGCCTGGTCCAACATGGCTTCTCTTATGTCCTTACGTGACACAGAGTGTTGGACTGGATGGGCCATTGGCTTGATCCAACATGGCTTCTCTTATGTTCTTATGTGACACAGAGTGTTGGACTGGAGGGGCCATTGGCCTGATCCAACATGGCTTCTCTTATGTTCTTCTGTGACACAGAGTGTTGGACTAGATGGGCCATTGGCCTGATCCAACATGGCTTCTCTTATGTTCTTCTGTGACACAGAGTGTTGGACTGGATGGGCCATTGGCCTGATCCAACATGGCTTCTCTTAAGTTCTTATGTCCAGGTGCACCCCTCAACCTCTCCCCCCGCAAAATATTTTCTATTTCTGTTTGCAAAGCAACGATGCAGCACTTGGGTTTGCTCTCGTGCTGTTTGCAATGGGAGGCCGTGGGCTTGGCCCAGCCACGCTTCCCTGCCCTCTTGTGGAGGTTGGTCTAGTGCTGGGTACAGCCAGATGTGTGTTGGAGTTGCAACATCTGGCCACCTGGGTTTGTGAAGCCGAGTGATACAGGCAGCTCAGTGGGGGAAAGGAAAGTCCAAAATGGAGGGTGTAACAGGGGCACCCAAACAGGGTCCCCCACTGTGACGGGGAAGGGGAGCAAAGCCAGGCCTGGTTCAGCTTCTCCCCAGGGGGCCCTGGAGGCCCATTTGGCTTTGACCGGACCCTAGCAGAGTTTCCTGAAGGCTGTGCCAGCAGGGCTACGCAGAGGGGCAGGCGCTCAAGGAGCACTTTCTGGGGAAGCTGCTTCTGTTTGCCAGGCATCGCTTTTTCTGCGGCACCAGCCGGCCTCCTCTGTCTGCACTCTGCGCTCACCGCAAAGGAATCCTGCGTGGAGCCAGTGCTCGTGAAAAAGCGCCCATTCAGCGCCATATCTGCATTGCAGACTCGGAGAAGGAAGAAGCGCACCGACAAGGGGGTGGGGGGGCTTCCAAAGTGAGTTTTGGAGAAAATGCTGGAATATCCCTGGCAGGGCAAAGGGGCTGGATTGCTTCTGGCGGCAAAGGCTCAGCGGTGGTGGTGGCATCGTGCAGAGGGTCAGGTGTGGGCCTCTTCGGTGAGCCAGAGGGGTTTTCAATGGCATTGGGGCTTCGTCTGGAGGGGGCTTTCTTCTGCAAGGGAGGCGGCTCCAGGGCTATAGACGAGGGCTAGCAGTGGGCATAGGTACCAAGGCCTTGCTGGGTGGAGGAGCCAAGATAGACCTGGCTTGAATGAGGGGTAGCAGTGGCAGGCAACTTCAGGCATGGAAGTTGTTCTCCCCCCAGAATATCCCAGTGCACCAGACAGGCTCTTTTCGGGGCAGACGATCTAATGATGCCCTCCCACCCTCCCTCCAGAGGTCCAGATTGCTTTGTAAACAGCTTCTCCCCTACCCGGGTGTGGCCAAAAGATGGCTCCCTGTTGCCCTTTATGGGCTGCTGTGCTCACCCTCGAGTCTGTCTCTGTTGGGAAGGGGCTTTCTGCGGAAAGCTCTTGCGTGCAGGTGAGGCTGGACCAGGAACAGAAGGGGTGTCTCCCAGGGTCCCCTCTAAGCTGCACAGTCTTGTGAGCAAAAATTCTACTTGGTGAGCTGCTGGCATGGAAGTTGTGCTCCGGGGCCAGCCTTCCTGAGCTAAGACAAAAATGTATGAGCTGAAGGCTAAAAATTTGCAAGGTAGCAGCTCACGCTAACTCAGAGGGAGCACTGGTGTCTCCCCCCTCCCCCACCGCCAGCTGTTTTGCCTCTGCCAGTCCTCTCCGGGGTACTTCCAGTGGTGTCTCTGCAAACCTTCCTGATGCCAGTTCTGTCACTGACTGCTGAAAAATGCTTTGCCTTTCAAGCGGGCTCTGGGGAAATCTCATTGGGCTTCTCTCCTGTAAACGGTCCCATTTATCCGCCTGGCCCTTTATGATGGCATCCGGGAGCACGGCCTGCTCCAGATTGGATGCGCAGCGTTCGTCTTCTGCTCCAGGGATGCCCTGGGAGGAGGAGCTCTTTTGGGGCTGGAAGCTGTCCTCTTGGAGCGGGGCCATTCTCTCTGGGGGCTGGGTTGTGAAAGAAGGAGGCCTGGAAGGGGCACCCAGGAGGGGTGGTGACAAACATCTCCCCCTTTTGCTCTGTGGAGGGTGGATGGGCCCCCTCTGGAGAGTGGATTGGATAAGCATATGGAGCAGAGGTCTATCAGTGACTTAGCCCCAGGATTTTGATGGAACTCTCTGTCTGGGGCAGTGATGCTCTGTCTTCTTGGTGCTTGGGAGGGGCAACAGTGTGAGAACTTCTAGCGTCCTGGCCCCACTGATGGACCTCTTGATGGCACCTGGGTTTTTTGGCCACTGTGTGACCCAGAGTATTGGACTGGATGGGCCACTGGCCTGATCCAACAGGGCTTCTCTTATGTTCTTATGTGACACAGAGTGATGGACTGGAGGGGCCACTGGCCTGATCCAACAGGGCTTCTCTTATGTTCTTATGTGACACAGAGTGTTGGACTGGAGGGGCCATTGGCCTGATCCAACATGGCTTTTCTTATGTTCTTACGTGACACAGAGTGTTGGACTGGAGGGGCCATTGGCCTGATCCAACATGGCTTCTCTTATGTTCTTACGTGACACAGAGTGTTGGACTGGATGGGCCACTGGCCTGATCCAACATGGCTTCTCTTATGTTCTTCTTTCTGGGGCAGTGATGCTCTGTATTCTTGGTGCTTGGGAGGGGGGGACAGCAGTGGGAGGGCTTCTAGTGTTCTGGCCCCACTGATGGATCTCCTGATGGTGCCTGGGTTTTTGGCCCCTGTGTGACACAGAGTGTTGGAGTGGATGGGCCACTGGTCTGATCTGACATGGCTTCTCTTATGTTCTTCTGTCTGGGGAAGTGATGCTCTGTATTCTTGGTGCTTGGGGGGCACAGTGGGAGGGCTTCTAGTGTCCTGGCCCCACTGATGGACCTCTTGATGGCACCTGGGTTTTTTGGCCACTGTGTGACCCAGAGTGTTGGACTGGATGGGCCACTGGCCTGATCCAACATGGCTTCTCTTATGTTCTTCTTTCTGGGGCAGTGATGCTCTGTATTCTTGGTGCTTGGGAGGGGGGGACAGCAGTGGGAGGGCTTCTAGTGTTCTGGCCCCACTGAAGGACCTCCAGATGGCACCTGAGTTTTTTTGGCCACTGTGTGACACAGAGTGTTGACTGGATGGGCCACTGAGCTGATCCAACATGGCTTCTCTTATGTTCTTCTGTCTGGGACAGTGATGCTCTGTATTCTTGGTGCTTGGTGGGCACAGTGGGAGGGCTTCTAGTGTCCTGGCCCCACTGAAGGACCTCCTGATGGCACCTGAGTTTTTTGGACACTGTGTGACACAGAGTGTTGGACTGGATGGGCCACTGGCCTGATCCAACATGGCTTCTCTTATGTTCTTATGTGACACAGAGTGTTGGACTGGATGGGCCACTGGCCTGATCCAACATGGCTTCTCTTATGTTCTTATGTGACACAGAGTGTTGGACTGGATGGGCCACTGGCCTGATCCAACATGGCTTCTCTGATGTTCTCATATTCTTATAGGCGCCGTCTGGAAAATGCTTTGGCCTGGTTGGCATCCAGAGAAATCCTTGCCTTGAAGAGTCCCTGGCTTAAGTGAGATGAAGGGGTCCCCTCTTGGCAGTACAGAAGAGCTCCACACCTCCCAGGTTCCACCTCGGCAAGAGTCCCGCCCCCCCCCCGGGAGTCTCCAGCTTGGCCCCCTCCTAGAATTTGCTCGGATGCCTCCTGAACAGACTCTTCCAGCCAGTGCTTGCCTCTTTCCGCTTGTTTAACCGAAGCAATTCCTGGGCCATGAGGAGTCACTGGGCCAAGTGCTGAGATAGGTGGGTCCCAGGCCACGCAACCCCCAAGAAGAAGCTGGCCCCTTTCGCAGTCTGAGGGCTTTATTTTTAGCCTCAAGTCCTCCCCAGCTGCAACGGGCTGCCTTTGGTTTATGGCGCTCAGAGCCTCGTTTCCCCTTTATTCATTTGGTGGCAATATTGCGAACAGCTCCGACAGCCTGTCTTTAATGTAATAAAGCAGAAGTATTTTTATGAGGTCCCTGGAACGAGGAGGCGCATACATATTTCATGGGCCCACGCTGCAGCCGCAGCCACCGGTCTCTGCAGCCAGAAGGTTGCGGCAAAAACGTCCCAGAGCCCCTTTTCTTCAGCAGAGGTCCTGGATTGAGAGGACTGCTTGGGGCGATGCCACGCAGGGAGGGGGTTGCTTGGGATCTCACACGAGAGTTCAGGGTTGTGTCTGGTGCTGCAGTGGGGAAACCTCTGCTAGGCCCAGCTGGTAGGACGATGGACTTCCATGTCTAAATCCTCTCCTGGGAAGGTTGCTTGCCAAACCATCTGTTGACACTGGCAGAATCCTAGAGGTGGAAGGGACCTCCAGGGTCATCTAGTCCAGCCCCCTGCACAATGCAGGAAACTCACAACTACCTCCCCCTAAAATCACAGGATCCACATTGCTGTCAGATGGCGATCTAGCCTCCAGAACTGCGGTGGCCAAACTTGCTTAGTGTAAGAGCCACATAGAATAAACATCAGATGTTTGAGAGTCACAAGACGGGGAGGGAGAGGGAAGAAGAGATGGATGGAAAGAAAGCAACTTTAACTTCAAATGCATTCTCCAAACCACCAGCTGGCTTGGCTGGGAGAAGAGATTTAAAGAGAGAAATGCCTTCCCCAAGCCAGCCAATGGGGCGGTGGGGGCTTCAAGAGCCACAGTTTGGCCACCCCTGCCCTAGAAGGTGCTGCTCTGCTGAGCAAGGAGGGGCAGAAGACCAAGTCCCCCCCCTCTTGACAGCCCCCCAGCCATTCCCGGGGCTTCACCGTGCCCCTGCCAATCACAGCATCCCTCCCTAACCTCACAAGGGTCTCTGGTCCCCTGACGAAGGCCACCTTTGTTGATTTATTAATGCAATTAATAAATGAAAGCTTTTTAATTTTTGTGGCAGGAGGAAGGCGGGAGAGGCTGCTTCTCTGAAAAGGGTTGGCAACAAAGGCAATTAATCAGTGCAATTAATCAGCTCATAGCGGGCAGGTTGTAGGACACGCCTGGCTCTTGGCTTTTGCAGTTCCTTCTGCTATTTCAGAAGCCATTAACTTGTAGAGGGCCTGTTGTTATTGACCTGTTCTAGAATTTCGTCCTGTTGAGCGTGGCTGGAGATGTGGAGCTGGCGGCTGATGGATGTCTGGGTGTTCCAGTGGCATGCAACACCCACCCAACAAACTTTCCTCCTCTTGAGGAGAGGAGCCTCACGAGGGCACAACACTGGCTGCTACACAGCTGACTATGAAGGGAACATTCTTGGTCTACCACCGGGGGGGGGCACTTCACTGGGCTGCCTCCCAGCTCAACCAGCCCTCTCTCAATAGTTCTGCCAAGCCACAAGGTTTTGCTCTGCAAGGGCCACCTTCCTGCCCAGCCTCTAGGGGGCACCACCGAGATCAGCTGCTTGCTTGCAGCTTAAGGTTCAGAAGAGAGCAAAACTTCCCTGTTGTTGTTCAGCCACACAGTTGAGTCTGACTCTTTGCGACCCCATGGACCACATCCCACCAGGTCCTTCTATCTTCCACCGCCCTCCTAAGTTTGCTCAAATTCATGTTCGTTGCATCAGTAACGCTGGCAGAGACAGACCAAGAGAGAGATCTTGGGGTCGTGGTAGATAATTCACTGAAAATGTCAAGACAGTGTGTAATTGCAATAAAAAAGGCCAATGCCATCCTGGGAATTGTTAGGAAGGGAAATGAAAAGAAATCAGCCAGTATCATAATGCCCCTGTATAAATCGATGGTGCGGTCTCATTTGGAGTACTGTGTGCAATTCTGGTCGCTGCACCTCAAAAAGGATATTATAGCAATGGAAAAAGTGCAGAATTATTAAAGGTTTGGAACACTTTCCCTATGAAGAAAGGTTAAAACGCTTGGGGCTCTTTAGCTTGGAGAAACGTCGACTGCGGGGTGACATGATAGAGGTTTACAAGGTTATGCATGGGATGGAGAAAGTAGAGAAAGTCCTTTTCTTCCTTTCTCACAATACAAGAACTCGTGGGCATTCAATGAAATTGCTGAGCAGTCAGGTTAGAACGGATAAAAGGAAGTCCTTCTTCACCCAAAGGGTGATTAACATGTGGAATTCACTGCCACAGGAGATGGTGGCGGCTACAAGCATAGCCAGCTTCAAGAGGGGATTGGATAAAAATATGGAGCAGAGGTCCAGCTATTAGCCACTGTGTGTGTATGTGTATTTTGGCCACTGTGTGACATAGAGGGTTGGACTGGATGGGCCATTGGCCTGATCCAACATGGCTTCTCTTATGTTCTAACGCTGTCCAGCCATCTCATCTTTTGCCGTCCCCTTCTTCTTTTGCCTTCAGTCTTTCTCAGCATCAGAGTCTTCTCCAGGGAGTGCTGCCTTCTCATTTGCGGGCCAAAGTATTTGAGCTTGAGCTTCAGCTTCAGCATCTCCAGGGAACAGCCAGGGTTGATTTCTTTTAAGATTGATTGATTTGATCTTGCAGTCCAAGGAACCCTCAAACAGCATTCCCTCTAAGCTGAGCTAGCTCACAGTTTTTTAGCCTCCAGCTCACACATTTTTGTCTCAGCCCAGAAAAAATGGCCCCGGAGCAAACTCATTTATGCAGCGGCTCACAATGTTAATGCCCGGAGCTCACAAAGTAGAATTTTTGCTCACAAGACCCCACAGCTTAGAGGGAACGTTGCTCTCAAGAGTCTTCTCCAGCACCACAGTTCAAAAGCTTCTATTCTTCAGTGCTCACCCCCCAGGTGCAACTTCGTGTGTCCCGCTGGCATGGAGGGGGTAGGGTAGGATGCAGGCGGGAAATGGTTTTGCTTTATTTCTTCTCCTCACAAGGAGCACCGCTCTGCATCTTCTTGCAAAAGTGAGCAAAGCTGTAATCCTCTTCCCTCAGCCCCTGGAGCTCCCAGGGGCAGGCTGAGGCCTTAAACCACCAGGGTCTATTCCACCAATTCCCGCTTCCATCCTGGACGGGAAGGGGGACGTCTCTGTGGCTTTCAGAGGCCTCAGCAGCAGCAGCAGCTCCCGGCTGCCTCTTTTGCTGGAGCCCTGCAGAGCTGCAGGTGGCTGTGCTAATGAGAGCTAATAATAACTCCCCTGACCTGCCTCCTCCTTGGCTGCGCAGGCTGGGAGGCTGAGAGAGGCTCGCTCTGGGCAGGGTGCGGCTGCTGAGAGGGCGCTGGCCAAAAGGGCGAGAGCGGGGCTGGGCTGAAGATGCTCTCCGAGGGCAGCCAGGGGGAGGGAAATGGCCTGGTCCTTCCGCTCTCAGTTAGTGCCCAGGGGACAGGGTCACTGGTGGGGAATGGAGGGGGTGGGGTTGCCAGCTCCAGGTTGGGAAACTCCAGGAGGTTTGGGGTGGAGCCAGGAGACATTGGGGGTGGAGTCAGGAGCAAGGGTGTGACAAGTACAATTGAATTCCAAAGGGAGCTCTGGCCATCACATTTAAAGGGACAGCACATCTTTTAAATGCCTTCCCTCCATTGGAAATAATGAAGGATAGGGGCACCTTCTTTTGGGGTTCCTAGAATCCGACCCCCCCCCCCCCCCGGGCCCAATCCTTTTGAAATTTGGAGGGTGTTTTGAGGAGAGGCACCGGATGCTATGCTGCAAAGTTGGTGCCTCAATCTAAAAAAAAAAACAGAGTCCCAGATACCCGCAGATCAATTCTCCATTATATCCTATGGGAATCAGTCTCCATAGGGCATAATGGAGTGCCCTGCCCGCTTTCTGATGACCCTGAAGCAGAGGGAGGGCCTCCAAACTGGGGGATCCCCTGCCCCATCTGGGGATTGGCAGCCCTGTGGGGAGGACAGGGACCACAGTGGGTCACAGAGCCCACCCTCCAAAACATCCATTTTCTCCAGGGGAACTGATCTCTGTAGACTGGAGATGAGCTGTAATTCTGGGGGGGTCCCCAGGTCCCACCTGGAGGCTGCTGGCATCCCTTCAAGGGGACAAGGAAAGTAAGGCTGAATTTCAGTGACTGTCCTAAGAGCTACATTATAAGAACACAAGAGAAGCCTTCTTGGATCAGGCCAGTGGCCCATCCAGTCCAACATTCTGTGTCACAGAAGAACATAAGAGAAGCCTTCTTGGATCAGGCCAGTGGCCCATCCAGTCCAACATTCTGTGTCACAGAAGAACATAAGAGAAGCCTTCTTGGATCAGGCCAGTGGCCCATCCAGTCCAACATTCTGTGTCACAGAAGAACATAAGAGAAGCCTTCTTGGATCAGGCCAGTGGCCCATCCAGTCCAACATTCTGTGTCACAGAAGAACATAAGAGAAGCCTTCTTGGATCAGGCCAGTGGCCCATCCTGTCCAACATTCTGTGTCACAGAAGAACATAAGAGAAGCCTTCTTGGATCAGGCCAGTGGCCCATCCAGTCCAACATTCTGTGTCACAGAAGAACATAAGAGAAGCCATGTTGGATCAGGCCAGTGGCCCCTCCAGTCCAACATTCTGTGTCACATTAGAACATCAGATAAGCCATGTTGGGTGCCAGTGGCCCATCCAGTCCAACACTCTGTGTCACATTAGAACATCAGAGAAGCCATGTTGGGTCAGGCCAGTGGCCCCTCCAGTCCAACACTCTGTGTCACATTAGAACATCAGATAAGCCATGTCGGATCAGGCCAGTGGCCCATCCAGTCCAACACTTTGGGTCACATAAGAACATAAGAGAAGCCATGTCGGATCTGGCCAGAGGCCCATCCAGTCCAACACTTTGGGTCACATAAGAACCTAAGAGAAGCCCTGTTGGATCAGGCCAATGGCCCATCCAGTCCAACACTCTGTGTCACAGAAGAACATAAGAGAAGCCCTGTTGGATCAGGCCAATGGCCCATCCAGTCCAACACTCTGTGTCACAGAAGAACATAAGAGAAGCCCTGTTGGATCAGGCCAATGGCCCATCCAGTCCAACACTCTGTGTCACAGAAGAACAGAAGAGAAGCCCTGTTGGATCAGGCCAATGGCCCATCCAGTCCAACACTCTGTGTCACATAAGAACATAAGAGAAGCCATGTTGGATCAGGCCAGTGGCCCCTCCAGTCCAACACTCTGTGCCACAGAAGAACATAAGAGAAGCCCTGTTGGATCAGGCCAGTGGCCCATCCAGTCCAACACTCTGTGTCATTCACTAGCCAAAACCCAGGTGCCATCAGGAGGTCCACCAGTGGGGCCAGGACACTAGAAGCCCTCTCACTGTGCCCATTCAAGTATCAAGAGCATCTGTAGAGCATCCCTGCCCCAGATGGAGAGTTCCAACAATACGCTGTGGCTAATAGCCACTGATGGACCTCTGCTCCAGATGTTGATCCAGTCCCCTCTTGAAGCTGGCTATGCTTGCAGCCACCAAGATTCACGGAGTCCAATGATACAAGACAGTTGAGTTTCATGGTTGGAACCCCGGAGGTCAGTTTGGCTTCTCAAAAGCCCCCCCCCCCCCTGCTTGTGTCCCAGTACTGGGGGAGGGATTTTTAAAACTCTCTTCTACACCCACCCACCCCACAAAGATTTCCCTGATTGAAACTGATGTAAGGAAGGAAAAGACCGTTGTGGGAAGTTACTGCTGGATCCCTGCTGAACAGCCCCTGCTGGGGATCCGGGCCGCTTCTCCAGCGGCTAAGAGGCACTGAGACACAGCATTGTGGGTAGAATGTTGGACTAGGACCTGAGAGTCCCAGGTTCGAATCCCCACTCTGCCCTGGAAGCTGGCTGGGTGGGTGACCTTGAGCCAGTCACATCTACTCCCAGCCCTGATCTCCTTCACAAGGTTGGTGTGAAGGTAAAATGGAGGAGAATGATGAAAGCCATTTTGGGCTTCCCCTTGGGGAGAAACGAAGTAAGTAAACACATGTAAAATGCCCTCCTGCTGCAGAAGAAGCCAACACATCCCAATGTGGAATACCTTTGACCCAGCTGTTTTGTCACTTTTGTGTTGAATTTGGCTGGCCGATCCGAAGGGCACGTTCTGAGCAGAAGCAAACATTGGGGAGGATTTTGTTTGTCAAGAATGCATCAGCTTCAATGGGCAGGCGAAGCTCCCGAAGTCAGGGGTCTGCTCTTCTGCCCCACGGAGACCTTTGTGGCTGGGGGCTCAGAGAGCAAAGATATGGACCGCCTGCTTGGCATGCATGATTTGCTTCTTAGATTTGCTTCCTGCCAAAGGCTCTTGGCTAGGAGAGAAGGCCCCTCCCAGAAATCCCAAACAGACCCCGTCAATCAAGCAGACCATTCGGACCCAGGCAAGACGGACGAGTGGTCTGACTTGGGGGAGGCCTTCAGAAGACCCCTTTAGGCAATGGGTGTCGGGTGCCACCTGAGCAAAGGCAGGAAATAGCTGAGCGCCTCCCTCATGTCTGGTTCCTCTGGATGAGGCCATCTGACAGAGGGTGGGAAGTATCCTGGCCGTACCAGGTCAGTCTCCCTGAGCATCGCTTTGCATTGAACTCTGACAGTCCACACAGCATCAAATGTTTGCTCTCCAGTGCCAGTTGGGGACAGGGAGAGAAGCTCTGCCTTGCAGGGCCCAGCTCACCCAGAGGTTCTTCTCAGCCCGTCTGGAGTAGTGGTGAAGTGCACAGACTTTGATCTTTGGTTTGGTTCCCCGCTCCTCTTCCACTCGCAGCCAGCCACAGTTCTCGAAAGAGCTCTCTTAGTCCCACCTACCCCACAGGGTGTCTGTTGTGGGGAGAGGAAGGAGATTGGAAGCTGCTCTGAGACTCCCAAGTGAAGGGTAGGGTATAAATCCAATTCTCCTCCCCCTCCTTCTGTGCTGGGCGTTCTGCTGCCAGCTCCCTGGAGTCTTGGGCAGGCCCAGGCTGTGGATCAGGTCTGTGCAGGCAGAGTTTTCTCACATGAGAAGGAATGGCAACTGGCTTTTTCACATACACTCCCACAATGAGGACTGGCAAAGTGTCTTCCACACCAGCTTGTGAAAGTGTGAGCTGATCGGATAACTTCCACTGGAACATCTTTTATTTTTTTCATGTGTCTCTGTCTCTCTTTCTCCCCACTTGGGTTTTTTTTCCCCTTGGTACAGACCAGACTGTCTTGTCTATCTAAGTTTTGTGGGTGTCGCTCACAAAAAGTTTTGTGGGTTCCGCCACTAAAACTCACTTTTGCCTGTCTGTAGCTCTTGCAAGATGGCCCCAACAGTCTTGGAGCAGAGGTCCATGAGTGGCTCTTAGCCACAAGGGAGAGATGGAACACTCTGTCTGGGGCAGGGATGCTCTGCCTTCTTGGTGCTTGGAGGGCAACAGTGGGAGGGCTTTTGGAGTTCTGGTCCCTCTGGTGGACCTCTTGATGGCACCTGGGTTTTGGCCCCTGTGTGACACAAGAGTGTTGGACTGGATGGGCCACTGGCCTGATCCAACATGGCTTCTCTTATGTTCTTATGTCACACAAGAGTGTTGGACTGGAGGGGCCATTGGCCTGATCCAACATGGCTTCTCTTATGTTCTTATGTGACACAGAGTGTTGGACTGGATGGGCCACTGGCCTGATCCAACAGGGCTTCTCTTCTGTTCTTATGTGACACAGAGTGTTGGACTGGATGGGCCATTGGCCTGATCCAACAGGGCTTCTCTTATGTTCTTTTGTCTGGAAGCAGCGATGCTCTGTCTTTTTGGTGCTTGGGGGGGCAACAGTGGTGGGGGGGTTTCTGGAGTTCTGGCCTGCTGATGGACCTCCTGATGGGACCTGGGTTTCTGGCCACTGTGTAACACACAGTGTGGGACTTTATGGGCCACTGTCCTGATCCAACAGGGAGAGCCAGTTTGGTGTAGTGGTTAAGTGCGCAGATTTTTATCCGGGAGAACCAGGTTTGATTCCCCACTCCTCCACTTGCAGCTGCTGGAATGGCTTTGGGTCAGCCATAGCTTATCGCAGGAGTTATCCTTGAAAGGGCAGTTGCTGTGAGAGCTCTCTCAGCCCCACCCACCTCACAGGGTGTCTGTTGTGGGGGAGAAGACATAGGAGATTGTAAGCCGCTCTGAGCCTCTAATTCAGAGAGAAGGGCAGGGTATAAATCTGCAATTCTTCTTCAGTGATGTTTTCTGTATTCTTGGTGCTTGGGGGGAGCACAGTGGGAGGGCTTCTAGTGTCCTGGCCCCACTGGTGGACCTCTGATGGCTCCTGGGGTTTGTCCACTGTGTGACACAAATTGTTGGACCAGATGGGCCATTGGCCTGATCCAACATGGCTTCTCTTATGTTCTTACGTGACACAGAATGTGGGACTGGATGGGCCATTGGCCTGATCCAACATGGCTTCTCTTATGTTCTTATGTGACACAGAATGTTGGACTTGATGGGCCACTGGCCTGATCCAACATGGCTTCTCTTATGTTCTTACGTGACACAGAATGTGGGACTGGATGGGCCATTGGCCTGATCCAACAGGGCTTCTCTTATGTTCTTATGTGACACAGAGTGTTGGACTGGATGGGCCATTGGCCTGATCCAACAGGGCTTCTCTTATGTTCTTATGTGACACAGAATGTGGGACTGGATGGGCCCTTGGCCTGATCCAACATGGCTTCTCTTATGTTCTTACGTGACACAGAATGTGGGACTGGATGGGCCATTGGCCTGATCCAACATGGCTTCTCTTATGTTCTTATGTGACACAGAATGTTGGACTTGATGGGCCACTGGCCTGATCCAACATGGCTTCTCTTATGTTCTTACGTGACACAGAATGTGGGACTGGATGGGCCATTGGCCTGATCCAACAGGGCTTCTCTTATGTTCTTATGTGACACAGAGTGTTGGACTGGATGGGCCATTGGCCTGATCCAACAGGGCTTCTCTTATGTTCTTACGTGACACAGAATGTGGGACTGGATGGGCCCTTGGCCTGATCCAACATGGCTTCTCTTATGTTCTTACGTGACACAGAATGTGGGACTGGATGGGCCATTGGCCTGATCCAACATGGCTTCTCTTATGTTCTTACGTGACACAGAATGTGGGACTGGATGGGCCCTTGGCCTGATCCAACATGGCTTCTCTTATGTTCTTACGTGACACAGAATGTGGGACTGGATGGGCCATTGGCCTGATCCAACATGGCTTCTCTTATGTTCTTTTGTGACACAGAGTGTTGGACTGGATGGGCCATTGGCCTGATCCAACATGGCTTCTCTTATGTTCTTTTGTCTGGGGACAGCAAAGGGAAGGGAAGACCTGGGGTGTGCTTTGGAACTTGCTTCTCGGCTTTGTTTGCGCTCAAAGGGGCTGCTGTGGGGGGGGGGCTGCAATGTTGTGCCCCCCCAATTCTTGTGATAGGGCTGACAATCCTCAGGTGGGGGCATGGGATCCCCCGGTTTGGAGGCCCTCCCCCCACTTCAGGGTCATCAGAAAGCGGGGGGAGGGAGGGAAATGTCTGCTGGGAAGTCTATTATTCCCTATGGAGATTTATTCCCATAGAAAATAATGGAGAATTGATCCGCGGGTATCTGGGGCTCTGGGGGGTGGCTGTGTTTTGAGGTAGAGGCACCAAATTTTCAGCACAGCACCTAGTGCCTCTCCCCAAAATACCCCCCAAGTTTCAAAACGATTGGGCCAGGGGGTCCAATTCTATGAGCCCCAAAAGAAGGTGCCCCTATCCTTCATTATTTCCTATGGAAGGAAGGCATTGAAAAGGAGTGCGGTCCCTTTCAATGTGATGGCCAGAACTCCCTCTGGAGTTCAATTATGCCTGTCACAGCCTTGATCTTGGCTCCACCCCTAATGGCTCCACCCCCAAAGTCTCCTGGCTCCACCCCCAAAGTCCCCAGATATTTCTTCAATTGGACTTGGCAACCCTAGCTCGTGACACCTTGGAGAGGAGGCAGCCGCTGGGAGGCCTGCCTTCCTTGGCAGTCCAGTTGCCTTTCCCTGTCCTCGGAGTTTGCAAGGAGTTGCATTAGCCGTCAAGAAGTGGCTGAACTTAGGTGTGCCAGCTCCACAGGAATGTCTGGAGATTCAGGGAGGGCAAGGACCTCAGAGAGATACAAGGCCAAAGAGTCCGCCGTCCACAGCAGCCATTTTCTCCAGGGGGGTTGATCTCTGTAGTCTGGAGAGGAGCTGGAATCCCAGGAGACCTCCACAGCCCACCTGGAGGTTGGCAACCCCAGAAATGCAGGCTACTCATTCGAGCGATCCATCTGTGGCCCCCTCCCTTGGTCCTGGATCCTGCCCTTGGACTGGTTCCCAACACAGCAGGCTTGGAAGAGGCCCATTTCTGCAGGGTGTCTTTCCCACCCAGGCGTCTGACCTTGCTGTGTAAGACCGGAAAGTACCCTGCGGTCTGGGAGTGATGGATTTTTTTTGGGTGGGGGGAGGTTGTCAGCAGACAAGCTGAAGCATTGTGAGTTGCAGAGGGAGGGGTCTTGGGGAAGGAGCTATTTTGAGCCGCGCTTGTTGTCAGCAATGATTGCTGTGCTTATTAACACCGGGCCTCCTTCGTTTTTACAAAAATGCACCTTTGAGGATAGAAGCCCCCCATGCTGGAAGTCACAGAGGAGTAATGGTGACGGGGTTGTGATCAAGAGGAGAGCAGATTGCGATGTTAAAACAACCCCGGAGCAAGCCATGTTGAGTGGCCCCTCTTGACTTCTGTGTGGCCGGCTGCACTGGAAGCTCATGACCGCTTTGACCTGACTGACAGCTATCAGTTCTAACACTGATGCAGTCCAGCCTCCTGTCACACAGTGGCCAAGCAGTTCCTTTAGAGGGCCAACAACAGGGCAGAAAGGCCGAGGCCTTCCCCTGAGAAGAACAGCAGAAGAGCCCTGCTGGGTCAGACCAGGAAGGGTCCATCTAGTCCAGCCTCCTGTCTCACACAGTGGTCATTCAGTTCCTCTGGAGGGCCAACAACAGGGCAGAAAGGCCGAGGCCTTCCCCTGAGAAGAACAGCAGAAGAGCCCTGCTGGGTCAGACCAGGGAGGGTCCATCTAGTCCAGCCTCCTGTCTCACACAGGGGCCAGCCAGTTCCTCTGGAGGGCCAACAACAGGGCAGAGAGGCTGAGGCCTTCCCCTGAGAAGAACATCAGAAGAGCCCTGCTGGATCAGACCAGTGGTCCATCTAGTCCAGCATCCTGTCTCACTCAGTGGTCAACCAGTTCCCCCAGAACCTTTCACTAGCCAAAAGTGAGGGCCAGTTCAGATAAATAAGCAGATGCAAACTTTTTCAGAACAGTACCTATCAAAGCCAGCACACACGTTAGTACCTCAAAAAGCCAACTCCTGATAAAGGAGCTTCAGAGAGCAGCCGTCTTACTCTGCAGTTGGATTTGAATTCAGGACCACCCTGGAGACTTGCAACAGTTTCAGAGCACACCCTTCAAGAGCCAAAGAGCCCTTTGTCCTGAGAAACGAGAGGGAGAGACTGGGGCCTGGGTGGGGGCTGGGTTCAAGTTCTACCTCTGCCAAGGACTCATTCAGTTCATAGACTCATAGAATCGTAGAGTTGGAAGGGACCTCCAGGGTCATCTAGTCCAACCCCCTGCACAATGCAGGAAACTCACAAATACCTCCCCCTAAATTCACAGGATCTTCATTGCTGTCAGGTGGCCATCCAGCCTCTGCTTAAAAACCTCCGAGGAAGGAGAGCCCACCACCTCCCGAGGAGGAAGCCTGTTCCACTGAGGAACCACTCTTAACAGTCATAGAATCATAGAATTGGAAGAGACCTCCAGGGTCATCTAGTCCAACCCCCTGCCCAATGCAGGAAACTCACAAACCCCTCCCCCTAAATTCACAGGATCCTCATTGCTGTCAGAGGGCCATCTAGCCTCTGTTGAAAAACCTCTAAGGAAGGAGAGCCCACCACCTCCGAAGGAGGAAGCCTGTTCCACTGAGGAACTGCTCTAATTGTCAGGAAGTTCTTCCTAATCCTAGAGTTGGAAGGGACCTCCAGGGTCATCTAGTCCAACCCCCTGCACAATGCAGGAAACTCACAAACACCTCCCCCTAAATTCACAGGATCTTCATTGCTGTCAGACGGCCATCTAGCCTCTGTTGAAAAACCTCCAAGGAAGGAGAGCCCACCACCTCCCGAGAAGGAAGCCTGTTCCACTGTTCCTTGGCGGCTGCTAAACCCCTCCATTCATAATTAACGAGGGCGAATTCTTCATGGATTCCAGCTAGTATTTCTTATTTGCAGGTTTGGGAATAATTGAATCAAGAGCCTCCAGACCCGGGGTAGAAATTAAATCGCGCCATTCATAATTAACCAGGGTGAATATTTCATACATTCTAGCTAGTTGGGGTTTTTTTTTATTATTTGCAGAGTTTAGAATAATTGAATGTGGAGTCGGGAGGCCGGGAAGGAAAAGAACTGAATGGCAAATTCAGCCGAGTTTAATTAATTCAGCTCGCCTCTCTTGCTTCTGGAATAGGAGGGGGAGAGGAGTGAACTGCCGGCGTCTGAGCAGAACTGTACGCTGCAAAGATCTCCAGCAAACAAGACATTTTGTCGTCTGCTTGGCCTCTGAATTCCCAGAGCTGTCTGGTGAGAAGAACCTTGCATCGCAGTGTCTGTTGGTGTTAACTGTAGGAGGCTGAGCCCCAGATTCAAGGGTCGCTTTCATCCTAAACCGGGCCAGTCGGCTTGCGCCTTCCCGGTCCTCCGGCAGAATAGATCTCCACTTCTTGGAACCAGAATGCTCTTTTCAGGTGAATGAAGCCAAGAAAGAGCCCCACCTGCTGAGGGGTTGTTTTGAAAGATGGAGAATGCAATCCAGGGGTGTACATTTCATTAGCCACTGTGATTTCCTGGGAAATGCAGTAATTGTGCCACTGATTTGACAATGCAGAAGAAGGATTTATACCCCACCTTTCACTAGCCAAAGGAGTCTCAGAGCAGCTTACAAATCTCCTTTCCCTTCCCCTCCCTGTGAGGAAGGTAGGGCTGAGAGAGCTCTCCCAGAAGCTGCCCTTTCAAGGAAAGCTGTGAAAGAGTTATGGCTGACCCAAGGCAATTCCAGCAGGTGCAAGTGGAGGAGTGGGGAATCAAACACGGTTATCCCAGATAAGAGAGCTCTGGCTGACCCAAGCAGGCCATTCCAGCAGGTGCAAGTGGAGGAGTGGGGAATCAAACCCGGTTCTCCCAGATAAGAGAGCTCTGGCTGACCCAAGGCCATTCCAGCAGGTGCAAGTGGAGGAGGGGGGAATCAAATCCGGTTCTCCCAGATAAGAGAGCTCTGGCTGACCCAAGGCCATTCCAGCAGGTGCAAATGGAGGAGTGGGGAATCAAACCCGGTTCTCCCAGATAAGAGAGCTCTGGCTGACCCAAGGCCATTCCAGCAGCTGCAAGTGGAGGAGTGGGGAATCAAACCCAGTTATCCCAGATAAGAGAGCTCTGGCTGACCCAAGCAGGCCATTCCAGCAGGTGTAAGTGGAGGAGTGGGGAATCAAACCCGGTTCTCCCAGATAAGAGAGCTCTGGCTGACCCAAGGCCATTCCAGCAGGTGCAAGTGGAGGAGTGGGGAATCAAACCCGGTTCTCCCAAATAAGAGTCCACACACTTAACCACTACACCAAACTGGCTCTTGAGGGCAAGGATCTGCAGAACCCTTTTTGGCATTTAACACATTCTGCTAAAGGGGCACACGGTTCAGATGAAATGCAACTTTTCCATTCCTGTTCTATTTATTATTTATTTCATTTATATCCCGCCCTCCCCCACCACGGCAGGCTCAGGGCGGCTAACAACATTCTACAATCATACAACAACAAGTAAAACCTTAAAATTACAATATAGAGCAATAAAACATTAAAATATTAACTTAAAACCAATCCAATAATACAGTTGTGATGCGGTATAGATCTTTAGACCGCATTGGCGGACCCTTGGTTACCGTTTTTCCTAGCAGTCCGAGTATGCTAATTTAAAAAGGGTGGTCTTGCAGGCCCTGCGGAACTGTTCAAGGTTCCGCAGGGCCCGCACCTCCTCTGGGAGTCGGTTCCACAGGGTAGGGGCCGCGATCGAAAAGGCCCGTGCTCTGGTACTCTGATATTTAATTTCCTTCGGCCCAGGGACAGTCATTAGGTTTTTCCCGGTTGACCTCAGTGCTCTCTGGGGTTCGTATGGGGAAAGACGGTCCCTCAGGTAGCAGAAGACCCAAACCACACCCACATTGGCCTCTGGAGCGCTGACCTGAATAGCCCAGGCAAGCCCAGTCCCATCAGGTCTCGGAAGCTAAGCAGGGTCGACTCTGGCAAGTACTTGGAATACCAGCAGTGGGGAGGCTGGGCAGGCTCTATTCAGCCACCTCCCAGAATATCCTGCAGGACCGCAGCAGGTGTCAGTCACCAGAGGTCGCCATGACTTCCAGGTGTACATGTGCGCTCATTATAAAACAGGAGGAGGGCCTTGCCACCCTATGGATGGCCAGAGCTGGCTTCAGGTTTGGGGAAGGGGAGGCCACCATGTGTGACCACAGCAGAGGCAAGCTCTGAAGCGGAATGTTCCTGACTCAGCCACATATGCCAGCGAGCTTTGCTAGGAGAGCTCTCTGCTAGTCCAGAACCACCAGGATTGTAGCTCTTCCACCTGCGGACATGGTCATTTCCCCCTAGAGCAGTTAACACCGCAGTTCATCCAGCCGCCTTTATGCAATGCATGCAGATCCCCCCCCCCTTCACTCGAGGAAGGAGCAGTGAGGTCTAGCAGACCTTGGGTATCTCTATGTGCTCTCCAATAGCATTGGGAAAAGTCCAGAAAAGGGCAACTAGAATGCTTAAAGGGTTGGAACACTGTCCCTATGAAGAAAGGTTAAAACGCTTGGGGCTCTTTAGCTTGGAGAAACGTCGACTGCGGGGTGACATGATAGAGGCTTACAAGATTATGCCTGGGATGGAGAAAGTAGAGAAAGAAGGACTTTTCTCCCTTTCTCACAATACAGGAACTCATGGGCATTCGATGAAATTGCTGAGCAGACAGGTTAAAACAGATAAAAGGAAGTACTCCACCCAAGGGGTGATTAACATGTGGAATTCACTGCCACAGGATGTGGTGGCGGCTACAAGCATAGCCAGCTTCAAGAGGGGGTTAGATAAAAATATGGAGCAGAGGTCCATCAGTGGCTATTAGCCACAGTGTGTGTGTGTGTGTGTGTATATATTGTCCACTGTGTGGCACAGAGAGTTGGACTGGATGGGCCATTGGCCTGATCCAACAGGGCTTCTCTTATGTGACACAGAGTGTTGGACTGGAGGGGCCACTGGCCTGATTCAACTTGGCTTCTCTTATGTTCTTATGTGACACAGAGTGTCAGACTGAAGGGGCCATTGGCCTGACCCAACATGGCTTCTCTTATGTTCTTCTGTGACACAGAGTGTTGGACTGGAGGGGCCATTGGCTTGATCCAACAGGGCTTCTCTTATGTGACACAGAGTGTTGGACTGGAGGGGCCATTGGCCTGATCCAACAGGGCTTCTCTTATGTGACACAGAGTGTTGGACTGGATGGGCCATTGGCCTGATCCAACATGGCTTCTCTTATGTTCTTATGTGACACAGAGTGTTGGACTGGAGAGGCCATTGGCCTAATCCAACATGGCTTCTCTTATGTTCTTATGTGACACAGAGTGTTGGACTGGAGGGGCCACTGGCCTGACCCAACATGGCTTCTCTTATGTCCTTATGTTCTCGCTTTGGGGAGGGGCCCCTGCTGGCTACTCCTCCCCAGGAAGGAGCGTGCCCAGTGGTTTCTCGTTGCCCCACCCCTCAGGCAGCCGTTCCCTGCTGCAAGGCAAGCAGTAGCCAGTGTGGCTGTCAGCCTCCCCCACCCACCTGCCATGGTCTGCACTGGTTTGTTTTAATAATAATAATAATAATATTTTATTTTTATATCCCGCCCTCCCCGCCAGGCGGGCTCAGGGCGGCTAACAGACATGGGAGTCCCATGATTCACATAATACAACATAACAGACATGGGAGTCCCATGATTCACATAAAACAACATAACAATTTAAATATATCAATTACCAATAAGTTATTTAAAATAAGTAAAACATATAAAATAGGTGCTAAAATGCTGTAGTCGTAATGTACACAAGATGGCTAGATGTCCGCTCGTTAAGTTAATCAGGTTCTATCTTGAAAGCCAGCTGGAAAAGAAATGTTTTGCAAGCCCTGCGGAATTGGTTCAGGTCCCGCAGGGCTCGCACCATCTCTGGAAGGTCGTTCCACCAACGAGGGGCTATCACCGAGAAGGCCTGCTCCCTAGTAGCCTTCAACCTAACTTCTCTTGGCCCAGGGATTGTTAGTAAGTTCTGAGAACTAGACCTCAGTGCTCTCTGGGGCACATATGGGGAGAGGCGGTCCTTTAGGTAGGCAGGTCCTCGGCCATATAGGGCTTTAAAGGTAATAACCAGCACCTTATAGCGAACACGGTATACAACCGGCAGCCAATGCAGGTTCCGCAGCCCAGGCCGCGCAGGCTCCCACCGTGGTAGTCCCTCCAGCAGCCTGGCCGCCGCGTTCTGGACTACCTGAAGTCTCCGTGTTCGGTACAAGGGCAGCCCCATGTAGAGGGCATTGCAGTAGTCTAACCTTGAAGTGACCGTTGCGTGGATCACAGTTGCTAGGTCGGTGCGCTCCAAGAAGGGAGCCAACTGCCTCGCCCTCTTGAGATGAAAGAAGGCGGATCTAGCAGTGGCGGCTACCTGGGCCTCCATTGATAAGGAGGACTCCAGTAGCACTCCCAGGCTCTTGACTTTGCGCACCGGTATCAGTGGCGCACCGTCAAAGGCCGGTAAAGTAATCTCCCCTCCTGGTCCGCCGCGGCCCACGCAAAGGACCGCAGTCTTCGCCGGATTCAACTTCAGCCCGCTCAGCCTGAGCCAGTCAGCCACGGCTTGTAATGCCCGGTCCAAATTTGTAGGGACATCACCAGCCCGGTCGTCCATCAGTAGATAGAGCTGGGTGTCATCTGCATATTGATGACAGCCCAGCCCATACCTCCGTGCAATCTGGGCAAGGGGGCGCATAAAGATGTTAAACAGCATCGGGGAGAGAACCGCTCCCTGAGGCACTCCACAATGAAGTGGGTACCTCTGAGACAGTTCCCCCCCAATTGCCACCCTTTGTCCCCGACCCTCAAGAAAGGAGGAGAGCCACTGTAAGGCTAGCCCCCGAATTCCTGCGTCGGCGAGGCGGCGGGTCAGCCGCCGATGGTCGACCATATCGAACGCCGCCGATAGGTCTAGCAACAGCAATACCGCCGAGCCGCCTCGATCCAGTTGTCGTTGGAGGTCATCCATGAGGGCGACCAGGACTGTTTCTGTCCCATGGCCCGGGCGGAAGCCGGAATGGCATGGGTCTAGGACGGAAGCGTCCTCCAGAAATTCCTGTAACTGCACCGCCACGGCCCTCTCGATAATTTTGCCTAAAAAGGGCAAATTTGAGACCGGCCGGTAATGTGCCAATTCAGCCGGGTCTGATGACGGTTTTTTCAAGAGAGGGCGGACCAATGCCTCTTTCAGAGGTGTTGGAAAAACACCTTCTGAAAGGGATCGATTTATAATATCCCGTATAGGATATCTTAATTCCTCCTGGCAGGCCTTAATTAGCCAGGAGGGGCATGGGTCCAGGTCACAAGTCGTGGATCATGCAGTGCCAAGGATTCTGTCGACTTCCTCCAAGCTGAGCGGGTTTTCTGCATGGACCGAGGTGGCGTCGCTCTCTTTTCAGAGCCAGGGTTGAGCACATGTTTTCAGCAGGTTTGTTTGATGGATGGGCTTCTTCCTTCATATGCTGTGGCAGCAGCGCGCAATTTATCTGGAACCCTTGCCAAAGGGGTGGACGGTAGCCGGCGGCCTTGGCACGTGCAGGTACATGGGACCTTCTGTCATTCCTGCCACTCACTGCCAGGAAAACTTAATTATGCTGCACAGAAAACGAGCGACGCTGCCTGCTGTCAGTCTGAGGCCCCGCTTCCCCCCTGCCAAGACCCCCGTCTGAAAGGCTGAGGGCAGAGCGGCTGTCCTACGCGGAGGCTGAGATCACCAGTCCCCAGTCTCCATGGGTGGACGGAGCTCCCCTTTCTGGGAGCAAAACAGGCCTTGCAACAACCTGCTGGGAACAGGCAAGCAAGGGCAGGAGCTCTCTTCCCGCACCTCCTTGGGTTTGTGTCTCACAACTGGCTCTTCTGTCATCTGCGCAGGCTCTGCTTGGGTTAACACCTTTTTTAAAAAAGTGTTAAAATATAGCCTGCAGCCTGCTTCACGAGGAAGGCAAGGGAGGGAGACTCAAAATGGGCTCAAAACGTTCCCGCCTGGCTGTTTTGCCAGTGACGAAAAGGTCGGAGCTTTTTCCCCAGCTGGTACTCCGTGTGTGTGTGTGTGTGTGTGCTCCCCCTCCATAAGCCACCAAATGCGCTGCAAAAGTGTCCCTGGCCTGCCCTGCAAACCTGATCCTGTCAGATCTCAGAAGTCAAGCAGGGTCAGCTCTGGCGAGTCTTTGGATGGGAGACCTTCTTGGAATACCCAGTCGAGAGAACAGGGGCAGGCTTTATTCAGCCACCTCTCTGAATATCCTCCAGGCCCCTAGTAGGGGTCAGGCACCAGAGGTTGCCCTGACTTCCAGGTGTGTGTGCACACACAAATATCAAAAGAAGGTGTTCCTGACAGCTGGTGGATCTGCTTTGCCGTTGCAGGGCACTGATGCAAAGTGCGGCCTCAACTGAGCAAGCGCTGTGGAGTCGGCAACCTTGTTTGGTCCCAGAGGAGGCTGCTCAACCCCCCCCTTCTCCCCCCTAATCCTTTCACTGCCTCATTCAGGAGGGGAAGCCGGGTAGTCCTTGTGTTTCAGGATAAAAGGAAGTCCTTCTTCCCCCAAAGAGTGATTAACACATGGGATTCACTGCCATGGGAGGTGGTGGCGGCCACAAGCATAGCCAGCTTCAAGAGGGGATTGGATAAACGTATGGAGAGGTCCATCAGTGGCTATTTTGTTGTTGTTCAGTCACACAGTCGAGGTCCAACTCTTTGCGACCCCCTGGACCAAGTCACGCCAGGCCCTCCTGTCTTCCACCATCCTCTGAAGTCTGCTCAAATTTGTGTTTGTTACATCAGCCACATTATATTAGCCACAGTATATTGTTGGAACTCTCTTTCTGGGGCAGTGATACTCTGAATTTTTGGTGCTTGGGGGGGGGGGGACAGTGGGAGGGTTTCTAGTATCCTGGCCCCACTGATGGACCTCCTGATGGCTCCTGGGTTTTTTGGCCACTGTGTGACAGAGTGTTGGACTGGATGGGCCATTGGCCTGATTCAACAGGGCTTCTCTTATGTTCTTCAGTCTGGGGCAGGGATGCTCGGAATCTTTGATGCTTGGGGAGGGCACAGTGGGAGGGCTTTTAGTATCCTGGCCCCCCTGATTGATCTCCTGTTGGTGCCTGGGTTTTTTGGCCACTGTGTGACACAGAGTGTTAGATTGGATGGGCCACTGGCCTGATCCAACATGGCTTCTCTTATGTTCTTTAGTCTGGGGCAGTGATGCTCTGTCTTCTTGGTGCTTGGGGGGGGGGGGGGCAAAGTGGAAGGGCTCCTAGTGTCCAGGCCCCACTGGTGGACCTCCTTATGGTGCCTGGTGTTTTGGCCACTGTGTGACACAGAGTGTTGGACTGGATGGGCCATTGGCCTGAGCCAATATGGCTTCTCTTATATTCTTTTGAGGATCTAGCGAGGATCCAAAGAGCAGGCTCTGGGGGCTTGCCAATGGCTCTTTTCAAGCGACAGCTCTTTCCCAGAAACAGCCTGTGGTTTGCTAGCAGCAGGTTCCAGCAGCCCCTGGCTATAACCGGTCTGCCTGGCCTTGCGCTGAACGGATCCTCCAAACTGCACAGAAGTGGAGCCCCACTGGGTGGGCCCAGGGGAAGGAGTCCCCCCCACCACCACACCACCATTTGCGAATTCCGATGCAGCAAGGGAAGGGGGGGCTGCCGCAGCTGGTTCTTTGCCCCCAGTGTGAAGAGAGGCTTTGCAATTTGAGTAATAAATGGGGACACCGGCAGATAGAAGGCAGCCCAGCTCCTGTCTCTCTTGTGTCAGCAACACACATACGGAGGCACAGCAGGGCAAGGCTGGTGCCAACTCTCCTGGGCTCACTGCCCTGTCTTTGGCAAAAATGGAGCTCAGGGGCCACCCTCCGTCCAGCAAGGGACAAGCAGATGTTTTCGTGTCTTTAAACAATTTTTATTGATAACTTCGTTTCATCTATCCCATATGCTTCTTTTTAATCACCCCTCCTCCCATTACTTGACCCCCGCCAGTGTTATTTACTCAAAATACTAACATTAAAAGGTACCTTTAATTCCTAAGAACTAAAATTAATATTTTAAAGTTTAATCATTATCAAAAATTGTCCAATGTCCTTTAACTTTCCACTCGTCTTCTACATAACTTCTAAATTTTTTCCACTCCCTTTTAAAATTTTCTAAATCATAGTGTCTTAAAGTTCTTGTTAATTTGTCCATCTCACTCCATGTTGTAACTTTTACAATCCAATCCCATTTTTCTGGTATTTTTTTCTTGCTTCCATAACGGCGCATATAATGTCCTAGCAGCTGAAAGCAAGTACCAAATTATAGTTCTATCTTCTTTTGGAAATTTTTCCATTTGTAATTCCAACAGAAAAGTCTCTGCAGCTTTCTTGAATTCATATCCCAAGACCCTAGAAATTTCTTGTTGGATCATCTGCCAATACTTTTTCGCTCTTTCACAAGTCCACCACATATGGTAGAAAGAACCTTTATGTTTTTTACATTTCCAACATCTGTCTGGCATCTTGTTATTCATTTTTGCCAATTTTTTAGGCGTCATATACCATCTATACATCATTTTAAAACAGTTCTCTTTAATACCCTGACATGTTGAAAGTTTCATAGAGTTCTTACATAAATATTCCCATGTATCCATCTGTATTTCTTTATTTACATTTATTGCTCATTTAATCATTTGAGATTTCACTACTTCATCTTCTGTAGACCATTTTAAAAGTAACCTATAAGTTTTTGAAATTAATTTTTCATTATCTCCAAGCAGAATTTTTTCCATTTCTGTTTGTTCTTGTCTTATCCTTCAGTTTTAATATCGTTTTCCACTAAGCTCTTTATTTGTTGCATTTGAAACCAATCAACTCCACAGCAGTTTTCAATTCTATTTTGCCACTTTGTATTTTTAATAGTTGATTGTATGACAGCCATTTTTCCTCACCTGTCTCAGCTGTTATTTTTATCACTTCTGCTGGCACTATCCATAATGGTTTTCTTTCATCACCATATTTCTTATACTTCATCCATGTATTCAACAAATTATTTCTTATATAATGATGAGAGGAAAAAACTATCCATCTTTTTCTTCCCATAATACATATAAGCGTGCCAGCCAAATTTATTTCCATGACCTTCCAACGCTAAAAGTTTTTTACTCAACAGCGTCACCCAATCTTTTATCCACACTAAACAAACTGCTTCATGATATAATCTTAAATCTGGTAATTGGAATCTTCCACTTTCTTTAGCATCTATTAAAACTTTCATTTTAACCCTTGGTTTCTTCTCAGCCCATACAAATTCCGAAATCTTCCTTTGCCATTTGTTAAATTGTTTACTGTCTTTCATAATCGGAATAATTTGAAACAAATACATTATTCTCAGCAAAATATTCATCTTAATTGCAGCTATTCTTCCAAGCAATGACAAGTTAAGCTTATTCCATTTTATCATATCTTCATCCATTTTACGCCACAGCTTTTCATAGTTATTTTTGAACAGGTCAATGTTCTTCATTGTTATTTCCACACCCAAATATTTTACTTTAGAGGTAACTTCACATCCTGTTAGTCTCTGCAACTCCTTTTGTTTATTTACTTGCATATTTTTGCATAAAAAATTTGATTTTTCTTTATTAACATAAAATCTCGCCAGTTCTCCATATTCTTGTATTTTAGCTAACAACAAAGGTGTTACTTGTGTAGGATTTTCATTTATAAACATTATATCATCTGCAAATGCTCTATATTTGTAAATAAATCCTTTAACTCTCAACCCTTCTATTTCTTTATCATCTTGTGTTTGCATCAATAAAATTTCAAGAGTCATTATAAACAACAAAGGTGAAAGCGGACAACCTTGTCTTGTACCTTTGCTGATTATCATTTCATCTGTGAGATCTGCATTTATACATAACCTTGCACGTTGTTCAGTATATATTGCCTTTATCTTTCTTATAAAGTTTTCCCCAAACTCTATTTTCTCCACTACTGCAAGCAGATGTTTTCAAGGAGCCCACCAGCAGGGCCGAGGGGTTCCAGTGTCAGGTGAGGATTTGGGATCCCTGCTCTGCCCTGGCAACGAGATGGGTGATCTCCAGCCCATCATGTGCTCTCAGCCTCACCTACCTCGCAGGGCTGGTGTGCAGATGCAACAAAGGAGAGGAGAAGGCTGTCAGCTGCTTTGGGCTCCCATTGGGGAGAAATGAAGTACATGAATAAATAGTCTGAGCTGCATTGCCTCTGAACATGGAGGCTCCACTGAGCAATCGTGGCTGACCACTATAGAGAGGCCATGGATTTGCCTTTCCTGCTTCCAAGGGGTCTAAAGTTGTGGCCAGTCCCCATATTCCCCACAGCAATGAATTCCATCAGTGGATTCTGCACTAGGAGAGGAAATGTTTCCTTTGGCCTCTCTGGAGCCTTTTGCCCAGTGAACTCATTGGGTGATGAATTTCTGTCATGGAATTAAGGCCCAACCCCCTCCTGGAAACCAACAAATCAGAACCCTCCAGTGTTTTGGGGAGGAGGCCAAAAAGTAGTTTGGGGGGGGGGGGAGCTGGTTTGGGCAGGGAAGGAGCAGGTGAGGTGGGGTGAACACCAAAAGACTCCCTCGAAGCTCCCTCGAATTTTGTGAGCAAAAATTCTGCTTCGTGAGCTACTGGCATTAAAGTTGTGAGCTGCTGCAGAGATTATTGTGCTCTGGGGCCATTTTTCATGAGCTGAGACAAAAATCTGTAAGTCCTAGGCTAAAGCACTGTGAGCTAGCTCACACTAACCCAGCTTAGAGGAAACGCTGTGTGTTCCCTCTGCCTGATTTTAAGTTCTGAACTCCCCTCACAAGCTGTTTTTCCCTTTGCAAACTCCCAGATGCGTCATAGAATCAGAGAGCTGGAATGGGTTATAGAGGCCAGCTAGCTCAACCACCTGCTCAGTGCAAGGTTAGCCTAAAGGCCTTATGATGAGCATTTGATTCCACCACTGAAAGCCAACTGGATTCTCAGGTTTAGGAGAGCTGGGTGCCAGGCCCTGAACCGGGAGAGGGGGGGGCAGCTAAGGATAAATCTCCCTATGAAACCGGCAGCACCTAGAATCATAGAGTTGGAAGGGAACCTCAAGGTCATCTAGTCCAACCCCCCCTGAACAATGCAGGAAATTCACAAGTTCCCCCCACACACCCCCAGTGACCTCTGCTCCATGCCTGGAAAATGGCAAAACCCTCCAGGACTCCTTGCCAAATTGACCCGGAGAAAAATTGCTGCCTGAACCCAAAGTAAAAAAGGTCAAGGTCATCCCCTGCGCAAGCACCAGGCGTTTCCCACTCTGGGCTGACGTTGCTTTCACAACATTTTCACGGCAGACTTTTTACGGGGTGGTTTGCCCTTGCCTTCCTCAGTCATCTACACTTCCCCTCCAGCAAGCTGAGGACTCCTTTTACCGATGGAAGGCTGAGTCAACCTGCAGCCAGCTGGCGTGACCAGCATTCCCTGGGTGTGCAAGAAAGAGCCATGAGAACCAAGCCCTGATGCAGCCCTTCCTGCCCTCCTTCTCATGATCTCCCGAAGTTCACAGAATCAGCATGGCTGTCCGATGGCCGTCTAGCCTCTGTTGAAAAACCTCCAAGGGAGGAGAGCCCACCACCTCCCAAGGAGGAAGCCTGTTCCACTGAGGAACCGCTCAAACGGTCAGGAAGTTCTTCCTAATCATAGAATCGTAGAGTTGGAAGGGACCTCCAGGGTCATCCAGTCCAACCCCCTGCACAATGCAGGAAACTCACAAACCCCTCCCCCTAAATTCACAGGATCCTCATTGCTGTCCGATGGCCATCTAGCCTCTGTTGAAAAACCTCCAAGGGAGGAGAGCCCACCACCTCCCGAGGAGGAAGCCTGTTCCACTGAGGAATCGCTCTAACTGTCAGGAAGTTCTTCCTAATAGAATTCTAGAGTTGGAAGAGACCTCCAGGGTCATCTAGTACAACCCCTGCACAATGCAGGAATCTCACAAACGCCTCCCCCTAAATTCACAGGCTCTTCATTGCTGTCAGATGGCCATCTAGCCTCTGTTGAAAAACCTCCAAGGAAGGAGAGCCCACCACCTCCCAAGGAAGCCTGTTCCACTGAGGAACCGCTCTCACGGTCAGGAAGTTCTTCCTCATGTTTAGTCAAAAACTCTTTGGATTTCATTTCAGCCGGTTGGTTCTGGTCTGACCTTCTGGGGCAACAGAAAACAACTCTGTCCCATCCTCTACAGGACAGCCCTTCAAGGACTTGAAGACGGTGATCAGGTCCCCTCTCAGTCGTCCCCTCCCCAGGCCCTGTTTCTTGAGGCTTCCTTTGGCGAGAGTATCCTGGGCTCCAGCCTGACCTGGAGAGCCCCACCTGGCCTGACCTTGTCAGATCTCAGAAGCTCAGCAGGGCAGGATGGGAGAGACCCCCCCCCAAGACATCCAGGTAATACCAAAGAGTCTCTGTTTGTCTCTTTCCTTGAAACCGCCCCCCCAGGGGTCACCCAAAGTCAGACAATTTCCACCAGGGGGCCTTTCACCTCTGAGACCACATGCAGGGGCAACTGGGAGAAGGAAACAAGGAGAACACACCAAGGGCTCTGAATTCGAGTCCTGCAAAGAGGCCTTTGGGAGTAGGGAGTTCTGCCTAACCCCTGGAGTAGCCCCCCCCGCCCCAGTTCGCCCTTCCCCCTCCCTGTGGCCAGTCCCAGGTCTGTTTCCAAGGAAGCAAGTGGGGGCCAGACTTCTCTCTGCACTAGACCCCCCCCCCCCGGATTTCTCCCAATCGGTCAGAAAGAGACGCAGCTCACCTTTCCTCCTCCTGCTCACGGGCTCTTTCTGGGCTGCAGCGCAGGCGAGAAGCAGAAGGGCGAGAATTGGGGAGCTTCTCATGTTGGGCCTTATCCATGCAGGGCCAGACGACCTCTCTGTGCAGGCCGGAGAGGAAAGGAATGGCCCCTTAAGCCTCGGCCCCGTCAATGATTAACCTCCCAAAGGGAACCCGCTCCATCCCACTGTCTGTGCCTCTCTTGCCCCCCCAAGGAAGAGCCTAGGCTTGGGGGTGGGGAGACGCTTTCCCCCTCCCACCCAGAGAGTCAGTGTGGAGCTGGGCTCACTGGCCACCTCCACGCTAGAACTGGGAGAAAAGGAGCTCCTGCAAATGCCAGCCCAGAGCCTAGCCCGCCTCTCCTCTCCCCCTCCACGTGAGCCTCCATGCTGGGCAGGCCACCTTGGGTCCCCAAAGGCCTCACCATCTGATGGCTGAACAGGCTGGCAGTTTGAAGGAACATTTCCCCAATGAGCTGGGGTGCCAGAAGATGGCCAGAGAAACTTCCTCATGACAGCAAAAGCAGCCACATCCGGAGGGGGAAGCCTGTTCCGTGGCCGAGGAGGCAGGAAGCCTCAGCTGGAGAGGGCAAAATGGGGAGAGCCTGCAGGGCTCACCAAGCCCCCCTCCCCCAAGACTGAGCAGGGGAAAGTGGTCCTTGGGGATTCCAGGGTGCAAAGATGTTTGCACAGCCAGATAGAGGGAGATGGAAGGAGCCGGAGCAGCTTGTGAGGAGCTTTTGGGGAGATGGCTGATCAGCCCTCCAGGAGAGCCCCTGTGTTGCCTGCAAGAAGTCTCCCCACCCAGGCCCTGACCCAGAGCGTGGTGGATGGGAAGGGTCCTGCCCTCCCCGAGAGACCCGGGGCCAGTCGGAACCGACCAGGCTGGAACTCTTACAGGAAATAAGATAAGCGTGTTTGTAGTTTGCTTGCACAGGCTTAAGGTGGATCTTTCCGAAGGTTTTGTACGTTCTGAGTCTTACCTTCTCCTTGCCTTGCCGGCTCTGCATTAACAATGTCTTATTTTTTTTTTTAAAAAAAGGCTCCCCTGTTCCCTGTTTGGTGGAGGTACTTCCCATTAATTTTAAAACTCAGTTGCAGAGTATGGAATGGCGAATTCGTAGGAAAATGTCGTTCGGTCGGGTGGGTTTCCAGGCACGTGTCTCTGCTGTGTTTGGATTTCAACCCCCCTCCCCCCCCCAAGCAGAAACCCAAACATGGGCAGAAAAGGCTTCTCTTTCTGGCCAGGTTTGTCTGCAAAAGTTCTAGGCTACTCCCCAGGGGTGTGGAGCAGGGGAGGGGGGGCGGGGGATGTGGATTGCTAGGCCTCCATTCCTGTGGTATTTCCCCTGGTTGACTGTAGATCTCTTTCACAGCCAGGGACAGACGTGTGTGTCTCCCAGCAGGGCAAGTTAACTGGGCAAACAATCCCAGATGCTGTTTGCAGTCAATGGCTGCGTCCTTGGACTGGGGGGAACCAGGTTTACGAAATGTGTGTCAGGCTTTTTGATTCTGACAAGCACCCCCAGCCGCTTTCAAAACAGACAGGGGAAAGGCCAGAGCAAAAACAATCGTCTAAGCAAGAGTCACACGTCTGTCACTCCCCTGCCCTCCCCCCTCCAAAAAGTCATAGAATCCTAGAGTTGGAAGGGACCTCCAGGGTCATTTAGTCCATCCCCTGCACAGTGCAGGAAAGTCACAAATATCATCCCCAGCGACCCCTGATCCATGCTCAGGAGATGGCAAACACTTCCAGGAGCCTTTGTCAAACTGACCTGAGAAAAAAATTGCTGCCTGACCCCCAAAGTCACGATCAGCCTTTCCCTGGGCGTGGAAGAAAGGGCCACGAGAACTAAGCCCTGGTGCAGCCCTCCCTGCCCTCCTTCCCATGATCTGCCTCATTCACTGGATCAGCATTGCTGTCAGATGGCCATCCAGCCTCTGTTGAAAAACCTCCAAGGAAGGAGAGCCCACCACCTCCCAAGGAGGAAGCCTGTTCCACTGAGGAATTGCTCTGTTAGGAAGTTCCTCCTAATGCTTAGCCAAAAACTCTTTTGATTTAATTTCAACCTACTGGTTCTGGTCCAACTTTCTGGGGCAACAGAAAGAAACACTACACCATCCTCTATAGGACAGCCCTTCAAGTACTTGAAGATGGCGATCCTATCACCTCTCAACCGCCTCGTCTCCAGGCTAAACATCCCCAGCTCCTTCAACCTTTCCTCATAGGACTTGGTCTCCAGACCCCTCACCATCTTTGTCGCCCACCTCTGGACCCGTTCCAGCTTGTCTATATCCTTCTTAAAATGTGGTGCCCAAAACTGAACACAAGACTCCAGGTGAGGTCTAACCAGAGCAAAGTAAAGCGATACCATCACATCACATGATCTGGACACTATACTTCTGTGGATACAGCCCAATCACCTCTCAGCTGCCTGCTCTCCAGGCTAAACATCCCCAGCTCCTTCAACCTTTCCTCATAGGACTTGGTCTCCAGACCCTTCACCATCTTCGTCGCCCTCCTCTGGACCCCTTCCAGCTTGTCTATATCCTTCTTAAATGGTGGTGCCCAAAACTGAACACAAGACTCCAGGGGAGGTCTTACCAGAGCAGAGCGAAGCAACACCATCACTTTGTGTGACCTGGACTTTGTGTGACCTGGACTTCTGTCCCTCCAGCTCCAAAGTCCTGCCACAACATTTCTGTGCAGCAGGAGAAGGTGGAATTCCAGCCTCTGCATAGGGCCACCAGTGGGGGAGGGGGGTGTAGGGTTGCCATCTCCAGGCTGGGAAACTCCTGGAGATTTGTGGGTGGAGCCTGGGGAGGACAGGGACCTCAGTGGGTCACAATGCCCCAGAGTCCACCCTCCAAAGCATCCCTTTTCTCCAGGGAAACTGCTCTCCATATTCTAGAGATGAGGTATAGCCTGGAGGCTGACATCCCTTCCTCTGCAGTAGGCCAGGCAGCAGGGCTGAAAGCAAAGGTTCCAGTAAACCCTTTCAAGGATTCCAGCATTGCAGCTCCCCTGGAAAGAGGGCTCTGCAGGGCTGTGGATGGGGAACTTCCTACTGCAGTCTGGGGAGGCAACCACAGAAAAGGCCCTGCAGCCCCTCCCACCCTATCCTCAATGTCACCAGCCTCTGCCAGGGTAGGGGCAGAGTGCCAGGAGCTCCCCCCCCCCCCCCGGCTGCACAGGCACCCTTCCTGTCCATTTGGGGAGGCTTTGCCTTCCTCCTGAGTCCCTGCCTAGACACACTTTTGAAGGGGTTTGATGCCATCCCGTTCTGCGTCTGATGTGTGGTTCTATTTTATAGGTTTGATTATTTGGGCGTAGTTAAACATTTGATGAAAAGCTGAGAACTCTGGGAGGGAGAGTGAGGAAAGGATCCTCCTCCAGGTAGACCCCGCTGTGTCCCAATGGCAAAGGGTTCACTCTAGTGAGACTTCCCCCTTTCTCACATAGAAGCCCTCTGGCCCGTCAGTCTTCCATCCAGGGGAATGTTACGCCTGTTGAATATGGACCTGTTGTGCATCTCTTCCGGCCAGGGTTGAAGGTGGTAATCCAGCTGGTAGTACTATGCACAGCTTTGGCAATGCTCCTGTTATGTCTGCATGTGGCACATCATGCTCTGGCTTGAACACACTGCTCTGATGCTGGGGGGGGGGGCTGGGCTAGATGATCTTTTAGGTGCCTCCCTGTTTCTTCTTCCTTGGCTCTTTCTCTGGACTTTCCGCTCTCAGGAGGCATCTCTCTCCTTCCGCATGCTTTATTCCCCCCTCCGCTGTTTCCCCTCGAAACTGATTCTGCAGTAATTTTAAAGAGGAATGTGACCCGGCCAGGCAATCTAGTTCACAAATAACAATCTAGTTTTAAAAATGAGAAAGGGAAAAAAACACAACAGCCCTCACATCGATTGGAAAAGAAAAAGAGTATTATTGCCTGCAAGGCTTCGGAGGCGCTCCCGAGTCCCCCCCCCCCCCACCGGAGCAGCCATTTACTTGATGGAAATTGGGGAGGGGGTGTTTCCATTCCTTGGCAATCTTGCTACTGGAGTCGGTTTGGAAGAGATGCGTCCTGTTCCCAAAAGAGAAGCTGGACAGCCGCTTGTCCTGCCCCTTTGGCTGCCTCTGCTGAGGAAGGCTGCAGAATTGGGCTCAGGGTCCCCCAAGCCCCATATCCTGTTTCCAAGCGGGGACAGAGAGAAAACAGGAAACAGCCAAACAGGCCTTTGGCCCTTTTCTGCTGCCTTCTGAACCTTTTTTTAATCACTCCTTTCCTCCGCAGCACACACAGAGCTCCCTCTCCCGTTTTATCCCAAAAACCCTGTGAGGTAAGCTGGGCAGGGAGAGAGCAGCTGGTCCCAAAGTTGCTCGGCATGCTTTATGGCCGAGGGGGGATTTGAACCCAGGTCTTGGTCCTGTGTTCCACCCCCTACACCACACAGACATTCAACTGGGGTTCAACTAGGAAATACATGTCCTTTTGTATTACCTAGACTTGTAGCAAGAGCAATTAACAGGCAACTTTTATTACCTTTTATTGGTTTCCCGTGCAAATGCTATCCAGACCAAATGGCCTTCCAATTTATTACACTATTTTGCCATCTGATCCTAACTTGGAATCATTTTACACCCTTAATCCACCAGCTACATGTAGCTCTGCTCACTGTACCCCATCACCTCGTCTGACAAAGTGTGCATGCATACGAAGGCTTACATTTTGAATAAAACTTTGTTGGTCTTAAAGGTGATACTTGACTCCTACTTTGTTCTGCAGCCCTGAATAGGGAGACCTCCTGGCTAAAAGCCATGGGGAGCCCCACCTGTCTTGTCCCTTGTTCATGAACCAGATTGCTCTCCCAGGCCAAATTTCCCAACCTCACCTTCTTGTTCCCAGGCATCACTATCGGCTGTGCCAGTGAGCTCCACCTCAAATGCCAAAGCCCTCCCCCAGCCTGCCCCGAATCTTCCCTAAAAAACTAGCGCCTATTTTGCCTGTGGGACACACCCCTTTCCCCCACCCCCTGCACACCACATATTATTGCTTGCAGGTGTCCCTGGCTGCCTCTGCCACCTTTTTCCTCCCCTAATTTATTTTTGCAAATTCTGTGGAGGGTTTAAGCTTTAATCCCACTTATGATCTTATTCAGGCTGTTACTGCTTAGATTAAAAAGAAGACGACGAAGAGGAACACTTGAGGCCTTGGAAGCTCTTTTCCGTGCGCAGAATACAGATTGGATAGTCGGTGCTTTGTTAGGGCAGAGCTACAGGAGAGAAGCAAGCAGAAATTCCGAAATGTATTTGCATTCTGTGGTTCGCCTTTGCTGGCATTGGCAGCTGGGCCTTCCCCCCCTTTTTTTGGCTGACTCTGGGGTGCCCCGAAAATGTGATTTGCAGCCTTGGCTTGTTAAAACTCTGCAGGATGCTGCCCCAGAAACGGAGCAAATGGGGAATTCTCTCCATCGTTTCGGGCAATCACTTAGTAGCAAGTTCAGGTTTGGAAATGATGCCACTGGAAGGGTGAGGGCAGGACCCTGTCCGGAAAAGGAGATCCCAGATCATGTAAGACCTTCAGACACTGTCAATTTTTTCCTCTTTAAAGGTAAAGGCAGTCCCCTGTGCAAGCACCAGTCGTTTCCGACTCTGGGGTGACGTTGCATCATGACGTTTTCATGGCAGACTTTTTACCGGGGTGGATTGCCCTTGCCTTCCCCAGTCATCTACACTTCCCCCCCAGCAGCTGGGGACTCCTTTTACCAACCCCAAGGGCGGGTGGGGGGGATTTTTCAAGCTGTGTTTCAGGCCTTGGTCACCGTATTTATCTTTTAGAAGAGTGTATCAGAATGTTTTTTGTATTGACGTACTCAGATAAGGGATATTGGCTGTTTATCTCATTACATATACTTAACCCATTTTCACTGTATTTGAATATATTCTTTTTTTTCTAATGGGAAACTAGAATGATGTTTATAATGTATGTTACATGTTAAAAGGTAAATTACGGTAGGTGGACAAGAACATCTCCAGGAAATACATGTCCTTTTGTTTTACCTAGACTTGTAGCAAGAGCAATTAACAGGCAACTTTTATTACCTTTTACTGGTTTCCTGTGCAAATGCTATCCAGACCAAATGGTCTTTCAAGTTGTTTATTACACTATTTTGTATCACTTTACATTCTTCACCATTACCCACCAGCTATACGTAAGTTCTGCTCACCGTACCCCATCCCCTTGTCTGAAGAAGTCTGCATGCATACGAAAGCTTCCATTCTGAATGAAACTTTGTTGGTCTTAAAGGTGATACTGGACTCCTGCTTTGTTCTACAGCTTCAGACCAACACAGCTGCCCACTTGGATCTAGCGAACATTTCTGTTTTCATTATAAAGATTGGCTCTTCTGCATCTGACCTCTGAACATACATGACTCTGCCTTACATGGAATCAGAGCCCTGGTCCTTCAAGGTCAGTGTGCCCAGCCCGCCTAGCAGGGGTCTTTCCCATCACCTCCTACTTCCTCCTCCTTAGTGGAGATGCCGGGGGTTGAACCCGGGACCTTCTGCATGCCAAGCAGAGGCTCTGCCACTGAGCCACGGCCCCTTCCCCCATGACAGGCACCAGATTGATGTAAAGAAAGCAAACGGTCTTCCTTTCTGCAGCATACTCAGTATGCAAAACATTATTCTATTTAAATGTGATGAAAGGTGTAATCTGTGGTGTCATATTCAGAGTATGCAGCATTTATCAGATTCCTGATATTTTTGAAAGATAACGCATTAGTCTTGTGTCACTCAGTTTGGGTGCAGGCATTAAAACAACAAATATCCATACCAAATTTAGCTGGAGTCAGCATGCAAATGCTCTCCCCCGCAGGGGCTTAGCGTGCAAACGTGGAGGCTTTTGAAAAGGGATGCTGCGCATGGGTAGAACACAGGGGATTCTGCCTGCGTAGGCTCATTTCTGGGTGCTGTTGTCTTCCTGGGCATAGCGGGCATTGCCACACCAGCTGCTGTTGTTCCAGCTGCAGAAATTTCTTTAAGCACAGAGAAACGTGTTGCCAGGATCTGGAAACTTCGCAGGGAAAACAGGGTTAGTCAGTTTTTTGAAGATGTTTTTAATCCCAGCCAAATTTGCAACTTCCCGCGGCCTCACAGAAGCTGGACTGTGAACGTCCTCTGGGCTTTGCTGCTTGGACGTACGGAATGTTCACCAACACTCTGTGCAACTGCCCACCCTGCCATTCGTTTGACTTCCCTCCTCAAGCGAACGATAATTGAGTGGATTCGACGCATGGAAGTCGCGAGGTAGTAGTAATCATAGCTCTTTTATTAAGTACAGCATGACAAGGGCTGAACTTCAAGACTGGAGAACTGGGCCGACTATATACACTTCCGGGTTCCTGCACAAGCATGCCATTGGATCATTCAAACCAGCAGGGGGCGCGTGATTGGGCCAGGGCGGCAGGGATTTGGATCCTCCTGCCCATTGTTCCCGAGTCCCCAAGCTCAGTCCACACGGCTCCAATGAGCCAGGCAGGAACACCATCAAATATACACACTGCAGTTCACATACACAACAGAACCAAGCTAGTCTTTCATGACAGCTTTATGGCCTCAGCTCCTCTCACTGGTCGAAGGTCTGCTAACACTGGCTGATCAATATCTTGTGGGCTTGCATTCTCCTGGGAGCCAGCTTGGTGTCGTGGTTAAGTGCACAGGCTCTTATCTGGGAGAACCGGGTTTGATTCCCCACTCCTCCGCTCGCAGCTGCTGCAGTGATCTTGAGTCAGCCACAACTCTCTCAGAGCTGTTCTGCACATGCCGTTTCTGTCAGAGCTCTCTCAGCCCCACCTACCCCACAGAGTGTCTCTTGTGGGGAGGGGAAGGGAAAGGAGATTGTAAGGCACCCTGAGACTCCTTTGGGTAGTGAAGGGCGAAGTATAAATCCAGTCTCTTCCCTCCTTCTTCTGGGGCAGGTGTCTGTCATGCCCATCCATCACTCCATGGCGCTGCCAACTTGAAACAGAGCCCCTGGCGTGGCATGCCCTCTGGAGGTGGAGAGTCACAGCACTGGGAAGCCTTGCAGTGTCCCCCTGTCAGAAACTGAACTCGCAGCATCTTTGCCAAGGGAGAGCAATGCCTGGCTTCAGGGAGCTTGTAGAGCCCTTCCTTGGCATGGGGGGCGGGGGGGGGGGGTGTTCTCAGCAAATGGAAATGGGGAGGGAAGGCTTGTCAGGCAGGGGTGGGGAGGGAGGGAGAGAGGGCACCGAAGCAGCAGCTGCATGCTTCCTCGGTCGCCTCCTTTTGTTCCCTGACAACTGGAAGGCACATTTATTGGCTCAGAACAAATCAGGCCTCTCCGCTGCTAGCATGTCATTATCCTCTGTTCCTTGCTCTTCCAGCCAGGCAGAAAAAGGAAGAGGGTGGCACTGCAGCGGGGGGGGGGGGGGGGGGAGGGACAGCCAGGAGGAGGGGAGGGAGGGAGGAAGGAGGGGAACGTTTGGGTGAGGGCAGCCAGAGAAAGGGGCCACTCCCTGGCCGGCTCCGGAGGTTGGAGAAATACTTTTTTTTTTCAGGGGTGGCTTGAAGAAAGGATGTGCAACTTGCTGGGGTTAAGGAGGTTAGACGGGGTTCTCTTTTTTGGCAAAAGTTCGGGAAACCTGATGGGCCGTTGGCCTGATCCAACATGGCTTCTCTTATGTTCTTATTAATAACTTCTTTTATCTATCCCATATATTACTTTCTACCCACCCCTCCCCCCGTTACTTGACCCTCGCCTGTGTTATTTACTTAAAGTACTAATGTTTAAAGGTACCCTTAACTAATAAAAACAAAAATAATATTCTTTTTTCTAAGTCTTAATCATTATCAAAAATTGTCCAATGTCCTTTTATTTTCCACTCTTTTTCTACATATCTTCTGAACTTTTTCCCACTCCTTCTTAAAAACTTCTAAATCATAGTCTCTTAAAATTCTTGTTAATTTGTCCATTTCACTCCATGTCATAACTTTTACAATCCAATCCCATTTCTCTGGTATTTTTTCTTGCTTCCACAACTGCGCATATAATGTCCTAGCAACTGAAAGCAAGTACCAAATTATAGTTCTATCTGCTTTTGGAAATTTTCCCATTTGTAATCTCAACAGAAAAGTCTCTGCAACTTTCTTAAATTCATATCACAAGATCCTAGAAATTTCTTGTTGAATCATCTGCCAATACTTTTTTGCTCTTTCACAAGTCCACCACATATGGAAGAAAGAACTTTAATGTTTTTTGCATTTCCAACATCTGTCTGGCATCTTATTATTCATCTTTGCCAATTTCTTAGAATTCATATACCATCTATACATCATTTTAAAACAGTTATCTTTAATACTATGGCACATCGAAAGCTTCATAGAGTTCCCAAGTTTCCACCTGTATTTCTTTATTTACATTAATTGCCCACTTAATCATTTGAGATTTTACTACTTCATCTTCCGTAGACCATTTTAAAAGTAATTTATATAATTTTGAAATTAATTTTTCGTTGTCTCCAAGCAGAACTTTTTCCATTTGTTTGCTCTTTTCTTATTCCTTCAGTTTTAATGTCATTCTCCACCAAGCTCTTAATTTGTTGCATTTGAAACCAATAATATTTATTATTCAGCTCTTCAGCAGTTTTCAATTCTATTTTGCCACTTTGTATTTTTAATAGTTGATTATATGACAACCACTTTTCTTCACCCGTCTCAGCTGTTATTTTTATCACTTCTGCTGGCACTATCCATAACTGTTTTATCTCATCTCCATATTTCTTATATTTCATCCATGTATTTAGCAAGCTGTTTCTTATATAATGGTGAGAGAAAAAGCCATCTATCTTTCCCCCCCCATAATACATATAAGCGTGCCAGCCAAATTTATTTCCATGACCTTCCAACGCTAAGAGTTTTTTGTTTAACAACATTATCCATTCTTTTATCCATACTAAGCAAACTACTTCATGATATAATTTTAAGTCTGGTAATTGAAATCCGCCTCTCTCTTTTGCATCTGTTAAAATTTTCATTTTAATTCTTGGTTTCTTCCCTGCCCACACAAACTCTGAAATTTTTCTTTGCCATGTATGAAATTGTTTACTGTCTTTCACAATTTGAATAGTTTGAAACAAATACATTTTGGGGAGGGGGTGTTTCCATTCCTTGGCAATCTTGCTACTGGAGTCGGTTTGGAAGAGATGCGTCCTGTTCCCAAAAGAGAAGCTGGACAGCCGCTTGTCCTGCCCCTTTGGCTGCCTCTGCTGAGGAAGGCTGCAGAATTGGGCTCAGGGTCCCCCAAGCCCCATATCCTGTTTCCAAGCGGGGACAGAGAGAAAACAGGAAACAGCCAAACAGGCCTTTGGCCCTTTTCTGCTGCCTTCTGAACCTTTTTTTAATCACTCCTTTCCTCCGCAGCACACACAGAGCTCCCTCTCCCGTTTTATCCCAAAAACCCTGTGAGGTAAGCTGGGCAGGGAGAGAGCAGCTGGTCCCAAAGTTGCTCGGCATGCTTTATGGCCGAGGGGGGATTTGAACCCAGGTCTTGGTCCTGTGTTCCACCCCCTACACCACACAGACATTCAACTGGGGTTCAACTAGGAAATACATGTCCTTTTGTATTACCTAGACTTGTAGCAAGAGCAATTAACAGGCAACTTTTATTACCTTTTATTGGTTTCCCGTGCAAATGCTATCCAGACCAAATGGCCTTCCAATTTATTACACTATTTTGCCATCTGATCCTAACTTGGAATCATTTTACACCCTTAATCCACCAGCTACATGTAGCTCTGCTCACTGTACCCCATCACCTCGTCTGACAAAGTGTGCATGCATACGAAGGCTTACATTTTGAATAAAACTTTGTTGGTCTTAAAGGTGATACTTGACTCCTACTTTGTTCTGCAGCCCTGAATAGGGAGACCTCCTGGCTAAAAGCCATGGGGAGCCCCACCTGTCTTGTCCCTTGTTCATGAACCAGATTGCTCTCCCAGGCCAAATTTCCCAACCTCACCTTCTTGTTCCCAGGCATCACTATCGGCTGTGCCAGTGAGCTCCACCTCAAATGCCAAAGCCCTCCCCCAGCCTGCCCCGAATCTTCCCTAAAAAACTAGCGCCTATTTTGCCTGTGGGACACACCCCTTTCCCCCACCCCCTGCACACCACATATTATTGCTTGCAGGTGTCCCTGGCTGCCTCTGCCACCTTTTTCCTCCCCTAATTTATTTTTGCAAATTCTGTGGAGGGTTTAAGCTTTAATCCCACTTATGATCTTATTCAGGCTGTTACTGCTTAGATTAAAAAGAAGACGACGAAGAGGAACACTTGAGGCCTTGGAAGCTCTTTTCCGTGCGCAGAATACAGATTGGATAGTCGGTGCTTTGTTAGGGCAGAGCTACAGGAGAGAAGCAAGCAGAAATTCCGAAATGTATTTGCATTCTGTGGTTCGCCTTTGCTGGCATTGGCAGCTGGGCCTTCCCCCCCTTTTTTTGGCTGACTCTGGGGTGCCCCGAAAATGTGATTTGCAGCCTTGGCTTGTTAAAACTCTGCAGGATGCTGCCCCAGAAACGGAGCAAATGGGGAATTCTCTCCATCGTTTCGGGCAATCACTTAGTAGCAAGTTCAGGTTTGGAAATGATGCCACTGGAAGGGTGAGGGCAGGACCCTGTCCGGAAAAGGAGATCCCAGATCATGTAAGACCTTCAGACACTGTCAATTTTTTCCTCTTTAAAGGTAAAGGCAGTCCCCTGTGCAAGCACCAGTCGTTTCCGACTCTGGGGTGACGTTGCATCATGACGTTTTCATGGCAGACTTTTTACCGGGGTGGATTGCCCTTGCCTTCCCCAGTCATCTACACTTCCCCCCCAGCAGCTGGGGACTCCTTTTACCAACCCCAAGGGCGGGTGGGGGGGATTTTTCAAGCTGTGTTTCAGGCCTTGGTCACCGTATTTATCTTTTAGAAGAGTGTATCAGAATGTTTTTTGTATTGACGTACTCAGATAAGGGATATTGGCTGTTTATCTCATTACATATACTTAACCCATTTTCACTGTATTTGAATATATTCTTTTTTTTCTAATGGGAAACTAGAATGATGTTTATAATGTATGTTACATGTTAAAAGGTAAATTACGGTAGGTGGACAAGAACATCTCCAGGAAATACATGTCCTTTTGTTTTACCTAGACTTGTAGCAAGAGCAATTAACAGGCAACTTTTATTACCTTTTACTGGTTTCCTGTGCAAATGCTATCCAGACCAAATGGTCTTTCAAGTTGTTTATTACACTATTTTGTATCACTTTACATTCTTCACCATTACCCACCAGCTATACGTAAGTTCTGCTCACCGTACCCCATCCCCTTGTCTGAAGAAGTCTGCATGCATACGAAAGCTTCCATTCTGAATGAAACTTTGTTGGTCTTAAAGGTGATACTGGACTCCTGCTTTGTTCTACAGCTTCAGACCAACACAGCTGCCCACTTGGATCTAGCGAACATTTCTGTTTTCATTATAAAGATTGGCTCTTCTGCATCTGACCTCTGAACATACATGACTCTGCCTTACATGGAATCAGAGCCCTGGTCCTTCAAGGTCAGTGTGCCCAGCCCGCCTAGCAGGGGTCTTTCCCATCACCTCCTACTTCCTCCTCCTTAGTGGAGATGCCGGGGGTTGAACCCGGGACCTTCTGCATGCCAAGCAGAGGCTCTGCCACTGAGCCACGGCCCCTTCCCCCATGACAGGCACCAGATTGATGTAAAGAAAGCAAACGGTCTTCCTTTCTGCAGCATACTCAGTATGCAAAACATTATTCTATTTAAATGTGATGAAAGGTGTAATCTGTGGTGTCATATTCAGAGTATGCAGCATTTATCAGATTCCTGATATTTTTGAAAGATAACGCATTAGTCTTGTGTCACTCAGTTTGGGTGCAGGCATTAAAACAACAAATATCCATACCAAATTTAGCTGGAGTCAGCATGCAAATGCTCTCCCCCGCAGGGGCTTAGCGTGCAAACGTGGAGGCTTTTGAAAAGGGATGCTGCGCATGGGTAGAACACAGGGGATTCTGCCTGCGTAGGCTCATTTCTGGGTGCTGTTGTCTTCCTGGGCATAGCGGGCATTGCCACACCAGCTGCTGTTGTTCCAGCTGCAGAAATTTCTTTAAGCACAGAGAAACGTGTTGCCAGGATCTGGAAACTTCGCAGGGAAAACAGGGTTAGTCAGTTTTTTGAAGATGTTTTTAATCCCAGCCAAATTTGCAACTTCCCGCGGCCTCACAGAAGCTGGACTGTGAACGTCCTCTGGGCTTTGCTGCTTGGACGTACGGAATGTTCACCAACACTCTGTGCAACTGCCCACCCTGCCATTCGTTTGACTTCCCTCCTCAAGCGAACGATAATTGAGTGGATTCGACGCATGGAAGTCGCGAGGTAGTAGTAATCATAGCTCTTTTATTAAGTACAGCATGACAAGGGCTGAACTTCAAGACTGGAGAACTGGGCCGACTATATACACTTCCGGGTTCCTGCACAAGCATGCCATTGGATCATTCAAACCAGCAGGGGGCGCGTGATTGGGCCAGGGCGGCAGGGATTTGGATCCTCCTGCCCATTGTTCCCGAGTCCCCAAGCTCAGTCCACACGGCTCCAATGAGCCAGGCAGGAACACCATCAAATATACACACTGCAGTTCACATACACAACAGAACCAAGCTAGTCTTTCATGACAGCTTTATGGCCTCAGCTCCTCTCACTGGTCGAAGGTCTGCTAACACTGGCTGATCAATATCTTGTGGGCTTGCATTCTCCTGGGAGCCAGCTTGGTGTCGTGGTTAAGTGCACAGGCTCTTATCTGGGAGAACCGGGTTTGATTCCCCACTCCTCCGCTCGCAGCTGCTGCAGTGATCTTGAGTCAGCCACAACTCTCTCAGAGCTGTTCTGCACATGCCGTTTCTGTCAGAGCTCTCTCAGCCCCACCTACCCCACAGAGTGTCTCTTGTGGGGAGGGGAAGGGAAAGGAGATTGTAAGGCACCCTGAGACTCCTTTGGGTAGTGAAGGGCGAAGTATAAATCCAGTCTCTTCCCTCCTTCTTCTGGGGCAGGTGTCTGTCATGCCCATCCATCACTCCATGGCGCTGCCAACTTGAAACAGAGCCCCTGGCGTGGCATGCCCTCTGGAGGTGGAGAGTCACAGCACTGGGAAGCCTTGCAGTGTCCCCCTGTCAGAAACTGAACTCGCAGCATCTTTGCCAAGGGAGAGCAATGCCTGGCTTCAGGGAGCTTGTAGAGCCCTTCCTTGGCATGGGGGGCGGGGGGGGGGGTGTTCTCAGCAAATGGAAATGGGGAGGGAAGGCTTGTCAGGCAGGGGTGGGGAGGGAGGGAGAGAGGGCACCGAAGCAGCAGCTGCATGCTTCCTCGGTCGCCTCCTTTTGTTCCCTGACAACTGGAAGGCACATTTATTGGCTCAGAACAAATCAGGCCTCTCCGCTGCTAGCATGTCATTATCCTCTGTTCCTTGCTCTTCCAGCCAGGCAGAAAAAGGAAGAGGGTGGCACTGCAGCGGGGGGGGGGGGGGGAGGGACAGCCAGGAGGAGGGGAGGGAGGGAGGAAGGAGGGGAACGTTTGGGTGAGGGCAGCCAGAGAAAGGGGCCACTCCCTGGCCGGCTCCGGAGGTTGGAGAAATACTTTTTTTTTTCAGGGGTGGCTTGAAGAAAGGATGTGCAACTTGCTGGGGTTAAGGAGGTTAGACGGGGTTCTCTTTTTTGGCAAAAGTTCGGGAAACCTGATGGGCCGTTGGCCTGATCCAACATGGCTTCTCTTATGTTCTTATTAATAACTTCTTTTATCTATCCCATATATTACTTTCTACCCACCCCTCCCCCCGTTACTTGACCCTCGCCTGTGTTATTTACTTAAAGTACTAATGTTTAAAGGTACCCTTAACTAATAAAAACAAAAATAATATTCTTTTTTCTAAGTCTTAATCATTATCAAAAATTGTCCAATGTCCTTTTATTTTCCACTCTTTTTCTACATATCTTCTGAACTTTTTCCCACTCCTTCTTAAAAACTTCTAAATCATAGTCTCTTAAAATTCTTGTTAATTTGTCCATTTCACTCCATGTCATAACTTTTACAATCCAATCCCATTTCTCTGGTATTTTTTCTTGCTTCCACAACTGCGCATATAATGTCCTAGCAACTGAAAGCAAGTACCAAATTATAGTTCTATCTGCTTTTGGAAATTTTCCCATTTGTAATCTCAACAGAAAAGTCTCTGCAACTTTCTTAAATTCATATCACAAGATCCTAGAAATTTCTTGTTGAATCATCTGCCAATACTTTTTTGCTCTTTCACAAGTCCACCACATATGGAAGAAAGAACTTTAATGTTTTTTGCATTTCCAACATCTGTCTGGCATCTTATTATTCATCTTTGCCAATTTCTTAGAATTCATATACCATCTATACATCATTTTAAAACAGTTATCTTTAATACTATGGCACATCGAAAGCTTCATAGAGTTCCCAAGTTTCCACCTGTATTTCTTTATTTACATTAATTGCCCACTTAATCATTTGAGATTTTACTACTTCATCTTCCGTAGACCATTTTAAAAGTAATTTATATAATTTTGAAATTAATTTTTCGTTGTCTCCAAGCAGAACTTTTTCCATTTGTTTGCTCTTTTCTTATTCCTTCAGTTTTAATGTCATTCTCCACCAAGCTCTTAATTTGTTGCATTTGAAACCAATAATATTTATTATTCAGCTCTTCAGCAGTTTTCAATTCTATTTTGCCACTTTGTATTTTTAATAGTTGATTATATGACAACCACTTTTCTTCACCCGTCTCAGCTGTTATTTTTATCACTTCTGCTGGCACTATCCATAACTGTTTTATCTCATCTCCATATTTCTTATATTTCATCCATGTATTTAGCAAGCTGTTTCTTATATAATGGTGAGAGAAAAAGCCATCTATCTTTCCCCCCCCATAATACATATAAGCGTGCCAGCCAAATTTATTTCCATGACCTTCCAACGCTAAGAGTTTTTTGTTTAACAACATTATCCATTCTTTTATCCATACTAAGCAAACTACTTCATGATATAATTTTAAGTCTGGTAATTGAAATCCGCCTCTCTCTTTTGCATCTGTTAAAATTTTCATTTTAATTCTTGGTTTCTTCCCTGCCCACACAAACTCTGAAATTTTTCTTTGCCATGTATGAAATTGTTTACTGTCTTTCACAATTTGAATAGTTTGAAACAAATACATTTTTCTTGGTAGAATATTCATTTTAATTGCGGCTATTCTACCCAAAAGTTTATTCCACTTTAACATATCTTCATCCATTTTACGCCATAGCTTCTCATACTTATTTTTGAACAAATCAATATTCTTCATTGTTATCTCCACACCCAAATATTTTACCTTGGAGGTAACTTCACAGCCCGTTAGTCTCTGCAATTCTTGTTGCTTATTTATTTGCATATTTTACATAGAAGTTTGGATTTTTCTTTATTAATACAAAGTCCCACCAACTCCCCATATTCTTGTATTTTCGCTAACAACAAAGGTGTGACTTGTATGGGGTTTTCATTTATAAACATTATATCATCTGCAAATGCTCTGTATTTGTAAGTAAATCCTTTTACTTTTAATCCTTCTATTTCTTTATCTTCTTGAATTTCCATCAGTAATATTTCAAGAGTCATTATAAACAACAGTGGGGAAAGTGGACAACCTTGTCTTGTACCTTTACTAATTATCATGTCTTCTGTAAGATCAGCATTTATACATAGCCTTGCATGTTGTTCAGTATATATTGCTTTTATTATTCTTATAAAGCTTTCTCCAAGCTCCATTTTCTCCATTACTGCAAACATAAAATCCCAATTTAAATTGTCAAATGCTTTCTCTGCATCCGCAAAGAATAATGCTACTTCCTTTTCTGGATGTCTTTCATAATATTCTACAATATTTACAACAGTTCTGATATTGTCTCTTATTTGCCTTTTGGGAAGAAACCCCGCTTGATCTTCCTTTATAAAATTTATCAAATATTGTTTAAACCGTGCTGCCAAGATTCTTGTATATATTTTATAGTCATTATTTAATAATGAAATTGGTCTATAATTTTTTACGTTCATAACATCTCTATCTTCCTTTGGAATCAACGAAATAACAGCTTCCTTCCACGTATTTGGTATTTTCCCTTTTGTTCTTATCATATTCATCAATTTCTGAAGTTTCGGGATTAACTCCTCTTTGAGGGTTTTAAAAAATTTAGCTGTATATCAATCTGGCCCAGGTGCTTTTCCATTTTTCATTGCATTAATTGCTGCTTCAATTTCTATTTTTTCAATTGGATCGTTCAAAACTTTTCGCATATTTTCTGCTAAGGGTGCTATTTTTATCTTTTGTAAGTACTCATCCATCTTTCCTTTCCTTATTTTAACACCTTTAAATAACTTGGCATAATACTTAAAGAATTCTCTTTTTATTCCTTCTTGATCTACCACCTCTCTTCCATCCACCACAATTTTATTAATAATTATACTTTCTCTCTTTTTCTTCAGTTGCCAGGCCAAATATTTTCTGGGTTTGTTTGCTCCCTCGAAAGATTTCTGCTGCAGTCTTTTTAGATTCCATTCCAGTTCTTTATTTAACAAATGTCTCATTTGCATTTGTAATATTGTAATCTCCCTTATAATTTTCTTTTTCCCTGGCCTTTTTCTCAGTTCCCCTTCTTTTTTCTTTATTTCATTTTGAAAGTCCGACATCTGTTTTTCTTTTGCCCTCTTATCTTTGTTATTCAATGTAATCAATATTCCTCTCATTACTGCTTTATAAGCATCCCAGACAGTCTGAAATTCTATATCCTCTTTATCGTTTATTTGGAAGAAAGCTTTAGTTTCATTTTCTAGAGATGTCACTATATCTTTATTCTATAGTAAATCTTCATTCAATCTCCATCTTCTCAACTTCTTAGACAATTTTGTAATCCACATTATTGGGTTATGGTCAGCCCCAATTTTAGGTAAAATCTCTATTTTCTTTATTATAAGGCCTAAGTCTTTAGTGCCCCACAACATGTCAATTCTGGAAAAAGTTTTATGTCTTGCTAAAAGAAAAAGGTATAGTCCCACACTTCAGGATTAAATTTCCTCCATATATCCTCCAAATTTTCTTGTTTGACCAGTTCAAAAAAAGACTTTGGCAATTTTCCTTCCTTATTATTTTTTTTACCCCAGACCTATCCAGTGTGTTCTTAATTGTTCCATTAAAGTCCCCCATTATCAAAACTTGGTCATAAGTCAGTTCATCAAATTGTTGTATAATGTCTTTTAAAAAAGCATCCTTTGCACCATTTGGTGCATACAGTCCCAATAACAATGGTTTTTTTTGCATTTAATATTATTTCTACCATTACAAAGCTTCCATCTTTATCTTTGAACACTAATTTCGGCTCCAATTCTTGTTTAATATAGACAATCACTCCCCTTTTCTTATGTTCAGCCAATGAATAAAATTCTAGTCCCAGTTGTTTATTCCATAAAAATTTGTAATCCTTTTGTTTGATATGCACTTCTTGTAAACAAACTATATTACAATTTTGCTTTTTAATCCAATGAAACGTTGCCTTTCTTTTTTGTGGTGAATTTAGTCCATTTACATTCCAAGACAATAATTTGTAATCCATCATGGTGCAAATTCTTTATGTTCTTCATAAAACCTACGCAGTTCCTGTGTGCTTGGAATTGTAATCCTTTTTCCTTGCAGCTCAAAGCTCAGACCTTCAGGTATTATCCATCTATACCTCATTTCATTGTCACGTAGTTTTTCTGTCAATTTTTTGTATGCTTTTCTGTCATTTATCACTTGTCTTGGCAATTCTTTCATGATTCTTACTCTGCTGCCTCTCACTATCAATGTCTTTTCAAAATTTTTATTCAAGATTTTTCCCACCATTTCTTTTGTCATATATGTTATAACCACATCTCTTGATATATTATTTTTCTTGGCATATAGTGAGTTCACTCTATACATATAGTCATACATGCTTCTAGTTCCTTCAGGATCTTCCTCCAAAAATTCTGCAATTATTCTTATTATATATCCTTTCAATTCAGTCTCTTCATCCTCAGGTACTCCTCTCAGACGTATCTGGGTTTCCATCAATTTGCAGTCATGAATTGCCACCTTTTCTTGCATTTTTAGCAAGGTGGAATCATGTACGTTCACTCTCTCTTTCACCTCTTGCACTTTCTTTGATGTTACCACAGTCTCATTTCTGAGATCTTCTATATCTTTCCTTAGCTCTTCAATGTCTTTTCTAATTTCTTTTTTAGAAGCAGTTATCATGTCTCTCACCCCTTTCATCATCCTGGCTTCCATTGCTTCTAATTGCTCTTGCATTTTCTCCATTGACGCAGTCCTTGCACGGGTTAACTTATGCTCTGACATTTAAAAAAACACCAAAAATTTTGACATCTCCAAATTAAATTTAAACTATCAGGTTTGATAGAGTAAGGCTTGCCCTTTTCAATAAGCCTAATTTTGCCATCCTCAGAGCCTCCTGGGCTCAGATATTAATTTTATAAAAGTTTTATTTCTTCCAAAATGGCGGTCGCGACTTTCTGCTTCCCTTTAAAAAAAATTTCCCTTCAAAAGGCTTCTAAAATAATTATCAACGATAATGTCCAATAGTATTTACCTTATAATTGTCACCTCTGTCAGCTTCACCAATTTTTAATGTCCCGAACACTTTAAAAACTTTGTTTAAATTTTGACCTCCTAGCAATGGCCACCGATGTTTTTCTATGATATTATAGTCCTAGAGTAGGCTAGCTGCTTCAATGATTTCCCTTTTCTATCCGACACTTCCTGCTTTTCTTGCCACCAAATCCCGTTTTCACTGGTAAAAAGATCTCGCGATGTTTGACATATTTCCTGTGTTGACTGTGAGAGCTGCAAATCTGTGATGATGGGGCTTTTTCACCAAAACCGCAAGTAGACAAACAATAAATTCCTTTCCACTTTTTAGCACTGTCCTTTAAATTTACAAAATTCAAATTTCGCCCCTTCTCCCCATCTTCTTCCAAGCTTTCTGAATCTCTATTTCCCACCTTCTGATTTTATCTTGTTTAACTTTAAATAGTCCCGGAATGAAGATAGTCAACAGTACCTTTTTCTGCAGTTATCCAGATCCAACACCAGTCTTGTATAGCTTTAGATGTTTAGCAGTCTCAAAGAAGGTTAGGATCTTGTCGAGCTTATGTCAAATAAATGACTCTGGAAACTTCTGCAGATGATGAATATGCAACTGGAGACCCCTCAAAGGAGCACCCCCCCCCCCGGGACTCCCTTTTAGCCAAGGTAAATTTCCTCAGAGTTTCCTGTACATATCTTGGACTGATCTCTGACTGAGAAAAGTAGGCAGTAGGCATTAAATTGCCCTCCACTACCCCGAACAGAAGCTCCAGCCTGCTCCCCTTCTGAGAAGCAATTCAGCTTGGCATTTTCCAACTCCGGAAGTCCAAAAAGCATTTTATATCTTAAATCCCTCCCTGTGTGGCATGCCACGCCCAGGCCCAGGGTCTCCTATCCAGGTAGGGCACAGGGACAGGCTAATTTGGCTTCTGCCCTCTTGCAGGGGGGCACAGACGACCCACTTGTGGGCTTCTTTCAGGGGTTGCTTCATATTGCCTGATCCCCGTTCCATTATTTATTCGAGCAAATTCTGTTCTGCACATCTTTTTATACCAGGTTGTTTTTGCATGGATGAACAGCAAAACCCATCAATAAAAGATTCTATAAAATTGTAAAAATCAGTATTAAACCAGTAACCACAAAATCACAATTCAAAGCTAACAAATCACAAAGGAAAACGGGGAAGGAGTAAAATCAGCCCAGAATTATTGTAAAAAACCCTCCCAGGTTAAAAAACCGTTTGGGAAAGGGAGCTTTTCCCTTGGGCTTTTTGGAGATATCCTGGGAGTGGGCTTCACTTGAGTCCTCTGGATGGAAGTAACTTCCAGGGTGTTTTCCTGATGTTAACACAAGGAAACACCACCTCCTGCGGGTACCAAGGACATAGCCAATGTAAGTGTTTATCTTTCATGTGGCACATGTCTTCAGCAGCCAATGTTGGGTCTTTCAGGATGAAAAAAAATAATTTCATTTTTTAAAAAATCACAAAGGTGCCAGTCTGAGCAGGTTTGTGGCAGCTCATTTAAACATTTGTGGTTTGTGGCAGCTCATTTAAGTAGTTGCTTGATGGTGAAGTGATAGATGCGTGCCCCACCCCCGGGATGCCAGGTCTGTGTTGGAAAATCCCTGGAGACTTTGGGGGTGGAGACGGTGGGGTTTGGGGAAGGGAGGGGCCTCAGCAGGGGTAGAATTCTAGGAGGAGTTCATTTGCATATTAGGCCACACCCCCTGGTGTAGCCAATCCTCCAAGAGCTTACAAGGCTCTTTTTCATAAGCTCTTGGAGGATTGGTTACATCAGGGATGTGTGGCCTAATATGCAAATGAGCTCCTGCTAGAATTCCACCCGGGGCCTCAGCATCATACAATACCATAGAGCCCAGCCTCCAAAGCAGCCATTTTCTCCAGGGGATAAGCAATATAAGATAACCACCGGAAGCAATAAAACTTTCATGCAAAGCGTGTAAATATGCGTTTTTAGTAAAGTCAAACAAAAACAGAACTAAGGAACGCTGAACATTCTTGAAATTTTTCCCACAAAGTCTCTCAACAGTCACAAAGAATGATAGCCTCTTCAAATAGGACTTAATGAAGACGTGGGTGAAGTCTTTTAATTTCTTAGTGTTCCACTCGTGATGGTGCGGAGAGAATAAGGAACCGCTTTTAAAAAGGACTCCTCACGGTTTCAATAGTTAGTTCTTCCTCAGCCTTTTTCCCCCGACGTTACACAGAGCCACAGCTCTACTTTTTACAAACTAATTGATGCAGTCACTCACAACTTTTATGCCATTCACTCACAAAGTGGAATATTTGCTTGCGAGACTCCACAGCTTAGAGGGAGCATTGCCTGGGAAATCAATTCCCTCAAGCTTTCTTCACCAACACCCTCTCTCTTTCCCCTGGATTCCTTGTCTGCTTGTATTCCCACATCCTCCTACCCATGGCCTTCCCCTCCAAGCTCCAATTCAGAAGGCCCTGCAAAGGAATATGGAGTGGAGGAGTTGTCAGCAGGTTTCCCACTTGGTACTGGCTCTCTCTTGGTTTCCTCTCATCTCTGTCTTAGTCCAGGATCTCTTCAAGACAGGGTTCCTACCAGGGGGAACTCCCAAAATTACAGCCGATCTCCAGGTAGGAAAGATGGGTGGAGAAAATGGCTGCTCTGGCGCATGGACTCTGTGGTGCCACTGCCCTGCTCAGCACCGCCCCCCGGCTCCACCCCCAAATCTCCAGGAATTTCCCAGCTGGTAACCCTACGAAGCTCGAGTTGGCCCACGCAACTGGAGCCAGTCCGGTCTGAAGGCACCCTTGTATTTTGCAGGAACAGGGAAGGCGGAGAGGAAAGAGTTTGGGGCTTTGGGAGTGGAGAAGACGGAAGAAGTTGGAAATTGGAGTCAATTTGCTTTTCTGGCTGAAGGTTTCCACATCTTGCCTGCTAGAGATAGAAAGGCATGAGAGATGCGGAGGAGTTCAGAGGAGTGGGTAGGGACTTCTGAAGTGGAACCAATGGCGTTTATTAATAATTTAATTAAGATGACAACGCGTTTATTTTCTGTCGCAGACAGAACTGTAAACATTAATTTCATAAGGCCGCAAATCATCTCGAATGCAATCTTAATCACTCAGTCAGCTGAACGGAGGCAGGAGGCAAGCAATTAACTTTTTCCCCCCCCATTCGGAAACGAGGGTTCGGCTTCAAGGAAATGGCAGTCTGAGGAAGTGCTTTATTTTTTTTTTCCCTTGCTGGAAAACTTCCTGTTAAAAATACACCACCACAAAAGATCTGTGGGGCTGTTGAGGAATCTGCCCCATGCTTTTCTCTCCCCAAGTCCAAGTCCATGGTGGAAGAGGAGGACTAGACCAGGGGTGGCCAAACTGGGGCTTGGGAGCCACACATGGCTCTTTCACGCATACTGTAGGGCTCTTGGAGAAGGCAGTTGTCTTTTTTAATCATTTCTCCAAGCCAAGCCAGCTGGCAGTTTGGAGAATGCATTTAAAGTTGCTTTCTTTCTGCCTCCCCCCCAATCTATTTGCCTGCCTGCCTTCCGTCCTGTCTTGTGACTCTCAAACATCTGACATTCATGTCTTGTGGCTGATGTTTATTTTATGTGGATCTTTCTTGAAGAAAGTTTGGCCACCCCAGGACTAGACACTGTCTCTTAGCCTCAGCCTCCAAAGGTGGGGGGGGAGTCGGAAGAGAGTCAGATAGATAGACAGCCAGGAGACTTTGGGGGCGGAGCCAGGAGCAAGGTTGTGACAAACATAATTGAACTCCAAAGGGAGTTCTGGCCATCACATTTAAAGGGACCACTCTCCTTTTAAATACCTTCCCGCCATTGGAAATAATGCAGGATAGGGGCACCTTCTTTGAAGGCTCATAGAATTGGACCCCCTGGTCCAATCCTTTTGAATCTTGGAGGGTATTTTGAGAAGAGGCCTGGAATGCTATGCTGCAAATTTGGTGCCTCTACCTCAAAAATAACCCCCCCTGAGCACCAGATATCCACAGATCAATTCTCTATTATATCCTATGGGAATCAGTCTCCATAGAGAATAATGCCCAGCAGACATTCCTCCCCCACCCTCGCTTTCTGATGACCCTGAAGCGGAGGGGGGGGAAGCCTCCATACCGGGGAACCCCTGCCCCCACCTGGGGATTGGCAACTCTACAGCCCCGGCTAGCATCAAAAGGTGAGTCCCCTCTCCAGAGGTGGATGGGCCGCCCTGCAAAACAGGAACTTCACTGAGTCATGGCACAGGGCGTGTGAGCCAAGGCCTCTAACTCCTTCCACGTGCGAGTCTGGTGGGGTTCATGTGTGGCGCAAAAGACGTGTGCAGAGCAAGAGAAGGTGGCACAAAGGTGGGCTTGGTGGTGGCTCTCCTTGACCGTGCACCCAGATTTGAAGGGGGGGGGGCAAGACACTTCCTGGAGGAAGGACCTGGCCATCTGAAACGGGCTTTACTCTGCTAGCGGTCCATTGGAGCTCTTTTTGGATTTATGATTTGGACTTATTTATGATTTGGACTATTTGCACACTGTTGTGTATATGTGCATAAATATGCACATGTGGTATGTAAAATGATGAGGTCGCTGATATACACTTTTTTCCTTGTATGAATTACATTTTGTAATAATACTTTTCACAGAGTGGTTTTGATTTATTTAGTCCTTCCTGGGGATTGGTAAACCTAAAGGGAAGTGTTCCCCCCTCCCATTGCCAACAGGGTCCGGAGTGTGAGGCCCTGGATTTTTTGCAGCTGGGGTCCCGGCCAGCTCTCTGGTTTTGTTCTGGGGCTGTTTGGGGACAGCCACCCAAGATTTGCCCTCTTCAGGTAGCCAGGAGCAGAATCTCCTAGAGGTTCGTGTCTCTAAACCAGCTTGATCCGGCCCTTTTAGGGGTGTCGACAGCCCCCTTCCCACCGCAGTGCCACAAAGGGATTTCTCTGAGTAGTGTGGCACAGTTGGATCTTTGCCTTGCCCTCCTCGGGTGCCCAGTTCCAATTCATCTCCAGGCTTCAGCCCTGGCTGGTTCGGCTCCTCCTTCCAACACCTGCCCCTCTGATCCGAAGGACCAAAAATGGAAGTTTCTGGGCCACCCCTGCCCTCCCCCCACCAGCTGGATATTTGGCATGCTCACGCCTTGGATGGCACTTTCAAGGTTCTTGTGCCCACCCCACCCCCCCCAGTTGCCTGCCCCATCCTTACATCAACTCCTGGGCAGACAAAACCACCAATGTGGGAACTGCGACCTCAGAGAGTCTCTCGATAGTTGGTGACATCAGCCAGTTTCTCCAGGATTCGTTCTCGGGGGACATCAGATGCTTCCTGTTCATGGAAGGAGAGAGGAAAGAGAATCAGGAGAGAACCGGTGCAAGAGATCCATGGAACATGGGAAGGTTCAGTCTCCAATATCTCCACTTTAGAGCATGGGTGTCAAACATACAGTCTGGGGGCCAAATCAGGCCTCTGGAGGGCTCCTATCAGGCCCTCAAGCAACTGGCTCTTGTTTGTTTCCTTCTCTCTATCTCTTGCTTTCTTCTACATCACAGCTTGCTTTGCAAGACTTGCTCAATCACACAGGAACTACAGAGCAAAGCCTCTATTTTCTCCGTTGGCTGAGGCTCCTCCCTTAGGGGAGAAGGCAGAGCTTGTTTTTACAGGCTCTCTCAATCGCACAGCAGAACTTCTGAGCCAAACCTATCTTCCTTCCCCCTCCTGGTTGCCTGGGGAAGGAAAGAAGGAAGGAAGAGCCAGAGCTTCCTTTGCGCAAATCCCTGGATCCCACGGGAGAGATATAAAGAAAGCACCTTAAATACCAACAATTGCTAATGTTTTAAGCATGTTTTAAGGGTCTTTCTTAAAATATATTTAATTGTGTTTGTCTGTGTCCTTTATAAAGTTTTTATCTCTGCTACCTAATCTTAAATAGGTACACACATGGCCTGGCCCAACCTGGCATGGCCCAGCCCAACAAGGTCTCATTTGTGTCAGATCTGGCCCTCATAACAGATGAGTTCGACACCCTGGGTTTAGAGTCGGTCAGGTCATGCTCTCTGAAAGGGGCGAACTTCCCTCAGGAGGCGATGAGTGCCCCTTGCTTGGGCAGCCCTGGACCTGCCTCCTGCTTTCCTGCCCCCCCCCCAGCCACCACCACCACCCCCTTGGCGAGGGAGACTTCGAAGAGGCACCCCCCCCTCCCATCATGGCTGGGAACCCCTCCCGCTCTGCTGCCCTTCAGCAACACTTCCTGCTTTTCTGGGCCCTGATTCCCCTGCTCTTCCCGGGAATCCAAACCATGTTCCCTGCCTGTGCACAAGCACAATACCCCCCCCCCTCCTCTGCTTTGCCAGTTTCCATGGCAGCATTCTTTGGGGGGGATGGCCTGAGGAGCTGTTATCGATCCCTCTTAAACCATTTCTTTAAAAATGCTGTAAATCAGTCTATGCAAAGTTAATAAGATGGGGCTGTTGTTGATGCGCCAGTTTGGTGTAGTGGTGAAGTGTGCAGAGGACTCTTATCTGGGAGAACCGGGGTTGATTCCCCCCTCCTCCATTTGCAGCTGCTGGAATGGCCTTGGGTCAGCCAGAGCTCTCTTATCTGGGAGAACCAGGTTTGATTCCCCCTCCTCCACTTGCACCTGCTGGAATGGCCTTGGGTCAGCCACAGCTCTCTTATCTGGGAGAACCGGATTTGATTCCCCACTCCTTCACTTGCAGCTGCTGGAATGGCCTTGGGTCAGCCAGAGCTCTCTTATCTGGGAGAACCGGGTTGGATTCCCCACTCCTCCACTTGCAGCTGCTGGAATGGCCTTGGGTCAGCCAGAGCTCTCTTATCTGGGAGAACCGGGTTGGATTCCCCACTCCTCCACTTGCAGCTGCTCGAATGGTCTTGGGTCAGCCACAGCTCTCTTATCTGGGAGAACCGGGTTGGATTCCCCACTCCTCCACTTGCAGCTGCTGGAATGGCCTTGGGTCAGGCATAGCTCTCTTATCTGGGAGAACCGGGTTTGATTCCCCACTCCTCCACTTGCAGCTGCTGGAATGGCCTTGGGTCAGCCAGAGCTCTCTTATCTTGGAGAACCGGGTTTGATTCCCCACTCCTCCACTTGCAGCTGCTGGAATGGCCTTGGGTCAGCCAGAGCTCTGGCAGAGGTTGTCTTTGGTGTGGTGGTGAAGTGCACAGACTCTTATCTGGGAGAACCGGGTTTGATTCCCCACTCCTCCTCTTGCAGCTGCTGGAATGGCCTTGGGTCAGCCATAGGTATCGCAGGAGTTGTCCTTGAAAGGGCAGCTGCTGTGAGAGCCTTCTCAGCCCCACCCACCTCGAAGGGTGTCTGTTGTGGGGGAGGAAGGTAGAGGAGATTGTGAGCCGCTCTGAGACTCTGAGATTTGTAGTGGGATATAAATCCAACATCTTCTTCTTCTACTGGTGGGGAGGCTTTCTGTTCTCATGCTTCACTGTTGATCCCCTCCCCCTTTCTGGGTGGTGGGGGGATGTAGCCTCTGGGGGCAGGCACAGGAAGCCCTCTGGGCTACATCAGGGACCAGGGACCCAATTTGTGCTGGCGTTTCTCTGCCCTTTCAGCTTCTGGGAGGAAGCAGGGCTGGAAGGCCTACTCATCCCGCGGCTGTTATTTCTGGGCTCTCCTGGGCGTTGTGTTGCAAAAGGAGGAAAAAGCATCTCTCTTAAAGTCTGACTTGTGTGAAGTTTGCTGGCAGGGAGAGTTTGCAGGAAAGCAGAAACAAAGTCTGGGCGGTTGCGCTTGTGTGCCTGTCCTTCTGGCTCTGATCTCTAGATCGCAGCGTGTGCTGCAGAAAGAGATGCGTGGAAAAAAGACAGGCTGCTTCCACCTCTTCTGTGGGGCTGCCCTTTGAACAAAGCTTGCGTCTGCAAGGGAGACAGGGTGTGGGTGTTCCCCTCCCAGACCGTCCAGCGGTTCTCCTGCCCGAGAGGGGTGGCTGGGAGCTTCGGAGGCCCTGCCAAGTTTGGGAGAGCCCCTTCCATGACACGCTCAGTCCTGCTCCCTTAACTAAATGGCGCACCTGCCCGTTGAGATGAAGAGATGAGTGACGGGTGCTGCGGAGTCGCTTTTCTGGTAATTAATTCGCAAAGTGATGCTCGAGCCGGGTGCCGCAGAAGGCGTTGCTCTGGAATGGAAACAGCTGCAGAACGTGTCGAAAAGGACGGGGAAGACGTTGTCGTTCATCTGCCGTTGAGAAGGGGTGGAGCGGGACAGACTTCCAGCAAAGCAATTGCCTCCCAAAGCCCTGAAACTGCTCAGAAAAGGTCTCAGGCGGTGTGGAGCTCCTGGCTCTCTCAGAGGTGCCCAGGTCAGCCCTGGCACTTCCAGCCAGCACAGAGCAATGTGTGCTGCAGGCCATTTCGCCCCGGCCTGCTGGTGGCCTCAGTTAGCTAGCACCCCCCCCCCCCCAAAGAGCCACTGCAAGCCGAGAGGGACAAGAATCTGCCCTTGGCCATGGATGGAGACGCTGCCTTGTGCCACTCCAGAAGTCTCTGGCCAGAGTGGGGGCGGGAGCTCCCCTTTGGAAGCTGCCGAACAGAGTTCTGCCCCTGCTGGTGGACCGCCTGATGGCCCCTGGATTTTGGCCACCATGTGACACAGCGTGCAGGACTGGAGGAGCCACTGGCCTGATCCAACACGGCCTCTCTTATGTTCCTAAGCCCTGTCTTCTTGGTGTATGGGGGGCAACAGTGGGAGGGCTTCTGGATTTCTGTCCCTGCTGGTGGACCTCCTGATGGCACCTGGGTTATGGCCACTGTATGACACAGAATGTTGGACTGGATGGGCCATTGGCCTGATCCAACATGACTTCTCTTATGTTCTTCTGTGACACAGAGTGTTGGACTGGATGGGCCACTGGCCTGATCCAACATGGCTCATCTTATGTTCTTCTGTGACACAGAGTATTGGACTGGATGGGCCATTGGCCTGATCCAACATGGCTCCTCTTATGTTCTTCTGTGACACAGAGTGTTGACTGGATGGGCCATTGGCCTGATCCAACAGGGCTTCTCTTATGTTCTTCTGTGACACAGTGTTGGACTGGATGGGTCATTGGCCTGATCCAACAGGGCTTCTCTTATGTTCTTCTGTGACACAGAGTGTTGACTGGATGGGCCATTGGCCTGATCCAACATGGCTTCTCTTATGTTCTTCTGTGACACAGAGTGTTGGACTGGATGGGCCACTGGCCTGATCCAACATGGCTCCTCTTATGTTCTTCTGTGACACAGAGTGTTGGACTGGATGGGCCACTGGCCTGATCCAACAGGGCTTCTCTTATGTTCTTCTGTAACACAGTGTTGGACTGGATGGGTCACTGGCCTGATCCAACATGGCTTCTCTTATGTTCTTCTGTGACACAGAGTGTTGGACTGGATGGGCCATTGGCCTGATCCAAGATGGCTCCTCTTATGTTCTTCTGTGACACAGAGTGTTGGACTGGATGGGCCACTGGCCTGATCCAACAGGGCTTCTCTTATGTTCTTCTGTAACACAGTGTTGGACTGGATGGGTCACTGGCCTGATCCAACATGGCTTCTCTTATGTTCTTCTGTGACACAGAGTGTTGGACTGGATGGGCCATTGGCTTGATCCAAGATGGCTCCTCTTATGTTCTTCTGTGACATAGAGTGTTGGACTGGATAGGCCATTGGCCTGATCCAGCATGGCTTCTCTTCTGTTCTTCTGTGACACAGAGTGTTGGACTGGATGGGCCATTGGCCTGATCCAACATGGCTTCTCTTATGTTCTTCTGTGACACAGAGTGTTGGACTGGATGGGCCATTGGCCTGATCCAACATGGCTTCTCTTATGTTCTTATGTGACACAGAGTGTTGGACTGGATAGGCCATTGGCCTGATCCAGCATGGCTTCTCTTCTGTTCTTATGAGTTGTGTGCCATTTCTGCTCTGGGCAGCACCCCTCTCCACATGAAGGAGAAATTGCACTAGATGACCCTGGAAGTCCCTTCCAACTCTATGATTCTAAGTCTTCTTCGGGCTGTCCCAGAGACTTGGTTGCTGAACTAGGGATGGGGATTGCTGTTCTGAGCAGCCAGCGGATTGCAGTTCTGCCTGTTGGACCCACTCCAAGGGGGCAACTCAAAGGGAGAGTCTCAGACGCTTTCATCTGCTTCATATCTGACGGGCGGCAACGGCTCCCAGGTGCTGCATGCAGATAACCCCCCCCCCCCGGCTGACTGGAGAACGGTTCAGGTTTGATCCTCAAATGATCTTTGAATTTCGAATTGGAGGCTGGCGAGGCCTTGGGGAAATGTCTCCCTCTCCTGAGGTCCCTTCCTTGGCCTTTGAGTCAGGAGCCGGAAGCAGAGTTTGGGTGGAGAGTTTTGTCCTGATGAGAAAAGAGAGCCAAGCAGCATTTTCTTCTCTAGGCCTCGGGATGTGAATGGGCACTTCTGCGTGTAAAGGGAGGAAGGGGTGTCGAGGCAGTTTGCCAGGGGGGCCTCCCTCTCTCAGTCCCCCCGCCCCGGTCTCTCCTGTGTGCCAAGCAAACAGAGCCACCCAAAGAGCAAAGTACCTTTGACTTCTCAAACAGAGCCAGCGCTTGTTTGTAATACTGGACGGCCCGATCCGGGTGGCCCAGGCAGAAATGGGCGGTCCCCAGCCCTTCGCATCCCTGGGCCTCCCCATAAGAGTCACCTGGAGGGAGGGAAGGAGACGGGGGTCAGCGCTTGGCTGAGGGGGGTGTGTGCAGAAATGTCCCAAGAGCCCCGGGAGCAGGGTGCTGGGCTCCAAGTCAAGCAGTGGCAGGGAGGCCGTCTGTCTGCTTGCCCCACCGCCCCACGTCTGAGCCCAGCAGCCCCAAGAGTGCAGGGGGCAGGGGGCTGCTAGCCTCAGTTACTGTGAATCATAGAATCATAGAGTTGGAAGGGACCTCCAGGTTCATCTAGTCCAACCCCCTGCACAATGCAGGAAACTCACAAACCCCTCCCTCTACAGTCACAGGATCTTCACTGCTGTCAGATGGCCATCTAGCCTCTGTTGAAAAACCTCCGAGGAAGGAGAGCCCACCACCTCCCGAGGAGGAAGCCTGTTCCACTGAGGAACTGCTCTAACAGTCAGAAAGTTCTTCCTAACGTTGAGCCGGAAACTCTTTTGATTTAATTTCAACCCATTGGTTCTGGTCCTACCTTCCAGGGCCATATAAAACAATTCCACACCATCCTTTATAGGACAGCCCTTCAAGGACATGAAGATGGTGATCCTATCACCTCTCAGCCGCCTCCTCTCTAGGCTAAACATCCCCAGCTCCTTCAACCTTTCCTCATAGGACTTGGTCTCCAGACCCCTCACCATCTTTGTCGCCCTCCTCTGGACCCGTTGCAGCTTGTCTAGATCCTTATAATGTGCCCAAAACTGAACACAATACTCCAGGTGAGGTCTTACCAGAGCAGAGTAAAGTGATACCATCACGTGGTCTGGACACTATACTTCTGTTGATACAGCCCAAAATTGCATTTGCCTTTTTAGCCACCGCATCACACCGTTGACTCATGTTCCGTGTATGATCCACTAAGACCCCTAGATCCTTTTCTCACATACTACTGCTAAGACAAGTCTCCCCCATCCTATAACCATACACTGGATTTTTCCTACCTAAATGCAGAACTTTACATTTATCCCTGTTAAAATTCATTTTATTGATTTTAGCCCAGCTTTCCAGCCTGTCAAGGTCATCCTGGATCCTCTCTTCTTCTGTGTTTGCAACCCCTCCCAATTTCATATCATCTGCAAATTTAATAAGCATCCCCTCTATTCTTTCATCCAAATCATTGATAAAGATGTTGAACAAAACAGGTCCCAGGACAGATCCTTGAGGCACTCCACTTGTCACTCCTCTCCAAGAGGGTGAGGAACCATTCACAAGCACTCTTTGGGTGCAATCCGTCAACCAGTTACAGATCCACCTAATGGTGTCTCTTGGAGCATCCCGGTCTAACCTATGCCAATGGCAGCAGCACATAACAACGTCCTCAAGTGGGGAACCGGAGAGAGCCTCTGATAGTAGCCAGAAGGTTCACAAACCCCCAGAGGTGGAGGAAGTTTCCCTCCTGCCAGCCCTGACGTTTGGGGGGATCGGACAGGGTTGCAGTATTTTAGTCTGGCACAACTGGCAGAAGACGGAGGTTCTCTACCTGGGGGGAGAGATCCAGCTGCCGGCCCTTGACGGGGTACCACTGATACCGGTCCCTAAGGTCAAGAGCTTAGGCGTGCTTCTTGAGTCCTCCCTTACAATGGAGGCCCAGGTAGCAGCCACTGTTAGATCTGCCTTTTTTCATCTTCGGCAAGTGCGGCAGCTGGCCCCTTACCTGGAGCGCAACGACTTAGCGACGGTAATCCATGCTACGGTCGCCTCAAGAATAGATCACTGTAATGCTCTCTACATGGGGCTACCCTTGGTGCTAACCCGGAGGCTACAACTAGTGCAGAATGCTGCGGCACGCCTGTTAATGGGGCTGCCGCGATGGGAGCACATTCGGCCAGTGCTGAGGGAGCTGCACTGGTTGTTTTGAGTTCGCTTCAAGGTGTTGGTATTAACCTTCAAAGCCCTTTATGGTCAGGGACCTGCCTATCTATGGGACCGCCTTTCCCCATATATCCCCCAGAGAGCACTGCGATCAGGGACAAAAAATCTGCTGTCTGCCCCTGGTCCAAAAGAAGCCAGGCGGTGTGTGACGAGCTCCAGGGCTTTTTCGGTGGCAGCACCAGAACTTTGGAACACCCTCCCAGAAGCCATTTGGGCCCTGCGGGATTTGTCTGCGTTCTGCAGGGCCTGTAAGACCAAATTGTTTAAACAGGCTTTTGCAGTTTGAAAAAGGGCTGCACCGGACATCTTACAGAATGCTGGCGATCACAGTCGAGAATTCAATACCGCCTATACTGTACTGAAATAGTGCCATAGAATGGTTTTAAAGCTGATATATATAAATTATGGTTTTATATGTTTTATTGGATTGATTGTATTTTATGATGTTGTAAGCCGCCCTGAGTCTGCTTGCAGAGAGGGCAGGATATAAATTTAAAGTAATAAATAAATAAATAAATGTCTCTTGAGGCCTGATTTTCAGCGCCTCCATCTTGGAGGTTTTCCGAGCAGAGGCTGGATGGCCCCCTGACAGCAAGGCTGATCCACATCCTGAGAAGGAGGGCAGGAAGGGCTGCACCAATCAGGGTTTCGTTCTCACGGCCCTTTCTGACAGGCCCAGGGAAATGCTGATTGACACTTTGGGGTCAGGCAGCCGTTTTTCTCCCGGCCAGTTTGGCCCAGGGATCCTGGTAGGGTTGCCAATCCCCAGGTGGGGGCAGGGGGTCCCTCAGTTTGGAGGCCCTCCCCCTGCTTCAGGGTCATCAGAAACCGGGGGGAGGGAATGTCTGCTGGGCACTCCATTATGACCTATGAAAAATGATTCCCATATGCAAAAATGTAGAATTGTTCTGCAGGTATCTGGGGCTCTGAGGGGGCTGATTTTTGAGATAGTGGCACCAAATTTGCAGTATAGCATCCAACACCTCTCCTCAAAAGTCCCACTGAGTTTCAAAAAGTTTGGACTGAGTGGTCCAATTCTATGACCGCCCCAAAGAAAGTGCCCCTATCCTTCATTATTTCCACTGGAGGGAAGGCATTTAAAAGGCATGTGGTCCGTTTAAATGTGATGGCCAGAACTCCCTTTGGAGTTCAATGATGCTTGTCACACCCTTGCTCCTGGCTCCACCCCCAAAGTTCTTGAGCTGGACTTGGCAACCCAACTCCTGGAGGGTGTTTTTTTGTTTTCTGCCATCTTTTGGGCATGGAGCAGGAAGAGGGAGGTAGTCGTGAATATCCTACATAGTGCAGGTTGCTGGGCTAGATGATGTGTTGGCACCAGTGGACCAGAGACGGCGGTCCCCCTTCCACCTCCTCAGCCTTCTTTAGGTCTTGGCAGATTGGGGGGTGGGGCTGGGCAGCCCCTTCTCTTACCTGCGTCCACAAAGGCTGCCACCGCCTGCTGGTAGTGAAGCTGGGCATCATGATGGTTCCCAAGCTGGCTGTGGGCACTGGCCAGGTTGTAGAGGCATTGGCCCTGAGCCGCCCTCTCTCCTAGCACACCTGAGGCAGAAATGCCAGGGAGGAAGAAGGAGAAGACTGCAGATTTATACATTCTCTCTGAAAAAGAGACTCAAAGCGGCTTACAATCTCCTTTATCTTCTCCCCCCACAACAGACACCCTGCGAGGTGGGTGGGGCTGAGAGAGTTCTCCCAGAAGCTGCCCTTTCAAGCACAGCTCTGCGAAAACTATGTCTGACCCAAAGCCATTCCATGCAAGCAGCTGCAAGTGGAGAAGTGGGAAATCAAACCCGGTTCTCCCAGATAAGAGAGCTCTGGCTGACCCAAGGCCATTCCAGCAGGTGCAAGTGGAGGAGTGGGGAATAAAACCCAGTTCTCCCAGATAAGAGATCTATGGCTGACCCAAGGCCATTCCAGCAGCTGCAAGTGGAGGAGTGGGGAATCAAACCCGGTTCTCCCAGATAAGACAGCTGTGGCTGACCCAAGGCCATTCCAGCAGCTGCAAGTGGAGAAGTGGAGAATCAAATCCGGTTCTCCCAGATAAGAGAGCTATGGGTGACCCGAGGGATTCCAGCAGCTGCGAGTGGAGGAGTGGGGAATCCAACCCGGTTCTCCCAGATAAGAGAGCTCTGGCTGTCCCAAGGCCATTCCAGCAGGTGCAAGTGGAGGAGTGGGGAATCAAACCCAGTTCTCCCAGATAAGAGAGCTCTGGCTGTCCCAAGTCCATTCCAGCAGGTGCAAGTGGAGGAGTGGGGAATAAAACCCAGTTCTCCCAGATAAGAGATCTATGGCTTACCCAAGGCCATTCCAGCAGCTGCAAGGGGAGGAGTGGGGAATCCAACCCGGTTCTCCGAGATAAGAGAGCTCTGGCTGACCCAAGGCCATTCCAGCAGCTGCAAGTAGAGGAGTGGGGAATCAAGCCCGGTTCTCCCAGATAAGAGAGCTCTGGCTGACCCAAGGCCATTCCAGCAGGTGCAAGAGGAGGAGTGGGGAATCAAGCCCGGTTCTCCCAGAAAAGAGAGCTCTGGCTGACCCAAGGCCATTCCAGCAGCTGCAAGTAGAGGAGTGGGGAATCAAGCCCGGTTCTCCCAGATAAGAGAGCTCTGGCTGACCCAAGGCCATTCCAGCAGGTGCAAGAGGAGGAGTGGGGAATCCAACCCGGTTCTCCCAGATAAGACTCCGCACACTTCACCACCACACCAAACTGACTGGAAGAGGTCAGCCATCACCCCCAAGAGGGTGGAGCCACTTCCCCCCAGTCTCCCTGGCTCCAAACACATCCATGGCTGCAGGCAGGTGCAGGATGGGACTTGTGGGGCAGACAAGGAGCTTAGAGCTGCCCCCCCCCCCGCACTTCCACAGGCTGGTTCAAGCCTTGGTCCTTCCCTTGAAAGGGCTGCAGGCAGCAGGGCATAGACAGGTGAGCCCCAAGGCGGCTTTAGTTCGGTGTTGCTGGAGCGGAGTTTGGGAAGGGTCACATTTCTGTGCTTGGAGTGGGGACCCCTCCTCCCAAAGGGCAGCGCAGGGCCCCTGCCGCCTGCCGGGGCTCACCATAAGTGTCGGCTGCCTCGCCGTGGTACCGGAGGGCCCGCCAGGACTCCTGCTGGGCGTTGTAGATGCCCCCCAGGTTCTGCAGCAGGACGGCTCTCTTGCGGAGGGAGAAGTGCTGCCCCCTGCAGAGCCGCAGGGCTGCCACAAAATGCTCCTCCGCTTGGGTGAAGCGCTTCAGTTCTGCGTAGTGCAGCCCCAGGTGGTTGTGGAGGTGGCCTGAGAAGAGAGGGGGGGGAAGGAGGGTCATTCACAGGAGGGCTTCACACTCCCCTCCTGGCAGAAAGCCTCCTGGGGTGGGGAGATGGAGCTCAAAGAATGCCCTGCCCATTGGAAGGGTCGGAATGCCAGCTTCTGGGGGGACCTGGGGGTCTCCCAGAATTCTTGCTTCTCTCCAGATTCCAGAGATCAGTTTCCCCACCGGAGGGTGGGCTCTGGGCCACTGTACCCCACGGAGGTCCCTCTTCCCCCCAGGCCCCATCCCCAAATCTCCAGGAGTTTCCCAGTCTGGAGCTGGCAACCTCCCCGCCCCCAGGAGGGACCCGGCAAGCTGATGGAGGGATCGTTGGATGTCCCGCCAACTATTCTAGGGCATGAATGTCATTTGGCTTAACTCTCCTCTCTGTGCCTCTCTTGCTAAGTAGGTCATAATAATTAATTATCATACAGCAGGGTGTTTAGTACAGCCAGGAGATCCTAAAATTGTCTGGCAGCCAGAAGTTCTATCTCCCTTAGCATTTTGCCCCACTAGGTGGCGAGCAAGACGTTTTTTCAGGCAAGAGATGTTCAGGGGTGGTTTGCCATTGCCTACCTGTGTCCATATCATGACCCTGAACTTCCTTGGTGGTCTCCCATCCAAGTACTAACCGGGCCCAACCCTGCTGAGCTTCTGAAATTTCTTCACCCAAAGGGTGATTAACACATGGAACTCACTGCCACAGGAGGTGGCGGCAGCTGCAACCATAAACAGCTTCAAGAGGGGATTGGAGAAACATCTGGAGCAGAGGTCCATCAGTGACTATCAGCCACAGCTTATCGTTGGAACTCTGTCTGGGGCAGTGATGCTCTGTATTCTTGGTGCTTGGGGAGGGGGGGGGCAACAGTGAGGTGTTCTAGTGTCCTGGCCCCACTGATGGACCTTCTGATGGTGCCTGGGTTTTTTGCCCACTGTGTGACATGGTCTGAATGGGCCATTGGCTTGATCCAACATGGCTTCTCTGATGTTCTTATGTCTGGGGCAGGGATGCTCTGTCTTCTTGGAGATTTGGGGGCAAGAGTGGGAGGGCTACTAGAGATCTGATCCTGCTGCTGGACGTTCTAATGACACCTGGGTTTTGGCCCCCATGTGACACAAAGTGTTGAACTGGACAGCCCACAGGCCTGATCCAACATGGCTTCTCTTATGTTCCTATGTTCTTAGATTGAGACCTACCGAGCAATTCCAAGTTGGTTATGGCAACACATAGTTGGCTGCACGCTTGCAAAACCTCCAGCGCATCTTCTGGGCAGTACTTTGGGCTCCTCAGGAAGTAATTTGCTGCCTCCCGCAGGGCCATGGCAGCATCTTCCAGTTGCTGCACCTCTTGGTAGGCCCGGCCTGCAAGGCGGAAGGACTGAGCGGCTGAAGTGGCGTTGCCCATGGTGGCCAAACAGTAGGCAAGTTTGATCAGGGCATCTGCGACCTTCGGGGTCTTCCTGCCCTTGTATTCCCTCACGGCCTTCCGGTAAAACTCCGCAGCTTTTGCATGCTCTCTCATTGCGTCGTAAGCTGCCGCAATGTTGAAGGAAAAGTCGCCGTCGTTCTCCGTGGTGGCGCCCATTTCCTTGGCCTTCCAGGTGCACTTCAGGCCTTTCTTGGGCTTGCCGGTGGCGATGTAAGCAGCCCCCAGGTTGAAGAGGCACCGGGCCTGCATGAGGGGCTCCGGGAGGCGACTGGAGAGCAGGAAGGCCTTCTTGAACACATCCAGAGCTTGGAGGTCTTTGTTGTCCTGGAAGAACTTAATTCCAGCTTTCAGCAGCCTTTGGATTTCGGTTTGAGGAGACACCGGCTGGTCCCCAGATTGGCCTTGGACCGAAGCAGATGCCATCTTCCTGGAAATGCCTGTAGAAGAGGAGCTAAGGAAGGAGGGAGTCGTTGGTGCTGTGAACGGGAGTTTGGAATCAGCCACCTTGAACTGTGGTTTATTTGGCAATCCCCAGCAAAGGGGGGGAGGGTAATATTATGAGCCGAGGGAGACAAAAATAGATATCAACCACCTTTGATTTTCTTTTTAGATTCTTTCTTTCCTTCTTTCGTGTCTGTGCAACATTTTGAGCCAAACTGGCTCTGTAAGTGGTTGAGAAATAATTAAGTATCGTATCGAGGCCATTATTTCTGAAATGCAGCTGACCTCTGGCACAGCTTATCTGAATGCAATTCTAGCGCTTTACGCTCTTGCCAGACTTTCTCCAGAACAGCAGAGGCCTGTCCGTCCATCTGGAAGGAGGCCTTGAATTTCTACCCCTCTTGCTTCCATGGGGAAGGCCCCTTATTTCCACCCAGCTGCTACAAAATGTGGATTGTGTTAGGAAGATCTTGTTTTGCAAGAACAGTGGGGGCCTGCCGGTCAAGAAGTTGCACTCCACTGGCAGCCAAATAATCCCTGGGCAGGCTGAATAAAAGATGCAGCTTTGGAGGAAGAGAATTTTGGGACTAAACCTGGATCAGTCACAATCTCACAGGGAAACGAGTGGGCGGGGCTGGTTTTAAGAGCCAAAGGGGAAGGGGAATCCCTGCAGATTGTGTCCCCCCCATGGGATTGCCCCCCTGCTTCCCGTTTGGGCCCTTCCTGGGGCAGGCATGTGAGGTCCCCCTGGCCCCACCCCCTCCTCCTGCTTGAACGGGGCCGGTCGGGTGGAGACACCTCTTTGCCCCAGAATGCCCCCCTCGGGTCTGTTGATGGGGTGGGGTTGCCATCTCTGGCTTGGGAAATCCTTGGAGATTTGGGGGCTGGAACCTGGGGAGGGCGGGGTTTTGGGAGAGAAAGGGAGGGGCCTCAACAGTCCAATGCCAGAGAGTCCATCTTCCAAAGCTGCACTGTCAGTTGAGGGGACCTGATGCGTGTTGTGTTTTGTTGTGTTTGAGGGTGGGGGTGGTCAGTGGGCCCCTTCGCAGTTGTTCATATTCCACCCCCTCCCTGAGTCTTCCCAACTGAGACGCCCCAGTCCCTGAGAGCTGGCCTGGTGGGGAAGGACTTTCCAAGTAGGGCAGACGACCTCCCTCCCCCCCTCCACACCATTGTGGGCAAGAGCAGCGAGAGCCTCATCCCATCTAGTCCGGAGCATGCTGTGTGGAGGTGCCCCCAAAAGCGCCCTGGTCCCGTGCATGATGCAAGAGCGCCAGTCAAGGCCCGGAGAGGCGACCTGGGGAAGACCCATCAGGCAGCAAAAGGAAAGGGGGGTTCTACTTGCGGAACTCTTGTAGGGGCATATTGAGGGCAGAGCAAGATTTGAACCAGAGTCACCTGGCTTAGGGCTGAGGCTCCAGGAACCGTCCCCTTGCCAGCTCTTCGGGTTGCCAACCTCCAGGTGAGGAAGATAAGGAAGGCACTGCCCCCGTGCAAAACGTCCTGTAGCTCAATTTTAGAACCTCAAACACCCTTCGGATGCTTCGAAGAACACAGACTTACTAATCTGCTTGGAACTTTGAAGCGTGAAGAGGTGTACGATCTATGAGAAATCTCTTTGCATGGTATACAGCTTGGATAAAGGTGCTTGCAAAAACAGAAATCCTCGTTACCTGCGTGGCTATATATGTCTGAAATGTTCATCTTGTCCGGGGCAGAATTCTCTTCTTCAGTGGATGGAACAGGATCCATTTTGGTGTGGATAGAGGGGAAACCATGAAAGGACTTGTCTGATAACTACTAGGAAGGACTTTGTGTTCTACGTCTGACACTTTACCTGTTCCACCTTACGGTTGTTCTGTGGATTGTTAATTATTCCACTGTTTGTACAACGATTAATATTAGTACGTCCGTGTTCTTCTAAGCATTCTGAGTGTGTTTGACTTGTTATATTGAGTTACAGGACGTTTTCCATGGAGGCAGTGCCTTCCTGAACGCCCTCTCTCTCCGTGGTTCTCACTTCTGTTGCCAAACCTCCAGGTGGGATCTGGAATTACACTTGATTCCCAGAGAAAAGGGACCTGTCCCCCTGGAGAAAACGGCTGTTTTGGAGGGTGGACTCGATGGCCTTGTACCCCAGTTGAGGTCTCCCTTCTTCCTAGGCTGCACCCCCAAGTCTCCAGGCATTTCCCAAGCTGGAGATGGCAACCCTGCACCCTGCTGACAGTCTGAGTCATGTGGTCCCTTTGGAAGGGCAAAGCCTCTTCCCGTGTGTGCTAGGAGGCTGCAAAGAGTCACTCACCAGGACAGCGTCTTGGACGGGAACGGTGCGAGGTGATGCCTGGATCGACCTGCCTTCCTAGGCTGTGGCCGGGTGTTTGGGGCGGCTGCCCTGACAACGCTGCTGCCATCAACAAACAGGTGCTGGGGCGGTGCTCAGGTCCAGAGGCCAAAGGAAGCCGGGGAGGGTCTGAGCATCGTGCTGCATGGCTGACTCCTGGTGATGGTATTTTTTTTGGGGGGGGGGGCTTCTGTGTGTTTGGCTTCGCCTGGTTTGAGCCCTCAGGTCTCCTGGCGGGCTGCCCACCCTTTACGTGGGAACCGGGGGCACAAAAAGTGGCTGGTGCTGACACCCGTCTGGAAGGCAGCACAACTCCAGCGTGCGCACCTAAGTTAGAGCTGCTGGGTGGCTTTTTTTTCCTTTTCCAAAAAAGGAGTTGGATTGAGGATCTGGGAGAGCCAGTCTGGTGTAGTGCTTAAGTATACGGACTCTTATCTGGGAGAACTGGGTTTGATTCCCCACTCCTCCACTTGCACCTGCTGGAATGGCCTTGGGTCAGCCAGAGCTCTCTTATCTGGGAGAACCGGGTTTGATTCCCCACTCCTCCACTTGCACCTGCTGGAATGGCCTTGGGTCAGCCAGAGCTCTCTTATCTGGGAGAACCGGGTTTGATTCCCCACTCCTCCACTTGCACCTGCTGGAATGGCCTTGGGTCAGCCAGAGCTCTCTTATCTGGGAGAACTGGGTTGGATTCCCCACTCCTCCACTTGCAGCTGCTAGAAAGGCTTTGGGTCAGCCATAGTTTTCACAGGAGTTGTCCTTGAAAGGGCAACTTCTGTCAGAGCTCTCTCAGCATCACCCACCTTACAGGGTGTCTATTGTGGGGAAAGAAGATAAAGGCGATTGTAAGCCGCTCTGAGTCTCTGATTCAGAGAGAAGGGCGGGGTATAAATCTGCAGTTTTCTTCTTCTTTGACAGGAGAACCATTTTTCTTCTTCTTTGACAGGAGAACCCTCGAGCTGAAATGGAACTCCTTATTCCTCTTCAGCCCCACCTTGGGGGAAACTCACGGGGAGGGGGGGAAGATTGGTTTTTCTCTCCCTCCCAGGGATTCAGAGATTCACTGCCTCTGATCATGGAGGCTCCATTTAGCTTTCACCGTTCACAGCTAGGCAGCTCTGATGTTCCCACCGGTGGGGGAGACCTCAGTAACCATGGCGACGCGGCAACTGCCCTGTTCGTGCCCAGGCAGAGAGGCAGACCCCGCCCCAGTCCTGTTTTCTAATTCCAAGGCACACCTTCCACAAGGAAACCGAACCCAAGCCCCGCCCTGGATAGCCCAGACAAGCCCAATCTCCTCAGATTTTCGAAGCTGAGCAGGGCCAACTCTGGCAAGTCCTTGGGTAGGAGACCTCCTTGGAATACCAGCAGTCGGGAAGGCAGGGGCAGGCTTTATTCAGCCACCTCCTTGAATATCCTCCAGCAGGAGTCAGGCAACCATGATTTCTGGCGCACGCACACACTCACACGCACACACATCTATAAATACAAAAAAGAAAGAAAGAAAAGCCCAACCGGCTAAACCAGGGGTGTCAAACTCATGTGTTATGAGGGCCAGATCTGACATAAATGAGACCTTGAGGGCCGGCCCATGTTGGGTTGGGCCGAGCCAATGTCGGGCCGGGCCGTGTGTGTACCTATTTAAGATTAGGTAGCTGAGAGTTAAATTTTATAAAGACGCAGACAAACACAAAAATATGTATTTTAAAAAACTTAAAACATGCCTAAAACGTTAGCACTCATTGCTCTTAAGGATGCTTTCTTTGTATTTCTCCCATAAGATCCAGGGAACTGGGCAAAGGAAGCTCTGGCTCTTTCCTTCCTTCCCCAGGAGACTGGGGGGGGGGGGGAGCCTCAGCCAATGGAGAAAATGGAGGTTTTGCTCTGTAGCTCCTGAGCAATTGAACAAGCTGTTATGCAGATGGAAGCAAGAGAGGGAGAAGGAAGCAGATGACAGTCAGTTGCTTGGGGGCCTGATAGGAGCCCTTGGGGGCCTGATTCGGCCCCCGAACTGCATGTTTGACACCCCTGGGCTAAACTATGACCTTTGTGACAGGCACATTTAAAAACAATAATGGCGGCCACCGTTCTCTGCTTGTGGCACTTTGGGGACATTCACAAGCGGGGAATGGGAGTTTGCCCCTGTTGGTGGCTGCACGGGCAGCTTGCCTTTGCAGGGTCTTATGGGATGGCTGCTTTGGCCGCATTGGGGCCTGTTTCTAAAGGGGAAACTGAGGTCAGCCTCCCCAAAGCATCCTCCCAGTAGGCAGGTGTACTTCTGAAACATTCCTGGACAAATTTCTTCTGGATATTGAAGCTGTGCATTATCTCATCTCGTTTCCAGAGAAGACTCAGTGAAAACCCCCGTTTATTACCAAGATTTGTTCAGAGCTCTTTGCATCCACGGTTGGGTGTCCCTTCATGTCCGTCCCCCCTCCCCATTAGCATGGCACATATTGAAAAACATACCACAAAACCGCAGTCTCAGCATGTGCCTTTTGTGTGGTGTTTCACTGAAGGATGAGCACGGCTTGGCAAAGCACGGCACAAAAAGAGGCATTGTGCAGTCACGTAAACCAAATGTGTGGCGCTTTATCAATGCGCGCAGGTCAGTGGCGTAACCTGAGAAATGGGCACAAACGAATGCTGCAGGCTTTGCCTGGTCTGGAGTTCATTTTAGAGATTCTCTTGGTGAAACTGGAATGGTTCTCGGGACAGGACGCAGCTCCGGAACAAGCCAGGGACAGGCTTGAAGCAACTTGCCCCCTCCCTACATGCTGGTGAGTTCGTATTTGTCGTGAGTTGCATTGCTCTGTGGCGGCTGCGGCTGGGAATGGTGCAGTTCAATAAACAGCATGTAGATAGCGGCCCCAAAACCGGCCCCAACCATGGGACCAACGACTGGGACCCACCACCAGTGGTTGCCGGCCCTGAGGGAGAGAGAGAGAGAAATCAGCACAGTGCAGTTATCTGCGCTTCCTCATGGGGAGGGACCCCAAACCTTTTGACCCTGTCCGCACCTCTGGAATTCTGACAGCATGGGGACCTCAGCCACAAAATGGCTGCTTCAACAGGAGGAGCTAGCTTCAAAATGGCTGCCACAGCTTCCCTTCAGTCACACAGTGAAGAGCCTTGTGCTGTGAGGGCAGCTGCGCTTAAAGCAGCCCCGGCACTTGGGCTGCTTTAAGAGCAGGACCCCACGCAGGACCCCATGCCCCTGCTCCCCGCTTTGTGCGTGCAGCTCTATGACATCACCTGGAAGTGACGTCATCTCGATGGCATGCTGCCAGCTCCCCCTGAAGTGAGGGAGAGGGCGGGGCAAGGGGCGGGGTGAGGGAGAATGTTCAGGCGGCCCCTTGCCTAGCCCTCTCCCTCTTCAGTATCTGAAGCAGAGCGAGCAGGGAGGGGGTGCCCTAGGCAGCTGCTGACCTCACCTACGCCCACGTACCGGCCCTGTCCAAAAGCAATGGGTTTTTTTTGGGGGGGGGGAATCTTCCAATGGCCAATCAGAAGTCTTGCTGGGCACAAGCCCCACCCACTTAGTGGGCACCAGGAAAGGTGTGCCAGTGGTGCCAGAGCCCAGGCTCTTGGGGATTAGCACTCCAGTTCCCTGGTTCTGCCTCTTGTGTCTCACAGGGGCTTCCTGGACCGGGGCTGGTTTTGTGACCTTCTGCCTCTGCCCAGCTGGTGGCTGCAACTGGTTTTGTTCATCTTGAAGGGCCGGCTGGATTTGAACTCGGCTTCCTCCCTGGAACTTCCGTGTTCATCTGTTCTCCAAAAAGAAGCTGCTGGCTCTCTGTCCCAGTGGGGGCATTCAACAGTGCTTACGAGACAGAAGAATGTTTTTTACAAAGTAATTAACCCCCTCCATAAATAAAATCTTATCAGGGTCTCAGATGTGTGGGGGGGTAGTTATTACTGAGTAATATTTGTGAGCTATTTGTGAGTTCCCTGCATTGTGCAGGGGGTTGGACTAGATGACCCTGGAGATCCCCTTCCAACTCAATTATTCTACTTTTCCACTTTTTTCTAAGGAAGCACTACCAGTAAACGTCCACCAGATGTCACCCTTGCAACACAAAGCTGTCAATTTAGACCCCCTTTTCTAGGTTCGTTCTGGCAACCAGCAACTGCTGCTCCAAACCATGGGAAGACTAAAAAACTGGGTTACCAACCTCAAGGAGTGGCCTGGACATCCAGCCAGAATTAAGACTGAGCCACACACTACAGAGATCACCCCCTCTGGAGGAAATGGTGGCCTCGGAGGGTGGACTAGATGGCCTTGTGTTCCTTCTGGAGCCTCATCCTCTTCCCACCCCCAAATCTCCAGGAATTTCCAAACCCAGAACTGACCACCCTTTGAAGACTCCAACAGCTGGAACTGCATCGGCAGAGTGGCTCCAAGAATGAAGTCCCTGGTTCAAATCTTGCTCCCGCTTTTCCGGTGCCTTCGGACAAGACGACCCCCCGCCCTTCTACCATATGGGGAGGATCGTCCTGGCCTGCCTTTCAGGGCTGCTGTACCAATTGCAGCCACCTGATGGGTGTGCACGTCAAACCCTGCAAGCATGGAGCAGCCAGATGCCGCAGTTACGGCTGCAGGGGTCTCACTGCCTGGCACTTCCCTCAGCATCATCTCCAGACCATGGCCGGGGGTGGGGGGGGTGGCATTGGGTGGGAGAAGGGGGAAAGAGCCGGAGAGGGCTGCGGGGACTGGGGGAACCTCTTCAAAGTGGTACCTTTGCAGGTGACTTGTTTTGTAACCCTGTGGTTTTTAACGGGACGCTTCCGCCTCACCCAGGGCTCTCCAGAGGAGGCCTAGAGGTGGCTCTAAATAAACAGGGAGGCTGCCAGAGAGGGGCAGTTAATCAGCAACCAGCGTGGCGCCCCTTTTCCCTGGCAGAGCTGCATGCCCAAGGCAAAGGCTTCTTGTTCCAACAGGGCAAAGGAACTGCTGAGGCCGTGGGCCACTGGGGGAGCATCTGGCTGGCATGGAGAAGGCCCGGGGTTCAGCCTCCCTTAAAGAAGTGATCCCAAAGGGGGGGATCCCGAAGACCCCACCCTGAGATGCTGGAAAGCAGCGGCCAGTCAGACAAGATGGCGGACGGGGGAAAGCCAGGGGTGGACTTGGCGAGAACACAAGCTGCGTGTGTGTGTGTGGGGGGGGGAGGTGGAATGGTATCCAATGAAGAGAGCTGGACTCTTGAAAGCTCATGCTCCAAAAATCTTGTTGGTCTTCAAGGTGCTACTGGGTTCGAATTCAGCTGTTTTACTGCAGACCAACAGAGAGCTCCTAGCCTGGTGAAGGAGTGCAACCATTGCGCCTAGCTGGATGGCAAAAGGATCTCTCACAGAATCCTAGAGCTGGAAGGGACCTCCAGGGTCATCTAGTCCAACCCCCTGCCCAATGCAGGAAACTCACAAACCCCTCCCCCTAAATTCACAGGATCTTCATTGCTGTCAAATGGCCATCTAGTCTCTGTTGAAAAACCTCCAAGGAAGGAGAGCCCTCCACCTCCCAAGGAGGAAGCCTGTTCCACTGAGGAACTGCTCTAACGGTCAGGAAGTTCTTCCTAATCACAGAATCATAGAATCGTAGAACTGGAAGGGATCTCCAGGGTCATCCAGTCCAACCCCCTTCCCAATGCAGGAAACTCACAAATACCTCCCCCTAAATTCACAGGATCTTCATTGCTGTCAGAGGGCCATCTAGCCTCTGTTGAAAAACCTCCAAGGAAGGAGAGCCCACCACCTCCCAAGGAGGAAGCCTGTTCCACTGAGGAACCACTCTAACGGTCAGGAAGTTCTTCCTAATCATAGAATCACAGAGTTGGAAGGGACCTCCAGGGTCATCCAGTCCAACCACCTGCCCAATGCAGGAAACTCACAAACACTTCCCCCTCAATTCACAGGATCTTCATTGCTGTCAAATGGCCATCTAGCCTCTTTGAAAAACCTCCAAGGAAGGCGAGGAAACCTGTTCCACTGAGGAATCGCTCTATCGGTCAGGAAGTTCTTCCTAATGTTGAGCCGGAAACTTTTTTGATTTAATTTCAACCCACTGGCTCTGGTCCAGGGCTTCCGGGGCCACAGAAAACAATTCCACCCCCATCCTCTAGAGGACAGCCCTTCACGTACTTGAAGATGATGATCCTATCATGACAGGTTTGCCCTTGGGCCGCTTGGACGGCTGGGTCAGAGCCGGGCTTCCAAGGCCAGGGGGCTCCGGAGAGTTCTGGAACAGCAGCAGATGGAAGTTACTCACGTGAAGACCTCAGGCCCCCATCCGGCAAGGAAGGTGAAGAGACGGGGGCTGAGGTCGCGGGCAGGGTTCATGGCGCAGCCGCTGTTCATGGCCATGGCGGAGGTCAGCAAGATGATGAGGAGCCCCACCCCGATGGGCTCCAGCCCCTTTGGAACCCCCAGGTTTTCCGCATCAAAGATGGCGAAGACGCCCAGGAGAAGGAAGGCGGTCGAGATCACCTGGCAGGCACAAAGGGGGCAGCTCAGGCCGTGCTCGGTTCCAGAGAAGGAAAGTCTCCCCCCCCTGGGGTCCAAATGGGCCCCACAACAAGCAGCGCCCACGTTGACCCCCCCCCCCCGGAATGCCTCAGCCCTTCCGGAGCTGGGGGGGGAAGACACTGCTCACCTCCCTTCCAGGAGGCGGGGCTGAGAGCTAGGAAGCCAGATGGCTGCTCTCCACAGCTTTTGCACCTGAGACACCAAGAGCTGTGGGCTGACAAGGAGAAGGAGGAGGAGAAGGAGGAGAAGAAGGAGGAGGAGGAGAAGAAGGATTTATACTACATCCTTCACTCTGAATCTCAGCTACTCAGAGTGGCTCACAATCTCCTTTAACCTCTCACACACACACAACAGACACCCTATGAAGGAGGTGGGGCTGAGAGAGCTCTCCCGGAAGCTGCCCTTTCAAGGACACCTCTGAGAGAACTGTGGCTGAGCCAAGGTCACTCCAGCAGCTGCAAGTGGAGGAGGGGGAATCAAACCCGGTTCTCCCAGATAAGAGGCCGCGCACTTCACCATGACACCAAACTGTCACTTTTTAATCATCCGTTCTCTGGAAGACCCATCAGTGAGAGACGGGTTTCCTGTGCTGTGCAAAGAGGAGTTCTGGACTTGGGAGGGAGCTGGAGGCCCTTCTGATGCTCAGGGCTGCATCACCTCCGTGGCAGAGAAGCAGGCAGGGAAGGACTGCCCCATAGGCCTGCCCAGGGGACTCCTGGGGCCCAGAGAGCCTCTTCCCACCCCACCCAGGCTGCAGGCTCCCTACCTGGTCGGCAAATCCGTTGGTCGTGGAGAGGTATTCAGCTGGGTATGTAGCGAAGATATGGGCAGTGCCCGTGTGGCCGGTGACAGTTAAGTTCCCCCCAGTGTAGAACATCAGTGCGTCTAGGGGATAACAATTGTGCTCGGGATTAATCAGCTCACCCCTGAAGCCTTTTGTGCCCAGACTCCCTGCATGTCTTACAAGCGACCCTGCGAGGTGGCTTAGGCAGATGATGCTCGCGTTGCCGGTTTGGTGGCTGGGGAGGGGAGGGGGCGTTGAGGCTGACCTGCCTTGGGTCAGGTGGGTGACTGCAGCCTTGCTGGGGCTGGAATCTCTGCTGCCCCCCCCCCAAAGGTTCTCACTCTGCCAAACAGAAAGGTCACATGTGTGGCTTCACAGCAGTGGAATCGGTGATCATGTGTAGGAACAGGAGATGTACCTTGCAGGATCAGGCCAAGGTGTGTCTCTCTGGTATATGTGGCCAGAATCCTAGCAACCCACAAGGTTAGGATGGGCTACCAGAAAGGGGTTGTGGCCATGTTCTTCCTTGCCTTGCCTTGCCTTTCCCTTCCCTTCCTTCCACCCACTTTCTCTCTCTCACTCCCCCCCACAAAGGCCTCCTTGGAGAAGACAGAGCATAAAAAGAGAGCCTTCAAGATTCTGCTTTCCCCCCTAAGCTTTGCAAGAGAAATAACCCCGGGGTCTCAGCAAATCTGCATGTTGTCTCACTGAGTTATACTGAGGCACTTTAAGCACATTTTGACTTTCCAAATCCTGACATGAATCTTCAGGTGATCTGTCTGTTCAGGGGCCTTTTTTTAACAAGTGCAACGGTGTTTGGAGGAGAGGGGGGTTCGTCGTCCAGAGATTTGTCCTTTCAAAAGGGACACGATCCAGTCGGGCGTCTTGTGCAGAAGCCCTGCTGGAATGAACCGGAGACCTCCCCCCTCCCGCAAAGCATCTTTCAGCCAGTGCCTGAGCAGGAATTCCCGGTGCCAACCCCGGAGGCTGGATTGCAAGCACAGAATCAGAGAGTTGGAAGGGACCTCCAGGATCATCTACTCCGCCCCTCTGACCAATGCAGGACATTCATTGATTTGTTGGGCAGTTTCCGAGGCAGAAACGTACCCCTCCCACTCACCGTAGTTGATCCCGAAGACAGCAGCTGCTCCCACAAAGGCTCCGAGAAACTGGGTGAGGACATAAACGGGGAACTTGGCCCAGGGCATCTTGCCGGTGATGCACATGGCAAAGGAGACGGCTGGGTTGATGTGGCCCCCTGGAAGACAGGGCCCGGGAGGGAGGTGGGCCACCCAGGGGGAGCCACGTTAGAAAAAGGAGGAGGAGAAGAACAACAACAAAGATTTATGCCCCATCCTTCTCTCTGAATCAGAGTCTCAGAGCAGCTCACAATCTCCATTATCTTCTTCCCCCTGTGAGGTGGGTGGGGCTGAGAGAGCTCTGACAGAGGCTGCCCTTTCAAGGACAACTCTGCCAGAGCTCTGGCTGACCCAAGGCCATTCCAGCAGCTGCAAGTGGAGGAGTGGGGAATCAAACCCGGTTCTCCCAGATAAGAGTCCGCACACTTCACCACGACACCAAACTGGCTCAGTCTGTGGCAGGGAAATTAACCCAAAGCCCAGAGACACTTTGGAAACCAAGAACGCTGTCATGAGTCGCAGTTCACCTGGCCAGGCATGAGGCTCACGGCGGGGGGGGGGGGACTGCCAGAGGAGCCGTGCGTGTCCCGCGTGGGGCATACAAAGTGCCCACCCCAGGGGCTCTAGTGCAGGGCTTTGCTTGGGCATGTGACATTAAGATCTGCCTACAGGGGCAACCTCCCATTCTTCAGGTTGTCAGCCTCCAGGTGGGGCCTGGAGATCTCCCACTATCACAACTGATCTGCAGGCGACAGAGACCAGTCCCCCTGGAGAAGGTGGCTGCTTTGGAGGGTGGAGTCTCTGGCCTTGTATCTGCAGAGGTTCCTCCCCCCTCCCCCGAACTCTGCCCTCTGCAGTCTCCCCCTCAAACCTCCAGAATTTCCCAACCCAGAACTGCCAGCTGCATGGTGGACTAGAGCAGGGGTGGCCAAAGGTAGCTCTCCAGATGTTTTTTGTCTACAGCTCCCATCAACCCCCTCGCCATTGGCCATGCTGGCTGGGGCTGATGGGAGCTGTAGGCAAAAAACATCCGGAGAGCTACCATTGGCCACCCCTGGCCTAGAGGGTGAGTCCCTAGGAGCTGTGGGCCCAGGTGTCGGGGCAGCCACTTCTGGGGTGGGAGAAGGAGACACCGCCTCATTCAGTCGCCCCAGAGAAGGGCCAAATTTCTGTCTGTGGAAGAACATGCAAGCATCGATTACAGCTGGCTTGACGCTTCTGGGCAAATCCCCTACTGGTATTTGATGAAAGACATTTTTGTCAACTGACTCCTGAATGTGTTAGTTGTTAACTATGGACCCAACAATGTTTAATCAGTGACTTGCAGTCGTTACTTTGTATTTTTATGTATGTCGAATCTTTTTGATTTATCCTTACATTATAACATGCAGAAATGTAATATTTTATTATTTCTTTTCTCCTCCCCTCTCCTTATCCCTATTTTCTCCTCTCTTTTCGCAAACTTAATAAAAATTCTTTAAGAAAAAGAAAAAAAAAGAACATGCAAGCATCAGAAGAAGAAGAAGAACTGCAGATTTATACCCTGCCCTTCTCTCTGAATCAGAGACTCAGAGCGGCTCACAATCTCCTTTATCTTCTTCCCCCACAACAGACACCCTGTGAGGTTGGTGGGGCTGGAGAGGGCTCTCACAGCAGCTGCCCTTTCAAGGACAACCTCTGCCAGAGCTCTGGCTGACCCAAGGCCATTCCAGCAGGTGCAAGTGGAGGAGTGGGGAATCAAACCTGGTTCTCCCAGATAAGAAAGCTCTGGCTGACCCAAGGCCATTCCAGCAGCTGCAAGTGGAGGAGCGGGGAATCCAACCCGGTTCTCCCAGATAAGAGTCCGCACACTTAACCACTACACCAAACTCAACAGGGCTCCTCATCTGGGACCTGTTGTGGCAGAGCCCCTGTCTCTCTTGGGGGCCAGACTGTGTGCCTGGGGGGGGGGGGGGACGGATGAGAAAGTCTGCCTGGGCTCCGAAGCGCAGTGCTTGAATGTTCCCTAACGGGTGACGTTCTCTTCTCCCTGCAAACAGACCAGCTGGTGAGGGCAGAGAGCAGACTGCGCCGTTCTCTTAGAGCATGCTCTGCACATGGGGGTGGGGGTGGGGGGAGAAGTCGAACAGCACTCCAGTGCCCGGACCCCCATCCGAATTCAATGGAACTGGGTCAGCCAGCCAGCAGTGAAGACCTAGTCCTCTGCACCAGAAGAAGACTGCAAGTGGTCAAGAGGCAGCGTGGGGTAGTGGATAGAGGGCCGGGCTAGTTCCAGAGGGCAGCCATGCTGTCTGTGGTAGAAGAGCTGAATTCGACTCCAGGAGCACCTTAAGAGACCAGCAAGATATTCCAGGTAGGAGCTTTTGAGAGGTTTTGGATGAAGCGATTTTTGACTTTCCAAAGCTGACAAGCCTGAAAAACCTTGATGGTCTCTATGTTGCTTCTGGACTCAAGCTTCGTGTCAGACTAGGAGATCCAGGTTCGAATCCCCACCCGGCCATGGACGCTTTCTTGGGTGGCCTTGGGCCTGTCCCAGGCCCTCATTCCGGCCTACCTCACAGGGTGGCTGTGAGGATAAAAATGAAGGCGGGGAGAGGAACATCATGAGTTGTGTTGGGTCCTCATTGAGAAATATCTCCGTAACTAAATGGAAGTTTTGCTCATGGTGCTGGATGAGCAGGAATTCTGGTTTCCTCGAGTGCATTTCTTGGGCTGGTGGAATTTGCAGGCGAGGTTTCATCGGAGGCTGCCTTTAATGAAATGCTCCTGATAAGGGAGGGCCGCTGTCTGTGGAGAAGGGGCCCCCTCTGCGCTGCTTTCTCTGTTGACTCTCGCTGGGGGTCAGGGTGTTATCTCGGGAACCGGGAGCAGCTCTGATCTCTTGCGAGCCGCCTGGCCCAGATAAGGCCAGGGGGATAAAGGGCGGCTTTGTGCTGCCGTCCAGCGTGGTGTGACCTCCAATGCCCAGCAGGGAGGGAAGGCCGGCTGGCTGCTTTCAAAGCCGTCTGGGCAGAATGGCAGGGCGCTGGTGACGCGGCTCCTCAAAAAACCCGCCGTGCCTTTGGGCCGCCTTTGAATTACATGAACCATTTTCTCCTCTGTCAGCAATTGGAAATATGGGCTGCACAGAGTCAAGGAGGCCCTAAGATGGCGTGAGCAGGGAGGGAAAAAGATCTGCGAGGTGGGAGTGAGGCCTCTCTCTGGCCCTGAGCACAGTTTCTTCCTGTCCGGGGCGGCCAAACTTGCTGAATGTAACAGCCACATAGAATAAATGTCAGATCATAGAATCCTAGAGGTGGAAGGGACCTCCAGGGTCATCTATTCCAACCCCCTGCACAATGCAGGAAACTCACCAACACCTCCCCCTAAATTCACAGGATCTGTCAGATGGTCATCTAGCCTCTGCTGAAAAACCTCCAAGGAAGGAGAGCCCACCACCTCCCGAGGAGGAAGCCTGTTCCACTGAGGAATAGCTCTAACGGTCTGGAAGTTCTTTCTAATAGAATCCTAGAGTTGGAAGGCTGATGGACAAAAGGAAACACCACTTTACACAGACGTTGATTCAAATGTGGCATTCACTGCCAAAGGATGTAGTGAGCTTTCAAAGAGGGTTCGGTAGATTCATGGAGGAGAAGTCTATCAGTGGCTAATAGCCATGGTGGCTGAGGGGAACCTCCACATTCAGAGGCCCAAACCCTCTGAATCATCATCAAAGGAAGGCCTCAGCCTCTCTGCCCTGTTGTTGGCTCTCCAGAGGAACTGGTTGGCCAGTGTGTGAGAAAGGAGGCTGGATTAGATGGACCCTCCCTGGTCTGATCCAGCAGGGCTCTTCAGATGTTCTTCTCAGAGGAAGGCCTCAGCCTCTCTGCCCTGTTGTTGGCCCTCCAGAAGAATTGGTTGGCCACTGTGTGAGACAGGAGGCTGGACTAGATGGACCCTCACTGGTCTGACCCAGCAGGGCTCTTCTGATGCTCTTCTCAGGGGAAGGCCTCGCCTCTCTGCCCTGTTGTTGGCCTTCCAGAGGAATTGGCTGGCCCCTGTGAGAGACACAATGCTGGACTGGATGGACCCTCACTGGTCTGACCCAGCAGGGCTCTTCTGATGTTCTTTTGAAGGCCTCAGCCTCTGTGCTCAGTTGCTGGCCCTCCAGAGGAACTGATTGGTCAAATTGTAAGACAGACAGCTGGACTAGATGGACCCTCTCTGGTCTGATCCAGCAGGGCTTTTAAATTGTTCTTATGAAGGCCTCAGCCCCTGTGCCCTGTTGTTGAACCTCCAGAGGAATTGGTTGGTTGCTGTGTGATTGAGGCAGGAGGCTGGACTAGATGGGCCCTCCCTGGTCTGATCCAGCAGGGCTCTTCTGATGTTCGTACTAGGCCCTGGGGGTGCCATTGTCCTGAGTGTTGCAATAAGTCGTAATTCAGCAATCTCCCATTTCCATCTGCGTCTGAAGTTCCTTTACAATAAAACAGCTACGTTGAGGTCACGCATGTGAATGAGCCTATGAGAAAGCCCGGGATGGTGTCCTAGACGTTGGCGAAATCGCGTTTCCAGCGTTCTCTTCCCGCATCAAATGACTAGCAGATTTCTTCTCCGTGCAATTCCAGCATCTTCCCGGCTTATTGTTCCTGCTCACCCAACTGTGTCCCGGTTTTGTTTGGCTGCATTTTGTGTTTCAAGACTGCCGTGTTTGCAAAGGTTCATTTTTCAGGCCAGCGGCAGGTTCTTCTGTTTTGAAGCCGGTCCCAGTGGTTTTGAAGCCGGGTCCCATCCTCCAAGGGAGTGGCCGTTCACGCCCCTTTGGGATCACCTGCCAATGGGGTGTCCTAAGGGACATTGAAGGGCCTGTCACAGGCAAGGGACAGCAGCGAGAGGAGCCTTTCCCAAGTCCCCTGCACTCCACCCGTCCTGCTAATATTGCAGAACACCACCTTCAAGTACTGGGCTGCCCCCTAGTTAAAGAAATGGTGGTAAATTAATTGCCTGGGACTTAGTTGATGGATTAGTTGGATTCCACGTGCCTAAGTTTGTTCCTGCATAAAGCAGTCTTTTAGTTTATTTTATCTATTTTATTCATTGATACACCCACCTTTCTTCTCTCCCTTGTGGAGTCGCCAAAGGGCTTCCCTCCGCTCTCCGCTCCTTCCTTTTCTGGTCACAACAACCCTGTGAGGCAGGACAGGCTGAGAGAGCGTGACTGGCCCAAGGTCACCCAGCCAGCTTCCATGGCACAAGTAGGGATTTGAACCTGGGTCTCCGAGATACTAGCCTGTCACTCTTAACCAGTACGCCACACCGGCTTGTTTATTTATGAATTAAAACATTTCTATTCCACCTTTCTTTGTGGTTCAAGGCAGCTTACAAGAACAGCCAAAAGCTTCCCTTGTGAAGGCCAAAAAATGAAACAGCAGATTGCAAACCATTCTGGGGAAAGAGGCATTCTGAAGGGAGGAGAAGGAGAAGATAACTGTAGATTTATACCCTGAATCTCAGACTCTCAGAGTGGCTCACAATCTCCTTTACCTTCTCCCCCCACAACAGACACCCTGTGAGGTGGGTGGGGCTGAGAGAGCTCTCCCAGAAGCTGCCCTTTCAAGGACAACTCCTGCAAGAGCTATGGCTGACCCAAGGCCATTCCAGCAGCTGCAAGTGGAGGAGGGGGGAATCAAACCTAGTTCTCCCAGATAAGAGAGATATGGGTGACCCAAGGCCATTCCAGCAGCTGCAAATGGAGGAGTGGGGAATCAAACCCAGTTCTCCCAGATCAGAGTCCGCACACTTAACCACGACACCAAACTGGCTCTCCGGCCCTCCTGAGAAGGAAGACAGAGTCCCTCTTCGAAGGCAGTGTCTTTTGCTGCCCAGCAATTTGTGTATGCTTACATTAGAAATAATGAACAATTTGGGGGGGGGGGGGGAGGAATCACTGCCCAATTAATTTGGGGCACATTTGTAGATCCTTTGGGAGGGTTTTTGAGCCATGCTTTTAACGGACTAATTGTTTCAGCCTTGTTCAGTGCAGGTTGCTAGTCAATCGTTTGGGGCATCTGCTCCATCAGTGGATTCCTGAAGAAAAGACACCGGCAGAAGCACCAGCCCCCCCCCCCCCCTCAAGAAGCGAATGTCCCCAAATGTGAATCTGCAACAATCCACAGAGGCCAGCAGGCAGCTCAGAAACTGTCACCCCAAACCCCACTGGAAGCAGAAGCAGTCCCTGGCCCCCCAATGGGGTGTGTTGTGTGGTGCCCACCCACCCCCAGCCCCATAGCCAAGAGGTGGCTTACCGGAAACGCCTCCTGCGACGTAGATGGCGATGGTGACGGCCATGGCAAAGCCCACGGAGATCACCGGGGCGCCTCCCAGCTCTCCTCTGCTCAGCACCGACTGGGCCACACACCCCAATCCCAAGGTCTGCCGGGGGGGGGGGAGAGGGGAGAGAGAAAAGCCCGAGTGGAACATCAGGAAGGCCAAGCAGCCCCAGAAGGGCCCCCCGACCCAAAGGTCCTCTTCCTGGACCCCTGCCTCCAGGCCGAGGGAATGATGCCTCCCACCTTGTCAGGGTGATTCTTCAGCATTTTCTCTGATGCGGAGGGCATCCCTCAAGGGTCCTCTAGTAGTCCAATGCAGGGAATTCATAGCTCCCTCCCCCTCCCTCAAGGATCCCCCCCCCGCCACACTCCATGCCCAGAGGAGGGCAAAACCCCTCCAGGATCCCTGGGCCAATTCAGACTGGAGGGAAATTCCTTCCTGGTCCCCCAACATGGGGATGGGCATGTCGGAAAGGGCCACGAGAGCCCAACCTGGCCTCATCCCTTCCTGCCCTCCCTGTGCCCACAGCCAGGAGGAGTCGCAAAAACAGCACTGACCTTTCCCCAGTGGCCAATATATATACACACACACACACACACACACACTGTGGCTAATAGCCACTGATGGACCTCTGCTCCATATTTTTATCCCATCCCCTCTTGAAGCTGGCTATGCTTGTAGCCGCCACCACCTCCTGTGGCAGTGAATTCCACATGTTAATCACCCTTTGGGTGAAGAAATACTGCTTAAGACAGAAGAACATAAGAGAAGCCATGTAGGGTCAGGCCAATGGCCCCTCCAGTCCAACACTCTGTGTCACAGAACATCAGAGAAGCCATGTAGGGTCAGGCCAATGGCCCATCCAGTCCAACACTCTGTGTAACAGAAGAACATAAGAGAAGCCCTGTTGGATCAGGCCAGTGGCCCATCCAGTCCAACTTTCTCTGTCACATAAGAACATAAGAGAAGCCATGTTGGATCAGGCCAATGGCCCATCCAGTCCAACACTCTGTGTCACAGAAGAACATAAGAGAAGCCATGTAGGGTCAGACCAATGGCCCCTCCAGTCCAACACTCTGTGTCACACAGTGGCCAAGAAAACCAGACACCATCAGGAGATCCACCAGTGGGGCCAGGACACAAGAAGCCCTCCCACTGTGCCCCCCCCCACAAACACCAAGAATACAGAGCATCAATGCCTAAGACAGAAGAACATAAGAGAAGCCATGTAGGGTCAGGCCAATGGCCCATCCAGTCCAACACTCTGTGTCACAGAAGAACATAAGAGAAGCCCTGTTGGATCAGGCCAATGGCCCATCCAGTCCAACACTCTGTGTCACACAGTGGCCAAAAAAACCAGACACCATCAGGAGATCCACCAGTGGGGCCAGGACACTAGAAGCCCTCCCGCTGTGCCCCCCCACAAACACCAAGAATACAGAGCATCACTGCCTAAGACATAAGAACAGAAGAGAAGCCATGTTGGATCAGGCCAGTGGCCCATCCAGTCCAACACTCTGTGTCACATAAGAACATAAGAGATGCCATGTTGGATCAGGCCAGTGGCCCCTCCAGTCCAACACTCTGTGTCACAGAAGAACAAAAGAGAAGCCATGTTGGATCAGGCCAATGGCTGTTAGCCTCTGCTCCATATGTTTATCCAATCCCCTCTTGAAGCTGGCTATACTTGTAGCCGCCGCCACCTCCTGTGAATTCCACATGTTAATCCCCCTTTGGGTGAAGAAGGACTTCCTTTTATCCGTTTTAACCTGACTGCAGTGGGGCTTGAGCCGGAGAATTGGTGTGTGGGGGGGGGGGGTCACACCCCTTGTCGTTGAAGGGCGGGGGCCCACAAGAGCCCTTTTTGGAGCTGACTCAGCATTGGCAAAGTCCCATGGCCAAGAGAGCCCCAGGCGGCCTCTTTCACTGTCTTGTGTGAGGAAGGATTAGCGCTGGGTACTCAGGCTGTGGCACGTCTGGCCCGGGCCTGATTCGCACGGGCTGAGCAGGAGGCCGCTGGAGGTACGTTGAGGTGCGCCTGCCCAGGTGTCTCCTGACATTTTGGCAGGGAAGGAGGGCAACTGAGGTTGTGAGGAAGGCACCAATGGGGGAGGGTTTGCCTCTGCACTCAGCAGACCTCACAGGTTCCAACAAGCACATCACATCAGTATGGTGCGGGTGTGTGTGTGTGTGTCAGAGTGTCAGATTAGGATGGAAGAGACCTGGGTTCGTATCCCCACGGAAGCCGGCTGGTTGACCTTGTGCCAGTCACACACTGTCCACCTAACCTGCCTCAGAGGGTGGTTTGTGAGCAGGGGTTGTTTTGTAGAAAAATAGGTGGTGGAGAGCTCATCCAGGGGTTGTTACGCAGCTGCACCTACTCAAAGGACAAGGAGGTGGAACTCTCAGGAGGAGGAGGAGGAACTCCCAGAAAGGTTCAGGAGCTGTGCTCCTGTGAGCTCCACTGAATCCGAGGCCTGGTTGTGAGGCTAAAAGAGAGGCGAAGGGAATCAGGGGAGATGCAAGTGGAGTAAATGTTTTGTTTTACGTACAGTATTTCATTCTCGACACCCTGCCTTTCTCCCCAAAGCAGCTTATATCATTCTCCCCCCCCCCCTCCATTTTGTCCTGACAATGACCCTGTGAGGTAGGTTAGTACAACTGGCCCGAGGCCGCCCAGTGAGCTTCCGTCGTACAAGTGGAGATTCGAACCTGTGTCTCCTGGATCCTCATCTTAACCACTGCACCACCCCGGCTCAGAAAGCGGCCAGAATAAGAGCTCAGCCTGAACCGTGCTGGCTGAGGGGTGCCTCGGAAGGGAAGGGGAGAGCTGTGGGTGAGGTTACCTGGAATCCCGCAGCCGGGTTGGGAGCCTCGGCCATAGCTTGGGGCAGTTCTTCTGCTTCTTAGCGTCTTTGCAGCCATGGTGGGCGGGAAGATGCTGCCCAAACTTGCCTTTCCGCCCCCCCCCCCCCCAGTAAACAGGGCAGCAATCATTGGAGGGAAGCAGAGGTTGGCATTACCTGGCCGGGCTGCTCCCACTCGCTCTGCCAGAAAGACACCTGATCTCTGCTCTTGTCTGCAGCCAGGGAGGGGAAGAAGAGGCCTTTCGGGAGAGGCTGGGCCAGCTGCCTTCCCAGGAAAGAGGCCAGGCCTCATTGAAGGAGGGGAGATTGCAGACCAGGGGCTCTTTCCTGCTCCCGCGGTCAGGATGTGTGGATTACTCTTTCCAAGATACATAAATACGACTTCCCAGGATAAATAGGGTTTTCTCCAAAGCCCAGGTCCAGGGCTCCCAAAACAACACTCCCGTCCTGGGTGGTCGTGGTGCCCCTTGGCCTCAGTTTCCTTTCCGTAAAGTGGAAACTGCAGGATAAAGGGGGAGAAGAGAGGCAAGAGAAGCTGCCTCCTGGCCCAACTTTTGGAAGACTGGAGCTGCATCAAGCGGAAGGGCGAGGGTGCTCGTAGCCTGAAAATGCTCTCCTGGGGTGGGGGGAGCTCTCTGCTTGCACCATAGGGGGTGGGGGAGGGAGCAGGGGATGCTCAACCTCTGAAGGAAGGAGGGGGTGAAGAGCGCCCCTGGTCATTGGGGGAAGTCTCTCTTGAGCTGGGGAGAAAGCACTGCTGCCAGGTGGTACCTCTGGTTCGATCTCCCAAACATAAGAACATAAGAGAAGCCATGTTGAATCAGACCAATGGCCCCTCCAGTCCAACACTCTGTGTCACACACCGGCCAAAAACCCAGGCACCATCAGGAGATCCATCAGTGGGGTCAGGACACTCACTGTTGCCCACCCCCCAAACACCAAGAATACAGAGCATCACTGCCTAAGACAGAGGAACATAAGAGAAGCCACGTTGGATCAGGCTAATGACCATCAGTCCAATACTCTGTGTCACACAGTGGCCAAAAAAACCCAAGTGCCATCAGAAGGTCCACCAGTGGGGCCAGGACACTAGAAGCCCTCCCACTGTGCCCCCCCAAGCACCAAAAATACAGAGCATCACTGCCCCAGACAGAAGAACATAAGAGAAGCCATACTGGATCAGGCCAGTGGCTCATCCAGTCCAACACTCTGTGTTACACAGTGGCCAAAAAACCCAGGCACCATCAGGAGATCCATCAGCGGGGCCAGGACACTAGAAGCCCTCCCACTGTTGCCCCCCCAAACACCAAGAATACCTAGCATCACTGCCCCAGACATAAGAACCTAAGAGAAGCCATGTTGGATCAGGCGAATGGCCCATCCAGTCCAACACTCTGTGTCACACAGTGGCAAAAAAAAACAGGTACCATCAGGAGGTCCATCAGTGGGGTCAGAAGTCCCAGAGAGGACCTGCTTTCCAGCGGTTTCCACAGAGGACGTGCAGGGTCCATGGGTAGGATAAGGCCACAGGTGGTCGGCTTCTGCTTCTCTCCCAGCCCCCCCCCCCCACACACACGTGGCACATATAACTCTCCCGTGAAACAGTTGATCAGGTGACGGAGCCCTATAAATTGTTTAAAACTAAGTGGCTCTTTCTTGATCATTAGTTACATATTTATCGTTTCCCCGCTGCGTCTTACAAGGTAATCACATTTTCAGTAATAAAACGAGTCATATCCATTATTCGGCAGGTCTCCAAGGAACGCAGTCGATACCCTTTCAGGTTCAAATGGATTTCCCCTCATTTGGTCTCGGGCCCAAAGCCCCATAAAAAGAGGAGACTTGGAATTAAAGAGGGCAATTTAAGTAATCGAAAACCCTGGGTGAAGAAGGGCTGAGGGCAGAGGAAGGGCTTACAGCCAGGCTGTATTAATGTCCGTTCTGTAAGGAGGCAGCCAACGTGGGCACAAGGAAAGCTTTCACAGCGCATGAAGATCTGGTTCAAAAGGGTGAAATGAATCTCAAATAACTCAAAATACTCCGACTCACATTTTTAAATGTGAGTTTGGTGTCGTGGTTAAGTGTGTGGCCTCTTATCTGGGAGAACTGGGTTTGATTCCCCCCTCCTCCACTTGCACCTGCTGGAATAGCATTGGGTCAGCCAAAGCTCTTGCAGAGGTTGTCCTTGAAAGGGCAGCTGCTGTGAGAGTCCTCTCAGCCCCACCCACATCACAGGGTGTCCGTTGTGGGGGCGGAAGATAAAGGAGATTGTGAGCCACTCTGAGACTCAAAGGGAAGGGTGGGTATAAATCTACGGTCTTCTTCTAGACGGAGCTTTTAAAATATTCCTTGTTAGTTTAATCAGGTGGGAAATGAAGCCGGGATAGAAGGGTTAAAGAGTTGGAGGGGAGGGGAGGAAAGGGGAGACATGGTTGGGTTTTCTGGCAGGGATTGGGGCTGGGGGTGGAGTTGTCCCCTCTAGGTACCAAGCGTCTGTCCTTTTTCAGGATTGGGAGGAGCAAGAAGCAAGAAATGAGTTGTGCCCGTTTCCCTCCCGTTGGTAGGTGCTGAGCAAGTAGAAATGATCCCCGACTAGGGAGGGAAGAGGTGTGGAGTAGTCCTGCCCTGGGCCCGGAAGGGAGGGAGGGAGGGTATCTCTGCAGCCCTGCCTATTGCCCCCACCCCACCCCGCACAGCCTGTTTCCCTGTCACTGATGCTGCATCTCTCCTGCCCTGGGCTGGGCGTGGGAAGCCATGAGATGTTGGGAAATGGGGCGACCATCCGGCTTGCAATGAGAGGAAGGAGGCCTGGCTTGACGCAGGGATGCTGCTTTCAGTCAAGCAAACTGAGTAACTTCTGTGGGTTTTGCAAAGGGAACCTGAGTGAGAAACGCCCTTCCCTCTCACCCCACCCCTCCCCTTCTAGGGAGAAGACCAGGTCTGCCCTGCTGCACCCTGCCTGTTACCTAAAAAGGGCATTGCCAGGTTGGCTGGGGGCAAAATCTGCTCTACGTCGCCCTTCCGAGCTTCCTCAACAAGTCGGGGCATCCCTTCGCGTGAGGCCAAAAGCCTCTTCCAGGCTGCCTCTCCCTTCTGCAGCCGGGCCTGCCTCTTCTTGTTCTCCTCCGGCAACCACTTCCGCCTGGCATCGCCCCCCTGCCTCTCCTTGAGGGATGCCTCTGTGCCACCAGAAGGTGACCTGCCCCAGCCTTGCCATCCCCGTCCCTCGAGGCGGGACACCTGCAGGGGCCCACAGCCCCCCTGTTGTTGCTGACCCCCCCCCACATACACACACACACTGGCTAGCGCTCTGGCACCCCTGCTCCCAGCTGCACGCCCTCCCTCCCCGGTGCTGCCAGGGAAAAGGGTGTGGTGGACATGACCATGGGCAGTAGGAGCCCCAGCCACAAGGCAGGTGTGGGGGGAGGAGGAAGAGGGGGAGGAGGTGGGAGCAGGGCTGGATGGTGGATGAAGGAGGGAGGGAGGGAGGGAGCGAGGGGGAACTCTCTGCTTGGGGCCTCCTTTGCTACAAGGTGCTGGGCATTACCTTTAAAGCCCTATTTGGCCGAGGATCTGCCTACCTTAGGGACCGTCTTTCCCCACATGTTCCCTGGAGGGTACTCAGGTCAGGAACCCAAAACTTACTATGGATCCCCGGGCAGAGGGAGGCAAGACTCAAAACAACTCAAGAAAGAGCCTTCTCCATCGACACCCCTCACTGGTGGCACCAACTCCCTGAGGAGGACAGACCCAGCCCAGTTTTCAAGGCCTGCAAGACGATGCTGTTTCAGCTGGCATTTAACTGGAATGACGGCCGTGGCTGAGGTATTAGAGCTGAAGGGATGTTTTAAAACTCCCAAATGCCATCTTTAAATCGTACTGAAATTAGAAGATGATATTGGATTTATATCCCACTCTCCACTCCGAAGAGTCTCAGAGCGGCTCACAATCTCCTTTCCCTTCCTCCCCACAACAGACACCCTGTGAGGTAGATGAAGATATTGGATTTATATCCCGCCCTCCACTCCAAAGAGTCTCAGAGCGGCTCACAATCTCCTTTCCCTTCCTCCCTCACAACAGACACCATGTGAGGTAGATGAAGATATTGGATTTATATCCCGCCCTCCACTCCAAAGAGTCTCAGAGCGGCTCACAATCTTCTTTCCCTTCCTCCCCCACAACAGACACCCTGTGAGGTAGATGAAGACATTGGATTTATATCCCGCCCTCCACTCTGAAGAGTCTCAGAGCGGCTCACAATCTCCCTTCCCTTCCTCCCCCACAACAGACACCCTGCGAGGTAGATGAAGATATTGGATTTATATCCCACCCTCCACTCCGAAGAGTCTCAGAGCGGCTCACAATCTCCTTTCCCTTCCTCCCCCACAACAGACACCCTGTGAGGTGGGTGGGGCTGAGAGAGCTCTCCCATAAGAACATAAGAGAAGCCATGTTAGATCAGGCCAATGGCCCATCCAGTCCAACATTCTGTGTCACACAGCGGCCAAATATACACACACACACACACACTGTGGCTAATAGCCACTGATGGACCTCTGCTCCATATTTTTATCTAACCCCCTCTTGAAGGTGGCCATGCTTGTGAATTCTGCATGTTAATCACCCTTTGGGTGAAGAAGTACTTCCTTTTATCCGTTTTAACCTGTCTGCTCAGCAATTTCATCGAATGCCCACGAGTTCTCGTATTGTGAGAAAGGGAGAAAAGTCCTTCTTTCTCTATCTTCTCCATCCCAGGCATTATCTTGTAAACCTCTATCATGTCACCCTGCAGTCGACGTTTCTCCAAGCTAAAGAGTCCCAAGCATTTCAACCTTTCTTCATAGGGAAAGTATTCCAGCCTTTAATCATTCTAGTTGCCCTTTTCTGAACTTTTTCCAATGCTATAATATCCTTTTTGAGGTGCGGCGACCAGAACTGCACACAGTACTCCAAATGAGACCGCACCATCGATTTATACAGGGGCATTATGATACTGGCTGATTTGTTCTCAATTCCCTTCCTAATAATTCCCAGCGTGGCATTGGACCCGCCCCCAAAGGCTCCAGGGGTTTCGCAGCACAGACCTGCCTAGCTTCGCCCCCCAGGAGGGAGAGGGGAGGGGGGCTGTCCTGAGCAGAAGTGTGCAGGAGCCCCTCCCAGGCCCTGGGGAGGGGTTGCTCTGGGTTTTTGCTGAATGGTGTTGTGCCTACAGGTCCATCCTTTCCATGGCACAAGTCCTTGCACTCCCCTGGTCTGGATTAATGGAGGAGGGGCTGGGGGGAGACCAGAGATGGGTCTTGGGGGGCTGGGGGGAGATTCCTCCTTTCCCAAGCTGGCTGGGGAGATGGCAGAGCTTCCAGTGGCCGGCGGGCACCAGAACGGCACCTCGGCCAGCAACCGCCACCCAGGTGGCTCAGTCCCTCTCGCATGGTGCTTCAGCTCTCTTCCTTCCTGTGCCAACCACAAGTCCCTCCCCTCGTCTGCTGCCTGCTCTGGCTTTCAGCTCTGGCCTCTCCTCGGCTGACCCTGCCAGGCCCCGCTGTTGTCCCGCCCCCCAGGTGATCGGAGGTCCAGGGCCTCTGCTGGGTGGACAGACGGCCCCCCCTCTGCTTCCCTAACCTTGGACTCGGCCTGAGCTGGGGTGGCCTCCTGAAGTCCAGGAGTTGTCCTGAGTCATTTGGGCAGCAAAACAGCTGATAAGAGGTTCAAAGGAAGAGGCGGGCCTGCCCCACCAACCAGGACACAAGGAGGGAGCAGGCAGAGATAGGAGGCGACAACTTAACTGCTTTGCTGGTTCCAGCCAGCAACACAAGCTCCAGCCAGAGGCCTCTGAGGGCGAATGCAGCCCTCCTCGGGGTCTGTTCCCAGCCGATGGGACTGAGGCAGGCTGCTTCTGCACATGGAGCTTTCCCCGTGTAAAACTGGGGTCTGGGACTTCCCTTGGCTCTTGAAAGCATCGTTTGCACGGGATGTTTCCCTTGACAAAGTGCAGTTTTGTGTGGGGCAGGAGTGGGAGGATGGCGTTGGGGGAAAGGGGTTCACAGCCTCACCTAGTTTTCCTTTGTGGGCAGACACCCACCTAACAGCTGCTAGTCACACTTAAAAACTGTACTGAAGGTCTGGTCATGGGTTGAGACCGTGCCCTGCTTTATGTGATAGACTCTGTACCTGTGGAGCGAATATTCCCGACTCAATTCAGCATTTATTGCTTGATTGTTCCATATATCATAATCTCTGTAAGGAACTATCTTGCAAGCTTTCTTTGTCCCCAGATTCATCTTCTCTGCCACCCTGGGAATATTTACTGAATGACACTGAGTGAGAGGTGACTGAGGCTGTGGCAAAAGGTTGGGCCGACATCCTTAAATGTAAACCTGATCTTGTATAAATGCACATGCACTCTCTGATTCTTTTTCATTTTATCTCCTATGTTTAACTTTTTACATTCTGTGTACTCTTATTTGCAATTGTTATGCCATTAAAGGTTTGGAATTCAAGTGCCCTGCTGGGTCAGACCAGGGAGGGTCCATCTAGTCCAGCCTCCTGTTTCTGGAAGTGGCCAACCAGTTCCTCTGGAGAGCCAACAACAGGGCAGAGAGGCCAAGGCCTTCCCCTGAGAAGAACATCAGAAGAGCCCTGCTGGGTCAGACCACCAAGGGTCCATCTAGACCAGCTTCCTGCCTCACACAGTGGTCATTCAGTTCCTCTGGAGGGCCAACAACAGGGCAGAGAGGCTGAGGCCTTCATAAGAACATCAGAAGAGCCCTGCTGGGTCAGACCACTGAGAGTCCATCTAGACCAGCTTCCTGCCTCACACAGTGGTCATTCAGTTCCTCTGGAGGGCCAGCAACAGGGCAGAGAGGCTGAAGCCTTCCTCTGAAGTTGCCTTTTGGGCCTCAGTTCCCCAGTCCATGAAAGCAAATTTGCCGTGATCTCCGGCAGCGGAAGGCAGAAACGGCTGTGCACTGGATCAAGCAACCAGCTTCCAGACCTGTCAGAATAAAGCCAGTAGGGCCCCTTGCCAGAACTGATGGCTCTCTTGCCCAACTCCCGGGGTGCCCCAGCAGACTTTCTGTTAGCAGTTCAGGTTGTGACATCACAAATGTTCCTATCTGAGATCTGACTGAGCCGTGCCCACTCGGGACTGTCCAAAATGCTCCCAATCAGAAGGAATCATTTCTGACTTCTGAAAGTCGGCACTGAAAGGCTGCCCACCTCCTGGCCACGCTGGCACCTCCCTGCCTGGTTCCCGAGTGAGCTCAGGGGCATGTGGGAAGGGCCGTGCGGAAAGAGCCCACTCCTCTTAGGGACAGTGCCCGCTCGAGACCCTAGCCCCTCTCCCCCTTACCGAGGAGGGGGGATCTCAAGGGGGCAAGGTGCACGTTGAAATACATTCCCCAGTGAAGCCAATGGAAAGAGCGACTGGGAAACTGGGTTTGGTGCTGGGAGTTTTGTGGTGGGGTGGCAGCAGCTGCTGCCAGCCCCCAGGCCAGGAGCGGGGGGGTGGGGGGCAACCACACACCGGGGATGGGGCCTGCCACTTATTCTTGATTTGGAAAACCTCTCTGCTGCCTCTCTGCGTGAGTCTGTGCTGTTTCCCCAGCTGGACAGCTTCGGAGTCCAGCAGCGCCTTGACGACCAAGAGGGCTGCCCGCCTGCCGCCCCCCCCCCCGCAGGGACCTTGCTTGACCCAGTGGGGGAAACAGCCCGCCCCCCCCCCGCTCTTTCTCATGCAGGGGGACGGGTCCAGGCTCCTCTCCCCCGCGCCACCCTCTGGATCGGAACTGGCTCCTCGCGAGGAAGACGAAGGCTCGCTTTCTAGGACCTGCCTCTCACAAGCTCTCCCAACGGCGGGAGGCGCCTGCTTGGAGCGGGTCTTTCGCGGAGGGCGCCCCCGAGAGCGGTCGAGCCCTCTGAGCCCCGTGGAGCAGCCTGCCCCACACCCCTCGCTTGGCCTCATTTGCAGGGGGCCCCGTGGTGGGGCAAGAGCGCGCATCGTGCCCAGCGCCGGCAGAAGAGCCCAGGTCGCTTTGCGCAACTCGCCTTGGCAACTCTGCGAGGAGGGAGGGGAGGGGAGGGGGGGCTCTGCTTCTGCTTCCACTTACGACCATCACGAAGGTGCCCAGGAACTCGGAGAGGCCCTCCTTCACCAAGCTGTTCTTCAGCGCAAAGTTTGCCCGCCAGTCCCTGGGGCTCCTCTTGGCCATGCTGGGGCCTTGTGGCGCGGGGGCCGCCGCGGGGCAGGCCTCGTCCTCCTCGGCTCGCGAACTTTGGCTCCCGTGCCGAGGTGTCGAAAGAGGCTGCGGCTTGGAGAGCCCCCAGGCCAGGCAGCCCCGCCGAGAAGGAAGGAGCCGCTCTCCCGGCCCTGGGCTGGGCTGGACTAGACCCACCGCGACTTCTGCGCGGCGCACGGAGGGCGGGCGGGCAGGAGGCTTCCCCTTTTCTCCCTTGCAGGCTGTTGAGGCGGAGATGGGATGACTCACTTGTTGACCCGCCCCAGGCAGGCAGGCAGGCAACTGGGGGGGTCCCAGGAGAGGGAGGCAGGAAGAAGAGCTGGTCGGACGGCCGGGCAGGTTTCCCACGGGCTGCTGGCCAGGAGGGAGGGAGGGTCGGGCAGGGCAGGGCACCCGGCTGCTGGGAGCAGGTGGCTAAGATGCGCGGGCTGCCCGCACACGCCCCAACGCACCCGCTCGCAATGGACTTGCCACCTGGATTGGACCGGGCGCGCTGGCAACGGCCCGTTGGGAAGTGGCAGAAGTGCAGGGCGGGGGGGGGGGTGGCAAACTGCAGTTTGGGAGCCACGTGTGGCCCTCTCCCACCTGCTGTGTGGCTCCCAAAGCCCCCACCGCCCAGCTTGGAGAAGGCACTTGGCTCTCCAAATCATTTCGCCTAGGCAAACCGGCCAGCGGCTTGGAGAAGGCAGTTAAAGTTGCTTTCTTTCCACCCCTCTCTTTCTTCCTTGTGGTTGTTTTCAGACCACTTAGATGTTCCGTTAGAAACCGGAAGCAGGTGTGTGGCGCTTGCGTTGCCCCCAGCCTTTATTTAAAGGCAACAATCCCACCAAAAAGGGAGCCCTGCAGAAGGGGCGGGTTTGTGGGCTCCCAGGCTGTGCTGTGCTGGGCAGTGCCGCGTGGCCGGGGCTCCGAAGCTGTTTCCTGAGGGTCTTGCTGGGCACCTTCTTGGGCGGTCAGAACTGGAGGCTGAGGCCGGGGCAGCCGTCAAACCAGGCCAGCAGCCATAAGACCAAGATAAAGCAGCCAAGTGACTTCATGTAACAGAGCTCGAACTTGCACTGACCGTAATCGGAGCAGCAGCACCCAGAATGGCAAGGCCGCTCTCATCAGATCTCAGGAGCTAAGCAGGGCTGACTGTAGTTAGTAGAATCCTAGAGCTGGAAGGGACCTCAGGGTCATCTAGTCCAACCCCCTGCATGATGCAGGAAACTCACAAATACCCCCCCCCCGCACACACACACACACACACACACACACACATCCGCAGTGACCCCTAGGGTGGGAGACCTCCTGGGAATACCAGCAGTCAGGAGTGCTTGCTTCAGCCACCTCCCTGAATAACCTCCAGCCCCCCAGTAGGGGACAGTCACTAGACGTCACCAGGACTTCCAGGTGCACGCACATACAAACACACACACACACAAAATACAAAAATACAGAGGGAGGGGGGAGAGAGAGAAGAAGAAGAAGATGATGATGATCTTGGATTTATTTCCCGCCCTCCACTCCGAATCTCAGAGCGGCTCACAATCTCCTTTATCTTCCTCCCCCAAAACAGACACCCTGTGAGGTGGGTGGGGCTGAGAGGGCTCTCACAGCAGCTGCCCTTTCAAGGACAACCTCTGCCAGAGCTATGGCTGACCCAAGAAGGCCATTCCAGCAGGTGCAAGTGGAGGAGTGGGGAATCAAACCCAGTTCTCCCAGATAAGAGAGCTCTGGCTGACCCAAGAAGGCCATTCCAGCAGGTGCAAGTGGAGGAGTGGGGAATCAAACCGGGTTTTCCCAGATAAGAGAGCTATGGCTGACCCAAGAAGACCATTCCAGCAGCTGCAAGTGGAGGAGTGGGGAATCCAACCCGGTTCTCCCAGATAAGAGCGCTATGGCTGACCCAAGGCCATTCCAGCAGGTGCAAGTGGAAAAGGGGGAATCAAACCCAGTTCTCCCAGACAAGAGAGCTATGGCTGACCCAAGAAGGCCATTCCAGCAGGTGCAAGTGGAGGAGTGGGGAATCAAACCGGGTTCTCCCAGATAAGAGCTATGGCTGACCCAAGAAGACCATTCCAGCAGGTGCAAGTGGAGGAGTGGGGAATCCAACCCGGTTCTCCCAGATAAGAGAGCTCTGGCTGACCCAAGACCATTCCAGCAGCTGCAAGTGGAGGAGTGGGGAATCCAACCCGGTTCTCCCAGATAAGAGTCCTCTGCACACTTCACCACCGCACCAGACTGGCTCTAAGAGAGAGAGAGGACAGCTTCCCCTCCTTATGAAAGGCCTCCCAGGCCCTCTGACCTTGACCTTCCACCTGCCGGCCAAGATTGGAGGCCGCAGCTCCCCCGGGGTTTCTACTGGCAGAGAAAGCCTGGTGGAACCAGCCCCTCTTCAGCCCCAGGGCCAGCAGATCATACAGGTGCTTTGGGCAACAAGCCTTTTGGGAGACCTCTGACCTGGACCCAGAACCCATCTCTGGAGCCTGGGCAATGGAGAGGACCTGAGCTGCCTCAAGAGACCTGGCCGTGTTTGCCTGCTGCTTCTCTCCCTTCTTGGGTGCACTGCTTCATATTCCTTCACCTCCCAGGACAGTCTTCAACGGCCTACCCCTCCAGAGCTTCGCGTGGCAGCAGTCTAGCCAGACTTGGGCCTGCAGCTGAACCATTGCACTATGCCCTGCTGGGCTCCAGAAGGAGGGTGGGGAGATGGTGGGGCAGGGCAGCTGGAGAGGGGGGGGATCATCCCAAGGGCAGGCAGACCACTTCTGGGACTCCTTTGGCAGCATGTTGGTGCAAAAGGACATCCGGGGTGCCAGGTGCCATCTTTCACACCCGCCTGGCATTCAGCAGCTTGTCCTGGGAGGAAGTCAAGATAGAGAGCTCACGGGCATCAATAGGCAAATAAGTACAGAACACTCCGTGAGGGTTTTTATTAATGCAGATAATATCAAAACAGTTTTTATACTAAACAATATTCAGTGGTATTCCAAAAATTCCCTTCTACAAAAAATTGAGCAATGTTCTCTCTTTGTTTGCAGAGCTACACAAAGCCCAATAAATTCCAAAACTGGATATGACTGTCTCCCAAAACAGGGAAGCTGCAGACGGACTGCGCTTCTCTCCTCTTTTCGGAGTTGCCTTCATCAGAAGGAAGAGAAGCGCAGGGCAAATAGAAAACACTTCCAGAGCCCGATCCATTGGAGACAAGAGCACAGCCAATGGAAATAAATTTACCCTTTGGTGAGAAGGACACTCCGAAAAGAGGAGAGAAGCGCAGTCCGTTTGCACTCCCCCCTGTTTTGGGAAGCAGTCATATCCACTTGGAATTTCTTGGTCCTTGTGGGTTCTCCACCCCTCCACATGCACCTGCTGAAGTTTATTTAAATTTATATCCCGCCCTTCCCACCGAAGTGGCTCAGGGCGGCTCACAACACATACAAATCTAACATAATTTTTTAATTGAATTGAATTGAATTTAAAACATCTTACACAGTTAAAACAGTAAAATAATAACACATATAATGGCGGTCTATCAAACTACACTCAACTTCCAATGCCAGTTAATTATAAGCCAGCCAGAAGAGGGCTGTCTTACAGGCCCTGCGGAACTGGCCAAGGTCCCGCAGGGCCCTCACCTCTTCCGGCAGTTGGTTCCACCAGAAAGGAGCCATTACAGAGAAGGCCCTGTCCCTGGTGGATTGCAGGCGGGCCTCCTTTGGCCCGGGGATAACAAGCAGATTTTGAGATCCCGATCTCAGTACTCTCTGGGGAACATGTGGGGAGAGACGGTCCCTAAGGTAAGCAGGTCCTAGGCCATATAAAGCTTTAAAGGTAATAACCAGCACCTTGTACCAAACTCGGTATATTATTGGCAGCCAGTGCAGAGTTCGGAGCCCTGGCCGAATGTGCTCCCATCTTGGGAGCCCCAATAACAACCGGGCCACGGTATTCTGCACTAACTGCAACTTCCGGGTTCGGCACAAGGGCAGCCCCATGTAGAGGGCATTGCAGTAGTCCAACCTCGAGGTGACCGTTGCATGGATCACCATTGCTAGGTCGTCATGCTCCAGGAAAGGAGCCAACTGCCTCGCCCGCCTAAGATGAAAAAATGCGGACTTAGCAGTGGCTGCTATCTGAGCCTCCATCGTTAAGGAAGGCTCCAATAGTACCTCCAAACTCTTGACCTTGTGCGCCGCTGTCAGTGGTGCACTGTCAAAAACTGGCAGGGGGATTTCTCCTCCTGGACCACGATGACCCAAGCAAAGAACCTTTGTCTTTGCCGGATTCAGCCTCAGCCCACTCAGCCTGAGCCACCTAGTCACGGCCTGTAATGCCCGGTCCAAGTTTTCTGGGACGCAGGCCGGCCGTCCGTCCATAATCAGATAGAGCTGGGTGTCATCAGCGTATTGGTGACAACCCAGCCCATTCCTTCGGGCAATCTGGGCAAGGGGGCGCATATAGATGTTAAATATTGGGGAGAGAACCGCTCCCTGAGGCACTCCGCAATCAAGCGTGTGTCTCTGGGACAGTTCACCCCCAATCGCGACCCTTTGTCCCCGACCCTCAAGGAAAGAGGAAAGCCATTGTAAGGCAAACCCCTGAATCCCTGCATCGGCGAGGCGGCAGGTCAGTAGCCGATGGTCGACCGTGTCGAATGCTGCCAACAGCGTGGTCTTGGGTCAGCCACAAGATCTCACAGAGCTGTTCTGCTCAAGCGGCTCACAATCTCCTTTATCTTCCTCCCCTACAACAAACACCCTGTGAGGTGGGTGGGGCTGAGTGGACTCTCACAGCAGCTGCACTTTCAAGAAGAAGAAGAATGCAGATTTATACCTCACCCTGCTCTCTGAACCAGAGTCTCAGAGTGGCTTACAATCTCCTATATCTTCTCCCCCCACTATAGACACCCTGTGAGGTGGATGGGGCTGAGAGGGCTCCTCACATCAGCTGCTCTTTCAAGGACAGAGACTCAGAGTGGCTTACAATCTCCTCTATCTTCTCCCCCCACAACAGACACCCTGTGAGGTGGGTGAGCCTGAGAGGGCTCCTCACATCAGCTTCTCTTTCAAGGACATATGAACATATGAAGCTGCCTTATACTGAATCAGACCTCCCTCAAAGTCAGTATTGTCTTCTCAGACTGGCAGCGGCTCTCCAGGGTCTCAAGCTGAGGATTTTCACACCTCCTTGCCTGAACCCTTTTTGGAGATGCCAGGGTTTGAACCTGGGACCTTCTGTTTACCAAGCAGATGCTCTACCACTGAGCCACAGCCCCATTCATGGCTCTCCAGGGTCTCAAGCTGAGGTTATTCACGCCTATTTGCCTGGATCCTTTTCAGTTGGAGATGCCGGGGATTGAACCTGGGACCTTCTGCTTACCAAGCAGATGCTCTACCACTGAGCCACAGCCCCATTCATGGCTCTCCAGGGTCTCAAGCTGAGGTTATTCATGCCTATTTGCCTTTTGCCTGGGCCCTTTTGAGTTGGAGATGCCGGGGATTGAACCTGGGACCTTTTGCTTATCAAGCAGATGCTCTACCACTGAGCCACAGCCCCATTCATGGCTCTCCAGGGTCTCCAGCTAAGGTTTTTCACGTCTACTTGCCTGGACCCTTTTTGGAGATGCCGGGGATTGAACCTGGGACCTTCTGCTTACCAAGCAGATGCTCTGCCACTGAGCCACCGTCCCTCCTTAACTCCTGTGAGAGTTATGGCTGACCCAAGAAGGCCATTCCAGCAGCTGCAAGTGGAGGAGTGGGGAAGCAAACCCGGTTCTCCCAGATAAGAGTCCATACACTTAACCACGACACCAAACTGGCTCTCTACTTGCTCCTCCCGTCAGGAGCTCCCAGCCTCCTTGGATGGCTCCTCGTTTCCTAACAGTGTGACTCAGTAGAGGAAAGGGCAGGGAGCAGGGAGGAGGCGGGACAGTTGCTGGGATCCTCAGCTGGCTGCCGCCGTCCTCAGCTCCACTCAAGCTCTCCCAGGCACCCAACCCAGAGGCCAGGCAGCTCCGGCCTCCACCAGGCCCGGAGCACTTTGTGGCTGGAAAGAGAAGCCTGGGAGGCTGGGGGGTGTGCCCGGGCCCCTCGCATGGCTCTCCTCTCGGAGAGAGGCCTTCCTCCTGCTGGTCCTCCTCCCCTCTCAGGGCCTTGGCTGTGTTCCAGGTTGGCCCTGCCAAGTCTCCCCCCAGCTGCTCCTCTCCCCCTTCCTAGAGGGAGGCTCTGTGATGGATGCCTCCTCGTGCAGGGCCGTCCAGGCAGCTTTGCATAGCAAGCAAAAAATGTTCATTCCCTTAACCCGGGTTCCATATTCATTACGCCGTAATGACCCTATTAATTGAATATGCAAGTCGGCCTAATTAGGCCCAAGACTTATTTCTCCGGTTTAAAGGGTAAAAATAAAAAATTTAAGCAGGCCCGCAAGATGGAGCGTTTAGCGGTGATGGATCTCTTCCCCCCCCCTCGGAATTGGTTAATGGCATCCGTTCATTAGGCGACGTACATTAGCCGAAAGGTCAGTCCATTGTGGGGCCTGATGTGTTGCTCAGATAGTCAATTTTAGAGGGGGGGAGGGAGGGAAGCACGATTAAGGGGAACAGATGGGGAGGAGCGGCGGGGGGGGTCAGCCCTCCCCTCCCTGCAAGCCACAGGTGTGTGCCGAAGCCTCCCCTCTGCGCTTTTTGGGAGGATGGGCCCCAGCACTTTCAGAATGCCAGCACCTCCTTCTCTGCCAAAGCGTGGGGCCTCTGGAACTCCCTGCCTCATGAAGCACATACTTTTGGCCTGGGGAGGCAAGTTTAACAGGGGAGGTCAGCCCTGGAACTAGGAGCCGCGTGGCCCTCCCCCACACCATGGTTTGCATCTAGCTTTTGCCCACTCTGGGCGGGGAAATGCCTAGAGATTTTGGGAGGTGGAACCTGAAGAAGGCGGGGTTTGGAGAGGGGGAGGAACCTCTACTGGGCGGAGCCTCCAGAGCAGCCCTTTTCTTCAGGGGACTGATCAAAGCCACCAAGTATTACACCGTCTTTCAGTTTGCAAAAATATATTATAAGGATTGTGCACAACACAATAGACAATACAATAATGATAGAGGCCGGCAGTGCTAAGGCCTTTTAAAGTAACAGAAACCCCAACGGGCCAAAAAACCCTGTCCCCAAATGAATAGACGTAAGCCCAAACTTGGAAATAGTCCAACGGAACTTCACAAGGTGGGTGTTCCCGAGGAGTGTAGCTTCAACGCAGCCGCTTTCTTAAAAAAGATGCCTCTCTAGATTTTGGTGACATTTAAATTCTTTCTTCAGTTTAATGGCTCAGTTATTTAGGAACCCCGTTCTACATTCTCTGATCACAGCATTAAGCTTCTCATTTCAGTGTGAACATCGAGCCTGAATGTGGTTTCTGTTACTTTAAAAGGCCCTAGCACGCCAGCCTCTATCACTATTGTGTTGATGATTATGATGATGATACTGGATTTATATCCCACCCTCCACTCCGAATCTCAGAGAGTGGCTCACAATCTCCTTTATCTTCTTTCCACACAACAGACACCCTGTGAGGTGGGTGGGGCTGAGAGAGTTCTCACAGCAGCTGCCCTTTCAAGGACAACCTCTGCCAGAGCTATGGCTGACCCAAGGCCATTCCAGCAGCTGCAGGAGTAGAGAATCAAACCCAGTTCTCCCAGATAAGAGTCCGCACACTTAACCACTACACCAAGGCCCTTTCAAGGACATCTCCTGCCAGAGCTATGGCTGAGCCAAAGCCATTCCAGCAGCTGCAAGTGGAGGAGTGGGGAATCAAACCCGGTTCTCCCAGATGAGAGTCCGCACACTTAACCACTACACCAAACTGGTCTTGTTCATTATGTGTTGTACATAATCCTTATAATATATTTTTTGCAAACTGAAAGATGGTGTATTACTTGGTGGCTTTGATCAGTCTACTAATTACACGAAGCGCCCTTCAAGCAGCACATTTCCTCCAGGGGAACTGATCCCAGTGATAATGGCAGTTCTCCAGGCCCCACCAGGAGGTTGGCAGCACCCTTAACTGCACCTCCCACTCCCTGTGGCTCTGAGTCTCTTCTGCCTTTGGCTGGCACTTGGCCTTGGAGGGGAGGAGACCCCCTACTTGGCCTGCTCCCACACGCCAGCCCTGTCCCTACCTGGCAACAGGGACTCCCCAGAAGGTCAGCAGAGGGAGGAGAGCCTGCCTCACTCTCCCCCACCCTGGCCTGACGGTGGCTTGCGATGCGGGCTTCGGTTTTCCAGTGGGGTGTAGAAGCCTCCTGCAACCTCCCTCTGGCTCCCCCCCCCCCACAGCCCCCTGAATCTGTCTGCCCCCTGCTGCTGAAAATGGCCCCTCTGGGTCAGAGCCCTCACTGAAAAACAGCAGATAACCAAATGTGCTGTGTTCTCTGGGCTTCGGAAGGAAAAGGAAGTGTTCTTTCACACAACCCATCATTAGCCTGTAGAACTCACTGCCACAGGACGCTGTGAGAGACACTAGGCTTGGATGCCTTGGGAAGGGGGCTTGCTGCGGAGGAGTGTGTGGCTGTAGGAGAAGGCTGTGGACTACCCATCCTGCAGCGGGGTGTGTGTGTGTGTGTGCTTTCCAGAGGAACCTGGCTGTCCTGAGTGAGAAACAGGATGCTGGATGGGACAGAAGTTCGGTGGGTCCAGAAGGGCCTGTTTTACATTCCATGTCCCTTTCTGTTTAAAGGGTGCTGTGACTCTCTTATGCCCCCCCCCCAAAAAAAACCCCTGTTGCTCTCTAAGGTGCTCTTGGCCCTGTTCATCCGGTCCTTTTTGCCCCACTTTTCACATGTCAGCTTCACAACAACCTTACGAGGTGGGTGGGGCTGAGAGGGCTCTTCCAGAAGCTGCCCCTTCAAGGACAACTCCCGCGAGAGCTCTGGCTGATCCAAGCAGGCCATTCCAGCAGGTGCAAGGGGAGGAGCGGGGAATCCAACCCGGTTCTCCCAGACAAGAGCCTGCCCAAAGGGGCTCAAGGGAGGGAGGCGCTGGGAGGTGTGGGTCTGGGGGGGGGGGCTTGGCGCAGAGCTGCTCCTTCTTGGCGGGACCTTCCTTGGGGCAGAGGGGGGCCCGGGAGGGGAGGAGTGGGGGGGGAGGGTCTCATTTAGCCGCCAGCTCCAGGGCCATAAATTTGCCGGGTTTGCTCTCCTGCTTGACCCGCTTTCAGCTGCTCCGGCTGGGAGGCAGTTAAAGGATTGCTCCAATTAACCCAGGTGGGGGGGGTCGGGGGAGAAAAGCGCTCCCGGGGCTGATTTATTCGCGCACTAAAATGAAAAGACCCGGGGGGGGGGCAGAAGATTTGCTGGCGGTGTGACAAAGGAAGAGGGGGGGTGGAGTGGAGGGGGGGGCAGCCGGTCCTGCGTCCCGTGCCCCAAAGGCGAGCCGGGCAAGTTGCTGCTCAGCTCAACCCCCCCCCGCCCCTCCCCAGCCGCCGGTGTTCCCAGGTAGGCTGCCTCTGACCCTGGAGGCTCCACTGAGTGGGCACCAGACCCCCCTCCAGAGTCTGCTGGAGCTGTCCCGGGAGGGGCCATCTAGTCCGGCCTTTCGAAGCCCCCCTTCTCTCCCCCTCCAGGGCAGGCCGTCGACCGGGGAGGGGGGCGGGGGTCTCTGGGAAAGGGGGCGGCAGGCTAGGAGGGACCCGTCCGGGGGGGCAGGGCGGGGGGGGGCGGCGCTGTTGAATCCGCCTTCCCGTCCGGTACAGCGGGGGGAGGGCTGGTCAAGTGGAATGGGCCGGGGGTCGTGGGGCGCCCCCTTGCTCCTCCGAGGCCCAGAGGGGGCGCGCAGCTGGGGCGGGAGCAACGACTGGTGCTGATGGTGTGCAATAGAGGAGGGGGTGGACTAGATGACCCTGGAGATCCCTTCCAACTCGATGCTTCTAGGATTCTGTGATCCTTGCTGCCCGTGCCCCAGCGGCGCTCTGGAAGCCTACTGGCAGGGGGACCGTGTGCGGCGGGCGGGGGGAGACCCGTCGGTCCGCCCGGCTCTTCTTCGACGTCTCCCCCCCCCCCCCAACCCGCGGCGCCGGGACTCTGGAAGGAACGGCCGGGGGGAGGGAGGCGCTGGGGCCGCGGCTGTGCAGCGCTGAGGGCGCAACTTGGCGCGCAGAGGCCAGCAGGTGGCAGCAGAAGCCCGGCCGGGAGAGGCTGGCGGGTCCTGCCGTCCTGGAATCCCAAGAGCCGCAGCCTGGAGGGTGGGGGGGGGAGCAGGGAGGGCCCCCGGAGCATCTCGGTGGGAGGGGGCCCCTTTGGGGCGTGGGCGGGCGGGAAGAGTCTCCCCAGCAGGCCAGCGGCAGAGACCCTCAGGTGGTGGCCCCGCATGCGCGCTCCCTCGCTCCCTGGGGCAGGACCCAGCCTCAGCGGAGCCTTCGAAAGGCCGCACTCCTCTGTCCGGGCATCGCCTTTGGCTTGGTGGGCCCCACCGACAGGGGCCGGGGCCTGCCCCCCCCCCCCGCCTCTCAAAGGTCGGATGGAGCCTCCCCCTCCGGCAGCACTCAGGCAACCTGGGCGGGCTTCGAGACCAGGAGGGCGGTTCTGGCCCCCGCCTCTGGCCTGCCGGGGCGCTTCTCTGGTTTGCTCCCAGCCCAGCCCCCCCCCCCCCCGCCTCCACCTCTCTGCCAGTGCGGGGCTTCCGCTCTCCCTCCACCGAACCCCCGTTCCCTCTCACGCCCCCCCCCCCCCTGAGAGCTGGTCGGGTCGACAGAGGCAACAGCCCAGAGTTGCGCGAGTGGATCAGGCCCCTCCTTTGAGAGGGCAGAGAGGGCGGGGCACGGGGAGGGGGGGGCTCTCGGCAGGGCAGGCGCGGAGTTGAGGTGGAGGGGGGGGCAGCGTTCGCAGCAGAGAGAGCCAGTTTGGTGCAGCGGTTGAGTGCCTCGACTCTCATCTGGGAGACCCGGGTTGGATTCCCCACTCCTCCACTTGCACCTGCTGGAATGGCCTTGGGGCAGCCAGAGCTCTCGCAGGAGTTGTCCTTGAAAGGGCAGCTGCTGGGAGAGCTCTCTCAGCCCCACCCACCTCACAGGGTGTCTGTTGTGGGGGAGGAAGGGAAAGGAGATTGGGAGCCGCTCTGAGATCCAGAGTATAGGGAGAGAGATACCAAATCCAATATCATTAACAACAAACAACAACAAGAAGAACATCTTCATCATCATCTTCTTCTTCCCGCCCCGGAACGTGCCTTCACCCCCTTCACTCCCCCCAAGGACCCGACCAGCCTTTCTGGATGCCCCTTTGGGGGGACGGGACCTCTAGGCCCGAGGGCGGCGGCGCCCTCTCTTTGAGGGACCGAGTGAGGGGTGCGAGCGGAGCCGGGGCTCCAGGGCGGTTCCGACGGGCTCCTCCGTCTCTCCCCCCCACCCCAGTCAGCCAGCCAGCCAGGCCAGGGGCCGATCGGGGCTCCGGCGGGAGGAGCGCTTAGCTCGGGATCCGCCGCCCCTCCTGGGGCTGGCTGAGCCCTTCCTACTCGCAGGGCGGCTGAGGTCCAAGCGTGGGGGGGGGGGAGATGGGGGCCAGGGGGGGGCTCCGGGCGCCCCAGAGAGGCAGAAGGCCCCCACCCCGCCGACGCACCCGCGCGGTCCCTTCCTCTCCTCAGCTGCGCCCCTTCTTCTCCTGCGCCTCTCTGGGCTGCCCGGCCCAGTGAAAGGAGGGAGGCTTGGGGGGGTTTCCCAGCTCTGGGGTCGGCGGGTGGGGTCTCCCGGGCAGGCTCCCCGGGGGTGGGACGGGAGGGAGGAGCAAGGGGGGGCAGGATCCCGGAGTCCGGGCACCTCTTCACCCGGAGGAGCCCTCTTTTCTCCCTCCTCCCGCCTCTGTCCCCCAGTGTGGCCTGCGGGGAGAGTGGCGCAGAGGCTGGGGGGGGGGCGGCCGGAGGGGCGGGGGGCCTCGTCTCCAGCCCTCTCGGCGCGGCCAATGAGGAGCGCCCGCCCGGCCTTGACACCTGCCTATATACAGCGGGCGCCCGTCGGGGCTGCTGCGGCGCCGAGAAGGAGGAGGAGGAGGAGAAGGCGGGACAGCAGCAGCAGCAGCCCGACGGCAGGGCCCCAAAGCGCCCGCCAGCCCGCCCGCCGGCCCCAGCACCATGACTTCCAGCAAGATCGAGCTTCCCGGCGGGGTGAAGGCCGACCCGGCCGCCCTGATGGCTTCCCTGCAGCTGCTGCCCTCGCCCGCCCTCAGCCTGGAGCTGAAGCACACCAAGGTGGGTAGGGGGGGGTGAGCCCTCCAGCCCCTCCCCGCGCTCCGCTGCGCGCCATGCCAATCGCCGGGGCCTGGGGGCGGCCTTCGCCTCCGCCTGCAGTGCCCGGGAAGCGGGCGTCGGCCGGGGGGGAAAGAGGGTCCCACTTGGGCAGCCTTCGTTTTCAGTCGGTTGGCAACCTGGCAGCCTTTGCCTGGGCCACTCCCGCGGGCGCTGCGCTCCAGGCCCGGGCTGAGCAGGTGGGGAGCTTTGGGCCGGTTTCCGCTCAGCGCCACGTCCTTCCCCTTTGCAGTTAAGCCTGTCCCAGAGCTCCGGCTTCAGGGGCGTCGGTCCGGGGCGTCGGTACTAGAAGGGGCCGCTTGCGGACTTCCAAGCCGGTCTGCGAAGGTTCCAGGGCCGGCGTCTTGGGGTGCTGGAGCGCCTCCGGTCCTTGCCGTGCGCTGCCAAAACCGCGCCCAGGGAGACAAGCCGACGGGAGATGTTAGGAGATCCGAAGGGGGTTGCCCTGGTCGGTGGGCCCGCTGGAGGCCCCGAACCCCCGGGAGGGGAGGGGAGGGGAGGGGGCTGCTGCATTGCCCGGCCAGGCCAGAAGCGCGCCCAGGACAGCCTCCCAACCGTCTCCTATAATTGCACGTTTTAAGGGTTATTTAGGGGTTATTAGACGTGAGGGTTATTAAGGGGTAAGATGCGAGGATCATTCAAAGAAGAAGAAGAGGTGCGATTTTAGGAGACCCTTGGATTGCGCAGGTGGGTGGGCGCTCTGGAGGGCCTCTGGTCCAGGGGGGGGGGGACTACCTTTCCAGCCCATACCAAAAGCGCTCCAAGGGTCTCCTAAAAAAAATCTCACGTTTTAACGGTGAAGTAACCCTTGTATGACCACCGGCGGTACCAAAAGCGCGCCCAGGACACCAATCCAGCGGTCTCCTGAAATGAAAGGTTTAGGGGTTGCTTCCCCCTTTGGATTGCGGGGTCGGGGGGCGCGCCGGAGGGCCTCTGGGTCCCGGAGCGGGGGCCGCCTTTCCCAAAGGCTCTTCCTGAAGCAAGCCCCGGGATACAACGGGCTGCGCAAGAGATCGTGTTCCGCCCGGGACCGGAGGGGCTCCAGCCGCGCTCCACGCACGTCGGCCCTGGAGCAGAGGGCCCCTTGCGGACTTGCGGCGGCGGCGGCAGTGGGCCCGATCCAGCCAGCGTTTGGCGACTGGATCTCCCTTTGCCTCCTCTCCGGCTTGCAAGCGCCTGATGGGGACGGGTGGCGGTGAGTTGGGGGCGCCACGTCCTCTCTGTGCTGGAGAATCTTCCCCTGCGGCGCCCCCCCCCCCCCCAGCGGAAGGCGGCGAAGTCTCGCTGGACGGGGGTGGGAGGAGGTCTCAGGGGGATCCCCAGTGTGTGTGTGTGTGGCGCGGGGGGGGGGGGTGCTTTTCAGCGCCCAGGAAGTTTTTCCGACGGGGAAAAGGGTCTTAGTTGGCGCCGCCGAGACTGCGCCTGGATCCCCTGGCAGAATTTCGGAGGATCTGCGCAGTCCCGCCAAGGAGCCCCACGGAATAGCAGGTTACTTGGACCTCCGGAGGTTCTGTGGGCTTAGTCCCGGGAAAGTGTTGCGGGGAGGGGCGAGCCGGGTCCCTTCGTTGTCCCGCGCTCAGCGGTGCCTTCGAGGCCAGCCGCTGCTGTGGCGCCTCAGGCCGCTTTCCTGGGCTCCTCGGAACCGGCCTTTTGCAGCGCGACGGGCTCGGGGACCTCAGGACAGGAGACTCCGCGGCGCACAGCCGGGGCGCTTGTGGGGAAGGGTCGATCCCTTTCTCGCGCCCCCGCCGCCTTCCTCTCCCTCTGCGGCTGGAAATGGGCGGGCGGCTAAGGGAAGCCGGGGAGGGGGCGGGGGGCGGCCAGTGGCCCCGCGTTTCTCCAGGATCTGCCCAGGCTCGGGGCCGGATTCGCTCCTCCGCGGGCGCCTCGGGAGGGCCAGCCCTTGCGGGGAGAAGCGCAACGGGCGCCCCTTCGGAGCGCGCCGAAAGAAGAGCCTTCGGTGGGGGCGAAGCCGGTGAGTCCCTTGCGCAGCTGCCGGCCTCTTCCCGGCGGGGCCCCCGGCTGTCCCGGCGGGTCACTGCCCGCAGCTCGGCCTGGCTTCGGGCTTTGGCAGGGGGGAGCCTGCCCTCCCGCTCCCCCTCCCCTCCCCGCCCGCGCCTGCCCTCTCCATCCACCCCCCAGGGCCGTCCCGTGGGCACAGGGGTCCGTCCGGCGGCAGGCGCAGTTGGCGGGCGGAGGCTTCGGAGGAGCGGCTCCTGCCCTTTCCAGTGGCGGGGAGTTCCGCGCTTTCCTTCTGGAGCTGCTGCCGGTGAGCGGGGGAGTCGCCGGGGCCCAGTCCGGTGCACTAGGGAGTGTGGGATTGCGAGCAAGGCGGGGGGCGTGGAAAGGAAAGGCGGCGCGGGGCTCAGAGGGATCAGCCTGCAGCAGACCGGAGGGGGGGGGGGGACGGGGGGAGGCCTTCTGGCTCCCTTGGGAGCAGCCGCCGGGAACTCGCCTCCTCTCCTGCAGACCGGGCGCCGCTGGGTTAGCCTGTCCGTAGGCAGGGCCAAGAGGCCGAGTCCAGACGGGGCATCTGAAGGGTTCGGGGAGCAGCGCCTCCCCCCCCCCCTTCCGCCAGGCGCGCCTGGACTCGGGCTCTTTCCTCCTCCTCCCAAGGTCACGACGCTACCTGGGCAGTGGCCAGGTGAGGGCGGGGCGGATTCTGCTTGGACGCCCCCCTCAAGAGCAGGCAGGCAGGGAGGGGCTTCGGGCTGAGGCGCTGCTCTTCCTTCCCTGCGATGGAGCTTCAGCTGCGAGCGGGGGGGGGGCGGGGGGGCCGCTGAAAGGCCAGTCGGCGAGTCCCTTCGGAGGAGCGGGAGCCGCTTGCGGGGCCCCAGCGGTGCAAGCAAGGCTGAGCCTGGGCTTGGGGCGTCCCGGCGTCTCCTTCCAGAACAGGCGGGGCGGGGGGAGCTCTTTTGGCTGTTCTCCCCAATCGGGAGAGCCGGGCAGGGCCTGGCGGGATGCCTGGGGGGGGGGTCCTCCCCGGGGCCCATGAACGGTGAACTCCCCGCCCCCGCCTGCCCAGGGTCTTCCGCCTCACTCGGGGTCTTTGGCGCGGCGTCTCGGTGCCTCCGTGCTCTGCTGGGGAAGGGAAGGGAAGGGGGGGCGGGCCGGCGGGCCGGGCTGGGCTTTCCTCTCCCTCCTGTGAGGCTGAATCCCGGCCAGGTGCTGGAGCTTCGGCCCCTCGAACAGACCTCTGGCCCGGGAGGGGGGGCCAAACCAGCCCCCCTTGGAAGAGCAGAACCCCCAAAGCGGCCCCGGGAGAGGAACCCAGGCTGGCCCCCAGGAGTGCCCAACTGGTGCCTGGAGGGGGGCTCAGAGTCGGGCCCTGGGGGGGGGGGCGGGGGGCGGGCGGGGCGGGGTCCCTCTGTTGCCTGCGCTGCTGTTTGAGCGCTCCAGGACTGCCTTTGCTGCTGGTTTCAGGATGTTGTGGAACAAAAGGCGTTGAAAACCCCCCTTCTATGGAGAGATGCGCCGTGCGTAATTGGAAAGGGAGCGCGCCGGCCTTGGGGAGCCGGCGTGGAGTCGAGCGGAGAGGCAGACTAGGATCGGAGAGACCCGCATTCGTTCCCCCCCGCCCCCTCCCCCCTCTGCCCTGGCAGCTCGCTGGGTGACCTTGGGCCAGTCCCTTCTCAAGTTCGCGGGGGAAGAAAGGAACCTCCAACAGGCGGCAGCCGCTCTCCAGGGCTTCGGACGGCGAAAGGTCTTTCTGATCCCCTGTTGCTGCCGCGGCCGCCGGGGCGTTCTTACCTGGCGGTGTCGGGGACTGAACCTGGGGCCTTCCGCAAGCCAAGCAGAGGTTCTGTCCCCGGACTCAGCCAGCCCCCCTTCTGTCCTGGGGACAAGGGACGGAGGGGCTCCGGGGCATCTTTCCAGCTCCTCTCGCTCACCACCACTCCCTCTCCCCCCCAGACTCCCGGGGACCAGTTCGGGGGCTCTTTCAGGCTGCCTTCCGGCAGGTCTTGAACATATGAAGCTGCCTTCTACTGAATCAGACCCCCCTCGGTCCATCAAAGTCAGTATTTTCTTAACTCAGACTGGCAGCGGCTCTCCAGGGTCTCAAGCTGAGGTTTTTCACGCCTACTTGCCTGGACCCTTTTGAGTTGGAGATGCCTGGGATTGAACCTGGCACCTTCTGCTTCCCAAGCAGATGCTCTACCACTGAGCCACGGTCCCTCCCCTTAATGTCTTGCCCCGACATTGGAAGCCGCAGAGCTGCGCTTGAGCCCTGGTCCCAGCTGCTCTGGTGAGGACCTGCCCCCCCCCCTCTTTGGAAGGTGGCGCCAGGCCTTCCTTTCCATTTCCCAGCGCACCTGCGCCCCCCCACCTCGTCAGGTGTTCCTCTCCAGTCAGTAGGAAAAGCATCTTAAAGACATCCTTTTGTTAAAAGCCAAGAACCCCGTGGCGCAGAGTGTTAAAGCTGCAGTCCTGCAGTCCTAAGCTCTGCTCACGACCTGAGTTCGATCCCAGCGGAAGCTGGGTTCAGGTAGCCGGCTGGAGGTGACTCAGCCTTCCATCCTTCCGAGGTCGGTCAAAGGAGTCCCCAGCTTGCTGGGGGGGAAGTGTAGATGACTGGGGAAGGCAAGGGCAAACCACCCGCTAAAAGGAGAACGGGCCATGACTCCTTTTTCCTTTTGTGCTGATTCTATCAACCGTTTCTTAAGGCCAGTTTCCAATCGGCTTCCTCTTCTCCTTCAACCCCCCCCCCGTTGCATTTCCCCCAGGCCCCCCGGAGAGGGGCGAAGTCCTGCAAAATCGACCCCCTGTCAAGAGGCTGACATTTTTTAAACATGTCCGTAGTGAAGGTTTGAACATGCGGGAGGAGGGGCTTGGGGTCGCTGGCCCTTGAAGAAGAAGCCCCTCCCGGTCCTCCTTCCAGCTTGCAAAGAAACATGCAAATACTTCACAGACCCTCAAGTGATGACGGGGGGTGGGGGTGGCTTTCCCCCTGTCCAGTGAGCACCGGGACATTCTTTGTCATTGATTTCTGTGACCCCTCCCCCAGACACCTCTGCTTTCTCCAGTGGAGACTTCAAGCAGCTTCCATCAGTTCTCCTCCCCTCTGTTTTTTCCTCTTAACACCCCTGCAAGGTAGGCCAGGCTGAGAGGGTGTGCACTGGCCCCAGGTCACCCAGCAAACTTTCAGGAGAGAGTGGGGATTCGAACCTGGGCTTTACTCTGACCCTCTAACCCAGGGGTGTCAAACTTGCACTTTGGGGGCTGAATCAGGCCCCCAGAGGGCTCCTATCAGGCCCCCGAGCAACTGGCTGTCATCTGCTTCCTTCTCCCTCTCTCTTGCTTCCTTCTGCATCACAGCTTGCTTTGCCAGGCTTACTCAATGGCACAGGAGCCACAGAGCAAAACCTCTGTTTTCTCCATTGGCTGAGGCTCCTCCCTTGGGGAAGAAGGGGGGAGGGAGAGCTTGCTTTGCCAGGCTTTCTCAATTGCACAGGAGAGCTGATGAGCCTCTCTTCCTTCTATTGGCTGAGGGTCCTCCATCCCCTGGGGAAGGAAGGAAGGAAAGAGTCAGAGCTTCCTTTGCCCAGGTCCTTGGATTGCATGGGAGAGATACAAAGAAAGCACCTTTAAGACCAACAAGTGCTAATGTTTTAAGAATGTTCTATTTTAAGCTTTTTATTTAAATAATTTTTTTTGTCTGTATCCTTTATAAAGGTTATATCTCTGCTACCTGGCATTCCATTTTATAACACCCGTGGCCCAGCCCGACAAGGTCTCCTTTCGGTCAGATTCAGCCCTCATAACAAATGAGTTTGACACCCTGCACAGCCAGGAGATACCCAGGGCCCCCCTGGCATTGGCCCCCTTCCCAAGCAGGCTTCTCTCCTTCAGTGGCAAGGGTGGTTGGGGGGAGCTCTTTCTCCCTCCCTTCCGCAGCCATCCCAGATGTGCAAGAGGAGCTCCAGAGGGGACAGAGCAAAAGCCTCCCCCCCTCCCTGGATTCCAGATGCCACCCGGGAGAAGCGCCATGGCGCGTGGGACTCGTGTTTTACGACCTGAGGCTCTCCTGGGGTGCCTCCCCAGCAGCCTTTTCTGGGGGAAGGGACCCTTGGCCTCCCCCCCCCCCCTTTCCTGTCCTCCCTGCAGAATTTATAGCTGGGAGTTGGAGGCTGCCCTGGAAGGAATCCTTTCTGCCCGCAGGTCTCCGGCTCCCTCTCTGTTTTTTCTTGATGCTGAAACAATCCAGAAGCCTCCCCCACTTCCCTGGGCAGCTCCGCAGATGCTCCCTTGGCTTTCCGGGCTGCTTGTTGTCAGGAGGGCTGAAATCCGAATGGCGGAAGGGGCTACAGCGGCACTAGGCCTGCTGTGGAAAGATGGAGAACAGCAAAGACCCAGAAACTGATCAGTGGCTGATTTGTCCAGTTGGGCCGGCTCTGGGTGCGGGGCTGGTCGGGCCTCCTCTCTTGGAAAGGGCAGCCTCCAGCTAGGAAAGGTGGAGGAAAGGGTGACCCCAAAGGCTCAAGGATTGGGAGCACTTCTCCGCCCAAGAAAGGCCAAGGAAGGCTGTCTTTTCTGAGGACTGCGGGAGGACCCTCTAACAGGGGTGTCAAACTCATGAGGGCCAGATGTGACATAAATGAGACTTTGTCCGGCTGGACCATGTCGGCCCGGGCCATGTGTGTACATATTTAAGATCAGGTAGCAGAGATATAACCTTTATAAAGGACACAGACAAACACAAATATAAATATTTTTTAAAACTTAAAACATGCTTAAAATGTTAGCACTTACTGGTTTTAAAGGTTCTTTCTTTGTATTTCTCCCACGGGATCCAGGAAACTGGGCAAAGGAAGCTCTGGCTCTTTCCTTCCTTCCCCGGGGGACTGGAGAGAGCCTCAGCCAATAGAAGGAAGAGAGGCTTGGCTCAGTAGCTCTGCTGTACAATTGAGAGAGCCTGGCAAAGCAAGCTCTCCCTCCCTTCTTCCTCCCCAAGGGAGAAACCTCAGCCTCCCCGGGCACTACCATTTGACTGCCCCCTTTCCTGCTGCCTTTGAAGCCGCTGGGGGCTGCAAAGAAGAAACATGTCCTGCAAATGTTTGATCAAAAGGTCGATGATACCAGTGATGGGGCTGAGAGGCGCTTGACAATGTTTTTGTTTTGTTTGGAAGGAAAGACTGTTTTGGTCTTCGGACACACCAAAAGTGAAACAGCGTGAGGGACAGATCTTTGGGAAAACAGAATGAGGGTGAATCCCTAATCTGTATCTGTTGCCTAAAGCTGTTGGGAATTGACCGGAATGCCCTAGAACAGCGGTTCCCCAACCTTTTGGGCACCAGGGACCAGCTTTTCCACGGATTGGGGGTGGGTGGGGGGAGATAGTTTTGGGATGATACAATTGTGCACTTTATTTCTGCTAGTTTGGTGTGGTGGTTGAGTGTGCGGACTCTTATCTGGGAGAAGTGTTTGATTCCCCACTCCTCCACTTGCGGCTGCTGGAATGGCCTTGGGTTAGCCATAGCTCTGGCAGAGGTTGTCCTTGAAAGGGCAGCTGCTGTGAGAACCCTCTCCAGCCCCACCCACCTCACAGGGTGTCCGTGGTGGGGGAGAAAGGGAAAGGAGATTGTGAGCTGCTCTGAGACTCTGCAATTCGGAGTGGAGGGCAGGATATAAACCAATGTCTTCTCCTTATTAGTATTATTATTACTACATTGTAATATATAATGAAATAATTATACAACTCACGGCCCGGTTGCTAACAGACCGTGGACCAGTACCAGTCCATGGACCGGGGGGTTGGGGGCCACTGCCCTAGAAGGAGGCAGAATAGCGCAATGCTGCTGGAACTTGATCCGAATCCTGCTCTTTTTCCCTTTCAAGAAGCAGAAGGGAAGTGCGGTTTGGAGCGGCTTCTCCCCACAAGATGTGTGGAGAAAGCCTGCATCAGCCAAGATGGCAGGCATAGAAGGGGGGCTTCCTTGGCAAAGAGACCACCCCTCCCCCTCGGCAGAGGGCCCTTCTGCTCCTGGCTGCGATCCTGGGGTGGTAGGGACCGGATTCATCTGGCGCACGCCCCCGAGGAAAGTGGAGTCGCCCTCCTGACTTGCATGAATCCTGAATGAACTCCCCCCCCCCAGAGTCACTCCTGCCCGGAGGAGAGGGCCCCGTGCCAGCAAAAGTGGGGACCCCTGCCCTTGTGGGGGGCTTGACGGGCAATGCTGGCAGGAGGGCTCCCTCTTGCTCTTCTGGGGTCTTCCTGCGACCCTTTCCTGGCCGCCTGGTCCAGTTGCAGGCGTGGCTCTGGTAGTCTCAGCCCATCAGCCATGGTTTGGAGCCTTTCCAGGCTGCCTGGGGGTGCGTGGCTACTTTTGGGGAAGGCGTCTCCTCGCTACTCTCTGCCCTGGCGGCTGTTCTTGGGCTCTGCTCTCGCTGTGCAGCTGGGGGCCCTGGGGATGCTCCTTGCAGCGGAGACCAGCCCCGGCTCCAGCTCCGGCTCCGGCCAGGGAAAGGGGGCTGCCTCCTGCAGCCGCTTTCCAGGGCAGGCAGCTGTGCAGGATGGGAGGAGGAGCAGAGAGGGCTGTGGACCCCCAGAGCCCTCCCAGTGCTGGACATGCTCTCTACATTCTTTCTGGGGGAGGGGGAGGCCCGGCAGAGGCCCTCTGGGGCCCATCCTGAACTGGCAGCTGGGCTCGGTCCTCTCTGGGCCAGCCAGTGCTCTCGGCGTGCCTTGGAGCAATGCAGGCAGCTCTCCCAGGTTTGGGGCTGAAGCAAAGGGATTTGGGGTTTGAAGGATGCCCTCAGCAAGGCCAGGGATGAAGGATGCCCTCAGCAAGGCCATGGCTGGTCTGTGTCCCAGGGTGGCTGTGCCCAGCTCTTTGGCTCAGTCCTGGACCTGCCTGAGGGCGACTGGGACACGGTTGCATTACTGGCATGCCAAAAGGATCAGCACCAACCTTGGGAGGCCAGAGGGGCTGTGGAAATGGCAGGAAACGGGGCCCTTGGGTAGGAAAAGAGATGCTGGAGGAGCTCATTAGCACAACTCATTTGCATATGCCACACCCCCTGACATCACTGGGAGGGGGACTCAATTATAGCAGCTCAGCCCCTACCTTAATATGCTTCTGGAATTATCATTGTCATCATCAAACCTGACTCCCATCACACTTTCTCCTCTGTGGCCCCAGTGGCGTGAGGAAGGTTTCCATCTGTCTGCTTTGGATGTTTTGGCTCTTTCCCCATTTTTTGTGAGGGGAAATATTAGCAAGTTTGTTCGGCAAAATTCTCACAGGGGGTTTGAACAATGAAGCCCAGGGGCAAGTACTGAGGGTGGCGGGGGGTGGGGGGAGGTTAAGAAAGAAAGAGCACAAAAACATCGAGAGGTTCTGGAGCTCTGCTCCTGTGAGCTCCTGTGCCAAATGAGGCCTGGCAGGAAACATGCTTGGAGTTCAGGCGCTGCTCATGGGAGTCGGAGAGGCTGGATCAGGCCTCGTGTTTGGGGGCGGCAGCTGAGTTCACTGGAACGGACCTCCCTTTTCACTGCCTTGCGTCTTGGGCCTTCGCAGCTCACCCTTTCCGTTTCGATATTTTATTTAAACACATCCTGGTCCTGCTGTTCCAAGAAATTATTCTGTTATTGCAAAACCCCGGAAGCATAGACTTGTTCAAACAAATGTGTTTGTTTATTGAATTTATCCAGCTCCCTCACCCTACCCCTTTCTGGGTCTCAAAGTGGCCTGCATCATTCTCCCCCTCCGTCTCCCTCCAGCCCCTGTGGGGATTGGGAGTCCCAGGTTCGAATCTCCGCTCTGCCCTGGGAGCTCAGTGGGTGATTTTGGCCAGGCTCCCTCCTCAGTCTGACCGACCTCCCAGGGTGGCTTGGAAGGGGGCATTTGATGGGAGAGGCCCCTGGGAGTCCAGAGGGAGCAGAGCATCCTTTCAACGGTGGGAATCTTATTGCGGTTAGGGTTGCCAAGTCCAATTCAAGAAATATCTGTGGACTTTGGGGGTGGAGCCAGAAGACTTTGGGGGTGGAGCCAGGAGACATTAGGGGTGGAGCCAAGATCAAGGCTGTGACAGGCATAATTGAACTCCAAAGGGAGTTCTGGCCATCACATTTAAAGGGACGGCACACCTTTTCAATTCCTTCCTTCCATAGGAAATAATGAAGGATAGGGGCACCTTCTTTTGAGGCTCATAGAATTGGACCCCCTGGTCCAATCCTTTTGAAACTTGGGGGGGGGGGGTATTCTGGGGAGAGGCGCTAGATGCTGTACTGAAAATGTGGTGCCTCTACCCCCAAAAACAGCCCCCCCAGAGCCCCAGATACCCGCGGATCAATTCTCCATGATTTTCTATGGGAATAAATTTCCATAGGGAATAACAGAGTTCCCAGCAGACATTTCCCTCCCCTCCCCCCGCTTTCTGATGACCCTGCAGCGGGGGGAGGGCCTCCAAACCGGGGGATCCCCTGCCCCCACCTGGGGATTGGCAACCCTAATTGCGGTTCATCCTGTGGGGCAAGAGTCCAGGGTGGGGGCATTCCCTCCCCACAGCCTGGCCTGGCCAGGAAATCTGTCCCGGGCCCTGGGGGGCTCCAGCTGCATTGGCTCCCCCTGGACAGAAGCGGTTCTCTCACACAAGGATGATATGCAGGGCTCCCGAATGGCTTGAGGGGGTGGGAGACCCCTCAGGGGTTGCAGCTGGAAGTCCATCTCTGCCTCCACAAAGCCACACCCTGAAGGAGTGGGGTGGGGCACAGCTGCCCTGACACGAATGGGAGCTGCCTCTAGCAAAGGGACTTGGGCAGGAGACCTTTGGGGGGGGGGGTGGCCAGGCCTCTTCTCCACTCCCCCTGCTGGCACAGAGCAGGATCAAAAAGCGCCAAAGGATGTAGCACTGGCCACTGGAGCAAAGAGCTTTAAAAGGGGATTAGAGGGGTTCATGGAGGAGAGGCCTGTCAGTGGCTCCTCGCCATGGGGACTACAAGTAGCCTTCATGTTCAGAGGCACTAAACCTCTGAATCCCAGAGCCAGGAGGCACCATGGGGAAAGGCCTTGACCTCCCTGCCCTGTGGCTGGCCCTCCAGAGGAACTGATTGCCCACTGTGTGAGACAGGAGGCTGGATTGGATGGACCATCCCTGGTCTGATCCAGCGGGGCTCTTCTGAGGTTCTTCTCAGGGGAAGACCTCAGCCTCTCTGCCCTGTTGTTGGCCCTCCGGAGGAACTGGTTGGCCACTGTGTGAGACAGGAGGCTGGACTGGATGGACCCTTTCTGGTCTGATCCAGCAGGGCTCTTCTGAGGTTCTTCTCAGGGGAAGGCCTTGGTCTCTGCCCTCTTGTTGGCCCTCCAGAGGAGCTGGTTGGCCCCTGTGTGAGACAGGAGGCTGGACTAGATGGACTCTTCTTGTGTCTGTTTGCCCCACAAAAACTCATTAGCAGAGGGAAGAGAATGTCGATTGTGGGGAAGGAGAAAGCCTCTGATGTGGCGGGAATTGCTCATGCTTGTCCAAGGAAGGAGTTGCCTTGATGGAATCGGCAAACCTGGTACAGTTTTTTTAATTTTAATTTTTTGCATATTTGTCGTTTCTTCAGTTTACGTACTATTTACCCAAAGATATCTATACAGTTTTATTTTTAAGTCTGGTGTGCTTGGCAAAGAGTGGAAACTGTGCTTCTGATTGGCACCGGCTGCTCTGAGACACTCCTTGGAGGGCTCCGTCTGGTCTGGATCCAACTTCAGGTTGGCCTCGCTTTGTGTTGCGGTTCACTTGTTCAACTTGACCAGTCTGGTGTGGTGGCCTCTGGTCTGGAGAATCGGGTTTTGTTCCCTCTCCTCCTCCCAGCTCTCAGCTCTCTCTCCTCCCCACCTGCCTCACAGGGTGGGGAGAGGAAGGGAAGGCGATTGTCAGCCACTCCAAGCGAAGAGAGGGGTAGAGATCCAGTCTCCTCCTCTTCCTCTCCTCTTCCTCCTCCTCTTCTTCCTCTCCTCTGAGCCTCCGCAAGGCCTCCTTCGCACAACGGAGCACAACGGAGAAGTGGCGTTCCCACCGCAGCCTGGGGGGAGGCCTTCAAGCTCTGTCGAGGGCTGTATCTGACCCCCTGGCTGCAGGGAAGTCGGGGCCGTGGCCAGGTGTGGGGGCGCTGTTGCCAGCTTTCTGGGATTTCTGGCTGGCTGCTGGCGGAATTCCTGGGGCTGAGGCAGCAGGGCACCTGGGAGTAGAGGAGCACGGGCCCATTCCCCACGGGGCTGCCTCACAGAAGGACAGAGAGACCCTCCGTCCTCCAGTCCTGCACAACGTTTTTCGCCACCTTTGGTCAGTTTGCTTTCTGCCTGTCACCACCAATGTCAGCGGTGCTGAGAGCAGCTCTTGCGAGGAGGTAACCTGATGCGGATGGATCCCCAGCCAGGCGCCCTCTTTCTGAGCCCCCCGGGCCTGCCGCTCTCCCGCGGGGTGCTGGGGAGGGTGAGCGACTTGGGTGCAGCAGCTTCTGGGTCCCTCTTGGCTTGTGAACCGGGGAAGGAAGGCGGAAGACCCTTTTGGCAGGGGGTGGGTGGGTCGGCAGGGCTTAATTGAAGCCACATGTGTGGCGTGCACTTCAGAAGTGCCCCAAGGGCTGAGAAGAAGAGCCCCTCTTGTTTGTGCAGCAAGGCCAGGAGTCCTGGAGGCCGCTTCCACCTTCCCCCTCGGCTGTTTTTACTTGCTTGTAAAGCCTCAGGACACAAAGGCCTGCTCTGGCCCTCTGCCCGGCTGCCTTTGAAAGGCCCTCGAAGGCTGGCAGGAGGCGGCTCAGTGCAGCAAAGTCGCCCGGCCTAGAGGAGGCCCAGCCCTCGGCAGGTCAGAGCGTCGGCCGTTTGTCTCTGCCCAAACAGATCTGGAGTTCCTCACATCAGAACTGGGTCTTGCTGAGCTGAGATCAAACAGGCCGGAGTCAAGGATCGGGCCAGTGATTTATCATGCCAGGGCCGGCCAGCCATCCGAGGAGGGGCTCTTCACACAGCTGTCACCCTGCCCATTTCTCATCTCCGGCCCAGGAAAGGACTTCCAAGCCAAATGGGGAGGGGAGGGGGTTTCTCCCCTCCCCTGCAGGAATAAATATTGATAAAGCCGGGCCGCTGGAAAGCCTCTTTTGCTCCCCTCCCCAAGAAAAGGACAGAAATTGTGTAGGGAAAGGCAAAGAGGCTGCTTTTCCTAAAACCAGAAGGGGAGATAGAATCCTAGAGTTGGAAGACACCTCCAGGATCATCTAGTCCAACCCCCTGCACAATGCAGGAAACTCACAAATACCTCCCCCTAAATTCACAGGCCTGCCCCACGGCACAGAGTGGTGAAGCTGCAGGACTGCAGTCCTAAGCTCTGCTCACAACCTGAGTTCGATCCTGGCAGAAGCTGGGTTCAGGTAGCCAGCTCGAGGTTGACTCAGCCTTCCATCCTTCCGAGGTTGGTAAAATGAGTACCCAGCTTGCTGGGGGGGAAGTGTAGATGACTGGGGAAGGCCATGGCAAACCACCCCGTAAAAAGTCTGCCGTGAAAACGGTGTGAAAGCAACGTCACTCCAGAGTCGGAAACGACTGGTGCTTGCACAGGGGACTGCCTTCACCTTTTTAATTCACAGGATCTTTATTGCTGTCAGATGGCCATCCAGCCTCTGTTGAAAAACCTCCAAGGAAGGAGAGCCCACCACCTCCCGAGGAGGAAGCCTGTTCCACTGAGGAACCGCTCTAACGGTCAGGAAGTTCTTCCTAATATTGAGCCGGAAACTCTTTTGATTTAATTCCAACCCGTTGGTTCTGGTTCTACCTTCTGAGGCCACAGTTCAGATAGGTCCAGTTTAATGCAAGGACATTGCAAATGGTCACGATCCACTTAGAAATCCTGCTCCGCTGAGATCTGTGGGGGCTGGGCAAGATTCATCCCTGTGCTCAACTGAGGAGCTTTTCTTCAAATGCAAGAGAGGACGTCTCAGCCAGCCGTCCTTTTGAAAGGAATGCCACCTAGGGGTGGGGGCAGACGAATGGGCCCAGCGGACAAGGAAGGGCAATTCCCTCTGAACTGGCTGCTTCTCTTCCCTGGGGGTGCTCTGCCCCTCTGGGTCTCATGAAGCTGCCTTGTACCCAGTCAGAACCCCCTCAAGGTCAGCATTGCCCACTCAGGGTCTCAGGCTGAGAGAGACCTTTCCCCTCCCCTCCCCTCCTGCCGGGCCCTTCCTAGCTGGAGGTGTTGGGGATTGAACAGAAGCTCTTCTGCATGCCCAGCAGATGCTCTGCCACTCAGCCAGGTCTCCCTGGAGGGGTCTGCTTCACTGCCCTGCTCAGTGGCTTCCCAGCTCCTCCCTGTAGCCTCCCCTCCCTCTTCTGCGGCTCTTGCGCCGTGGTGGGGAGGGAGCACACCTGCCTACTGTACTTTGTGGGCTGTCCACTGTTGGAAGCAGGGCGCTGGGCCACGTAGCCCTTGCTCTGAGCCAGCAGAGCTCTTCCAATCAGCAATTAGACAAGCTCATGACAGACACTGGATCAGCAGCTATCCACCCTGACAACTGGGAGCAGAAGCAGTGCCGAATGGTCACTTGTGTGGCTACAGAAGAAAGGGGCATCGTCCTTCTGCCCTACCTCAGGGGGGGGGGCTTTGAGGGAGCCCCCCCTGCCAGTCAAGCCCCCCCCCCTTGTGCATGGTTCATGAGCAATGTTCCCTTGAAGCTGTGGAGTCTGGTGAGCAGAAATTCTACTTTGTAAGTTACTGGCATTAAAGTTGTGAGCTGTTGTATAAATTAGTTTGCTTTGGGGCCTCCTTCCTGAGCCAAAACAAAAATGTGTGTGAGCCGGAGGCTAAAAAACCGTGAGTTACCTCACACTAACTCCTCAGCCAAACCTCCTGATTGCACATTCTTGCCTTGGCCATCTTAAGTGGGGACTTCCTGCCCCCTTTGGCCTTGACCCGCCCCCCCCGAGGGCCACTCCCCTTCTGTCTGGCCTCTCCCCATGGCAATGCAGTTTGCCCCTCTTGGGGGTCTGGTTTTGCAGAGCACGTGGTGCCTTCTGGCACAACAATGGCTCCGTGGGCACCCACGGGCATCTGTGCTGCGTGCATGCCGAAGGTGCCAGGTTCAGTCCTGGGTCTGCCCATGGGGCAGGGGCACAGGGAAGCGTTCTGTCAGAGGCTTGAGGGGGGGGGTGTCAGGCCAACGGGTCGGGGGGGTAGTGGTCTGCCTGGCATTGGCAGAGCCTGGCATGTGTGATTGGGGAAACCTGGGTTAGAAAAAGAAGAAGACTGTCGATTTATACCCCACCATTCTCTCTGAATCAGAGTTTCAGAGCAGCTTACAATTTGGTGTAGTAGTTAAGTGCCCAGACTCTTATCTGGGAGAACCGGGTTTGATTCCCCACTCCTCCACTTGCAGCTGCAGGAATGGCCTTGGGTCAGCCAGAGCTCTCCCAGAGGTTGTCCTTGAAAGGGCAGCTTCTGTCAGAGCTCTCTCAGCCCTACCTACCTCACAGAGTGTCTGTTGTGGGGGAGGAAGATAATGGAGATTGTAAGCTGCTCTGAGGCTCTGATCCAGAGTGGAGGGTGGGGTATAAATCTGCAGTTGTCTTCTTCTTCTTCTTCTTCTTCTTCTTCTTCTTCTTCTTCTTCTTCTTCTTCTTCTTCTTCTTCTTCTTCTTCTTCTTCTTCTTCTTCTTCTTCTCCTTCACCCCCCCCCCCCACAACAGGACCCCTGTGAGGTAGGTGGGGCTGAGAGAGCTCTGACAGAAGTTGCCCTTTCAAGGAGAGCTCTGGTTGACCCAAGATGGCCATTCCAGCAGCTGCAAGTGGAAGAGTGGGGAATCAAACCCGGTTCTCCCAGATAAGAGTCCTCACACTTAATGACTACACCAAACTGGCTTTTTCAGACAGGGCAAGATCCACCCTCCCCCCGCCCCCCCCCCCATGGGCTCCTGGTCTGTGACTTTGGGCCAGTCCCTCTCCTTGGCCCTCCCTGCCTGCCGGGGGTGCTGGGAGGGTAACCCCGAATGCCCCCCTTCCTCCGTGGCAGAGGCCATCCCCAGAGCCCTGCTCCTTCCACCCGGTGGTGGGGAGGCGAAGGAAGCATCCTCTTGGAAGGACTCCACCACCAGCTGTTGAGCCTGGCAGGCCGCCTCCTTCCCTGGCCAGGAGTGTTTGGGTTTGTGTTGGAGTGGGACCACAAAGTAGAGAAAAGGCTGCGCCTTGGAGGGGTCTAGCCTCTCCTTCCCTCCCCCCCCCCCGCCCTTCTCCTCCGCTCCAGAGCTCTTGACAAGCGTCCAAGGCAGAGGAAATGAAGTTCCTGAGATGCGAGAGGAGAGGACATTTCCGGAGGGAGGCACAGGTGCCCTGTCTCGGCTGCGCTGTTATGAAATATTTACCCGGGGCAACGGCACTCTGGGATGCTTCGCGTGCCTGCAGAATTGTCCCCCAAAGTGCCATTCTGGACGAGGCTCTGAGATGGGCGCTGGGGACCAAACAGCTGGGATTCTTTCTGCCGCTCTGGCATCCAGCGTGCCCCCCTCCCCTCTTGCGAGAGATCTCGCCCCGGATGAGAAAGGAGTCCCTGGGACAGGGCTGTAGCCAGAAGCAGCTCCTAAATCAGTGGGGCTGGGAAAAGGCAGCAGCAAGCCTCTCTCCTCCTCCTCCTCCTCCTGGGGAAGCTGTTATGATGTGGAAGTTAAAATCCTTTTCCTGTGCAGGGGAGGAGAAAGAGGAGAGCAGAAACCTGGAGCAGCCGGAGGACAAACACGCCGTTTATTAAATCTGAGGGAGAAGAATTCCCTCTCGGAGGAGTTCTCTGTCCAGTGGCCAAAGTTCTCCCTGGCCCGCCTGGGAGCTCAGGGAAGGGCTTGCTCCCATGGAGCCCCTTCCCCCAGGTTCTGACCCCCGGACTGCCCAGGCCATGGCCAGCTCTTGCCTCTCCTGTTCCGTGCATTGCGGAGGAGATTTGCAAGAGGTGTTGGCACCTGGAGGAAGGCCTGCCCCCCAACCTCCGTGGGGAGTGTCCTTCCCCCCCCCTCCAACACTAAGAGAGTTTCAGAAGCAATTTGGACCCAAACAGAAACGGGTCAGTCCCTGCTAAGCACAGCAGACACAGAGCACATGTGGCACTCTGCATGTGTTTGCGTGTGAGTGTGGGGGGGGGGCCTAATATTTTATCATGGCAGGCGTTCAAAGGAAGTTTGGACCGCAGTCTGCGTTGGGCTCCTGTGTTCAGTTCTGTGGGGCCAGGCTGGTCACCGAATCGTGCCTCAACGCCTGCCTGGGAGACTGGCCTGGAGACCGTGGCTGCACCACGCTGGGCCAAGTCTCAAGTTGTGCATTCTGCCATACATGCCGAGCACTGGTTCTGTCACTCTGCGATGCCTTTGTGGGGGTCAGGTGGCCTGTACCTCTGCTCTGGCTCAATGTCAGGATGGGCAAGGAAGCCAAAGGGGCCACATCCAACCCACAGAGCCCACCCGGTGCAATTTCCAGCAGGCCCCAGAGAGCAGCGGGGAAGAGATCTGCCTTTCTTATCTCCCCTGTGACTGGCAGACTTGCAATGTTAGGAAGCCAGTCTGAGGCACACAGCAGTGAGGCCCCGTCTACTCCTCTGCAGGCAATGAGGCAGCCCCCTCCCCATTTGTTTCACCTTCAGCCTGCAAATATTCGTAGGGTCCTAACGTTGGAATGCATCCTGAGGCCATCTAGTCCAACCCCCTGTTCAGTGCAGGATCAAAGCAGGGGGGTGGTGGTGGCCAAACTTGCTTAACATAAGCGCCACATAGAATAAATGTCAGATGTTTGAGAGCTGCAAGACAGCGAGGGAGGGAGAAATAGATGGGGAGGTGGAAAGAAAGCAACTTTAATTTTAAATGCATTCTCCAAGCTGCCGGCTGACTTGGCTCGGAGAAGTGATTTAAAGAGACAGTGCCTTCTCCAAGCCAGCCAATGGGGCAGTGGGAGCTTCAAGAGCCACACAAAGCATGTGAAAGAGCCACATGTGGCTCCTGAGCCACAGTTTGGCCACCCCTGCCTTAGAGTCTCCCTGAGCAGTGTTTGTCCAGCCGCTGCTTGAAGCCTTGCTAGGGAGGGAACGGAAGCTGGGGGGGGGGGGGGCTGCTGTCCAATAATTCTTCTGGCATTTTCTAGAGCCTTGGGTTTTCTCCACACCCCCCCCCCCCCCGTAAATAAGGAACTGCATTTGTTAGGGAAATAGAAGCTCTCCTGTTCTGAGATCCAGCCCCGTGTCCCTTGAGGGAGGGTGATGCTCTCCTCTTGCCCACATCGGCTTTCAAGAAATGTTTTTGTGCTCCCCAAATTTAGGGAATGTTCCCCCCCAACCCATTTTGCCCCCCCCCCCAGCAAAATGACTTGAACTGCTCATAGTGCCACATAGCTGAGGCATGACGCAGAGAGATCTCTCCCCCCCACCCTAAAAAAAAACCTCTTCTCCTCCTCCTCTTCCTTGTGAGCCACGAAAAGCCCCCCCCCCCCCCTAAGCGAAACAAATGACCTCAGCACCTCTTGGGAAACTGGATTGGTTAATCAGTTACCTCCTTTGGAAAAAAAAACACACTTAAAGCTGAATTAAGTTGTAAAAACTCGGGGTCTGATTTACAGCCGCAGTCAGCCTTAATTAACATTGATTCCTGGGGCCAGTAAATGTGGAATGCCCTTCTCCCTGGAAGGCGGGGGCGGGGGGGGGGACACAATGCCCTCTGGGGGGGGGGGGTTGTCCAATTTGCAGCTTCATTTACCCTGAAGCCCCCCAGGCCCCCTCCCCTCCCGGGGCGATCCCTTTTTTCATCTGGCCCCAGGGATGAATTATCTGCCCTCCAGGGCTTGCAACTTTGGCTGTCCAATATTCCCCTTGATTTAAAGTCACTGGTGAGGAGGGTGGCTATAAATAAGGGGGGGGGGAGAAAAGCGGGGCTGAAACCCTGGTCTGAGGCTCTGCAGGCCTGCCTGGCCCCCAGCCCTGTGCCCCCCTCCTCCCTCCGCCGGGCCCACGGCCTGGCATTTTTACGAACCAGCCAGTAACACAAGCTGGCCTGGGCCTTCTGCCCTCCTCCCTCTGGGCGGGGAAGGGACGACCTGACACCAGCCTTCCAGGAGGGAGCAGATTTCCACAAGAGCTTTTGGCTTGGGCAGAAGCCACCAGCTGCTGGGCCTCAAGATTTGAACCCGTGCCAGAAGTTCTGGAGGAGGCGCGTAAATACGCCACTTTTACTGCCAATTTGAAGGCGCTCGGTTTACAGTAATGAGCTCGCTTTAGGCCCTGCCTTGTTTATAGAAAGTGGAACAGGAAGAAATGAACATTAACCATTCACAGTAGCAGTTCCTGCCGTTACCACCTTGATGCTCGCTCACACGGCTCTCCCAAAAGACTGTCCCCAGCGGTGGCAGCTGCTGCAGCCCTGATGGAGGCAACCCAAGCAAGGGAGACAGCGGCCGGGAGCAGGGCTTGGGAAGGGCGACAGCGTCCATGGAACTCCCTGCCACCAGATGCCGTCGTGGCTATGAGCATCGGCACCTTGTGAAAACGATGCGCCAACCCAGGTGCTGGGTCCAGCTAATCACAAGGCCCCTGACTGCACACTATGACATGGGAGCCCCACGGCTTTGGTCCCGGGTTGCGGGGATTGCCTCGCCTGCACATCTGGCTGGGGCCAGGAAGCCTCCTCCCTGGCAGGGCGGGCTGCCCTTCCCCCCTGTCTTGGTGCCATGGGCCACTTCTCTGCCGGTTCGACTCACAGTGCCCATAGGCAGGCATTGGGGAGTCTCGCCGAGAGACACAGGGCGAGAGGCACAGCTCCCGTTCCTTTCAACCCAGCTTATGCTGGGGCTGGATCATGCTCAAGTCTCAGAAGCGAAGCAGGCTCGGCCCTGGTTAGTTCTTGGAGGGGAGAGCACCAAGGGAGTCCAGGGCAGGGCCGGATCTGGGGGGGGGGCAGAGGGGGGGCTTGCCCCGGGCGCCGACGGAGGGGGGGGGGCGCCAAATTGGGTATGGAGTCCACTGTATTCTATGAGACCATAAGATAGAATGGCCCATAAGGGGGTGTCATGTTTTAATTTTGCCCCCCCCCCTCAAAAATATGTGGATCCTGTCCTGGTCCAGGGTCGCTATGCAGAGGCAGGCAATGGCAACACACCTCTGAATGTCTCTTGCCTCGACCTGATTGGCCCAGGCTAGCCTGATCTCATCAGCTCTTGGAAGCCAAACAGAGTCCGCCCTGCCTTAGTGCTCAGATGGGAGACCACCGAGGAAGTCCAGGGGTTCTGTGCAGAGGCAGGCAAAGGCAAACCACCTCCATTCATCTGTTGCCTGAAAACCCTACAGGGTTATCGTAAGTCAGTTGCACCTGGATGGTACTTTCCAGCACCTCCTTTTATGCCCCTGTATAAATCGATGGTGCGGTCTCATTTGGAGTACTGTGTGCAGTTCTGGTTGCCGCACCTCAAAAAGGATATTATAGCATTGGAGAAAGTCCAGAAAAGGGCAACTAGAATGATTAAAGGGCTGGAGCACTTTCCCTATGAAGAAAGGTTGAAACACTTGGGACTCTTTAGCTTGGAGAAACGTCGACTACGGGGTGACATGATAGAGGTTTACAAGATTATGCATGGGATGGAGAAAGTAGAGAAAGAAGGACTTTTCTCCCTTTCTCACAATACAAGAATTCGTGGGCATTCAATGAAATTGCTGAGTAGACAGGTTAAAACCAATAAAAGGAAGTCCTTCACTCAAAGGGTGATTAACATGTGGAATTCACTGCCACAGGAGGTGGTGGCGGCCACAAGCATAGCCACCTTCAAGAGGGGGTTAGATAAAAATATGGAGCACAGGTCCATCAGTGGCTATTAGCCACAGTGTGTGTGTGTGTATATATATATATATATTTGGCCACTGTGTGACACAGAGTGTTGGACTGGATGGGCCATTGGCCTGATCTAACATGGCTTCTCTTATGTTCTTATGTTCCCCCGAGGTTCTCCCTCTCCATAATTGCCAGCGCTATACTTCACCTCCCCCCCCCCCCACTTCTGTCAAAAGTTCTGAGGTTTTGATTTCCGGTGAGAAGGGAGCCTTTGTGTGCTGCTCTGCGCATCACTGTAAACTTCTATTGTCGAGAAGCGTTTTTTAGGCCCTAGGGTGGGGTTGAGATGTCTTCTTAGAGTGTGGTGGTGCCCTTCAAGAGGGCCGGCTGGGAGACAGAGGGAGCTGGCTTCTGGGGCACAGTCTCCCTGGCATTGGTTTCCATGAGGTTCGTGCCAGCGCATCTCCCACGGTAAGAAGTGTGTGGGGCTGGCTGGAGCACGTGCTGCTGCTCCGATTTTCTGCTGCAGACGGCGTGGGGGATAAACGCCATCCCGGATTCCACGCCGGGCCCTTCCATCTCAATCAACTCGCGGGCTCTGGGAAGAAGAGCTGCGTCGGAGATGATTCCGCATTGTCTGGGTGATTCCCATGACAAACCGGTTTATGCTGGGAGATTGAGGGGTGGGGGCGTCTCTGGGTGCCAGTCCTGGCTCCTCTGCCTCCATCCCGCAGAGGTGGGCGGTTTTTAGCGGGTTTTGCAATTTCCCTTGTGCGGCTGAGGATCCCCGTCTCAATTCCTGACAATCCACTTAAAGCTTCCAATCCCTTTTCTGCTGCAAAAGGGCTGTGGATTTGGAGTGACAGACGCAGGGAGAGGTTTGCATGGGAAACCGCTGGGGGGGAGGGAAGGTGGGGGGGGGAGGGTGAAATCCTGCCCCAGGGCCTCTCCTTGGAAGTCAGCCACCTTCTCTGGGTGCTCACAGAGGCTTTTGAAACTGAAGCCTTCCAATAACCCACCAATAATAATATACAGGATACAAAGTGGTGGGTCGCACGCCTTTTTAATTCCACTCATTTTAAGGACCTGCTTCCGCAAAACCAGCGGAAGAGCTGAGGTTCTTTGTTTCTAAGGCTTGGTTTTTAGCATTTATTTATTCAGTCAATTTGTATTCCGCCCTTTCCCAAGAATGGGCTCAGGGCAGATAACCTCATTTTAAAATAACAATTTAAATTATACAGTTAAAAACAAATAAAGTAGCAGTATATCAAGCAATAAAAGGTAAAGGCAGTCCCCTGTGCAAGCACCAGTCATTTTCGACTCTGGGGTGACGTTGCTTTCACAACGTTTTCACGACAGACTTTTAATGGGGTGGTTTGCCATTGCCTACCCCAGTCATCTCCGCTTTCCCCCCAGTAAGCTGGGGACTCATTTTACTGACCTCGGAAGGATGGAAGGCTGAGTCAACCTGGAGCCGGCTACCTAAACCAGCTTCCGCTGGGATCAAACTCAGGTTGTGAGCAGGGAGCCCAGACAGCAGTACTGCAGCTTTACCACTCTGCGCCACGGGGCGCTTATATACAAAAGTTAGGTATAAACCAAATTGTAGATGGTGGCATAGTTAATACATTTGCAACATACTAAGGTCTGTGACTATAGTTAAATAAACGATGGTAACGCAGCAGAGATGGTGTCATAGCAGAGTGGCCAGTCGATGGAGCAGGACGCCCGCTGTCTTAACCAAAGGCCTGGTGGAATAGCTCTGTTTTGCAGGCCCTGCAAAAAGGTAATAATTCAGTGAGGGCCCAGATTCCACATGGCCAGGGCCAAAGCCAAAAAGGCCCCGACCCTGGTTGAGGCGTTCTTGGGGCCAGGGACAGTCAGTAGGTCTTAGTGATCTTTAGGGCGTATGTGACATTCCCTCCCCTCTCACTACCAAAGCGAGACACCAGACAGGAGGAAGACCCCGCTTGTTTCAAAACCCTCTGACAGCATCAAGGACGGACTGGCAGCAGCCGCCTCCCCGGCTACTTGAGGGCTGCCTTTGTCTGTAAGCTTGGAGGAGCTGAGCCTGCCTTGGATGCCTAGTCAGATGCTTTCCCCATCGGGGACCCTCTCTGGAGATGCCTGGATTCGAACCCAGGACCCTGAGCATGCCAGGCAGGGGCTCAGCCACTGCAAACTGAAAATCTTCCCCAAACATTTTTTGGCATGGCAGAGCTGGTGCTTGGCCTTGGAAAGGGATGAGTGAGAAAGCCAAACTCATCCCCCCAAAGAAGGGCTCCCGGGGGGGGGGCCCTCCTCATCCAACCAGCTCTGCTCTGGGGTCTTCCAGAGTGAGGAGGCACAGAAGGGCTGGGACTTGCTTCTTTGGACAAACCCCTGGAGAGGAACCCCTTCGGTGTAGTGGTTAGGTTTGGTGTCGTGGTGAAGTGCGCGGACTCTTATCTGGGAGAACCAGGTTGGATTCCCCACTCCTCCACTTGCACCTGCTGGAATGGCCTTGGGTCAGCCATAGCTCTCTTATCTGGGAGAACCGGGTTTGATTCTCCACTCCTCCACTTGCAGCTGCTGGAATGGCCTTGGATCCGCCAGAGCTCTCTTATCTGGGAGAACCGGGTTTGATTCTCCACTCCTCCACTTGCACCTGCTGGAATGGCCTTGGGTCAGCCATAGCTCTCTTATCTGGGAGAACCGGGTTTGATTCTCCACTCCTCCACTTGCACCTGCTGGAATGGCCTTGGGTCAGCCATGGCTCTCTTATCTGGGAGAACCGGGTTGGATTCCCCACTCCTCCACTTGCACCTGCTGGAATGGCCTTGGGTCAGCCATGGCTCTCTTATCTGGGAGAACCGGGTTCGATTCCCCCCTCCTCCACTTGCAGCTGCTGGAATGGCCTTGGGTCAGCCATAGCTCTCTTATCTGGGAGAACCGGGTTTGATTCCCCACTCCTCCACTTGCACCTGCTGGAATGGCCTTGGGTCAGCCAGAGCTCTCTTATCTGGGAGAACCGGGTTTGATTCCTCACTCCTCCACTCGCAGCTGCTGGAATGGTCTTGGGTCAGCCATGGCTCTCTTATCTGGGAGAACCGGGTTTGATTCTCCACTCCTCCACTTGCACCTGCTGGAATGGCCTTGGGTCAGCCATGGCTCTCTTATCTGGGAGAACCGGGTTTGATTCCCCACTCCTCCGCTTGCAGCTGCTGGAATGGCCTTGGGTCAGCCATGGCTCTCTTATCTGGGAGAACTGGGTTTGATTCTCCACTCCTCCACTTGCACCTGCTGGAATGGCCTTGGGTCAGCCATGGCTCTCCTATCTGGGAGAACCGGGTTGGATTCCCCACTCCTCCACTTGCACCTGCTGGAATGGCCTTGGGTCAGCCATAGCTCCAGTAGGAGTTGTCCTTGAAAGGGCAGCTGTCGTGAGAGCTCTCTCAGCCCCACCCACCTCACAGGGTGTCTGTTGTGGGGGGAGAAGATATAGGAAATTGTAAGCCGCTCTGAGCCTCTGATTCAGGGAGAAGGGTGGGGTATAAATCTGCTATTCTTCTAAACCTGCAATTCTTCTTTTCCAGATTTTTATCAATAACGAGTGGCAAAATTCTGAGAGTGGGGAAGTCTTTCCTGTGTACAACCCAGCGACTGGAGAACAGATCTGTGAGGTTCAGGAGGCTGGCAAGGTAAAGATGCTGTGGCCAGAGGGACCGCAGGGACAGGGAGCGGCTTTGCTTATGCTGAGGGAATCATAGAGTTGGAAGGGACCTCCAGGGTCATCTAAACCAACCCCCTGCACAAAGCAGGGCATTCACAAGCAGCCCCCACGCCCCCCGGTGACCCCTGCTGGCTCCATGCCCAATAGACAGCAAAATCCTCCAGGATCCCTGGCCAGACTGGCCTGGAGGAAAATGGCTGCCTGACCCCAGAGGCATTGCCCTGGGCATGTAAGAAGGACCCCTGATGCAGCCCTTCCTGCCCTCCTTCTCATGAGCTGCCTCTAGCCTCTGCTTAAAAACCCCCAAGGAAGGAGAGCCCAGCACCTCCCGAGGAGGAAGCCTGTTCCACTGAGGAACTGCTCTCACGGTCAAGGAGTTCTTCCTCATGTTGAGCCGGGAGCTCTTCTGATTTACTTTCAACCCACTGGCTCTGGTCAAAGGAGACATTTGCTCAGCTTGTGATGCACCTGAGGACTGTAAGCCCACCTCTCAAGTGCATCTTGGCCATCATCACGGAAATGTCTGTTTGGTTTTTAAGTCTGTCATGGCCCCGAGCAGAGCAGTGGGCTCAGTCGTTCTGCAAACCCTGTGCAGAGGCGACAACCGCACATTTGCCCCTGGGCTGCTCCCCCTGTTCCTTCTGGCCTCCCTAGGGAGAAAAAGAGGGCCCATTTAGGGGCTCCAGCCCTGATTTCCAGACCCCCCTCCCTCCCTTGATAGCACTTTCTCCCTCAGGAGAGCTCCTGATTCCCCTTCCCGCCTCCTGCGATTCTCTTGCTGCTGCTGCTGCTGCAGCCGGGTTGTTTGTGTGCTTCCTTCCCCCTCGGCAGCCGGATACGGACAAAGCGGTGCAGGCTGCCCGCCTGGCCTTCTCCCTGGGCTCGGTGTGGAGAAGGATGGATGCTTCGGAGAGAGGTCGCCTCCTGGACCGGCTGGCAGATCTGGTGGAGAGAGACAGAACACTCCTAGCCGTGAGTTGCTGTCTGTGGGGTCTGCTCTTCTTGCTGAAGAAGAAGATATTGGACTTATATTCCGCCCTCCACTCAGAGTGGTTCACAATCTCCTTTCCCTTCCTCCCCCACAACAGACACCCTGTGAGGTGGGTGGGCCTGAGAGAGCTCGGACAGAAGCTGCCCTTTCAAGGACAACTCCTGCATGAGCTCTGGCTAACCCAAGGCCATCCCAGCAGTTGCATGTGAAAGAGTGGGGAACCAAACCCTGTTCTCCCAGATAAGAGACAACACACTTAACCACTACATCAGACTTGCTGGACATGAGACCACTTGGCCCTTTGGGTCCACACCTGTGTCTCCGGAGCTTTCTATGCGGGTAGTTTTCTGACTGTGCTCTGGGGAGCCAGAGTGGTTCCATGGGCACCTCCCTCCGTGACTAGACCCTCAATGGCCAGGGCAGAGCTGCAGGTGGGCCACGCAGGGCACGGGGAAGTCCAGCAAACCCGGCCAAGTGGACTTCCTCCCCACAGCACTCCCCCCTTGCCTAGCTGAGCAATGCTGAGGGGGGCGACATGGTCTGAAGGGGCTGTGGGAGGGGGAGGGGCAAATGGCGACTGATGGCCCAGAAGGGGAGGGAGGGAGGGAGGAGGTCTCTGCATCACCTGCAGGTCCCGAGGGAACTGGGAAGGTGGCCGTGGATGAGATGCTGGGAGCAGGCTTTGAGACAGGCCTGTTGCTCTAAAGATGTTTACCTTGCTTTTGTTTGGGGGAACCCATGCTGTTTTGGTGCATGCTCAACTGTGTTGCCTGCCATGAGCGAGGGGCATGTGCCACAGGGTGAGAGATACAATTCTGGTCATCACACCTCAAAAAAGTGCAGAAAAGGGCAACTAGAATGATTCAAGGATTGGAACACTTTCCCTATGAAGAAAGGTTAAAACGCTTGGGGCTCTTTAGCTTGGAGAAGCAGAGAAAGAAGTCCTTTTCTCCCTTTCTCACAATATAAGAACTCGTGGGCACTCAATGAAATTGCTGAGCAGTCGGGTTAGAACGGATAAAAGGAGGTACTTCTTCACCCAAAGAGTGATTAACGCGTGGAATTCACTGCCACAGGAGGTGGTGGCAGTTACATGCATAGATGGCTTCAAGAGAGATTGGATAAGCATATGGACAGAGGTCCATCAGAAGCTATTAACCACAGCATATTGTTGGAACTCTCTGTCTGGGGCAGGGATGCTCTGTACTCTTGGTGCTTGTGGGAGGGGCACAGTGGAAGAGCTTCTAGCCCCACTGGTGGGCCTCCTGATGGTGCCTGGTTTTTTTGGCCACCGTGTGACCCAGAGTGTTGGACTGGATGGGCCACTGGCCAGATCCAACATGGCTTCTCTTATGTTCTTCTGTGACCCAGAGTGTTGGACTGGAAGGGCCACTGGCCTGATCCAACATGGCTTCTCTTCTGTGACCCAGAGTGTTGGACTGGATGGGCCACTGGCCTGATCCAACATGGCTTCTCTTATGTTCTTATGTGACACAGAGTGGCCTGATCCAACAGGGCTTCTCTTCTGTTCTTCTGTGACCCAGAGTGTTGGACTGGATGGGCCACTGGCCTGATCCAACATGGCTTCTCTTATGTTCTTATGTGACACAGAGTGGCCTGATCCAACAGGGCTTCTCTTATGTTCTTATGTGACACAGAGTGTTTGACTGGATGGGCCATTGGCCTGATCCAACATGGCTTCTCTTATGTTCTTATGTGACACAGAGTATTGGACTGGATGGGCCACTGGCCTGCTCCAACATGGCTTCTCTTATGTTCTTATGTGACAGAGTGTTGGACTGGATGGGCCACTGGCCTGATCCAACATGGCTTCTCTTATGTTCTTATGTGACACAGAGTGTTTGACTGGATGGGCCATTGGCCTGATCCAACATGGCTTCTCTTATGTTCTTATGTGACACAGAGTGGCCTGATCCAACAGGGCTTCTCTTATGTGACACAGAGTATTGGACTGGATGGGCCACTGGCCTGCTCCAACATGGCTTCTCTTATGTTCTTATGTGACAGAGTGTTGGACTGGATGGGCCACTGGCCTGATCCAACATGGCTTCTCTTATGTTCTTATGTGACACAGAGTGTTGGACTGGAGGGGCCACTGGCCTGATCCAACCTGGCTTCTCTTATGTTCTTATGTGACACAGAGTGTTGGACTGGAGGGGCCACTGGCCTGATCCAACATGGCTTCTCTTCTGTTGTTATGAGATCAGCTGCTGTATGTGCCATTGCCTGTCAAGGTGTGTGCAGGATTTCACTGCAACAGAAGCAGCACCCAGCTCCAGTACGTAGAGGCCCTCAGTTTGGGTAGGGCAGTCTTTGGGTTCCTGCCTTCGTCCAGTGTGAGAGGACTGTGGTGGGTCACCTGCCGGTCTAGGGCAGAAGAGCGCGGCACACTCCCTAGTGCAAGGCGATTCCTCCCCCCCTCCCGCTGTGCAGTCTGGGCAAGATGCGCCTCAGCTCACGTGGCCAGCAGGGACACGGCAGCCCCGTTAATGTTATTTTCCACATGTCAAGTGCTTTGAACTAAGCCGGCAAACATCTTAATTCCTGCTTTGTCAACACTTAAATCATCTTGCCACCAGCGAATGCTGTAAAATCTCCATGGGGAGAAGGGAAGGGAAGGGCAGAGCCAGCAGGACTGTGCCCATTGCCGGATTCCGGATTCAGGAGCCAAGTTCTTTTCAGAACAGGCCCTGCCGCTGCTGCGCCCAAAGCCGCTGGCTTCAGTGGCAGGATGGGGGCCCAGGGGATTTATGGCTCACATCCATTATGCCGGTGATACCTGCTTGCCGAAATGCATTTCCCCCTGGCTCGGAGGAGATAATAATGCCTCTTAAAAGTGATTTAAGCGATTGGTGGAAATTTTATGGGGCCCCTTAAGAGGATCTTTAAGACTCTTCCCTCCCCCACTTCCCGAGAAGGGAATAGGCCTGCGAAGGAGGAGGAAGGGCCAGGGACGCGCTCTGAGCCTCTCCGGAGAAGAAGGGTGTGTTTATTGGATGGCCGTAAATAAGAGGCTGGGAGCGGCAGATAGGCCACCTCTCAGCAGGGGTCTTGGCAGCCGCTGGGGAGCCCTTTTGAAGACTCCAGTCTGGGAGGGGCCCCCTCCTGCCTCCCTCCCCCCGCCCTTCTCTCTGGGCTCTGAGTCCAAAGAGCGGATCCTGACAGCAGCTGGGCCTGCAGGGGGAAGGAGTTGGGCAAACATCTCTACCACCAGCAGACCCAAAGGGACCCCTTCTAGGCGTGCTGGGCAACCCAGTGGTGGCAGAGCAGGGGAGAAAGGGAATCCATGGGCTGAGCCACACTTGCTTCACCCCAATGATTTTGTGGGGTCTGTGTGGGTGAATGTCCAGGGGTGTCTCACTTTGGTGCAGTGGTTAAGTGTGCAGACTCTTATCTGGGAGAACTGGGTTTGATCCTCCTCTCCTCCACTTGCAGCTGCTGGAACGGCCTTGGGTCAGCCAGAGCTCTTATAGGAGTTGTCCTTGAAAGGGCAGCTGCTGTGAGAGCCCTCTCAGCCCCACCCACCTCGCAGGGTGTCTGTTGTGGGGGGAAAAGATCTAGGAGATTGTGAGCCGCTCTGAGACTCTTCGGAGTGGAGGGCGGGATATAAATCTGAAGTCTTCTTCTTCGTCGTTGTCATCATCAGAATCTTCAGAGAGCCGGTTTGGTGTCGTGGTGAAGTGTGCAGACTCTTATCTGGGAGAACCGGGCTTGATTTCCCCCTCCTCCACTTGCAGCTGCTGGCATGGCCTTCTTGGGTCAGCTATAGCTCTGGCAGAGTTGTCCTTGAAAGGGCAGCTTCTGGGAGAGCCCTCTCAGCCCCACCCACCTCACAGGGTCTCTGTTGTGGGGAGAGAAGATACAGAAGACTGCCGCTCTGAGTCTCTGCTTCAGAGAGAAGGGTGGGGGATAAATCTGCAGTCATCATCTCTTCTTCCTCCTCCTCTTTTCCTCACTGGCTCCTGCTGGCAGTTCTCCCTGGATGAGCAGGCAGGGGGCATCAGAAGTAGGCTTAAGGAAGCTCAGCAGCTCTAGGTCTGGCTGCCCTCCTGGGACCCCTCCCCCGCATGGGCCACCGAATATAGTGAATTAGAAGGGCCCATCCTGTCCCTTGCTGCTCCCCCCCCCTCAAGACCAGAACCTTGAGAGCTGCTTTCTGGGCAAGCTGTTCACCTCCCCAAAGGCCAGCAGAGTGCTGGAGTCGCACCCAGGAGCATCTCAGAGACGAGCCAGATTTCCAGGTTGCCAGAGCTCTCCAGAATCCAGTCCCCTCCCCACCTCGGTCCTGTAGAAGTTCCTCCCAGTGTCTGATGAAGGGAGGCTGGACTTTCGAAAGCTCTGACCCCCAAGATCTGGCTGGCCTCTCCAGTGCTGCTCTTCTACGACAGACTCGAATCCAGCTCTTCTACAGCAAACCAACATGGCGACCTTCAGAAACTGTCTTCCAAGGCGCAAGGAGGTTTTTATGCCCTCCGCAGGGCTTCTCAGGAGTGTGGCGGGGGCAGGGCCGGCGTGTGGGAGTTGGGAAACTAGGTGGTTGCCTAGGGCGCCATCTCCCGGCAGGGGTCCTCCTCAAGATGAGCCCTCCATGCAAACGAGGCCCCGTTTGGGCCAGAGCTGGGGGGTGGGGCGTGGAACCTTGCCTGGGGCACCAAACCCCCAATGCCGGCCTTGGGTGGGGGACAGTGAAGGACCAGTGTGAGATTCCCCAGGATTGGGGGGGCATCCTCAACCTCCCTCCAGCCCTGTGGCTCGGGCTGCTTGTGCAGCTGGCTGGGCCTGTAGCTTACAGACCCGGGGGGGGGGGTCCTTCTGCTCATGCCAGGAGAGGCCCCCAAAGTGGCTTTTCACTGGCCAGGATGTGCTCTGTGGATTTGAGTGGCTCAGGTAGGAGGTCCGTGGTGGAGGCCTGTCCTGGCTTGTGGCAACCCCAGCTGAGGCAGGTCTTCTTGGGCAGTGTCCGGAGTGCAGTGAGCTGCCCGTGGGGTGCCCTCACTCCAGAAGGGCTTTGCTCCCAGCATTCCCTTCTGCTCTTCTCCCCTGCCTCCCCAGACCATGGAGTCTCTCAACAGCGGCAAGCCCTTCCTTCAGGCTTTCTACGTGGACCTCCAGGGCGTCATCAAGACCCTGCGGTATTATGCTGGATGGGCGGACAAGATCCATGGGACCACCATTCCTGTGGGTGAGTTGGATCCTCGGATGTGAGTAGGGTGGCCTGGTCTGACTCAGGAAATATCTGGGGGCTTTAGGGGTGGAGCTGGGAGCAAGGTTGTGGCAAGCATGACTGAACTCCAAAGGGAGTTCTGGTCATATTTTTAAAGGGTCTGTACTAATTTTAAATGTCTGCCTTCCATTGGAAATAATGGAGGATTGGGGCAACTTCTTTTGGCACTCATAGAATTGGACCCCCTGGTCCAATCTTTTTGAAACCTGGGGGGGCTTTTTGAGGAGAAGCTCTAGATGCTACGCTGAAAATGTGGTGCCTCTGCTTCAAACAAGAGTCGTTCTAGAACCCCAGATACCCATGGATTGATTCTTCATTATACCCCATAGAGATTGGTCTCCCTAGGGAATAATGCTGTGGCCAGCTGACATTTCCATCCCCACCCCCCTCTTTCTGAGAAACCTGAAGCAGGGGAAGGGGCTCCAAACCAGGGGATCCTCTGCCCTCAACTGGGGATTGGCAACTGTAGAAGGGAGGGAATCCCTCTTGCTCCAGTGAAGTGTGCAGGGAACCCGGTTTGATTCCCCACTTACAGCTGTTGAATTGGCCTTGGGTCAGCCATGTCTTTTGCAGACTTGTCCCTGAACAGGCAGCTTGTGGAGAGCTCTCTCTTCCCCATCCACCTCACAGGGTGTCTGTTGTGGGGGAAGAAGGTAGAGGAGATTGTAAGCCGCTCAGATTCAGAGTAGAGGGTGGGATATGTATAAGAGAGCCAGTTTGGTGTAGTGATTAGAGGACTCTTCTCTGGGAGAACCAGGTTGGATTCCCCACTCCTCCACTTGCACCTGCTGGAATGACCTTGGCTCAGCCACAGCTGAGTTGTCCTTGAAAGGGCAGCTGCTGGGAGAGCCCTCTCAGCCCCACCCACCTCACAGGGTGTCTGTTGTGGGGGGAGAAGATATAGGAGATTGTAAGCCGCTCTGAGTCTCTGATTCAGAAAGAAGGGCGGGGTATAAATCTGCAGTCTTCTTCCCTGCATTTTTACCCCCTCTTTCCCCCAAGGAGACAGCTTCCTGCCCACCCCGCCGCCCTCTGAGAAGTAGGTGGACTGTTGAACATATACATGAAGCTGCCTTATACAGAATCAGACCTTCAGTCCATCAAAGACAGCCTTGTCTACTCAGACTGGCAGCGGATCTCCAGGATCCCAAGCTGAGGTTTTTCACAACTACTTGCCTGGACCCTTTTTAGCTGGAGATGCTGGGGATTGAACCTGGGACCTTCTGCTTACCAAGCAGATGCTCTACCACTGAGCCACCGTCCCTCCCCTAAATGTTGTCCTGATTCATCCTTCATGGAGTTGTCCCCAGGGAGGGGCGGAGGAGTGGCACCTGATTCCAAGGGGATCTCCCTCTCTCTGTCCTGGTGCTGTTTTCTTGGCCTGCCACATCCAGGGTGTGATTTGGCTTCTTGGGAAGGCAGTTTCGCAGACTGGAAAGTGCTTTGGCGGAGAAAGGGTGGCTGTTGTGCTCTAGAGGGGAGAGAGGGGGCAAGAAGCAAAAGGGGCAGCCCCAGGAAATGAAGAGAAGGACCCCAAATCACACCCAGGCCCTTTTCTGCCCTTCCTGGAGAACACTTGTCTCCACTAGAGGCTCTCCACATTTACAGGAGGGCTGCTCAGTTTCAGAGTCGGGGGTGGGGGTGGGGGGTGTCTCCCAGCTTCTTCGCAGAGCTTCCTCCTGAGGCCCCAAGCTCAGCTCTTTGGGTCTCCCCAGTGCCTCTTTTATAAGGGAGCATCGGGCAGCAGGGCAGCAGATGGACGTGGCGCTCGGCATCCTGACTTTAATCTCCGTCCCCCATGAAAGGAGAAGCTGAAACTCTTTGCCAGGAAGGAAGTCTAATAAACGTCTCTATAAAAAAGAACCCACCTTAATTGCAAATGCCCATGTCGAAGGAAGGAAGGAAGGTGTCGAGAGAGAAAGGGGGGCCGTTCTTTGGGACTGCGGAGCTGGAAATTGGGGGGGGGGGGGGGCTGGAGGGATGTTCTCTTGAGCACAAGTCAACTGTCAGCTGCAGCCCTTTCACACTCTCTGGATTTGGGAATGGGGCTCACATCTGTCTTCCTGGGACAACTCCAGAACTGCCCCCCCCCCCAGAGGGTGGCAACCCTCTCCCCAAATTGCCTTGAAGCTTCCCCCAAAAGGAGACTGGCCCGCTGCACAGATTCTGGTGCCAGGGACCACATCTGTTGCTGGGTTTCCAGCCTCTAGGTGGGGCCTCTCTACCCCCCCCCCCAAGGATCCAGCCCCAAAGTCTCCAGCTAGTTTCCAAGACAGACCTGGCAACCGATTCTCCCTCTAAGCCGTGGAGCCTTGTGAGCAAAAATTCTACTTCGTGAGCCACTGGCATTATAGTTGTGAGCTACTGCAGACATCAGTGTCCTCTGGGGCGCAAAAAAAAACGGTGAGCTAGCTCACACTAACTCAGCTTAGAGGGAACACTGCTGGCAGCCCTCCTCAAGTGGCAGCTGGCGCCTGGCTGACCCCGCCTACCTCTGCCTCCCAGCCCTAAGCTTCCTCCACAGCCTCCCAGCCAGGCTCCAAAGGGCTGCCTGAGAGTTTCCCCCTCTGCAAGGAGCAAAGGCAGGAGGGGAGAGATCCAGGTTGCTGGAGGAGGTTTCTCTCTGCTGGTGTGTATGTGTGTGTGTGGGGGGGTGCTTTGGCTGGCCTGACCCAGATGACCTCCACATAGGGTAGCCAACTCCAGGCTCAGAAGTACCTGGAGATTTGAGGGTGCAGCCCGGGGAGGGCGGGGCTTAGGGAGGGGAGGGACCTCAATCGAGTCTAATGCCAGGCAGCCCACCTTCCCAAGCAGCCCTTTCCCCAGGAGAAGTGGAAGAAAGGCTTTCAATGGATAAATAATAAACCTGCGAAGAGCAGTCGTAATTCCAGGAGATCTCCCAGTATATCCCAACACCAGAGGGTTGCCAGGTCTGTGTCGGGAAAGTCCTGGAGACTTTGGGGGCGGATCCAGGAGAGGGCAGGGTTCGGAGAGGGGAGCAGAGTCCAGTGCTCTAGTCCACCCTTCAAGGCAGCCATTTTCTCCAGGGGAGCTTTTCTCTGCCAGCTGGAGATCAGTTGTAAAAGCAGATCTCCAGGCCCCACCTGGAGGCTGGCAACCTTACAACACCACTGCCTCAGGAGCTCCCCAATCCGCCGCCTGCAGCGCACAGAGGTGATGCAACATGCAGGGGTGCGGTTTCTCCCAGCAGGAGTCCTCCGAAGCCACCAGACATCTGCCAGCAAAGTGGGAGGAAATCATTAAAGGCTCCCCTGAGACTCTCTGTGGTTTTCCTGGCCCGGCCAGGGCTGTGTCCAATCAACATCCTGCCCAGCTCTGCCCCAGGAGGGGTGGGATCAGCTCCCTTCCTGCAAAGAGAGCAAGCAAGATTATCTGCTCTCCCGTGGGGGGTTGTCTGTCTTGCCTCTGCATGCTGCTCTCCTGGCGATTGTTTATTCCATGGGGCGGGGGTGATTGGGTTGCTCAGGGACTCCTAATGCAGGGCTGTGCAGTTCAGTGATCAGAAGAGGAGTCTGCCCAGGGTACCTCTGCATGTGTTGTGGCTTCCAGGCATGCACGGAGAAGCACAGCAGGGAGACAGTGAGTTTGCAGAAGGGAGAGCTCTCCAGCATATGACAAGGGTGGCCCTCAGAGAGGGTGGAATGACAGCCCCTGAGGGGCTAGGCCTGGTCCGCTCTGGAGAGACGCTGGGCTGCCTTTGGATTCCCTGGCAGAATCCACACTCCTTCCAGACGGGTCTTTGGGCTGTGACCAAGTGGGCTCTCATTTCGACTGCTGGAAGAACTGCCGGAGTGGGGTGGTGGTGGTGGTGGTGGCGTTTGTGCTCACAGAGGCCCAGAAAACTCCTTGCGTCTGAAGAGCACTTTGGAAACCAATGCTGGCGAGGCTGAGACCTCCACCTGGGGAAGGGGAGAAGAAGGCAGACACTGCCTTGTTTGCTGGGGGTGGGGGGCAGGTCATGGACAGAATCATCTGTGATCACCTGTGAATTTGGGGTAGGTATTTGTGAGTTTCCTGCATTGTGCAGGGGGTTGATGACCCTGGAGGTCCCTTCCAACTCTAGGATTCCATGATTCTATCTCCCATTGTTCACGGGGTGGAGGGGGAGAAATTCCCAGAAAGAAAGAGGCAGGAAGCCCCACCCAAGTGATCCCCAGAGGCTTACAGCTCTTTGCCTGGTGAATTCTGGGGGGTTGCAGCTGAGAAGGAGGGCTGAGAAGGGGAGAAGAGAGAATTTCTCTCCCTCCCCCCCCCCAATAATGCTGGCCATCAAAGCTGCTCAAAGAAGCTGCTAGGGAAGAGGTCCAGGAGAGGGGAAGAGGAAGCCCTTGGGACCTTCACCCCCTCCGGTGGGGGTGGGCTTCAGGGGGATTGGGGAGGGGTGTTTGCAGAAGGCAGCCTGTTCATGTCCGGAGGTAGGATCTTTCTCGGTTTCCACAATGGGGCTCAAAGAAGCCACCTGTGCTGTGAAAGACCCTCTTCTGCTCTTTGGCTGTGGGAGGCGCTGGGGAAAAGGCCTCTCTGGGAAGAGGGAAAGGCCAACGCTGGAGAAGTATAGGGGCTTCATGCTCCCTAGAGATGTTTTTTGGGGGGCTTCCTGGCTTTCCTTCTCAGCCTCCCCCGCCCAAGTGCCTCGGGGAGTCAGCAGCAGTCTTCCTTCTCTCTTTCAGATGGGGACTATTTCACCTTCACCAGACATGAGCCAGTTGGGGTTTGTGGACAGATCATCCCGGTGAGTTGCTCTTCTGGCACCCGGCCTCTGTTCCCACAGGAGCCACGCCTTTTCGTGTCTGAGGCTGCCCTAGCAGGATGTGGTGGCTAGAAGGTCAGACTAGGGCCCTGGGAGACTAGGTCAGACTAGGGCCCTTCGAATCCTGCCTTGGGCTTGGAAGGTCATTGGTTGGCCTTGGACCAGTGATCCCCTCTCTTGGCTTTGCCAGCCTCAAGGAGCAGTTGTTGAAAGGACAAAACAGAGGAGAGAAACTGAAGGTGTTTTGGGTCCCCACTGAAAAGACAGGCCAGGGAGGAAGGAAAGGAATATTTTAAAGAGCCAGAGTCTGGGAGCACCTCAGGGGGTGAAAGCTCTTCAGAAACTCCTCAGACTCACAACAGCTCTGTGCGGAGCAGTGACTCCCCCCTTGTGCATCTGGAAGGTGCTCGTGGGGCCTGGCTCTTTCCCACAGCTACAGACAGACTGACGCGTCTCCTCATCTGGATCTGTAAGCAGTTTAGAAATGTTTGAAGGCAGGTTAGCCTCCATGTTGTCAGCCTGCTGTTATCGTCATACGGCCCGCTTCCAGGCTCCTGTTTCGGAGCTGGGATTAAATGGCAGGCACACTCCTGTCTGCTGACTTGTAAACATCCCCCAGAGAAGAGGGATGGAGCCATCGGGGGAAGAAAAGCTGTTTCCTGTGGCTCCCCCCCACCCACCCCCCCTCGCAGCAACTGGTCGGCCGGCCAAGAGCTCCCTTCAAGGTGCTTTTCCTTCGGGCTGAAGGCTCTTGGGCATCTCTGTGGAGGATGCTGCAGGGAATTCTGTGGCCAGCTCTCTCCAGCTTGCTTGATTGCTGGTGTGGGGCACCCCTTCCCAGACAGAACGGCCCCCCCCGCCCCTCGCCCCAAAGGGGCAGCCATTGTCCAAGCTGCCCCTTCCCCATGGGGACCTGGAGGAAGAAGTCGGGTGACCCTCGCAGAAGAGGCCTCTCCTGATGTGGGGGGTAGGACCCTGAACCTCCCCACCCTCCCCAGGCATGCAGCCCTCCCTGAGAGTTCTGCCTGCTTCAGACAAGCCAGAGAGAGGCTGGCCAAATAAGAGGGCCACGCTTGATGACTCTGCCCCTCGCCCGAGCCCTGCTGTGCCACTCTCAGGGTTGCCTGGCCTGTGCCTGTGCCATCGCAGCTCAGTTGGAAGCTGCTTGTTGTGCCTGCCTGAAGGCTGAGCGCAGTCCCTGGCTCAGGTGGTGGGAACTGGAGAAGACCTTTGGGGTCCTTTCGGCCAGGAGGCATCATATTTATGGCTCCATGGGCGATGCCCCCTTCTCCCCTGGGGAATGGAGGGGTGGGGTGGGCATGACAACCCTTCCTCTCCCCAGAATAAGGGTGGGTGGGAGGTGATGCCCTCTGCCCATGAGGACCCCCATCAAGACAAAGGAAGTCAGGGGCACCTCAGAGAAAACAGCCTCTTGAAACCAGCCACGCGAGGTAGAATGCTCCCAACCCACATGGAAAGAGAGGGAGGGGGTGTGTTTTAACTGCTACAAAGAGGGACACATGAAAGCCCATGCTCCAAAATTAGACGACGGAAGAGAGCAAACCTCAGCCAAGATTGTTAGTTTAGTTAGAAGGACAGAAGCAGTTCCAGAACTCCCCCCAGACCCTGTACCAGGAGATACCTATTCAAAGAGAACAGCTACATTTATGGGGAAAAGTTGGAGTCCAGCCAGACACCTTTAAGACCAACAATAAGGTATAAGCTTTTGTGTGTACACCCACTTCTTCAGATACACTGAAATGGAAATTACCGATCCATACATATAGATAGAAGACTGGTAATTTTAATTTCAATGCATCTGAGGAACTGTGTGCCTGCACACGAAAGCTTATACCCTGAATAAAACTTTTGTTGGTCTTCAAGGTGCCGCTCGACTCCAACTTTGTTCTGCTGCTCACTTGGATCTGTCTGCATGTCTGGAAAGCACAGGAAGACTTAAAGAGGGAACATAAGAAATCTGTAGACAGAAACAAAGAAGAAGAAATAGGCTAGAGACCTCCACAGGCAGAAGTCCATTCAATAAAGCCTAACTTTGTAAAGAAAGAACAATACTTACCAGCAACACTCCCTCTAAGCCGTGGAGTCTTGAGAGCAAAAATTCTACTTTGTGAGCTACCGACATTAAAGTTGTGAGCTGCTGCATAAATTAGTTTGCTCTGTGTGAGCCGCAGGCTGGAAAATTCTGAGCTAGCTCACGCTAACTCAGCTTAGAGGGAACACTGCTTACCAGGTAGCTCATCCAGGATTGTGGGAAGCGGTGGGCCAGAATTTGAAGTGAATTTGGCAGAACTCCCGATTAGATGCAGAGGATTCCTGGGAGTGTGGGGAGAACTGGACGTTCCAATTCTATTGGGGAATGACTCAGCCTCACGAGCAAACGTAGTTAATGTAATCTAGGCCTCAGAATCAGGCTAGGCCTGAAACCTCAGTGGTTGCTCTGGAAACAATGCCCATGATGACGGCCACCTCTCTCCCCACTGCAGTGGAACTTTCCCCTCCTGATGTTTGCGTGGAAGATCGCCCCAGCCCTCTGCTGCGGCAACACCGTGGTCATCAAGCCGGCTGAGCAGACCCCACTCACGGCCCTCTACATGGGGGCTCTCATCAAGGAGGTGAGCCACGAGCAGGAGGCATGTCCCCTTGCCCTTCCTGAATGTGGCCCGAGAGCTGTCCGGCCTTGTGGTGCGGCCCTTTCTTGCCGAGTGACCCTGCCTCTCCCCCTCTCTGTTTGACAGGCTGGGTTTCCGCCAGGAGTGGTCAACATTTTGCCAGGATTTGGGCCAACCGCGGGCGCAGCCATCGCTTCTCACCCGGGGATCGATAAGATTGCCTTCACAGGGTCCACTGAGGTAAGCCGGTTTACAAAACAAAAACTTTGGCCTGTGAGAGGATCTTTGACTTGGGAGAAAAGGGTGGTGCTCAGAGAAGAAGAAGAAGATATTGGGTTTATATCCCGCCTCCACTCAGAGTCTCGGACTGATTCCCCACTAGCCTCACCCTGCTTTCATTCTCCTCTTCTCCACAGGCTTCCATCGGATTTCGCAAAAAATGCCCCAGGGCTGTAACTCACTTTGCTTCTTTCATGGGGCAAACAGAAACCAATTTTTAGAGGATCTTGTTTGCTGCGCGAAAGAGGCAGAACGAGAGGCAGCTGGTGCGAAATCCGATGGAAGCCCTGCGGAGAAGAGGCATGAGAGCAGCAGGGTAAGGCTAGCGGGGAATCAGTCTCAGAGCGGCTCACAATCTCCTTTATCTCCCACAACAGACACCCTGTGAGGTGGGTGGGGCTGGAGAGGGCTCTCACAGCAGCTGCCCTTTCAAGGACAACTCTGCCAGAGCTATGGCTGACCCAAGGCCGTTCTAGCAGCTCAAGTGAAGGAGTGGGGAATCGTATCCGGTGCCAGAGTTGGGAAAGGTTATCCAGACAGCATCTTTCCATTGTCTCCTCTGGGGAGCTGCAGTTCCACCAGGCAGACCGGAGGATTGCATGCAAAGGGCAGGACTTGTCTGTTTTTGCCTCTGGTGTCCTTGAGGTACACCTCACCAGTGTTCCCTCTAAGCTGAGTTAGCGTGAGCTGGCTCACAGATTTTTAGCCTCCAGCTCACACATTTTTGTCTTAGCTCAGGAAAAAAGGCCCCAGAGCACAATAATGTAGGCAGCAGCTCACAGCTTTAATACCAGTAGCTCACAAAGTAGAATTTTTGCTCATAAGACTCTGCAGCTTAGAGGGAACTTTGCACCCCACAGCTGCCCCACTGGCTCGTGCATAGGCTAGTGGCAGCAGTACCTCGGGGTGATCCATCAGGGGGGAGTCCCCCTGGACAGATCTCCAGGATGTAGGTGGGCTTGGTTTGGATCGATCCCTTTCCCCGCGCAAGAGGCTGCAGACGCCAGGCAGATGGCCTGAGTTTTGGAATTATCTCTCGTAGCCAAAATAAATGCTTAGCCTCTTTCCAGAGAGCTTTTGTTGTAAGAGGCATTTAAATTCAAACGCTGCATATTTCCCCCCTGACTCCATACCTGCCTCCAAGAGCCTCACTAATAGGAAGTGAAAAGCATTGCTGAGATGAAGGGGAGGGCGGAGGGAAGGCAATTCTCTAAGAACCAGAAGTGGGAACAGCTGGAAGGCTTTAGTGCAACGTGAGTGTAAACTGTTCCGTCTTGGTTTTGATTTCCTGTGCTGCGGAATTCCTTCTAGCAGCAACTCAGCAGAGCAATGCTTCCAAAACAGTTCCGTAAGATCAGCTGGACCTGAGAAGGCAGCCAGGTTTGGCCTCCTCAGGATTGTATGCAGGCTTGAAGAGAACAAGTGTGGAACTGGGCCAGAACTAGTTGCACCCCGGAGTCAATCCCACTAGAACCAACCCCCCCCCCCCCGCAATGTCTAGGTGCCAAGACAAGCCTACCACAAGTTCTCAGATTGGAAGAGATGTGGCAGGGGTGGGGGGGCAGTCCAAGGGATTAAAGAACTTTGCTTTTATTTAGCTGAGGGCTAAAGGGCTAAATGGGAGAGGAGGAAACTTGTGGAGGGCCAAAGGGCCCACCCCTCATCGCAGTGACTTCAGCTAAAGCTGGTCTCTCCCAGTCAGCTCAGACCAATTTGCATGTGTCAAAGAAAGAAGTAGCCTTTGTCATTCCAGAACCACCACCCCCCTTTCTGGTGTAGCATCCATGGGTCTCATTTGGTGTGCGAGCCACCAGATCCAGATGGCTTCTGGGCAAATTCTTACAGGGAATCTGTCCTCCAGTTTGATGTAGTGGTTACAATCGCAGGCTCTTATCTGGGAAAGCCGGGTTTGATTCCTCATGCCTCCACTTCCAGCTGCTGGAATGGCCTAGGGTCAGCCAGAGCTCTCGTAGGAATTGTCCTTGAAAGGGCAGCTTCTGGGAGAGCTCTCTCAGCCCTGCCTACCTCACAGGGTGTCTGTTGTGGGGGAGGAAGGTAAAGGAGATTGTGAACCACTCTGAGACTCTGAATCAGAGAGAAGGACGGGGTATAAATCTACGGTCTTCTTCTTCCTCCTCCTCGGCTGTTAGATCCGATTATTATGTTTATTCTTTGATTGTGTTCACTTACACCTTTTCTGATTAAGAGTCTAGGCAGATCGCACATTGCAAATTGGTGCAATCCATAGAATAAGATGCTTGATAAAGGCAGTGATAGGATTACAGGTACAGAAATCAGAAAACAAAGTGTTGTTATTAAACATGTTAGCAAAGCTAAAAATTGGAGTGATATAGTTTGGTAACGACACTGTGAGAGCAAAATAAGATAATCTGAAGAAGGTGAGTGCAGTGATTCCCGACAGCCTCTCCGCTGAGGCCACAAATGCTGTTAGTCTTTCAGGTGCTCCTGGATTCTGGCTCTTTTTTACAGCAAGAGGATACAGATTGCAGGCAGATAATGTCAAGAGCATAAAAAAAAGGGTAAAAGTAGTCCCCTCTGCAAGCACCAGTCGTTTCCGACTCTGGGGTGACGTTGCATCATGATGTTTTCAAGGCAGACTTTTTATGGGGTGGTTTGCCATTGCCTTCCCGAGTCATCTACACTTTCCCCCCAGCAAGCTGGGGACTCATTTCACTGACCTCAGGAGGCTGGAAGGCTGAGTCAACCTTGAGCCAGCTACCTGAACCAGCTTCCGCCGGGATTGAACTCAGGTCATGAGCAGAGAGTTCAGACTGCAGCACTGCAGCTTTACCACTCTGCGCCATGGGGCTGTTGCATAAATAGCATAAAAAGTTAAAGGAAAGGTCCCCTGCGCAAGCACCAGTCGTTTCCGACTCTGGGGTGACGTTTTCACGGCAGACTTTTTACAGGGTGGTTTGCCATTGCCTTCCCCAGTCATCAATAGCATAGCCCTTTATTCATGTAGATGACTGGGGAAAGCAACAAAAAGTCTGCAGTGAAAACATCGTGATGCGACGTCACCCCAGAGTTGGAAAGGACTGGTGCCTGCACGGAGGACTACCTTGACCTTTTTTTCTTGTTAAATCACCTTCTTGAACCGTTGCATCACAGGTTGTGGGTGAAGAAGGGCAGATTGCGGCCCCCGATTGCTGCTGGCAGCGGGCTGGACTTTGCAAGAATGCAGGGTGCCCGGGCTGCTTTTGTTTCCACCTTGCGGGGGGGGCATGTCTCCTCCCAGCCCCTGAGGGTTCTGCAGGTGGGAAGCACAGGATGCTCTTGGCAGGCCTGGAAGCTGCCACTGACCATCACTGCTGGCTGCAGAAGCTCGGCTCGGTTCCATCTGGAGGCAGCAACTTGGCCCCGGAAGGCAGCTCGGCTCCCCGGAGGCCGCGGGTGGGGCTTGGTGCTGGCCAGCCTGGGTGAGGCTTCCTCCACTGCCCCCCCCCCCAAGGCGAGAGCTGGGGCGGGTGTTTTCTTTCTGCGCTTAGAGTAACAAAGCCGGAGCCTGGGCCAGAGCATCAAAGCAAACGGCGGGAGGAGGAGAGGCCCCCTTGATGCCGGCCAAGCAAATATTTGGAGCAAACAGCTGCCGGCGGGCCAGGGTGCCGTGGGGATCCAGGCCACCTCCTCGCTGGCTTGGGTCAGCCGGGGAGTGGCCAAACCCAGTCCCTAAGAGAGCGGAAGTCCTTGGGCTTCATTCCACAGTTCCCCAAAGAGGGTCTCTCTCCCCTCTCCTCTTCTGGGGAGGTCTCAGAGAGGTCCCTTCTTCACTAGGGCTTTGGGAGCAGATGGGGGTAACCAGGAAGGTCTGCCCAGGGCCAGCCCAGCCAGCTCTTCTCCTTGGAGACATGCCCCACTGAAGGGGGCTGCGGGGCACTCGGGGTTCACCCTTCCAGAAGGACCACTTGGGGAGCCATGCCCATGTGCAACCTCAAGCTTAGAAGGGGAGTGGGGTGATGGTGCCAGACGAATCCTTCACCTCAGGCACTAAACACCACAGAGCGGTCTGGGCCTTCCTGGGGAGGGGGTGGGCAGAGGCTAGAGGGCCCCCTGATAGCAATGAGGGTCCTGTGAGAGGGACGGCACGAAGGGCTGCATCAGGGCTTAGTTCTCGTGGCCCCTTCTGACACACCCAAAGAAATCCTGATTGGGATCAGTCAGTAATTCTCCCCAGGCCCATTTAGCCAGGCATCCGGAGGAGCCACTGGGTGTTTGTGTGGGGGGTGGGGGGGAGGTGTTTGTGAGTTTCCCGCAGTGGGCAGGGGGTTGGACTAGATGACCCTGGAGGTCCCTCCCAACTCTATGGTTCTGTGATTCAGTGAGCCGTTCTGTGGACGTTGTGGAGGGGGCGCGGCTTCCCAGAGGCCTGGGCCGGAGGAGGAGAGTTCCCTTTTGGCCAGCTGTGCTTGAGCGGCTGCTGGGGTCTTCTGAGGGTGTTTCAGGCTAGCCCCCGTTCTGGTCTTCAGGGGCACCAGCTCTGGGTGGGGATTTGTGGGGGTGGAGCCTGTCAAGGGCGGGGTTTGGGAGGGGAGGGGCCCTTCCCAAGAAGTGCTTTTCTCCAGGGGAAGGGGTCCCTGCAGTCCGAAGAGCCTTTGCAATCGCAGGGGCCTGGCACGCAAACATCCAAATAAACCCTCCAAGCAGTGAGTCGGGCAGGGGCTCCCTGCAACGCCATGATGTGGTGAAGCCTCGGGGGCTCCCCTGAGCTTCTCTCCAAGGGGGATGCTAAGGGAGGTACAGCCCCCCCCCCCCGTCAGTCATTTGCAAGAGGGGGAAAGGGGGCTCGTGTGGGTGAACCAGAGTCAGGTGCCAAACACAACTCAGGCTCTGTCTCCTGCTTCTCACAGTGGGGGTCGGGATCAGGACTCCTCACTCCTCTTTGCAAGCTGTGGGGCAGCTCCTAACATCTCAGCCTGCAGCACACGCTTCCCTGGTGGATCAGGCCCCACGGAGCAGCCCCAGCAAGCTTCTGGGCTGGCCTGTCTCAGCAGGGCCTGGACTTCCTCTCTCTCTTGGGGGGGGGGGCGGGGGGTGCTGCTGTAAGGATTGACAAGGGCTGTGATCTTCTCTCTGGGTCAAGCTGTGTTTGGATAACAAACAAGCCGCCCCCCCTGCCCTCCCGGAGTCTTGTCCAACCACCACTGGGAGGAGACAGAGCGGGATGGCAGCCTTGCGGAAAGGCCCCCCCCCCCCATACCTGCCGCAAGCTGGCCAGCGGTTTAGATTTCATTCTGACCCTCTTCCTCTCAGCTGCAAAGGGGGCCCCAAAGTCTCTGCAGTAATTTAAAACAGGCCAGAGAGAGAGAGAGAGCCCCTTCTGCCGGGGGCTTTTTTTTTTTTTTAAGCTGGAACGCGCAGGAATGCAGTTCCAGCTGGCTTGGCATCAGATGGCTGTGGCCCAATATGCAAATGAGTTCCGGCTGGGCTTTTCCTGCAAAAAAAGCCCTGCGTGAAACAAAGGTGATGCCAGGGGTGTGTGGCCTAATATACAAATGAGTTCCTGCTGGCCTTTTCTACAAAAAAAGAGGCATGTTTCTGCCTTCTGCTGAGGCAGGCAGATCGCTGGCCGCTGATAGACCAGTGCGTGTCTTCTCCAGCCCCCCCCCCCAAAGGGGAGGGGCTGATCTAGGGATGTCTTGGATGATCTAGGCTTGTCAACTTCCAGGCCGGGGCTGGAGACCTCCTGAATGACGGCTGATCTCCAGGTCAGCTCCTCTGGAGAGAACAGAGTGGGGGAGGGGGGAGTTGCAACATCACTTTTGCCTGTGAAGAGAAACCCCTGATCCCAGAGGAGCCCTGGGTGGGATTCGAGCCCGGCCTCACCTGAGAGACCCCCCAGGTTTTCCAGGTGTGAACTCTTGAGAGTCCCAGCCTCTTCCTGAGCCAGTACCCCCAAGGGCTCCCCCAACTCCTCCCTGGCTCCCCCTCTATGGGTCCCTGCCCAAACATAATGCCCCCAGGAAGGCTGGCAAGGGGTCCTTCCCAAGAGGTGCTCTGAAGGAGGGGGCCCCACTGCAGGACCACCGATGGCGCCCCCCGCCCTACCCTCCTGGGCCTCTCTTGGCGTTTCCCCAGGGCCCTCCGGAGCCGCCTTCTCCCCACAGCTGGTGCCAACATTCCTGCCTCCCTTATCTTCGGGGGAGGCTGCTGCTCTCTCTCGAGCCAGGCTGTGCCTGGGCCGCCTCTCTCTCCCTGGGCACAGCCAAGCACACCTCTGGAAGGGGGCGGAGAGGCCGACACTGCTGGTGCAGAGCCAGGCCTCCAGCTGCTGCCTCCTTCCTGCTTTCTAGGCGCCACCCAAGGCTAGCCCTCCCCCCCCCCCCCCCCAGCCCACTGCTTCAGGGTTGGTCGAGGAGGCCCATCTTGACTGGGGTTCCAAGGAAGGGGGCAGGGCAGGGTCGCTGGGGATGTTGGGAGAGGGGCAGAGCCTCTGCTTGGCATGCAGGAGGTCCTTGGTTCAACCCCTGGAATCTCCAGCTGAAGGCAGCAGGCAGCAGGAGGTGAAGGGGAAGATCCTGGCGAGCCACTGCCAGTTGGACCAAGAGGCTGACAGGAGATCAGGAGCTGCTCTTTTGTCTTTTAGAGAGCCAGTCTGGTGTCGTGGTGAAGTGTGCAGAGGACTCTTATCTGGGGGACCTGAGTTGGATTCCCCACTCCTCCACTTGCAGCTGCTGGAATGGCCTTGGGTCAGCCAGAGCTCTCTTATCTGGGAGAACCGGGTTTGATTCCCCACTCCTCCACTTGCAGCTGCTGGAATGGCCTTGGGTCAGCCAGAGCTCTCTTATCTGGGAGAACCGGGTTGGATTCCCCACTCCTCCACTTGCAGCTGCTGGAATGGCCTTGGGTCAGCCAGAGCTCTCTTATCTGGGAGAACCGGGTTGGATTCCCCACTCCTTCACATGCAGCTGCTGGAATGGCCTTGAGTCAGCCAGAGCTCTCTTATCTGGGAGAACCGGGTTGGATTCCCCACTCCTCCACTTGCACCTGCTGGAATGGCCTTGGGTCACCCAGAGCTCTCTCATCTGGGAGAACTGGGTTTGATTCCCCCCTCCTCCACTTGCAGCTGCTGGAATGGCCTTGGGTCAGCCATAGCTCTCTTATCTGGGAGAACCAGGTTGGATTCCCCACTCCTCCACTTGCACCTGCTGGAATGGCCTTGGGTGAACCATAGCTCTCTTATCTGGGAGAACCGGGTGTGATTCCCCACTCCTCCACTTGCACCTGCTGGAATGGCCTTGGGTGAACCATAGCTCTCTTATCTGGGAGAACTGGGTTTGATTCCCCCCTCCTCCACTTGCACCTGCTGGAATGGCCTTGGGTCAGCCATAGCTCTAAGTGAGCAGACTCTTATCTGGGAGAACCGGGTTTGGTTCCCCACTCCTCCACTTGCAGCTGCTGGAATGGCCTTGGGTCAGCCATAGCTTTCGTAGGAGTTGTCCTTGAAAGGGCAGCTGCTGTGAGAGCCCTCTCCGCCCCACCCACCTCACAGGGTGTCTGTTGTGGGGGAGGAAGGGAAAGGAGACTGTGAGCCGCTCTGAGACTCTGATTCAGAGGGAAGGGCAGGGTATAGATCTGCAGTCTTCTTCTTCTTCCGTGGGATATTGGTTTCTTTGCTCCTCGGTTACCCCCGTGCAAACAATCGCTTCCTCCGGTGCTCCTTATAGACTAACACAATTGGTGGAGCTTTCCGGAGTCTCTGCTCACTTCTGATGCACTTTAAAGACTAACTACATTTGTGGCAGGGGATGAACTTCCGGAAGTCACTGCCCACTGAAGGGGTCACTGCTGAAAACTTCTCCCTGCCACTACTTTGGTTAGTCTTGAAGGTGTTCCTGGGCTCTTTCTTCGGCTGCAGACAGAGAGGGATTCCCCACTAGCCTCAGGTGCCTCTTCTCCGCGGGGCTTCACATTATCTGCCCCAGGGCTGCAAACAGGAACCAGTTTTTAAAGAAGAAGAAGAAGAAGATATTGGATTTATATCCCGCCCTCCACTCCGAAGAGTCTCAGAGCAGCTCACAATCTCCTTTACCTTCCTCCCCCACAACAGACACCCTGTGAGGTAGATGAAGATATTGGATTTATATCCCGCCCTCCACTCCGAAGAGTCTCAGAGCGGCTCACAATCTCCTTTCCCTTCCTCCCCCACAACAGACACCCTGTGAGGTTGATGAAGATATTGGATTTATATCCCGCCCTCCACTCCGAAGAGTCTCAGAGCGGCTCACAATCTCCTTTCCCTTCCTCCCCCACAACAGACACCCTGTGAGGTTGATGAAGATATTGGATTTATATCCCGCCCTCCACTCCGAAGAGTCTCAGAGCGGCTCACAATCTCCTTTCCCTTCCTCCCCCACAACAGACACCCTGTGAGGTGGGAGGGGCTGAGAGGGCTCTCACAGCAGCTGCCCTTTCAAGGACAACCTCTGCCAGAGCTACGGCTGACCCAAGGCCATTCCAGCAGGTGCAAGTGGAGGAGTGGGGAATCAAACCCGGTTCTCCCAGATAAGAGTCCACACACTTAACCACTACACCAAACTGGCTTTCCAGAGTCTTGTTTGCTGGGCAAAAGAGGCAAAGTGAGTCGCAGCCCCGGGGCAGACAGTGTGAAATCCAACGGAAGCCCTGCAGGGACGAGGAGAGTGAGGCCGGCATAAGGCTAGTGGGGAATCGGTCACACTGTCCATCTCGCGCTTCCTCTCTCCTTGGGCTGCTGCAGGAAACCTCCCGGTCCCCATGGCCTCCTCTGATGTCTTTCTCTCTGCTCCCTGCTGCCGGCTGATGCTGCGTGTGGCAACGGCGGCATCTCTGTTTCCTTTCAGGTGGGGAAGCTGATCCAGGAAGCAGCAGGAAGGAGTAACTTGAAGAGGGTGACGCTGGAGCTGGGGGGGAAGAGCCCCAACATTATTTTTGCAGATGCAGATTGTGAGTCAGCCGCGGCACTCCTCTTGCCTTCCGTGTGTGCTCTCTGTGTGCATGTTTGTGTGTGCTTTACAAAGCATCTTTTGCTGATTCAATGGTACCGTCCTGAGCATTCTCAGCTGTACGGCCCGAGGAGGCTGCTAACAATAACACCAAGCCCTGAAGAAGCAGGTGTGAGGATCCAGGAGAGTCAGTCTCTGCAAGGTCAGTCTTGCCCTCCCCTTGCCCATGGGGATGGAGGCTGCCCACTGAGGTCTTGGCTAAGGCCAGCCATGCAGAACAGAGGACGCAGCCCTGCCACTGGCTTCTCCTCTGTCTGCTGCTGCGGGTGTCAGCTCCAGGCCAGGACATTCCTGGAGATTTGGAGGGTGGGGCAAGAGCCTGTGGAGGGGCAGGAACTCAGCAGGAATATGATGCCATAGAGCCCACCCTCTTGAAGCCCCTCCCATTTTCTCTCCGGGGGGTCGGGGGACTGGTCCCTGCAGTCTGGAGACCGGTTGCAATTCCAGGGCATCTCCAGGCCCCACCAGGAGATTGGCAGCCCTGCCTGCTGCTTGCATGAGGCTGCGAGAAGCACAGCTGAGTTGTGTGTTTTTGTGAGTCTGGATTCCTCTGGAGGAGCTGGGGGGGGGGAGTGGGGAGGAGGCAAGCAGAGGTGTGTTCTGGGGGTGCAGCTCTCCAGCTGCCAGACTCCCTGGAGGGGGGGGGGGGGACTGTGGCCAGAAAGGGCCCTCGCTTGGGCACCCGTTTCCTGTCTGGGAGGGGAGAAGGGATAGCTCTACGCCCTTCCAGCCCCTTCTGGGGAGCCACACCTTGCGGGAAGTGCAGCTTTGCTTTCCCAGATGCTGAGCTGTCTGATCTCATGATGCTCCCCCCTTTTCCTCCCCCACCGAGTTCCTCAAATGTTTGGCTTCTGGCCACGCAGTGGGGGAGGGTTGCAGATTTCTGGCGCGTGGGATGACATGTCACCCCGGGGGAAGGTCGACTCAGGGAACGGTTGAGAAGTTAGCACTTGGTTCTGATGAGTGAAGGAACTCACCCCTTGCCTGGCGACTTCCCACAAGTCATTTCCAGTCTTTCTCCGGGGGTTTCCTTGTCATACGTGTGTGTGCACGTGAGTGCATGCCTGGAAGCCATGGCAACTTCAGGTGACCCCTCCTGGAGCATGGTGTCAAGGGCACTCAGAGAGTGGCTTGATACAGCCTGCCCCTGCCTCCCAGCTCTGGTATTCCATGGAGGTCTCCCCTCCAAGTTCTTGCCAGGGTCAGCCCTGCTGAGCTTCCAAGATCTGATGAGATCCGGCTTGCCTGGGCTCTCCTGGGGGGTTCTGAGAGTCATGCAGGATCCTGCTTGGCCACAGGCAGGGGTAGCTGACTACTTGTCCTTTCCATGGAAGCATCTCTCTTGAAGACGGGAGACTCTGTCCTGCAGACCCAGATCAGCTCACTCAGCTGGCAGGCCCATAGCTATGGGGGGCCCTGGGGGGCCAGGCTCCACAAATCATCCCCCTGTTTTATCTTTTCGGTTCTTCCACCGTCACTTGCTGCCATCACTCTCCTGCTGGCTTCTCGCTCTCCTGCTGCTTTCTCACTCTCCTGCCGCCTTCCCCGCTCTCGTGCCTCCTTCCCCACTCTCATGATGCCTTCCCCACTCTCCTGCCGCCTTCCCCGCTCACAAGCTGCCTTCCCTGCTCTCGTGCCTCCTTCCCCGCTCTCATGCCTCCTTCCCCGCTCTCATGCTGCCTTCCCCACTCTCCTGCCACCTTCCCCGCTCACATGCTGCCTTCCCTGCTCTCGTGCCTCCTTCCCTGCTCTCGTGCCATCATCCCCGCTCTCATACTGCCTTCCCCGCACTCATGTCACCTTCCCCACTCTCGTGCCTCCTTCCCCGCTCTCGTGCCTCCTTCCCCGCTCTCATGCTGCCTTCCCCGCTCTCCTGCCTCCTTCCCCGCTCTCGTGCCACCTTCCCCGCTCTCGTGCCACCTTCTCCGCTCTCATGCCACCTTCCCTGCTCTCATGCCTCCTTCCCCGCTCTCATGCTGCCTTTCCCACTCTTGTGCCACCTTTCCCGCTCTCATGCTTCCTTCCCCACTCTCCTGCCACCTTCCCTGCTCTCGTGCTGCCTTCCCTGCTCTTGTGCCACCTTCCCTGCTCTTGTGCCATCCTTTCCACTCTCGTGCCGCCTTCCCCGCTCTCGTGCTGCCTTCCCCGCTCTCGTGCTGCCTTCTCTGCTCTCGTGTCACCTTCCCTGCTCTCATGCCACCTTCCCCACTCTTGTGCCGTCTTTTCCACTCTCGTGCCGCCTTCCCTGCTCTCCTGTGCTTTCTCACTCATAAACACACTGCTGCTCACACTCTTGGAGTGCCACCGTGATGGCTCAACAGGGGAGCAGGCTGCCCAGGTTTCTTGTAAGTGTGTGATATCATTTTGTGCCCTGTGATCCCCCCACCTAAAATTTTATCCCCTCCTTCTCCTGGTCTTAAATTTTCTGGCTGCGGGCCTGTCAGCTGGGCAGTTGCCTTCTGGCTTTGTCTGGACTTGGTTTTCTTGGTGTTGCAACCTGAACGGGCCTTTGCCAAGGTTGCCCCTCTCCCCTCTGTGCTGCTGGGGCCCAAGTCACGGGTCACATAGCAGTGTCCAGGACCTGTCTGCAAGGAGCGGCAGCCACCCCAGCTCTCTGCAAAGGAGCCAGGGCTTTCTGGCACCTGCTTCCCGTCGTTTCAGAGGGCAGCCGGCTTGTCCTGCAGCAGATTCGAGTCCAGGAACCCAGAGAGACCCACAAGAGTTTCAGGATATAAACTTGACACCCTGAAGTTCTTGTTGGCTCCTCAGGTGCTCCTTGACTCTCTGTTTGGCCTTGCCCTTCCTCCCTTTTTGAAGCAGGGCGAGCAGCAAAGAAGCACCTCCAAGTGGTCCTGCGTGAGCAGCCCCCCAGACAGTCCTAGGACCAGATTGCTCACATAATATCGCAAACAGAGTCAGCTTTTCATGGCACTCGGTGGCCCGTCTGTGCGTTCTGACTCTGACAGTCTTACGTAGGAGCCTTCCCTCTGGAGAAGAGTTCTCCGCCCCTCCGTTTGTAGTCTCCACCACGGGCCTGGCCGAGGCCTGAGTTGCTCCTGTGGTTTTACCATCGTGAGCTGGGCAGGGGGAGCATTAATTACTCCATTGTTGGCTCTAATGTGACTCACCTCCTGCCGGGTATCTTCAAGCTCTCCTCGGCCTCAGAATCCTTTTGATCTCAGCCCCCTTCTTCCAGGAATCCTGACGCAAAAGGCATGAATCATCCTCGGCCACGGCAGGGTCCTCTCCGCACATGTGGGGGGATGTTTTGATGTCGGAGCCCCCTCCCCTCACATGTCCACAGTCCACACACACCCACAAGGCTCCTCTCCTCGGCTTTGAAGTCGCACAGCGTCCTTTGCAGGCGGTGCAGGGGGGACACGTCCGCCATGGGCACAAGCCTGTGACAGATGTGGGACAAGGCAGCTCAGCGTGTGGCCTCCTGTTTCTTGCAGTGGACTACGCCGTGGAACAGGCCCACCAAGGGGTCTTCTTCAACCAAGGGCAGTGCTGCACAGCTGGTTCGCGGATCTACGTGGAGGAGTCCATCTACGAGGAGTTCGTCCGGAGGAGCGTTGAACGGGCCAAGAGGAGAGCTGTGGGGAGCCCTTTCGACCCAGCTACGGAACAGGGACCACAGGTATACAAGGAGCCGGAGAGGGCCGGCCCTTTCACTGCCTGGAGGAAGCCTACTGCTCTGGAGGGGCCATAGCTCAGTGGTAGAGCATCTGCTTGGCATGCAGAAGGTCCCGGGTTCAATCCCCGACATCTCCAGTTAAAACAAGCAGGCAGGAGGTGATGGGGAAGACCTTCCTCTGCCTGAGAGCTTGGAGAGAAGCTGCCAGTCTGAGTAGACAAGACTGACCTGGATGGTCTGATTCAGTCGAAGGCAGCTTTGTGTATCATAGGGGAGGGGCTGCGGCTCAGTGGCAGAGCATCTGCTCAGCATGCAGAAGGTCCCAGGTTCAATCCCCAGCATCTCCAATTGAGAGGACCAGGGAGTAGGCGATGTGATGAGGAAGACCTCTGCCTGAGACCGTGGAGCGCCACTCGTTTTTGCCATCTTCTGGGTTACTGGAGATGTATGTGAGGGGGAGGTATTTATGAGTTTCCTGCATTGTGCAGGGGGTTGGACTAGATGACCCTGGGGGTCCCTTCCAGCTCCAGGATTCTAGGCCAGTCTGAGCAGACCATACTGGCCTGGGTGGACTGAAGGCAGCCTTGCGTGTTCCTGTGTGCTGTGGGGGGGAGGGGGTGTGCAGCATTCTGCAAATCAGCTTCCACAGGTTGTTGACCGGGCAGACTGTGGAGAGCTGGGAGCAAAGATTCCTCCAGAAGAGCTTCAACCAGCACATTTCTTTGGTGCTTCCCCACTGACGTGGGGTTCCCCAAGGAGCTGCCAGAGGAGCCTGAAGCCGCTTCTTTCTCTCCCTCTCCCTCAGATCGACAAGAAGCAGTACAACAAGATCCTGGAGCTGATCCAAAGCGGGATCACCGAGGGGGCCCGGTTGGAGTGTGGCGGCAAAGGCCTGGGCCGGAAGGGCTTCTTCATCGAGCCCACCGTCTTCTCCAACGTGACCGACGACATGCGCATTGCCAAGGAAGAGGTAGCCGCTGGCCCCTTTGCTCCCCCCTCCCCCCAGGGCATGGGCCGCTCTCTCATTCCCAGCAAAACTGTGGCTCAGATCCACACGCTGGTCTCTCTCTCTGTCCTCACCGGAAGCTAAGTAGGGTCAGGCTTCTGCTGAAATCCCAGGAAAACGTCCCACCTTTTTGTCAGGCAACGCTTCCGTTTCTGTTGCAGATCTTTGGGCCTGTCCAAGAAATCCTGCGGTTCAAGACCATGGAGGAAGTGATCGAGCGGGCCAACAACTCCGACTTTGGGCTGGTGGCCGCCGTCTTCACCAATGACCTCAACAAGGCCCTGACTGTCTCTGCGGCCATGCAAGCGGGGACCGTCTGGTAAGGCTGCCCTCCCAAAACTCTCCTCTTCTGACGCTGTGGTCCTACGCAGGCCTATGCCCTTCGAAGCCCGGTGTCTACAGGGGCTGTAGAAGGTTCAACTCTGGCTAGGATTAGTGCCTAGATTTTGGAGTCCCAGGTCTTGCTCGAGAAGCAGTGATGCAGAAGGGCAGGGTTCAGATCCTTTTTGTGTGGCGTCTTCCTGAAGCACACCTCAGTAACATTCCCTGGTGCAAGGAGACACACAATCCCCACAGTTTGCTTCTTTGCACTGCTAGAATTCCTGTGGATACCTGGTAATGTGGAGGGCAGAAGCTGATGTTTGCAAGCTGTTGTGGGCATCACATGCCCTGCTGGAACTGCTTTTTGGAAGCTTCCTAATGCAGGAGGGGGAAGCCCAGCCCCAAGAGAAACTCCAGGGCATCAGCCAGCCCTCCCTCCATCACTCCCAGGGGCGAAGGGATTCGGGTCGCCTGACCGCTGTGAGTGGGACTACAAGGCTCTGACCGCTGCGTTCTCTTTTTCTCGGACAGGATCAACTGCTACAATGCTTTAAACGCCCAGAGTCCTTTCGGAGGGTTCAAAATGTCTGGGAACGGGAGAGAAATGTAAGCAGGCTTTTCTGGTGGGCTGCTGCTGGGCTCCCCCCACCCCACCCCGAGGGGAATAGCTGTGGGGTGGGAACTGGGCAATATACCAGGTGTGGGTCTCTGCAGAGTGGCTGATCAGAGAGCCTGGAGCCGGGCTGGGGCTGGGTGGAAAGGACACACTGGCCAGGGTGGGTGCTTCTGCCAGGCTCTGAGGGGCTTGGGGTGGGGAAGCCACAAGGAAGTTCTACCCAAGACACCCCTCCTCTTTCTTTCCATGGGGCGTGTTCTCTATGGGTCAGAGCTCTCCCTCCTGGGATGACGCCTTGCCCCTGCCCCTTCCGCGTTTCTGCCATCCCACCTGGGCTGTGCTTCCTCTCCAGGGGCGAGTGCGGATTGCGGGAATATTCGGAGGTGAAGACGGTGACGATAAAGATCCCTCAGAAGAACTCGTAAGAAGACAGGCGAGGAGTCCCAGGGGGCCCCGCGAGCGACCCTCCTTGGGGTTCCATGGGGACGTGCACTCAGGAATTGTAAAGAGAATTTTTTGTAGACCCTCGAATTGCAACCTGGCTCAGAATTCAAGAGTACTCTGGGTTCCCTGCAGTCCAGACCCGCCCCCCCCCAACTTTGTAGAGGCTTCATCCCAGCCCTGCCTGGACTGGCTGACCCACCCCTCACCTTGGCCGGAGGAGGAAGGAGGACCCGATCCACCCACCAGGAGGGCTGCCGTTTGCTCTGCAGGGGGACTTACTGGGGAGGGCAGGGGGGGGAGGGCAAGCCGCTGCTGTCCCCAAGAGAAGGCTCAGCCCACGGCAGGGGGTCGGGTGGGAAGAAGGAGACAGGGATGATTCCCATCAAAGCTCTAACAAGGACTCCCCAGGCATAAAAGCATCTGGAGACTCTCTTCTTTCTTGCCTTCTGAAAACATGTTTTTGTGTCCTCTTTGTTGTGTTCCAAATGTGCAAAGTTGATGCTTCAGCAGTGGGGCAGCCCCAGCTTCTCTCTGGGGCTGCAGCTGGAAGAGGTTTGCATTCCCACCGCTTGGGATCTGCCCCCACTCCCAGGCTGCCTTCTCCCCAAAAGAGCTGCCTTCCTAGGGAGCCCGTGCCCTGCCAGAGCACCCTCTGATCCTGCTGCCTGGAGCTGGCCGCTCTGCTCTCAGCCACCACTGAGTCTCGGCAGGGAGGGAAATGCTGCAGCCCTGCCCCCCCCCCCCGGGGCACCAAGAGTGTTGCAGCTGGAGAGGAGCTGGGGGCTGGCCTTGTCCTCGGGAAGTCAGGCTGTGGTTTTAGAAATGAAAATGTCCTGGCTCATTTTGGAGCTTTGTTTCTGATGGGCACCCCTGGCGGTGCCCAGGGTCTCTCTTCCTCTGAAGGATGTGCATGCCCCCCCCCCTCGCTTGCTGCTGCGGGTTGTGAGTGGAAGCAACTCCTGCCAGCCCCCCCCCACCACCATGTGGAGGAGGCAGGTGGCTGATGTGGTTAAGTCCCTCGTGGCATCTGACTCCACACCCAGCCTGGATGTAACGGTTGGGTTTCTCTTATGCATCCGATCCTGGCGACCTTGGCTTTTCCTTCCACATTTCATCCCCCCCAACAACTTGGCAAGGGAGGTGAGGCTGAGAGGCCACGCCGCGGTTTTCATGGCAGAGTGGGAGATTTGAACCCAGGTCCTGATTGGGCACTCTGACCTCTCCTCCATGCAGGGTGAGCAAGACTTGGTGTGTTGCTCGTGGTTCTCTCTCGGGCTGGCTCTGGAGAAGCTGCTGTTCGTTTCACTTCAGAAAGTCTGTCCTTCGTGAGACGGGAGCCTCCTTCTCCCTGCAGCTGGTATCTACCTGCCCTCAGCAAGCTCCTCCGTTTGGACTGGCTTTCACTTGTGAAAGTGCCATGGGAGAGAGGGACGTGGTAATAGTGCCGGTACTGGCACAGGCCCAGATGGTGGGGGGAGCGCACGCTTTCACACACACTAAATAATGCCCTTGCAATCCACTTTTGATGCCCTTTGCCACAGGATTTTATTGTGTGAAAACATAGAATCATAGTACCATAGAGCTGGAAGGGACCTCTAGGGTCATCCAGTCCAACCCCTGCACAATGCAGGAAACCCACAAATACCTCCCCCTAAATTCACAGGATCTTCATTGCTGTCAGATGGACATCTAGCCTCTGTTGAAAAACCTCCAAGGAAGGAGAGCCCACCACCTCCCAAGGAGGAAGCCTGTTCCACTGAGGAATCGCTCTAATGGTCAGGACGTTCTTAGAGCAGGAAGGGACCCCAGGGTCATCTAGTCCAACCCTCTGGACAATGCAGGAAACTCACAAAGACCTCCCCCTAAATTCACAGGATCTGCATTGCTGTCAGATGGCCATCTAGCCTCTGCTGAAAAAGCTCCAAGGAAGGAGAGCCCACCACCTCCCAAGGAGGAAGCCTGTTCCACTGAGGAATCGGTCTAACAGTCAGGAAGTGCTTCCTAATGTTGAGCCGGAAACTCTTTTGATTTAATTTCAACCCCTTGGTTCTGGTCCTTCCTTCGGGTGGAAGTGGCGGGATCCACTTGCAAATGGTTGCTGAAGTGGGTTGGAGCTGCATTATTTCACAAGTGTGAAAGGGGGCCCCTCACTTTGAAGCCACCCCCTCATTTGCCTTTAGCCTCTTCCAGCTGGCACTTTTGAACCCAGGACTCTCCTCCCTCTTGCTAAAGCCCTGCCCGTCCCTTCTTAGCCAAAGCCTTCCTGGGCTTGTGGGGGACTGGCAGAGCTTCCACCAAGGGCCACCTTCTCCCTCCCCTTCTGGGGCCGTCCTGTTTAGGTTCATGCCCATGGATTGCCCCTCAGCCAGTCTCGAGGAGGAAGATTTGAGGTCTTTGCCCGCTGTTGCTGCTGCTGCCACCTTGTCTTTTCTTCCTTCTCTGTGCCTGGAGTGCCCGGCCACAGGGGCTGAGTCAATCAATCAATCAATCAATGAGTCAAGGGCCTGTTGCCAACCTGAACGCTCCAGCCTCCAGGCATCGGGCCCAAGCTCACAACTCCCCAGGCTCTGGTGTCTAGAATTCAACTGACTGCAAACGTTGAGCTCTTGAGGGATCTGTGGCATTTCTGGGAAGGGACAGACTGTTGTGGGCGTGCTCAGCTGTGAGCCTGCTTGTGAACACGCACACAGGACCACTGCACACAATGAAACAGCCGCACAGGATTTAACTAAAGCGAGTTACAATGAAGGAGGATGCTGGCGAGTCCTGGGAGAGGAGGCAGGAGAGCTCTCAGGAATCCAGGGCCAAGACCGGCCGAGGGGCTGTCTCTCCCCTCTTGTTCAGGTAGCAGAATGCAGCATTGACTGGCTGGCCCGAGACTATTGGGTGCTCAGCCTAGACCCTAAGGCCGAATGGCACCTGTCCCCACACCCAGCCTACTAACTGCCACTAGGCAGAGCCAATCAAGAAGTCCTCCTGCCCCGGGACAGTGGCAGGGACGTCCCTCCCACTAGACAAATTAGACATTTACCTAGGGCGCTGGGCTAGGGAGGGCATCAGGTTGGGCCCTTCTGGCCCAGCACTGGAGGTGGCAAGCCTGCCTGGGGTGCCCCACACCCTAGGGCCAGCCCTGGCCAGTGGAGGTCTTCCCATGGATTGCCCCCCCAGGGGTCTCCTCTTCGCGACACTCCCTCCTAAAACAGCCCAGGCTCACCCTTCCTGGGGCCTCCCTTTCTCTCCTGGGTCACTGAACTAAAGGCACCCCAGCGGCTTGTTTGCAAGCAAAAGAATTCCTGAGCTTTCCGCGACGTGAATGTCATGTATTCCTACTGTAGTGTTAATGCAGAGGGGTTTTTGTTTTGTTTTTTTAAAAAAGAAATGTGCTAAGAAATTAGTTTTCTTACTCTCTCCAATATTCATTTTGAAAGGAGACCTTTCTGTCTTTCTTTTGGTTGTGTACTTTTTAAGGAAACTGGTGCTACCACAAAGCTTTTACCTTGAGTAGTCCTCTGTATGTATCGTATGTGCATTGTCTCTCTTTATGTGTTGATCCCAAGACACCCCGGTAACAATTAAAGTTGCTGTCCCCCCTCCCCCCCCCCCACTTTGGCGCACACGGTGGTGCGATTCACCCTTTAAAAAAAAAAGTTGCCAAATGCATGCCACTGACTATCTTTTCAGTCTGGGAAGTTTGTTGTTACTGTTTGAATCATGTATATAGCTATAAAAATAGTGGCGAAAAAGATCTGGAGTATTTTCTATGGAGCTTTCCATTAAAAAAAAACTTTCCAAGCTGGCTGTGGGGGGTCCCTTGTGGTTTTGGGGCTCAGAATGGCGCATGTCCGACCAGAGGCAAAGCCCTCGCGGTAGCTGTGTTTTCGTTTGCAAAATGAAAGAGAGAAAGAAGGGCTTTTTTCCTTTCTTTTTTGGGTATTATTTCAGCTGTATTTTCCTTCTCTAAAAACCAACAAACCCAACCCAACCTCTGGATTGTGGATGGGTGTCAAAGGCAAGGCCTGCCCCGGCCCATCGTGGCCGCCGACTTCAGCGATCAGCGAGAGCCCAAAATCCCCGGCCTCAGCAGCCTCTCGCTGGCTTCTTGGATCGAGTATTAAGGAGGGATGTTTTTTATTTCCTCTCCAGATGAATCACAGATAGGATGAAGCTCACGCCCAGATTGCTTGCAAAAGAGGCCGCAATGGCCCTCCTGAGCAGGACTTGGAAGCATCCATAAAATTAACTGGCCCTTTTCCCTCCCTCCCTCCCCCCACAGTAAAGTGACCTGAGAATTGGGCTGCTGGACCTGACTCCCTTGGTGCCCTTTCCCACTTCTCTGACCAGCATCCCTTCTCCCACCCCCCATTTATGTAGTCCCGGTATTTTCTCCAGCGTTACTTGCTTACGGGAACCTGTGATTGTGTCTCACTTGGCATCCTGAAGTGGCCGGTCAATGCCCCAAGCAGCACTGATCCTGGTGAGTCACCTTTCATGCCATGGTGGGACTGGTGCTTGCATAGGGGACTACCTTTACTTTTGGGGATGGACTGTGGCTCAGTGGTAGAGCCTCTGCTTGGTAAGCAGAAGGTCCCGGGTTCAATCCCCGGCATCTCCAACTACAAAGGGTCCAGGCAAATTGGTGTGAAAAACCTCTGCTTAAGACCCTGGATAGCTGCTGCCAGTCTGAGGAGACAAGACTGATTTTGATGGACCGAGGGGGGTCTGATTCAGTTGAAGGCAGCTTCATAGGTTCATATATTCACAAACAGAGCCTCCTCCATATCCTTGAGCCCCTGTGGAAGAGGACCAATATTCCTAGTGGAGCTGTGGCTCAGGGGAAGAGCCTCTGCAGGGTGTGCTGAAGGTCCCAGGTTCAGTTCCTGACATCTCAAGTTAAAAGACTCAGGTAGGAAGTGATTTGAAAGAAAGAACTCTGTCTGAGACCCTGGAGAGCCTCTTCCAGTCTGAGGAGACAAGGCTATATATTGATGGTGAATGGCTGCGGCTCAGTGGCAGAGCCTCTGCTTGGCATGCAGAAGGCCCCAGGTTCGATCCCCAACATCTCCAGTTGAAAAGGACCATTTTAATTTTCTTCTTTATGGGATTCATTTCTACCCTCATTAAGAGAAATCAAGCCAGATTCCGATACAGTCGTCTTTGGGCGTCAACGCCTGTTGGAGGGACCCCTTCTTTCTTTTGCAGTTGTGCCTCCGCAGAAGAGCACATTAAAGGCCCTGTTTTCTTCTATTTTGCCCCAAGGAGTTTATAATTGATCTGCAGCCTTTGATGGGAGAGAGGAGTGACCCCAGGCGAGGCCAGAGTCTAGCAACGGTTTGTGTGGGCCAAGGGAGGTGCAGCCATTTGTCTCCTCTTGCCTACGGCTACGTGGGATGCATCTTCTCAGGCTGTCCAGCTTGACATGGGCTCTGAGAGATGCCTCCCAGGTCTTGGCTGGAAACCGTCCAGTGCCTTTCCTTTGGACTCTCCTGCCCTCTGGTTCTCCGCCTGGATCCTCCTTTGCCGCCAAGCGGTGTGAGGGAGGCAGGCTGGAGCTCAAGCGCGGAGAGAGGTTTCTGGGATGCCGTGGGAGCCGTCCAGGCTGTAGGGGCTGCCTCTGAAGCCCCGGGGAAGGAGGCAGGCAGGCGGGCCTGGGGTGTTTGGAAAGGCACACCCAGCTACGTTGGAGGGGCCATCCGTCTTCCCGAAGCGGAGGCTGCAAAAACAAAGCTCATCGGGGCCCTTTGTTGTGAGCTGCAGCTGAGCGACCCAGAAGACTCCTGAGGAAAGCTGGGCTGTGTTTGGAGAGCGGAGCCCGCCCGGGTGTGATCATCCTCGCTGGGCCTGAGCCAGCCTGTCTCCAAACAACAACAAGAGCCGGGAAGGCAGCAGAAAGGGCCAGAGGCCTGGACTAGCGCAGGGCAAGGGTTGGGCTACATTCCCACCCTGCCCTTCATCCCCATTGGGGCCCTGAAGTGGCTCCCACCCGCCTCCTCTCCTCCCTTTCCCCCTCCCAACAGCTCTGCGTGGTAGAAGAGGCCCAGAGGGTATGGCTGCTGGCCCACATCACTCTGGGAACATCCATGGCAGACAGGGGCTTCATCCCAGGGTCTTCCAGAGCATTGTCTGGCATTCTAACTGCTGTCAGGATGTTCCCAGCCTGGGTGCAAAAGAGTAGAAGAAAGGGGCCATGCTAGCCCTACAGAAAGAGAGCAGATCCCGCGGGGTGTGGATGTCCTCAGGCAGAGAAGAGAGTTCCACCGGGTGGGCGGGGGCCAGGGACGAGAAGGCCATAGCCCTAGTTGAGGACAGCCAGATTTCTCTTGGGCCACCACAGGTTCTTATAACTCAAGCTCTTCCAGGAGCACACTGAGAGAGGGATGGGACTGGAACCAAGTTTAAGGCCGGTGGCACCTCTAAGACCAACAAAGGTTAAGCTTTTGTGTGCGCACACCCACTTGTTCTGGGTATCAGTTTTGTGTGATGCACATGAAAGGAATAAGTGTGTGTGGACCCAAAAGCTGATTCCTATGGAAGCTTATCCCCAGTCCCCACCCCCACCCCCAGGCACAATTCTGGTCACCGCACCTCAAAAAATATATTCTAACATTGGAAAAAGTCCAGAAAAGGGCAACTAGAATGATTACAGGTTTGGAACACTTTCCCTATGAAGAAAGGTTGAAATGCTTGGGGCTCTTTAGCTTGGAGAAACGTCGACTGTGGGGTGACATGAGAGAGGTTTACAAGATTATGCATGGGACGGAGAAGGTAGAAAAAGGACTTTTCTCCCTTTCTCACAATACAAGAACTTGTGGGCACTCAATGAAATTGCTGAGTAGTCAGGTTAGAACAGATAAAAGGAAGTCCTTCACCCAAAGGGTGATTAACATGTGGAATTCACTGCCGCAGGAGGAGGTGGTGGCAGCTACAAGCATAGCCAGCTTCAAGAGGGGATTGGATAAGCATCTGGAGCAGAGGTCCATCAGTGGCTACTAGCCACAGCTTATTGTTGGAACTCTTTGTCTGGGGCAGTGATGCTCTGTATTCTTGATGCTTGTGGGGGAGGCACAGTGGAAGAGCTTCTAGCCCCACTGGTGGACCTCCTGATGGCACCCAGTTTTTTGGCCCGTGTGTGACACAGAGTGTTGGACTGGATGGGCCATTGGCCTGATCCAACATGGCTTCTCTTCTGTTCTTATGAACTGCTCTTCTCTCTGGAGTGTCCCTGGGAGCCCCCCTCCCTCCCCACACAGTTCCCCAGAAACCCCCCTCTCTTGCCGGACTGGCAACCATCTTCTGCCTGGGGCAGGCAGAGGGTCAGAGAGTCCTTTGCAGGGCAGCTGCCCCCGTGGGCCCCGCTTGGGACGCAGGAGCTCCTCCGTGCAAACTGGGCTCATCAGGAGAGGAGAAGCCTCTTTGAACTGACGGGTGGACTCTCCCCCCGCAGGACCCAGAAGACCCACCAGCAGGCCTCTTTCTTTTCTTGCAAGCCTGACGTTCCCCTCCAGGAAGGCAGAGTCATAAATCTCCTGGCCTCCTTGGCATGAGAGAGAGAGCAAGAAGTTAAAAGGCAAGGGGGGGATTCCAGCTGGGTCTGGCATGAGACACCCCCTCTCCCCCCCTTCCAGGATGGAGGAGGCCTCCCCTGCCCTTCAACGCCACAGAGAAAGATGGACGCCTGCCTCGTCTTGGCTAGCCGGACAATGGCAGCCTGGCTGCTCCAGCTCAGAACAGACAGGCCCCCCAGGATAATTTGGGAAGCCCCCCTTCCCCCTCCAATCAGACTCTGAGGAAGTGCCCCCCCCCCGTTGAAACCTCCAGAGATCTGGGGGGTGGGACCTGAGGAGGGCGGGGTTTGGGAAGGGGCGGGACCTCAGACTCCACCCTCCAAAGCGGCCATTTTCTCCAGGGGAGCTGAGCTCGGCCACCTGGGTGGGGCTCAGTTGTAATCCCAGGAGATCTCCTGTTGCCACCTGGAGGCTGGCAACCCAGTCTGCCCGTGAGGGTGCTGATTTTGGCGGCGCTTGTGTTGGAGGATGGCCTGGGGCTTGTGCCCAATTATTCTGATTGGCTTGATGCCCACTCTGCTCTGAGGGGGAAGGAAGCGTGTGGGGAAGGCAGGGCCAGCCAGGAGACCATGGCAGGCAAGGCAGGGTGGTTCCTCCCCACCCCCACTCTTCCGGCAGGTGCACCAGGTGAAGGTAGTCCCTCCGGACAAGCCACCTGCCCTCCCCCTCACTCTTCCAGCGGTGGGGGGGCGGGCTTTGCATCAGCCATCTCCTTGGAGGCGTCTGGCCAAAGGAGCCTCATCACCCCCTGGCAGGATGTCAGCTGGGGCTTGGAAGGCAAGCGAGCAGGGTGCTGTGAGGCCTCCTGGGCCCAACTGGAGAGAACTGCCAGCAAGGCCACCTGCTGCTTTGGGCTGATGCTGCAGCGGACACTGAAGGTTGCCCTTCCATGCCTCTCCATCAACCGACTTGCAGCAGGGAACACCATCAAGGGAGCGGGGGAAGAGCAGCAGAGCCAACTAGAAGAAGAAGAAGAAGAAGAAGACATTGGATTTATATCCCGCCCTTCACTCCGAAGAGTCTCAGAGCGGCTCACAATCTCCTTTCCCTTCCTCCCCCACAACAGACACCCTGTGAGGTGGGTGGGGCTGAGAGGGCTCTCACAGCAGCTGCCCTTTCAAGGACAACCTCTGCCAGAGCTCTGGCTGACCCAAGGCCATTCCAGCAGGTGCAAGTGGAGGAGTGGGGAATCAAACCCGGTTCTCCCAAATAAGAGTCCACACACTTAACCACTACACCAAACTGGCTCTCCACTACACCAAACTAGCCAGCCTGGGCCAGGAAGCCCCTCTCCTGGGGCCGGCTGGGTGGAGGAGGCCAAGCTGAATTCCGCCTCTTGGTCAAGGGCAAGGTCTCAGAGGAGCCCATGGGGGGGGGGAAGCCCCGTGGAGGAGGAGGAGGCCAATGAATCCTCAGCTGAGCCACAGCCGCAGTTGCTGCACCAGGGCCCCAGCAAGCAGACGTGTGCTGGAGGGGCTTCCTGCAGACACCAGCGCAGAGTTCTTTGGGCACAGCACACTTGCGACTCTGCCGCCTCTCCACTCCCAAGATCTTCTGTCCTAGCATCAGCCCCTCCCCCAACCTCTCCAACAGGGAAGGTGAGACAGGTTGTGCCTTTTGTGACTGTTGGTTCAAGAAAGCCGCTTCGCCAGTCCCCACATTCGACAACTCTAAGTGGAGGCCTCTTCTGCTCCAGGCGGTGTCTCAACCAAGCAGGAAAACCACAGCAACAAGTTTCCAAGTGTTCCTCACCCCACTTTCGGGACGCTTACCAGAATGCCAGGGAAACCTGGGGCAAAGCAGCCTGTCACCTGCATGTGCCTTTGTGCTTTGATGGCAGCGTGACGGACTCCGGTGGTAGAATCTGCCCCACTTTCAGGCCCTCCTTGGTGTAGGGTTGCCAATCCCCAGGTGGGGGCAGGGGATCCCCAGGTTTGGAGGCCCTCCCCCCGCTTCAGGGTCATCAGAAAGCGGGGGGAGGGGAGGGAAATGTCTGCTGGGAACTCTGTTATTCCCTATGGAGATTTATTCCCATAGAAAATCATGGAGAATTGATCTGTGGGTATCTGGGGCTCTGGGGGGGCTGTTTTTTGGAGTAGAGGCACCAAATTTTCAGTATAGCATCTAGTGTCTCTCCCCAAGTTTCAAAAAGATTGGACCAGAGGGTCCAATTCTATGAGCCCCCCCAAAAGGTGCCCCTATCCTTCATTATTTCCTACGGAAGGAAGGAATTGAAAAGGTGTGCTGTCCCTTTAAATGTGATGGCCAGAACTCCCTTTGGAGTTCAATTATGCTTGTCACAGCCTTGATCTTGGCTCCACCCCTAATGTCTCCTGGCTCCACCCCCAAAGTCCCCAGATATTTCTTGAATTGGACTTGGCAACCCTACCTTGGTGATGGTTTCATCCAAAGGCTAAAGGAGGAGCTGGGCTCCAAAGGGAAGTTCTTGACATCAGGCGAAGACTTTTAACAAATCATAATTCTCACAGGCATGGGCTCACTTGTGAGAGATTTGCACCCACCCCGCCCCCCCAAAAAACCCACCCTGCTACTAAAAACTGTTTCAAAAGAAATGCTGAAGGGTGTGGGAAGTCCAGTACCTCCTTTAATTGCTGGTGCGATTGTCCTTTTATATTATAGCTTCATTTCAAGGTAACGTTTTAACTCAGATTGAGCTAATCACAGGTCATAAGGCACCTCGAAGACCGGAGGCAACACTTCTAAACTATGGTTATGAATATTAAATCAAAGTACTGCATATCGAGTTACTTTTCTCTGTAATCCAACAGCCTTGCTTTTTCTATATTATCAAAATAGTTTTCTCCAGTGATGTCCCGTTTGCATGCATATTAGTATATTCTATTTGCTTTCCCCTGCTCAAAACATTAAATAAAGAGTTTTTAAAAATGGAAAGAAACCCTGTTTTTCAGTGCTTACAACTACACAATCAATGGACTTGCTGGCATCCATTGCCAGGTTTTCTTGGTACCCTTCCTTTCCGGTGTGTTTGGAGATTTTGCCTGATTCTTTAGCTGTGGGGGTGGGAGGGGGGCTGGCTTCCTGGATGTGACCCCTCCTACCTGGCTTGAGATTCTGTGGAGGATCCCCACGGCTCATGTTCTTGCCTCCTGGTGTCAGAGCAGCCCAGAGATGTGCTTCCCTTCTCTCCACGTTAACATCTGCAATGAAGCAGACACAAAGCTCTCCATATTACATTTGTTAAAGTCAGGGGCTCCCCCCCCCCAATAAAAATACATCTGTTCGGAAGTGTTAAGATCTTGCTGAAAAACCTCACGCAGTTACGGGCAGCTTGCCACGCCACGGAACAAGGGCCTGTCCAAACAGCCTCCCAGGATGGACTCGAATATGATCCTCTCCCCAAGAATGGATCCGGCCCCATAGGTAGCTAGAGGCCACAGGGGGAGGGGGGCCTTTAGATTGTGCTGGGGGGCTGCCCCTCCCCCATGATTTAGTACCCCCTCCATCAGCTGATTTGGGGGCCCTTTCAATGGCTGCTCTTGGGTGCCCCTCTGGCACAACTGGAATCATGCAGGGGGAAAGGAAGGGGGGCAGCCCCCAAAGCTAGAGAGGCTGGGGGGCATCCCTCTCCCTCCTGGGTGAGCCTGCTGACCAGCTGATTGGCGGGCCCCTGGGAGGGGCAGTGGGGCAATTTAACTCACACATGAGGGGGAGTGAGGACCCCTCGAAAACCTGTCAGGGGCCTGACCCCCCCCCCCCATAGGACGAGAGGGCTGGGTTGCCAGCTTCCAAGTGAGGGTTCAAGATCTCCTAGAATTGCAGCTCATTTCCAGATGATGAGAGAGAAAAGGGCAGCTTCCAAGGGAGGGCTCCAAGGCATTAGATCCCCACGGAGGTCCCTCCCCTCTCCAAATCCTGCCCTCCCCAGACTCCGCCCCCAAATCTCCAGGAATCTCCCAGCCAGGAGTTGAGATCCCTACTTGGGGAAACCAAAGAGCTCCCCCCCCCCCCGCTAAAGGCAGAGCTGGGCACCTTTGAAGGTCTTTGTGGTCCTGTGGAGCTCTCTGGGGCAGCCCTTTTGGGAATCCTGGGGGCTGCTCTGGCCCCCTGATGTCGTGGAGAGCTGGGGAATTGCAGAGGAGGGTGACCCAGAGGACAAGGGGACTGGAGGGCTGGGGAAATGGCCAAAAGGAATGTTTCTCCCTCTGCCGAAAGGCTGGCGCGCAAGAGCAGCCCAGGAAGCTGATGGGCAGGAGGTTCAGGCTGGACAAATGGAAGCCCCACTTTCCACAGCGAGGGAGAGGGATGCAAATGTGGAATTTGCTGCCAGAGGATGCGGCGATGGGCACAGGAATGAACAGCTTGAAGAGGGGCTAGGAGAGCCCCATGGAGGAGGGAGAGGTCTGTGAGTGGCTACCAGCTATGGTGACTGAGGGTGTAACGAAAGGGTTCAAGTGCTGGCAGGTGGCTGGTTTTAAAATGGCTGCTCTTTGTAGTTTTAGACGGTTAACATTTTAGATGTTAACACGTTTCTGCAGGGGACCAACTCTCAGTCGTCTGGAGAGGAAGTTGCCAGCTTTCATCCCAAATCATTCAGAGGGTTGCCTTTTTTTGTGGCGGGTGAGGGGGGAGGCTGTGTGAGAAGCCCTCTAAGAGCTTTGTTCCTTTGGGGGGGGGGGGCGGCTTGGCTCCCATGGCCCTTTGTGTTCCCTTTTCCTTTTGAGTTGCCCAGGTTGCAGCTGGAGGGGTTCCTTCCCCTTGCAAATGCATTGGCAGAAAGGCAGTGTCCATTTAAAGTAAAGTAAAGTAAGTAAGTAAGTAAGTAAAGTAAATTTATTTTTGTATCCCGCCCTCCCCCGCCAAGGCGGGCTCAGGGCGGCTCACAGACATGGAACAACCATGATTTGGATAAAATACAATCAAGACAAAACAAGTTAAAATACAATTAGGTTACATAGGTTAGTTAAATAGATAAAATAGCTATTATAAATTAAAATTAGGTTAAGGTGCTACAGTTCACAATCATATATAAGATGGCTAGATGGCTACAGGTCAGTTTAGCCGGGTTCTGTCTTAAAAGCAAGCTGAAAGAGGATGGTTTTGCAAGCCCTGCGGAACTGATTCAGGTCCCACAGGGCTCGCACCACCTCTGGAAGTTGATTCCACCATCGGGGGGCCATTGCTGAAAAGGCTTGCTCCCTCGTTGTCTTCAATCTAGCCTCTCTTGGCCCAGGGATTTTTAAGAGGTTTTGAGAACTAGATCTCAGTGCTCTCTGGGGAACATATGGGGAGAGGCGGTCCCTAAGGTAGGCAGGTCCTCGGCCATATAGGGCTTTAAAGGTAATAACCAGCACCTTATAGCGAACATGGTACACAACCGGCAGCCAGTGCAGGTCCCGCAGCTCAGGCTGCACGTGTTCCCACCGAGGTAGTCCCACCAACAGCCTGGCCGCGGCGTTCTGCACTAGCTGCAGTTTCCGTGTTCGGTATAAGGGCAGCCCCATTTAAAGAGTTCTTTGGTTGAGGAGGTCCCCTGCCTTTCTCCCCAGGGAGCTGTGGGACCCAAAACAGCTGACATTGTTCTGCTAGGCCAGAGAGCCCTTCTGGCCGGCCAGCAGGAAAGTCTTTCCTCTCTCCCTCTGAAAGGGGTGACCTTCCCTGACCGCCGGGCCCTTGGAGGTCGGCTGCCCCACCACCCAGAGGTCCAGGCAGCAGGCAGCCAGGGGCAGAGTGGCCACCGCAGCCTCCACGAATTGGCGCAGGCCTTTTTGCACACTCGCTGCCGCTGCATGCGCCTGGCCTCCTGGAGCTTAACGATGCGCGGTGTGACAAAGTGCTTCCTTCCTGCCAGCCTCTCCTCCTTCTCGCCGGGCTGCTGCGGAGCAGGCGAATGAAGCAACTGCGAGGGAAGACATAAAGGGATTCCCGGCTCGTCCCTCGATGGGAAAGCAGCAGAGCCGATTGCCGAGCGAGCGGAAACGGCACCACCTGCGCCGATCAGATGGCGTGAAGAGCCCTGCGAGCAAGCGGTGGGGCCTGCAGGCGCTCTCCAGGCTGGCCGCTCCCTCGCTGGCCTTGGCACGCCGAGAGGGCTCACGTTTCCGGAGCGCCCTCCTAAAGGGACAGGAAGCGCATCCCCAGCGCTCCATCCGGTGAGGGGCTCATGCCTCCCCCTGGCCCTCTTCCTCCTCCTCACCTGCCCTGCGCTTGGCAGAGAGGCTTCGTGCCAGCCCTGGACTGACTCCGCCTCCTCTTCTCCTTGTATCTGCAGGGGCGGGGGGTGAATGAATAGAACTTTGTGGGCCTTAAAAGTGCCCCTGGACTCACACTCTGTTCTCTTTTGTGGGGCTCCAGGACAAACGTATATGAACCTATGAAGCTGCCTTCTACTGAATCAGACCCCCCTCGGTCCATCAAAGTCAGTATTGTCTACTCAGACTGGCAGCGGCTCTCCAGGGTCCAAGCGGAGGTTTTTCCCACCTACTTGCCTGGACCCTTTTTAGTTGGAGATGCCGGGGATTGAACCTAGAACCTCCTGCTTACCAAGCAGAGGCTCTACCACTGAGCCACTGTCCCTCCCTATAAACATATGAAGCTGCCTTATACTGAATCAGACCTTTGGTCCATCAAAGTCAGTCTTGTCTCCTCAGACTGACAGCAGCTCTCCAGGGTCTCAAGCGGAGGTTTTTCACGCCTACTTGCCTGGACCCTTTTGAGTTGGAGATGCCGGGGATTGAACCTGGGACCTTCTGCTTACCACTGAGCCACCATCCCTCCCACATATGAAGCTGCCTTCTGCTGACTCAGACCCCCCTCAGTTCATCAAAGTCAGTCTTGTCTGTGGTGTGGCCCTTGGAGACTGCCTAGAGGCACGAGGAGGTCCAAGATGGGGGCAGAGCTGAGGGGCCGTCTGAAGAGATTCCCAGTTTGTTTCAGGATGCCAGTCTCAGCCTTCAGCAGAGGCATTTCACCAGCCCTGCCTGAGCATTCAGGTCACCCAGGGGAGGGCTGACTCAGGGCATCCTGCCACGCTTGTGGAGCTGCCTTCCTCAGAAGATTCGCCGGCTGCCACTTGGTGGTCTCAGGGAAGAAGCCCTCTTGGGTGCCCTGAGTTCTGGGGCCTCCTCCTTCTGTCAGCTCCTTCCCACGTTCTGTTGCAGCCAGGACGAAGCCAATAGAGTGCCCGAGTGAGAATCGCCTTGTGGGAATCTGCTTGGCTTCCCCCAGAGAGCCAATTTGGTGTGGTGGTTAAGTGTGCAAAGGACTCTTATCTGGGAGGACCGGGTTGGATTCCCCACTCCTCCACTTGCAGCTGCTGGAATGGCCTTGGGTCAGCCAGAGCTCTCTTATCTGGGAGAACCGGGTTTGATTCCCCACTCCTCCACTTGCAGCTGCTGGAATGGCCTTGGGCCAGCCAGAGCTCTCTTATCTGGGAGAACCAGGTTTGATTCCCCACTCCTCCACTTGCAGCTGCTGGAATGGCCTTGGGCCAGCCAGAGCTCTCTTATCTGGGAGAACCAGGTTTGATTCCCCACTCCTCCACTTGCAGCTGCTGGAATGGCCTTGGGCCAGCCAGAGCTCTCTTATCTGGGAGAACCAGGTTTGATTCCCCACTCCTCCACTTGCAGCTGCTGGAATGGCCTTGGGTCAGCCAGAGCTCTCTTATCTGGGAGAACCAGGTTTGATTCCCCACTCCCCCACTTGCAGCTGCTGGAATGGCCTTGGTCAGCCATAGCTCTGGCAGAGGTTGACCTTGAAAGGGCAGCCGCTGTGAGAGCCCTCTCAGCCCCACCCATCTCACAGGGTGTCTGTTGTGGGGGAGAAAGATAAAGGAGAATGTGAGCCACTCTGAGACTCTGAGATTCGGAGTGGAGGGCGGGATATAAATCCAATATCATCTTCTTCTTCTGTCTAGCTACCGGCCCAGCTTGTGTGTGCATTTTTTGCACTGCTTTTGTGATGTCTGTCATTCAGAGGGGCGGCTGCTTGTTCTCTGTTCTGCACTGGTTGCATTCTGAAACTGGCAACTGATTCTTAGAACGGATGGTTGTAATGGACGTTCGAGATCGGAGTCGTAACTAGGTGGGGGCCATGGGGATGGCGCCCCTCCTAAATCTGCCAGACACCCCCCTCTGCTGGTCCCCTGACCCCCCTCTCCCCATCCACTTGCTTCTGTCTCATTAGTTAAATCAGCATCCCCTGGTGCCCCCTGCAGGAAAAACCCCTAAATACCGCCCATTCAAGACACGCCTTTTTGAAGTCAGAGGATGCTGTTTTCAGATTCAGGCCCACCCTCTGGCCTCTAGTGGTGGCCACGACTCCTTCAGTCAGTGAGGGCCGAGGGCAAGGTATGGGAAGGCCTGGATTCAAATCCTCACTCTGCCACCTGCCCGGAGGCTGATTCCCAGGGGAGTGAAAGCGCACAGGTACCGGGACCACCAGGGCAGCGGGGAGGCACCTTCTCCGTTCTTGCATCCTGTCGTATTTCAGGACAATGGCGAGTGCTCTCTTTACCCCAAAGGTGCAGCAGCCCTTTTGCTTTCAAGTCAGGCAGCAGGAGTGTTCCCAGGGCCTGGGGGGCCACCTGTTTGCAAGGAGTGTCAGAGAGCAAGGAAGGAGGAGAGCCGGAAGCAGGGAGAGAGAGAGGGCGCCTGTTAGGGGGCAGAGCAATCCTTCGGCCTGCCCTTTGGCTTCTTCGCCTGCCTTGGCCTGTCCTTCCTTGGGGGTGAAGCCAGGAATGGCCTGGTGGGCTCTGCTGGTGCTGAGGATCTGTCCTCTTGCGCATCACTCTCACCCAGAGGGTTGTGAAATTGGAGTGGGGCAAGACCTGCCCCTCTTTCCCTCCTCCTAATTGTTCCCAGCTGCTTCTCCATAGCAGATACAATGTAAAGGGGACCACTGAGGAGGAGAGACCAAGCCACAACAGAAAGAAAAAACTCTCTGTGTAAAATGCAATTTTAACTTGTTGTGAATGATAAGTATAAAAATACAAAACGAATAATATCAGTCCATTTCCCCAAGTTAAAACCTCATGCGTTACTCAGTGCTCCCACTGCCCTTATGTGGCTGAAAGCCTCTAAATAGCATTCCGTTGAGTATTAAAAGTACATAGGTGGTCCAATGGAGAACCGGTCCCCTTTGCAAGCCGTTTCGGATCTCAGATCCTTCTTCCAGGGAAGGGACCATTCTTATAAGTGTTGTACAATTTCCCAGGTCCAGTAGGGCCAAAAGAATTCCTCGCTTTCTCTAATTGGCACACATAATAGCAGGAACACCGTAGTAAGTACTATCCTTATCAGCAATGCAGGTTTTAACTTGGTGATATGGACTGATATTATTCGTTTTGTGTTTTGATACTTGCTATTCACAACAAGTTAAAATTGCATTTTACCCGGAGAGTTTTTTCTTTCTGTTGTGGCTTGGTCTCCGTCACAGAAAGGCAGGTGATGAAAGGCTGGGCCGGCCAGGTGGGGGTGGGATGTGTATCCAGCGCAGCCAGAGATGCTCCAGAAAGTGGCCTGGAAAGAGGGAAGCCCAGAGAGACACCCTCGGGGTCAGGGGGGTGGCAGGTTTGGGTGCCCCTCCTGTGCTGCCAGTGGAGAGCAGAGAGAAGAGAGGCCAGCAGGCCTGGGGCTCAGCCTCCATGGGCAGAAGGGGGCTCCGCTTGGCCAGAGCTCTTCTTCGCAAGGGCAGAGAGGCAGGAGAGGCGCTGGAGTCCTCCATCCCCAGTGGGCGAAGGGGGGACGCAAGGGAGGATGGGACACGGGTGGGAGGTGTCGTGACAGCCGGGCAGACTGAGGGGCGCAGTGGGCATGCTCTCTCTCTCTCTCTCTCTCTCTGAGCTTCAGGCCCGGAGGAATTCCCTGGGAGCCGCAGCTGTCAGGCGGGTGAGGGGGAGGCCGGAGGATGAAGCGGAGACGCTGCACAGATGTGAGGGGAGGGGAGGAGAGCAATAATATTTTTCAAAGGCTGTCAGGGGGCAAAATCCTCAGCTGGACTGGATTAGCAGTTCCTCCTTTCCTCTCCGTTGGACTTGAACTTGCTGGGGACTGTGAGCAAAATCATTTCAATTTCCTTTCCCCCCTTTTTTTTAAAGAAGAGGAGGGCCTGAGAGGGGGGGGGCACCGGGCCAGCAGCCGTGGCAGCAAAGGGAACCTCCATGTGGGGCGCAGTCTACCCCTGGGTGCTTTGCAGCAAAGAAGGGGGGCCGGCGGCAGGTGGTCTCCGTGGCCCTCTTTGGTGGGAGGCTTCTGACATTCCTCGGGAGGGGCATGGGCGTTCCAGCGGGCGGCAGGATCAGAATCGAGGCGGGCTTTTCCTGCAGAGATGTGAGCGAAGCGGTGCTTTGGGCTGCCCAGTTCCCATTCAGAGCTGCTTGGAGGAACCATTGGAGGAAGCCGGAGGGCAGAGCGGAGCAGTTGCAGAAGACGACTCTCCCCTTGTCTACCCCCCCCCCTTTGCAGCCCACAATCAAGACATTCCTGGCAAGCGAATCGCCCTCGACCTTCCGCCTCTGCCCCAAGAGGGAAGTGCGAGAGATGGGGAGGAATGTGGCAACTCATTTGTCTGGCTCCTGGGACAGCAGTGGGCCTTGCCCGGGCGGGTGTGGGAGGCTGCGGGGGTGAAGCTGGCGGAGACAGGCCCTTCGGGTTGTCAGGAAAGCCCTTGCCACACCCTCCAACTGGGCCCCTTGGGTTCGAGAGAAGGTGGGGGACCTCTTATAAGCCCCTCGGGACCGGAGTTCTCCTGAAATGACAGCTGATCTCCAAACAAGACTATCAATTTCCCCCCTGGAGAAAATGGCTGCTTTGGAGGGTGCACTCTCTGGCATTGTGCCCCCCTCCCACCCCCAAACTCCGCCCTCACTAGGCCCCACCCCTCACATCTCTAGGAATCCCCCAGTGTTTGAAGGAGCATGTGCAGTGGGGGTATGATATAAGATCCACAGAGCTAGAGGAGCCCTAGGGGAGAAACAGGGCCTTCTCTGTGCTGGCTCTCTTCCCCAAAGGCCAGTTCTTGCCTTGCTGGAGGGAGGGGTCATTTCCCCTTGAGGTAATGAAGCTGAGTGGCTGTTTTGGATGCTGGCTCCGGGAGGGTCTCTGAAATTTGCCTGGCTTGAGGTTGGGGGGTGGGGGCTCTGCTCCATAGCTTGCCTTTGGAAACGGTTGTGGCTGCTGGCTGCTGGCACTCTGGCAAGTCAAGACATTCTTGCGGAGGGAGGGAAGAAGAAGGCGACCGCAGATGTATACCCCACCCTTGTCTCTGAATCAGAGACTCAGAGCAGCTCACAATCTCCTTTATCTTCCTCCCCCACAACAGCACCATGTGAGGTATGTGAGGCTGAGAGAGCTCTCCAGAAGCTGCCCTTTCAAGGACACCTCTGTGAGAGCTATGGCTGACCCAAGGCCATTCCAGCAGGAGCAAGTGAAGGAGTGGGGAATCAAACACGGTTCTCTCAGTTCAGAGAAACCAACAAGTGTGTTTTTTTTGGGGGGGGGGCAGTGTGAGTTTTCAGGAGGCCATGCTCCTTGCATCAGATCCAAGCCAGAATGGAGACCTCTGAGTCCTTCTATCCCAGTCTGAAGGGGGGCGGGAGGGGCGCTGCAGAGAAGGAACTCCGGCTGGAGAGAGACAAACACACAGGGCTTTTTTTTGTACAAAAAGCCCAGCAGGAACTCATATGCATATTAAGCCACACCCCCTGACACCAAGCCAGCTGGAACGGCATTTCTGGGTGCTCCTGCCCTGCAAACACACACACACACACACAATAATGCACTGCCCATCCACTTTGCAAATGGAGTGTACTATACGTGAAATGGCCAAGTCCACCTGCAAACCATTCCTGGAGTGGATTGAAACGGCATTATTTAGCACATGTGAAGGGAGAGCCAGTTTGGTGTAGTAGTTAAGTGTATGGAATCTTATCTGGAAGAACCAGGTTTGATTCTCCACTCCTCCACTTGCACCTGCTGGAATGGCCTTGGGTCAGCCATAGCTCTCACAAGAGTTGTCCTTGAAAGGGCAGCTTCTGGGAGAGCCCTCTCAGCCCCATGCACCTCACAGGGTGTCTGTTGTGGGGGAGACTCTGATTCAGGGCGAAGGGCAGGGTATAAATCTGCAAAATTCTTCTTATTATTATTAAAATCAGCTTGCTTAGGGCCGAGGGGAACTGCTCAGGGGCAAAAAAGTAGGCTGAGTGATGGGTTCAGCTGCCTTCAAGTCCCCTAGTCCCTTCGAGACCAGCAAGCTTTCTGCCATGTCAGGGTTGGCGAGTGTGGGGAGAGGAGACTGCTGCATCCCTAGTCAGCTTGTGGGGAGGGGGGCGGGTTCCCCTGAGCTGAGATCCAGCTGGAAGCTTCCAGGTGAGGCTCCTCCTTTCATGCCAAGAGCTGTTTGCCCATTTGGCCACGGGCAAGGCAGAGCAGGGCGGGCAGACTCCACCCGTCCTGGGGCAGGGGCTCCTCCCCTTTCTGGTGTCAACAGGGAGTGAGTTCTCAGGGGGCCGGAGGAGGAGAGAAATCCCTGGTTTTCACACCCAGAGATGGATGGAGGCCTCACACCTGGCCCCGGAATCTTCCTGGGGGGGAGGGGTGATGCGGGGAGGCTCCCGGATTCCAGTCAAGGCCTTTTGCTTTCTTGACTAGGTGCCAAGGTGGTGGCGGGATCAGCTGCTGCTGGGGTGGGGGGGATGAAGAGGAATTTGCAGCCTCCTGGACTTGGTTGCCCCACAGAGTGACAGCAGAGCTCACCAGAAGCCAGAGGGCTGCTGCTCTCTCAGCGCTCCCAAAGCCGTCCGTCCGTCGTGGGCTTGATACCTCCCAGGCAGGCTCTGGGGGGGCTGAACCTCAAGTGCTGAGCCCCATGGCCCTTCAGTCACCTGTTCAGTCCCTTTGCTCTGTGAGGCACCTGTAGGCTGCAGGGTGTGGGAAGTTGCTAGAGGTGAGTCTCAGAGGAGTGCCGTGCTCCCTCAAAGCTGCAGAGTCTGCTTTGTGAGCTGCTGGCATGAAAGTTGTGAGCTCCTGCAGAAAAGAGTTTGCTCCGGGGCCATTTTTCCTGAGCCGAAACAAGAAAATGTGTGAGCCAGAGTCTAAATAACTGTGAGCTAGCTCACACTACCTCAGCGTAGAGGGGACGCTGCCCACGAGATGCCCAAGGCAGAGTCAGAACCCCCTTTGTTGGGCATCAGGTATCCCCCCTCCCCAAAAAGAAGCTGGGTGGTCCGTAAGGGGCAAGAGGAGGCCCTTTGGAGGTGGTCTGTGGCACCCAGAGAATGTGGGGATCTCAGCCCCAAGCAAACACCGTTCCCTGTCGACCATCTCCTGCCAGCTCTTTTTGGACCTGCAAGACTTCAAGCAGGCCTCACCCTCCAGAGGTCATGACCATGCGCTCCTCTGAGACACCCCAGTGGCAGGTCTGGTGGCGAGAGGGTTGGGGGAAGACTGGGAGGGCCTGGGTTCAAATTCCCACTCTGCAAAGAAGCTCACGGGGAAGATGGAAGGGAAGAGCTGGTGCCACGTGCCCTCGGTGTCTTGGGAGAACGGAGATGAGCTTTAAGCAAAGAGTAAAATGGATTTTTGATTTATTTACTTCATTTATGTCCTGCCTCTCTCCCCACGGGGAGATCTGATTAGCATGCATTTGCATAATGATGGGGGGGGGAAGTGGCCTGGTCCTGGGAGGCGCCATTCCTCCAGAGGGGCATCCCTTCCTTCCTTCCTTCCTGTGGGTGCCGGTTGGTGTGCGGGGGGTGGGTGGGGATGTCTCCTCTCTGTGTGTCTCTTCCAAGGCCCCTGCAGTTTTATGGTGCAAGCGCCGATGTTCGGAAATGAGCTCTTCCCAGTCTGCCCTCTGATTAATCCGGCACACTCCTTAAATCCATCACGTTTTATGAAGCCACGGAAGGAGGCATCTCTCGAACTCAGCGGGTCTCGTCTGTGCAGGACTGTGCCCAGCTGTCTGGATTTGGGCAGAATTGTGTCCAGAACACTGTCAGCACCCCCCACAGGAGGAGGGGGAGGGGAAAGAGGAGTGGCTGGAGGGGCTTCCTTCCCGGGGGGCGGGGACTCAAAGCGACTTCCATCGTCCTCTGTTTTAGCCTCACAACCACCCTGTGAAGTAGGCATGGAGAGTGCGGGACTGGCTCAGCCAGCTTCCCTGGCACGTGTGTGTGTGTGTTTGTGTGTGGGGGATTGAACCTGGTTTCCCAGCTGCCAGTCTGACCCTTGAAATGACCCCCGAATGCCTCTGGCAAGATGCCACCTGGCTGGCTCCCGGGGGCTTTTCCTCTGTGGGATCGGTCATTCCCCAAAGGACTTGGGGACTTGTGGTTGCCGGCCCTCCCAGCAGCACTCGGGTTCAAGCGGTGGGTGCAGTTTCTCTCTCTCCCTGCTGCTGTGGCTGTGGGGGACGCCTTTCTGGGCCACGCCCATCACGGAGCGACCAGGCCTCTTCTGGAGGGGCCCTGATCTCATGAACGCTCATCCCAGGATGGCTTCCGGACTGACCGAGACCCTCTGCCCCTGAAGCAGAACCTAGACCTCCGGGAGGGAGCTGAAGGGCCCCTGTGGATTTCCCATTACAGGGCAGCAGCCCCTTTGGCCCCGGCAGCATCTTGGGAGCGGGAGGGGGAGGGCCCAGTGATGTCCCCCCCCTCGTCCAGACCTCCCTGGCCCTCCAGCATGGTGGGGTGGGTGTCCCCTTGGGTTTGCTTCCTGGGCTCAGGAGGAGAGAAGGAAAGCCCTGGGAGGGGGCAGGAGCACCCAATGGGTGGGATTTGTCTCTGGGAAGGGGGGGGGGGCCCAGTGGGGAACGAGCGAGGAGTCTCCCCCCGCCCAAGACAAACTTTGGGGGCAAAAACTGAGAGCCAGTTTGGTGTAGTGGTGAAGTGTGCGGACTCTTATCTGGGAGAATCGGGTTTGATTCCCCACTCCTCCACTTGCACCTGCTGGAATGGCCTTGGGTCAGCCATAGCTCTCTTATCTGGGAGAACCGGGTTGCATTCCCCACTCCTCCACTTGCAGCTGCTGGAATGGCCTTGGGTCAGCCAGAGCTCTCTTATCTGGGAGAACCGGGTTGCATTCCCCACTCCTCCACTTGCAGCTGCTGGAATGGCCTTGGGTCAGCCAGAGCTCTCTTATCTGGGAGAACCGGGTTGGATTCCCCACTCCTCCACTTGCAGCTGCTGGAATGGCCTTGGGTCAGCCAGAGCTCTCTTATCTGGGAGAACTGGGTGTGATTCCCCACTCCTCCACTTGCAGCTGCTGGAATGGCCTTGGGTCAGCCAGAGCTCTCTTATCTGGGAGAACCGGGTGTGATTCCCCACTCCTCCACTTGCAGCTGCTGGAATGGCCTTGGGTCAGCCAGAGCTCTCTTATCTGGGAGAACCGGGTTTGATTCCTCACTCCTCCACTTGCAGCTGCTGGAATGGCCTTGGGTCAGCCAGAGCTCTCGCAGAGCTGTCCTTGAAAGGGCAGTTTCTGTCACAGATCTCTCAGCCCCACCTACCTCACAGGGTGTCTGTTGTGGGGGAGGAAGGTAAAGGAGATTGTGAGCTGTTCTGAGACTCTGAGATTCAGAGTGGAGGGCAGGATATAAATCCAATATCTTCTTCTTCTAAAAATTAAGTTGGTGCCCAGATCTTTTGGTGTTCCTGGTTGTGTCCCTGAGTGTTGTGATGGCGGATGTGTTGCAGCAGCTTGGTCTTTAGCTGAGGTTGCCATTCTCCACGTGGAGCCTGAAGTTCTCCCATAATTCCACCTGATCCTCCAGTTCAGTTTCCCTGCAGGGAAGGACAGCTTTGAAAAGTCAACTAAACAGAACCACATCGCAGCTGAGTTCCCTCCCCAAACTCTGCCCCTCCCCAAGTCTCCCCAGCAAGAGTTGGCAACCAGAACCACCCTAGGTGCTCAGACCTGGCTGGGAAGCGTGGCTTCTCGTCCGTCCCACCCCCGACACTCCCAGGCATTGCTTTCAGGAGTCCCTCCCCGTTTGTTCTACACTAAGCCAGGTCTGTTTCTCAGGTCTCCCCACCGTGTGAATCGAAAGCCTCCTTGTTCTAGAAACAGGAAAGGCAGCGGGAAGGGGCCTCAGAGTGGCTCCCCCCTATGGCTTTTGCTGCGCAGTGATAAATGATTCCTGGCCCAGCGTGGGTTAGAGGGCACCAAGCCCCCGATAACTACAACATCCGATAACAAGGTGTCCCCCCCACACACACACCATTTACACGCAGAGCTGGGCCAGGAGCGTTTGGACCCTCTGGAGCCGGCCTGTCTTGTTCCGCTGCAGCCCCGGGCGGAATGGCTTGCAGGTGTCGGCCGTGGAAGCTCTCCTGGGCAGCTGGATTCCTCGTTTGTGCGCTGAGCCCAGCCAAGCTAGACGGCCGCTTTGTTTGGAGGCTGTTGACGGCGCAACTCCCCATATTCCTTTGGGTCGAGGCGCATAGCAAGCCGGGTGAGTAAGAGAACAGCTGCTGAGCCGGCCTCTGCTTTCCCCCGCCACATATCTGCCTTATTGATTCCCCCCCTCCAAAAACCCCCTCCACCAGTGCAGTGTGTATTCTGCATAGTCTCAAACATGTGACCGTTGGGGGGTCAGCTGGACCCCCAAGAAAGCAGCTGGGTGTTGCAAGAGAGAGGCTGGCTGGGCTCCGGGGCTGCCTGCCCTGCCCTCTTCGTCTGCCAGCTACTGCTGCAGTTGGGGGGCCCTGACCATCGGGTGTCAACTGTTCTGTCTCTGAACACCCAGGCCAAAGAAGAAGACTGCAGATTTATACCCCGCCCTTCTCTCTGAATCAGAGACTCAGAGCGGCTCACAATCTATATCTTCCTCCCCCACAACAGACACCCTGGTGGGGCTGAGAGAGCTCTGACAGAAGCTGTCCTTTCAAGGACAACTCCTACAGAGCTATGGCTGACCCAAGGCCATTCCAGCAGCTGCAAGTGGAGGAGTGGGGAATCAAACCCAGTTCTCCCAGATAAGAGTCTATGGACTTCACCGCTACCCCAAACTGGCTCTCATAGGAACTTGGGGGTTCTTCCTTTCCTCTGGATTCTTATCAGTTTGGAACCAGCACTGCTCCAAGTACCCGAAATAAGGGGACGGTGAGAAGGGGAGAGAGAGTGGGCAGAGCACCGTGGAGTTTGAGGGCCAAGCTGTCCACAAGCTCATAGGGAAGGTGGTCTCTGCCTGAAAAGGGACCAGATGTGGGGCTGGTGTTTTTCCCAGGGCCTCTTGCTCAGATTTGCCCCTTCCCTGACTAAAATAGTTACTCATCCCCCAAAGACCAGGGCAAGAGTGGGCGAGGAAGAGCCGGTTGCTGGTTCTCACCCAGCCCGGTGACCTTGGGCGTGTTCTTCGTCTGAGTCTACCTCACAAGGTTGTCCTTAAGTTGAACCACAGGATGGATGAAGTGTGAACATCGTCAGCCCAAGCGGTGGGATGAAGAAACACCTTTGAAAAAGTTCATTTGTCTCAGCGAGGGAGAGAATTCCCTCCTCCCTTCTGCAGGCGGCCAGGCCACCTGAGGCCAGAAGGTCTGGGGAGCCTTCCCTGCCTGGGGAGCCCCATCTGAGTCAGGCAGGGCCCTTCTGACCCCACTGGCAGGCTGCCCTGCTCAGCCCTCCTGTGCTGGGCCTGATGTGGGTGGGCCCCTTGGCCAAAGCAGCAGGCTCCTGGGCGGGAGGAAATGCCAGTATCCAGTTGCAAACATCCTGGTTTGGTTCGGAGTTTGCTGCGCTCCACGCTGCCCCAAGAAGCAGCCTCTTCTGCCAGATACAAAAGAGATCAGGACAGTCTAAGAGGTGAGGCTGAACAAGAGCCTTGGCTGACTTTAAAGGAGAAGGGGAAAGGAAGCCTGAAAAGACATCCATGGCGGAGGGGGGGAATTCAGGCCAAATGGTCGATTGCAGAGAATCTGTTCCAGAGGAGCTCAAACTCGAACTCAGGCCAGGGCTGCATCTGATTGGCTACGTCATTTGGGACCAGCACACTCCCAGATCAAGACACGCAGGAGAGGTCCTTTGCTTGCACGTGACAGGTGAGATGCACATTTCCTACCTGCGGTTTCCCTCCAGTGGGAATTGGATGGAGCCTTTGCAGCTTTCCCAGGAAGCCTTTCTGAAATCGGCTGAAGAAGAAGGCCTGGCCTGGCCTGGCCAGGAAGGGCAGGGAGCCCCCACCAGCTGGGGCCTTTTTGGGGGGGGGAGGAGGTGGCTTTGGAAACACCAGTGGCCAGAATAGCACATGCATCCCCTTGCTTGCCCCCTAAAGGGAAGAGGCTGGCAGGTGGTGACTTTGCTTCCATTGGGCTGGCAGAGAGGAGAGAGGGAGGCCTCAGCATCTGGTCGAAGACCGAGGAGGCCCCGATTCGGGGCACCTGGCCTGCCCGCTGGCAATGGGTGGGGGGGGGATGCATCTGGAAGGACAAAGGGCTTCTCCTCTCTCCAGATGTTTGTGCATCATGCAAGACGGCACCATCGGCCATCTGTTGGACCTGGGGGCTAAATTAATAGGGGGCTGAAGACACCAGGCTAAGGGGGTCTCCTTGGGCTACCCAAGCTCCCGCCTGCCTTCTCTGCACATCCCTCTTGAAAGAGACGAGCGGCAGCCATCGGGCTGGGGAGATGTTTCTTGATGCCTCCCTTGCCTTTCCAAACCTCATTTGTTCCTCCTCCTCCATTTTACCTCCACATCTGCAACCCTGTGAGGTAGGTGAGGCTGAGAGCATGTGATGCTCACGGCAGGATGGGGATTTGAACTCAGGCCTCCCGGGCACTGGTCGTGCTGGATCTGGGCAGGACCTCCCCCCAGGAGTTGTAAGGCCAGCATCTGTCTGCCAGCTCCAGTCTGTTCTCCTCTTGAGGTGTCTTTCCTGGGACAGATGGCAAATGGGAGCAGGCCTGCTCTCTGCTCCTTGGGGAAGAGGGGGGGGGAGGGAGGGAGGCCCCCCCCACCACAGAGGGCCGTTTGGGGTGGGCCTCTTCAAAGGGTTTCCCTCCCCAAAGCTTCAGTGGGAGCAGAAGAGAGAATGTGTGGGGGGGGGGGGGTTGCCAGCGGGAGGTGTGAAGGGCGGGACCTGGAGCGCCCCATTTCGCCCAGGGCTCTTTCCCAAGGCCAGAGGGTGGCACCTTCTCCCAGGCCCTGCCTGCCAAAAGACACCTCATCCATCACCGGGGAGTGACGGGGGACGAGTTCTCCACCTCAGGGCCGCCGGGTGGGTCTCTTGTGATATGGGAACCCCTCAACAAATGGCCAGGAGGCCTCAAACTGGGTTGCAGGAGGCCTCAATCTGTCATTCTTGGGGGGGGGGGGGTCTGCTTCTCTGGGCAGCTGAGAGCCCAGCGTGGTCCACAGACCACAGGAAGCCTCTCTGGGCCCAATGCAGCCAAGCAAGAGTCCTGCTTCCCCCGCTCCAAGAGCCAGCCAACGGGCAAGGAAGGCCTTCGGGGCTCCCAGTCCCAAAGCCCGCAAGGTCTCGACAAAGGTCAATGCCAGCACTTGGAATGGGGTTGGCAGTGTGCAGTGCCGGATTAAGCCCCATGGAGGCTCCTGGGCAGTCAAAATCTCGGGGGGGGGGCCTCACAAATAATCTGAGTTGGAGCAGCTGCCCCACCGCCCACGCCTCCCCCCCCCCGCAGCCTGCAGGCCCCTTCTCCAAAGCCCCTTTGACTAAGCTGTGTGGGAGAGGCAGAGAGAGGCAAACCTGGCGACAACGCCAGCAGCAGCCGCACCAGGCAAAGCAGCCAAAGAGCAGCTCAGTTGCTGGCTGCGGGTGCAGGCTGGGAAGGCCGCAAGCAGGCAGGAAATGGGGGTGGGGGGGAAGCTGGTCGGGGGCCCCTAAAGGCATGGGGTCCCATAGGTCAGTGCCTATTTGGCCTAATTGGGGAAATAGATGCAATTGGGGAGAGCAGAATCTCTTGGGGAGGCCCCAGGCCGAGTCCTGCGCTTCTGGCCCCGAGGAGGGGGGCTGTTTGTCCCCCCCCACCCCCGGCTGACTGGCTGCAAGTGAAGGCCTCCCCCCCTCCCCTCCCCTCCTCTCCCAGGTGGGTGGAGCCACAGCATCAGTCGGGCTTTCATTGCCTGGCAAAAGGTCCCAATCCTGTCAAGAACTTGAGCGTTTGCACGGGCCATTCTGCAGGCCGGCCTTGAAACGGTGTGTGTGGGGTGGTGGTGGAGGGGGGGATGTCTCTTTCCAAGTGGAGTTATCCTAAAGACCACAAGAAGGATGGAAACGAATTCCACGAGGCACCTTAAAATCCTCAAGCAATTATATAAACACAGCTGCGTAAATGTTAGCTTTTTTTTATTTCAGAAAAGGAAGAGAGGTTTTTAAAACAATTAGCACGTGTCCCTGCTACAGAAATGGCTCCCTGGCCTTCACGGGGATTGTTTGGGAGGGGAAAGAGTGTGTATGTGGGGGGGGGGGAAGCCGTTCCTGGGCAAGGCCTTTTGCTTTGGGGCAGGGTCCCAGGGACAGCTTCTCAGCAGAAGGGGGGACGGGCGGAGGGTGTCCCACTTTCTTGGCACCGGACGCCTCCTTGTTCGGCCGGCCAGATCTCAAAAGCAGCCAGGCAGCCTTTGCTTTAATCCACGCCCCCCCACAGGAAGGGGCTTCTGCTGCCAACGTCTCGCTTGCCTCTAATCCTCCCCATCCCTCAGGGGACTTGGAAGGACATGCAAAAAACCACTTCCACACAGCTGATTGGATTTTACGAACTGTCCAACATCATTACGATCAGTTAGGGGATGGATCCAGCAGACCCCCCCCCCCGCACTGCTTTTGCACTGAGATTGGCCTAATTATGTGCTGACATTCTACTGAGGGGGGGCGGGATGTTCAAGAAGGCTGACCCTCAAGGGAACTTCCCATTAACGCTGCAGTGGGCAAGGGGAAAGGCTGGTTCAAGAGCCCCAACTTTCCTTTTCCTTCCAGTCCCGGGCGAGAGTGGAAGGCTCCGGCAGAGGGGCTCCAGGAGGCAGAAGGCAGGGACACAGACCACAAGCTGCCTTCCACTGAACCTCTTCACCCACTGGACCGCTCCAGGGGTCGTCATGCAGAGGTCCTCGATGTCCTGGAGAGGTTGGGGATTGAACTATGCCAAGCAGAGGGCCTGCCACAGCTCTCCACTGAATCTTCTTTCTGCCAGGCCGGCCTGATCTGCCCAGCTGCTTTCCAGGGCCTCCGGCAGAGAGAGGGCAGGCCCATCACCCACTGCCTGGTCCTTTTTGAACTGGAGATTGAACCCAGGGCCTTCTGCAGGCCAAGCAGAAGCTCCGTTGCTGACTCCACCCCCCCACCCCGTGTCCTTGGCCAGAAGGGGCTTTGCCTCTGGGACTGTCTTAGCCTCAGCACTAAGAGCCAAAGTTGGGAGATCCAGAGGGGAAGCAGCTGAGGAGGGAGCGGGGAGGTGGCAGGTGTGGGGAGAGAAAGTGCCTTCAGTGCGGGGGAGAGGAGCCCTCCAGCCTCCACCCGCAGGGCTTTCTCGGTCAGATGTAGGGGAAACTGACTGGCTGTGGATGCTGCAAGACTTCGGGCTTGCTGGGAGGGCAGAGGCTGGGTAAACTCCCAGGGAAATGTAGGGCTCTTTCGGGCAACTGCCTCTTCCACCATCCTCTTTGACATCTTTTTAAAAACGGGCAGGTGAACTGAGCTGGGCCCAAAGTCCTTGCCAAGCCACACATCCCTGTGCTTGTGCTGCCCTCTGCTGGCTACTTGGCAAACTAGCAGGTCAGTTGGGGAGATGCTTTTGCTTGGGCTGCCCTGTGGGCTATGCTGCCGCATGTCCCCGCTGGGGGGTGGCGGAGAGTCTGTCTTCCACTGCTTCAGGCTCACTGGCCCTTCCCTGGCGTCTGGGTGTCTCCCTGGTCCACTCTAAAAAGCCAGACGAAGGCCTCTGTCCTCGCAGCCCCCCTCCACTCTGTGCCAGTCCATGGCAGTGGGCATTTGGGGAGGCCTGGGGGCCCCCCCTGCCAGCCCTCCCCTCCCTCAACCAGGCCAGCTGCTTTCTGTTTTCCTCCTGGGACTGACTGACAGCCTGTGGGGGGTCCTTTTGTAGGCACTCCCCAGCAGCAGCACAGAGCCCGAGAAGGGGGCAAGGAAGGGAAGGAGGGGCCCGTCCAGGCATGTGCAACCTCCTTGGCCAGATCCTCTCTCTTTTTGGAGCCTTTCCAAGCCAGGCATCTCGATGTTTTAAATAAATAAGACAGGGGGAAACGCAAACCATGACGATGGTTCTGTGCATGGAGCCCGGCTGGAGCTGGCCCAGGTGTGTCTCTCTCCTCCAGCATCCCAGGTCCCCCCCAGGACAACAATCAAGGCACAAAGGCCAAAAGCAGCTCCCCACCAAAGGCCCCTGGCCAAGGAGGCTCCTTTGAGCCGGCAGCGGGCCTAACCCTGTGTAGCTAGACAGCCACGTCTTCCCTCAGGTTGGAAAGCGTGAGCTTAGGCTACTCTTCTTCAGAGGGCAGGCTAAACAAAATTTGAAAAGAGAGGCAGAGAACACAAGAGGGGAAAGGCCGGCTGTTCTCCATCCCTGTGGAGCTCTGCCACTGCCTCCTGGCTGGGCCTGAATGACACCTTTTGACCCCAACCCAAAATCACCCGCTGCAACCCAGAGATTGTTTGTTTGCAGGGCAGTGGGGCTGCACCCTGCCTAACCTCCCCTCCCGCTAGCACTCTGCCTGCCTGCCCGCCCCCCCCGGCCTCTGGGCTTGATGGATCAGGGCAAACGCCTGGCTGTTGGTTTGTGGGGCGAACAAAGAAAATCTGATCCAGCTAACGTGAGTTTAGCTGGAGCAAGAGAACCAAAGTTCAAATTCAGTAAACTTTTAGACAGCAAATTAGCTGTGATGCCTTTCTAAAGATGAGAAGAACTGGAAACAAGGATTTAAAATCAACTTTTTTGGGGGGAGGGGGGAGGCTTCCCTGCAATGTTTCTTTTTGCCTGCCCTGAAGGTCAGGGGGGGGGGTGGCTCCGCTTGGGGTCCAGATGTTGGGCACAGCTGCTCCGAAGCGGACTCTCTGGGGTTATCAGGGGGCAGGGCGGGGGAGCAGCTTGGGCCAACCGTCTCATTGCTCTGGGATCGCTGATGTTTTCTTTCATTAACATTCCAGGCCGCCGACTTGACAGGCTGCAGGAGCGGAGCAAAGTGAAGAGTGACCATGGGGTCTTCGGAAAGCCCTGCTGCCAGGGGAGGGCTGGCTACGGCAGAGGCAAGATGCCCCAAAGGGGGCTGCCATGGAAGACACAGAACTGCAGGTGCATCCAGAAGGACTCCCCAAGGAGGTGCCGGGGCTTGCATTGAAACAGGAAGAAAAAGCCGAAGAGAGCAGAGGAGGCTGGTGGCAAGGCTTGGCCCAAAGGGGCCCCTGCTGCAGCCGCCTCCCCCACCTCTGTCGCTCTGTTCAAAGAAGAAACCTCTTTTGTTTCCCTCGGGCTCCACAGAACTTGGCTCCTGAGCTCCATTCATTGGGGGCGGGGGCTCAGGGCTGCATCGGGCCTGCTCAGCTCAGCCTTCTCCACTCTTGGAGGTCTCATAATTTTGCCTGCAAGAAAAGCCAAGGCACTCCCTGGCCACCTCCAGGAAGTGAGTGCTCTGACCTCTCGGGGAATGCCATCCTCTCCTCAGCCCCACGTGTCCCCAGCCCCAGATCTAGACCGTCAGCCTTGCTAGGCAGGTCTGCCCCACGCCTGGCACTTTCAGAGGGCAGTTGGTTGCCCTGGAGTCCAGCCACACCTGAGAGACTAACAAGATTCTCAGGGGACGAGATTTCACCGCTTGAAGCTTTCTTCATGGTGTGGTTCCCAAAAGCTCTCCTTCCCCCACAATAAAATCACCTTGTGGGTCTCCATTGGACTCCTGTCTGGCTACCCCCACCTGGTAGCTGCTGATGCCTGAGACTGAACACCTGAGAGAGAAATGGATTGTTCTGCCTGCTGGCTAGAAATTCTCTGCAACATCCAGAAGAAGAAGACAACTGCAGATTTAAACCCCGTCCTTCTCCCTGAATCAGAGACTCAGAGCAGCTCACAATCTCCTCTATCTTCTCCCCCTACAACAGACGCCCTGTGAGGTGGGTGGGGCTGAGAGGGCTCTCACAGCAGCTGCCCTTTTAAGGCCATTCCAGCAAGGCCAAGGCCATTCCAGCAGCTGCAAGTGGAGGAGTGGGGAATCAAACCCGGTTCTCCCAGATAAGAGTCCGCATGCTTAACCACTACACCAAACTCTGTATGTCCCTGACTGGGGAGATGCCTGTGCTGGAAAGAAGGGGGAGGGAAACTTCTGGGCAAGGCGAGTGTTTATTCCAAGGACCACACATGGAATACAATAGAAAAATAGAGAAATGCGCCTTCAAGACCCGGGGTGTAGAAAAAAAGGTACAGCAGTGAACTCCACACCTCTGTTGGCAGGTGTCCGTCACTAGTCCACAGTTGCCTTTGCAGATGGGACACCGTGCCACAGCCTGGCTGGCTGAGAAGGGCCTCTTCCATGGCCTCCAAGTCCCAGCAAAGGGGACCTGCAGACTTCCGCTGTGCTCTGCCTGAGCCCTCAGCTGCCTGCAAGGCCAAGGCCCAGCGTGGCGGGTACAGAAGCTGCAGAGAGCCACAGATCTGGGTTTGGACTCAGTCTTCAGCCGAGCTGTAGCCATCCTCATCCTTTGCCTCTCGGTAACTGACGCCTGCTTCCCCCTCTGGCTCGTAGGCGACCATTTTAATGCTAAGCTTCTGGGCCAGCTTCTGGGCAGCAAATCTGGCTTGCATTTCCTGCAACAAAGAGGGAAGCCGCTTCTTTGGGATCAGCAGGCACAGGAGGTTGCTACTGGCCACACACACACAATCCAAGCAAAAAGCCAAAGCGAGCCCAGATGCACACTGATCGCCCCATCCCCTGGCTCTTTGAAGAGCTCTGCAGACTGTACAGAACGCTGGATTAAAATCTGGATGCAGGTGCAAATCCCCAGTCTGCTGCAAAGCACGTTACCATGCTCGGTCTCACCTCCCTTGCAAGGTTGTTGTGGGGAAGCAATATTAAAAAGGAAGAGCTGGATTTAATACCCCACACTTTCCTCTTAGAGCAGCTTACAACTGGCTTCCCTTCCTCTCCTCACAACAGGCACTCTGTGAGACTGGTGAGAAGAGAACCATGACTGTCCCAGGGTCACCCAGCAGCTGCACGTGGAGGAGGAGGAGGAGTGGGGAACCGAATTTGGCTCTCCAGTTTAGAGTCCTGCTGCTCTTAACCATGACTGGCTCAAAAATACAACCCCTTCCTTGCCCTCAGTTGTTGCTCGCCCAATGCTTGAGCCAGCCAGAGGACTCCCTGCCTCCAGCCATGTGGCCCTGAGGGCAAGAGCGGAGCCTGTGCAAAGCCGCAGCCCTGTCAGGCTTACCTCGTAAGCTGCTTTCTGCTGGACCTGAAGGGCTATCGATTCCTCGAGGGGGAGGAGCTGCGCAGGGGCGTGGTGCAGGATGGGCAGCCGGGCGGCTGTGATGTCATCCAGGTGCTGCTTCTCCCTCCGGAGTCTTTCTTCGGCAGAAATGGGCGAATGGCCACCTCCGGGGGAAGGGGCTTCAGAGGAGCTGCAGGATGAACCACTCACCTCAGCTAGGATTCTACAAGAAGCCAAAGGAAAAAATGGGCATCTTCCCCTCTCCGAGATGCTCGAGACCCCCCTGCCCCCAAGCACTGGACTGGGAGCTGCAGGCACCAGGAGCTGCCTTTGAGTGACTCACACAGGAAAACTCCCTCCCCCAGTGGATTGGGTCCCGCCAGCTGGATTTCCTGCCTCAAGGCAGCCCCTTTTGCCAGCACTGTGGCTCACCTGTTGGGCCTGAAGGCATTCCTTTTCCTCACAGGGCTCCTCGCTCTCCTTTCCAGCACTGCAATGCAGTGTGGCATTTTGGGAGTCTGTTGGGGAAGACCCTGAGAAGGGTTCTCTCTGCATTCAGCGTCTGGCTGTTTCCTGGAGGCATTTTGGTCCTCCCTCTTCCTGAGGGAAATCTTCTCCAAGGCTTCCACCAGAGAGTCGCTGCTTTTGCCCGAGGGGGCCAATGCCTTGGAGACACTCCCCTTCCCTTGATGAGTATCGGCGTCCCCACAGACCTGCTGTGCTGGTTCCTTTGCCTTTGTGGCCCAAATCTTTGGCTGCTTTTGCACAGCTGACCCAAGCTCCTCGTTCACATGAGAGGCAGGAGTCTGAGGTGAATCTTCGCGGGCTGAGCTGTCCTCGCTGGCAGCAATTCTGCACTGGCTGGAGTCCAGCTCCTCTTGTCTTTTCTGGAACGTGAGTCTAGCTGTGGACAGAAGCTCTGTTCTCCTTCTTTCCTCCTCCTTTTCTGTTATTGCCACCTTCAGTTTCTCTACCGAAGCAGAGATCTTTTTACCTTTATCCGGAAGCCTCGATATAAATTTGCTGAAAGAGACAAGAAGAAAGATTGTGGATTCCAACCCAGTGGGAAGGGCCTAATTCTCCTTTATACTCAACCCTAAACCACCAGTCTGGGAAACATCTGGAGGTCTCACTATCAGTCAGTCTGGTCCCCTCTGCTCCACTGGGCAGGTGACTCTCCTCCAGATTCCATCCAGACTCAAAAGAGATCTCAAGCAAGGCCACATCTGCACAGGTGGGTGGGAGAGAACAGTAACACGTTTGGAGAACTTTGGGGAAAGAAAACTAGACGCAAGCCTAGTAGCAAGAGAAATGCCTGGGGGTGGGAAATCAGCATCTGCGGTGAGATAAGAATCCTGTGTCCCTAAGTATTTCATCCCTGCTCTAATCAAAAATATATTTGTATTTTATTCTAACCTATTTATTTACTATGCGAATAAAGGCTGCTTGTCTACCCTCCCAGGCACCCATTTTCTCCCGTGGAACTGATTTCTGTAGTCTGGAGATGAACAGTAATCCCGGGGGCTCCCCAGGCCCCACCGGGAGGCTGGCATCACGACTAGGATCGGGCGTTCCGTCAGCCTGCCCTACCTCGCAGGGCGGTTGTGCAGACCAAAGGGAGGCGGAGTCAGAACTGCGCAGGGCAGGAAGAGGGGGCCAGGCTTCCTACAGAGAGGACGACGCAGCCCTGGGTCTGGCCGGCCTGCGGGACCTTCCGCTACCGCACGAGACCTGCCCTGCCCGGGGTCCGCTCACCGGTCGCTCAGCAGCCTCTCCTGCCGCCTCAGGATCTCGCGCAGCTCCGGCAGGCTCTTGCCTCGCAGCGGCTCCGGCTCGGCCATGCTGCCGCTGTGGCCGCGGGGGAAGGAGGAGGAGGGCCCGCATGGCCCGGTCGGCAGCCCAGGGGAGACGACGACGAGGAGCGCCGGCCCCGCTCCAGCCACTTCCGCACCCGCCTGGGCGCCGCCATTGTTCCGGAAGCGGGCGACGGCGGCCTAGCAGGGTCAAACTTCCTCGCCTGCGCCCAATCTGAAAAAGGGTGGGAAGTTGCAGCTTCAGATCCAGACCCCTCTGGGGCCTGCGTGGCTCCCCCGCTGCAGAAATCACTGCAGATGCTGAGTGTCGCCTCCCCCTCTAACCAGCACGGGCCTCTGAGCGTGAGCAGTGTGACATCTACGGTTGCCAGCCTCCAGGCGGGACCTGCAGATTCCCAGCTGGGGTTGCCAACCTCCAGGTGGAACTTGGAAATCTCCCAGCTGGTGTCCAGATGACGGGGGTCAGTTCCCCCGGAGGAAGTGGCTGTCTTTGGGGAGGCGGACTCTATGGTATTATATCCCGCTGAACTCCCCATGTTCAACCCCCAAAACTCCAGGACTTTCCCAACATTGAGTTGGCAACCCTAGCATCCCCCCCCCCCCCCCAAGAGAAGCTGCTGACTGCTAAATATTGGAGGTCTGGGTTACTTACCTCTCTTTTGGCCCTCCAGAGGCAGCATTCTCATGAGACTGGCTGGGCGCTCACTGACCTCCCAGATCGATTCCTGGGGCGGGGGAGGAGTCCTAATAGACCTTCCATGTACAGGAGCAGCGCACCACTGGACACCACCACAAGTTTCCCTTTATGAAGCAGAAGCCTACAGGCTGCAGCTTGTGTGAAGTTCCTGTTCAAAAGGCTGCCAAATAGGGATGTTCTTAGGCCTCTAAGCTGTTAGTGTGAGCTGGCTCACGGATTTTTCGTCTCCAGCTCACACATTTTTGTCTTAGATCAGGAAGGATGACCCCAGAACACACTCATTTTTGCAGTCGCTCACAACTTTAATGCTAGTAGGCTCGTGGCTCACAAAGTAGAATTTTTGCTCACAAGACTGCAGCTTAGAGGGAACATTGGCCCCAGCTCCCCCAGTAGGGCCAGGCCTGCCTCCTGAATTGCTGGGCTTAGCTCTTGTTTAGCCACCTGCTTGGCATTGCTCTTGCCAGAGGAGGAGGGGCTGGCTACTGGCTGCAAAGGCGGCGTCTGCCAAGGAACCGCACCCTGCCCGTGGGGCAAGCTCCCAGCTGCACCCTTCCACCCCATTTCTTTGGGTCACACCTGTCCCCTCCTACACACTCATCTGGGAGGCAGGATGAGCACAACTGGGGGGGGGGGCTACGTCTGAAGTAGCTGCCGTCAAAGCCTGAACTTGGCTGTCTGTAGCCAGAAATTCCTCTCCCGTCACCACTGTGTGATTGTTTAGAAAAAGGGAACAGGAACCAGGGGACTGACCAGGGTCTTTCCCCTACCCATTATGGTCACTGACAAAGAGGCTGGGGCTTTCCAGCCCGTCTACCCATTCCTAGCTGAAGAAAGGGACAGGCCACCCACCAGGAATTTCCAGACTCTCTTCCTACTGAGCTAGGCCCAGGCTGACAACAGGGTCTGATAGCCTCCTTTCACCTAAGAAAACTCCACTCCTAGTGGTATATTTCAGCCTTTCAAGAAGCTGGGCAGAGAAGAAGAGCAGGTCAAAGGCAGAACACGGAAGGCTGCATGTCTGCTCTGGAAACAGCCCTGCCCCCAGGGCTTTCTTTGGGTAGGAGCATACAGGAGCAGAACTCTGGGCTGGCCAGGGCTCTGGTTGGTACGCTGGGGAAGAAGCGGGGAGGCATCTTAAAATGACTCCCTGATGGCTTCAGCCTTCCCCAGTGTGCCCGCTGTGGCGGGCGTGCTGGGGAAGGGGCAGGGAAATGCCTGCTGGGCTTTTTCTACAAAAAAGGCCCTGCCTGCCACCAATTAAAAAAGACAAATTTGATGCAATACGTGGAGCTCCACAGGACTAGCGGCACATTACAGGGCACTGTGTCTCGTGCCTGCTGGATCGTCGCTTGAAAACTTGCCTCTACTTGTGAAGTTCCACCCACACTCGGTAGAGTGACTGCCGTTGTTCTCCTTGCCTTCATTTCATTCTGACAGCCGCTTCCCTGACAGGCTGGGGATTTGAACCTGGGTCTCCTCTAACCACGACCACAGCCCTGAAATCTACAAAGAAAATTTCATCTGTCTTCCTTTCAGAACCTGGGTGAACTATTTGTTTAAAGTGGGACACCCAATGAAAAGAATTTCTTTAAAGAAAATAAAAGTCCACCCTCAAAGTCACCCAGAGACCATATCTTCCCCAGTGGGAACAGAGCATATAAAGCTGGAAGGGACCTCGGGGGTCATCTTGTCCAACCCCTGGCACAAGGCAGGAAATCCACAACTACCTCCCACCCCCTCATTCCTCCTGTGACCCCCTGCTCTATGCCCAGAGGGAGGCAGGAAACCTCCAGGATCCTTGGGCCAATCTGGCCTAGAGGGAAATTCCTTCCTGACCCCAAAGTGGCCATCAGTATTACTCGGAGCATATAAAACAGATGAAGATGGTATTGGATTATATCCCACCCTTTACTCTGAATCTCAGAGCAGCTCACAATCTCCTTTACCTTCCCCGCCCCCAGCAACCCTGTGAGGTGGGTGGGGCTGAGAGAGCTCTGACATGTTGCCCTTTCAAGGACAACTCCTGTGAAAGCTATGGCTGACCTGAGGCCATTCCAGCAGCTGCAAGTGGAGGAGTGGGGAATCCAACCCGGTTCTCCCAGATAAGAGAGCTCTGGCTGACCCAAGTCCATTCCAGCAGCTGCAAGTGGAGGAGTGGGGAATCCAACCCGGTTCTCCCAGATAAGAGAGCTCTGGCTGACCCAAGGCCATTCCAGCAGGTGCAAGTGGAGGAGGGGGGAATCCAACCCGGTTCTCCCAGATAAGAGAGCTATGGCTGACCCAAGGCCATTCCAGCAGCTGCAAGTGGAGGAGGGGGGAATCCAACCCGGTTCTCCCAGATAAGGAGCTCTGGCTGACCCAAGGCCATTCCAGCAGGTGCAAGTGGAGGAGTGGGGAATCCAACCCGGTTCTCCCAGATAAGAGAGCTCTGGCTGACCCAAGGCCATTCCAGCAGGTGCAAGTGGAGGAGGGGGGAATCCAACCCGGTTCTCCCAGATAAGAGAGCTATGGCTGACCCAAGGCCATTCCAGCAGCTGCAAGTGGAGGAGGGGGGAATCCAACCCGGTTCTCCCAGATAAGAGAGCTATGGCTGACCCAAGGCCATTCCAGCAGCTGCAAGTGGAGGAGGGGGGAATCCAACCCGGTTCTCCCAGATAAGAGAGCTCTGGCTGACCCAAGGCCATTCCAGCAGGTGCAAGTGGAGTGGGGAATCCAACCCGGTTCTCCCAGATAAGAGAGCTCTGGCTGACCCAAGGCCATTCCAGCAGGTGCAAGTGGAGGAGTGGGGAATCCAACCCGGTTCTCCCAGATAAGAGAGCTCTGGCTGACCCAAGGCCATTCCAGCAGGTGCAAGTGGAGGAGGGGGGAATCCAACCCGGTTCTCCCAGATAAGAGAGCTCTGGCTGACCCAAGGCCATTCCAGCAGGTGCAAGTGGAGGAGGGGGGAATCCAACCCGGTTCTCCCAGATAAGAGAGCTCTGGCTGACCCAAGGCCATTCCAGCAGGTGCAAGTGGAGGAGTGGGGAATCAAACCCGGTTCTCCCAGATAAGAGTCTGCACACTTAAGCACTACACCCAACTGGCTCTCTCACCAAACAGGGCCACAAGAGTCAAGCTCTAGCTCATCCCTTCCTGCCCTCCCACTCATGAGCTGCCTACATTCACAGAATCAGCATTTGCTGTCAGATGAGTGGCACCAGACGGCCGCCTTTTGATGCCAGGCGTGTGTTCTCTGCCCATGCTTACAAACACAGAAATTGTCAGCTGTACTCTTAGATGCAATTATACAACACACACACACTCACCTCCTCCTCCTTGTTTCAAAGTCCATGCTTGCATCCTACTCTGTGGGTGTTTCCTGCTGCATTTTGGGCGGAACCCCCAGCTAGTGTTTAAACAGAACTGGAAAATGTGCATGTTTTGACTCTAACCAGCTAGTGAAATTGATGTGTTTTCTCTTTCAAATTAGCAATTGTGAAACACGGAAAATATACAGCTCATATTTATTGCATTTTTCCTTTTAAAAAACATGTAATATACACCGTGCAACTTCCATACGCAGTATTTATTTAAGAAGGCACCCCAAAAGGGAGATGGCGTCACATAAGACACATTTTTAAGGGCGTGCAACACAAGGATGTTTGTAAATAAAAGAGGGGCCAACAACACATTCTGAATCTGAACTGGCAACTGCTTTGTGGAACTGCAAAGATTCTCTTTGACTGAGGACTGTAAGGCTTGTGAGGCACACAGAATAAAGCTTATATTGCTCTGGATGCAGCAGCAAGAAGCACATTGCTTGACTCCTGCAAGGAAGGAAAAGGTGAAGAGAGGGGGAAAAGGGAGAAAAGAAGGGAGAAAAAGGGAGAGGGAAGCATCACCTTAAGCCCCGCTCTCACACACACACCACAAGTAAAAATGGAGCACTTCAGGCAGGTGCCAGAGGAGAACGGAGTAATGCAAGGAAGGAGTAGAGTAGCTCGCAGCATCTCAACCAAAGTCTCCACTGAGGCTTGCAGTCGAGGAAGATTTCTCCCTTGATCTCAGATAATGACCTTTGTTGAGCTGCACTGGGCAACTCATTTGCATTAATAAATTCTTCTTTGGTTTGTGCTTTCAATTTGCTTTGCTTTCTGTGACGTCTGTTGGACTCTGTGCTCCTTCTTCTGGGAGCAGCTGTATTAAATCGTATAAAGTGCAAATGGTTTAGGCCTGCAGACTAGCAGGGGAAAGTCTCTCTCTCAGACAACACAACTCCTTCCAACTCCTCAGTATTTCACATCTCTTCCCTCTCACCTGTCCGACACCAGACTGAGGTCTCCTGCCTCTTTTTAGAGCCAAACTCTGAGCATCAAATAGTAGACAAACCTGCCAGTATTCAGTGCTGCCTGAAGGTTGGTCCCCTAACACCCTTTTCCTGGTACAAGCTGAAGCCTAAGACTCAAACCATCAGGAGGGCAAGACATTCAGAGTGGCGAACTATGAGGTTCTCAGAGGAGGCTGATTCAGCTGATTCAGAGGAGGATGTAGCTAGCACAAAACCCTGCCAACAATCTCCAAGTGAAATTAAAGGAAGGGGGAGAAGAAGGGGTGTGGATGGACTCGGTGGCCAAGCAACTGGTGTGTGTGTGTGTGTGTGTGTGTGTGAGGAGGGCTAGTAATCACAGGCAGCAGGGATAGGACAGTTTTCCTGGGGAGCTTTGTGTATACCAAGAACCACCAAGTTCATGGATTTTACCATGATTTCTGGTTGAAGTGGTTTTGCGGTACTTCGGAAGTTGCAACAACAAACCCTCCAGAAATGCAGTGTGGGCTGATCCAAGAGGCAGGGCCTTCTCAGCCACTGCCCCACAACTCTGAAACTCTTTTTTGACTCGGTGGGCAGCTGTTTGGGAAGGGTCTTTCCCAACACCCCACAAACAGGCAGTGACTGTCCTTTCCAGCTTGCTCCAGCTGGCCTTGGTTCTGATGTGGCTCTTTTGACTGTCATTTTTGACATTCAGTTTTATTTTATTTTTGCACCTTCCAAATGTGGTTGTTTGCAGTCATGCAGTCAAACAAAATTTCACACTGGATCTTCACCACTTTGAAAACATGTCTAAATAGCATGTGAATCTGATAAAGAACCGGGGTGTGTACATTTGCACCCTCCCTAAGGAACTACGGCAGGCAATTACTAGAGTGCTGAAGCAACTCTTTGGCGCCCGTGCTGTACTCAGGGAAGATTTTAAATTTTTTTTGTGGAAGTGTGTTTGTGTGCATGTGTTTGCAGAAGCAGAAGCACAGTCCCAGAAGCAGCTCAAGTAAAAAGAAAAAATCATGAAGTTCTCTTTGGGATGAAACCCAGCTGGCCATTTAGCCCTCTCATTTGTACTACTCCACTGACTTATATGGGATGTGGCATCAGGAGTTAAGTTCACATGGCCGTGGGCAGGGAAAATGCAAACAAAATTCCATATTTTACCCTACGGACATATTCTTAACGGGAGAAGCAACAACTGGCATCAGATCACACAACATCCATCAATACTCTTCTATGGCGAAACTAATACTGCTCCAAAAACCAGCTGCCCAAACAAGGAACGGTGCGTTTTGGCCCCCTCCCCGCCGCTGCAGCATCAAGCAGACCACCAGCATTAGATGTGGCAGGGAGGCAGGGACGTCATAAGTGGGATAGTTCCTCGACGTCATAAGTGGGATAGTTCCATGCATCCTTGCTGGTGGAGGGGGCAGCTGCATGGTTGGCACAATGTTTTGGGATCACAAGGGAAACATAAGAACATAAGAGAAGGCCTGTTGGATCAGGCCAATGGCCCATCCAGTCCAACACTCTGTGTCACATAAGAGAAGCCATGTTGGATCAGGCCAATGGCCCATCCAGTCCAACACTCTGTGTCACACAGTGGCCCCCCAAAAAAGGAGGATCACAAGTGGTCTTCTGGCCCTTCCACTTTGCCCCCAGAAGCATCAAGAATACAGAGCATCACTGCCCCAGACAGTTCCAAAAATATGCTGTGGCTAATAGCCACTGATGGACCTCTGCTCCATATTTTTATCCAAGCCTCTCTTAAAGCTGGCTATGCTTGTAGTCGCCACCACGTCCTGTGGCAGTGAATTCCACATGCTAATTACCCTTTGGGTGAAGAATGACTTCCTTTTATCCATTCTAACCCGACTGCTCACCAATTTCATGGAGTGCCCACGAGTTCTGTTATTGTGAGAAAGGGAGAAAAGGACTTCTTTCTCCATCACATGCATAATCTTGTCAACCTCGATCATGTCACCCCGCAGTTGATGTTTCTCCAAGCTGAAGAGCCCCAAGAGTTTTAACCTTTCTTCATAGGGAAAGTGTTCCAACTCTTGAATCATTCCAGTTGCCCTTTTCTGGACTTTTCCCAATGCTAGCAGGGAAGTCACCTCGTGCAGGTAGGCAGGGAAGGCCTTCCAGGGGTGCTAATTCCACCCCAGCATGGGCTCAGAGAGGATGCCATCTCCCAGGAGCTGGCATTGTGCCTAGCAGCAACACTGGCTGCCCAGTGCCCTCCGGCCTTCTCCAGCAGTGCAGTCCTAAGGAGACTGATGCCCACTCAAGTCACCGGGCTCGGTAGGGTTGAACTCTGCACGTGCTCACTTCAAGCCCCCTGCAGTGAACCAGGTTCCCTCCTGCAGAGTGCTCGCTTTCTTTCTTTCTCAGCTAAACAGGGCAAGTTCATGAAGAAAGCAAACAAGAACAGAATTAACCAACCCCCTCCCCTCCATGGCCTGTGGGATGGGTGGCCCCTCCGGCACTGATGTTCAACGACACCTGACAAAACACAGCACTGTACAAAAGGCACTGGTGGTATTAGCTACATCCAGCTGAAACTTCAGGACAAAGGATTTTTAGCTGTACTTTGACAGATCACTATTACAAAATTTTAAATATATGAAGTAATGTGTTTTCATAAATAGGACGATTAAATGTAAGTGTGTAAAAACTTTCATTTAAAATACTCGGAGAACTGACCCTGCATTTCCTGGAGACATATGGGGCGTGTATGGAAGACTGAAGGATGCAAAATGGGAATCTTGGGGGCCAAAGTAGGGGCAAGGCTTTGAAAGGGAAGTAGGGGCTGGGGAGGAGGTGAGCTCCACCCACCCCTCAGTGGCTTCACCTCCCAAAGCTGCCTCCTCATTGTGAGCCCAGGAAAGAAGACACGCCAAGAGCAGAGGCCTGCATGTTCTTCCTTTCCAGACCAGCAAGACTGCAGGAGAACAGAAGTCTCATTTGATCGGGATTAAACAACTTCTCTCTGCATGGTCTCTCCAGTCTAAATCAAGGCACCAAGCAATTGCTAGTTCCTATCTAAGACGATGCATTCATGAATATGTAATCTTGACCGTTAACGTATCTGCAGAGCATAAGGTTGGGCTCTTAAGACCAAGGACATCCCATTTCTCCAAGCTCGGAGGAGGGGAAGGGTGGGGGGCTGAAATGGACAGCAGGTGCTCCAATGGTGGCATCTTAAGGGGCACCACGATCCAAGAAAACAGGCTTTGAGCCAGGCCTTCCACGCTCCCCTGCACCCCATTCCAGGCCAGTATCAGCTGCCAAACTGTCTTGGGCAGTTGCATGGCCCCCTCTTCAGGCAAGAACAACTGCCCTGGGGTGAGGAGGTGGGGGGCAAGGAGGGCTTCCACTCACCAGCCTCACAAATAGACTAAAGATGGATTCTTTTCCCTTCACTGCACTGTCCGGCACGCTGCACCAGAGTCCCGCTCTTCAGGAGTGCTGAAAATGGACTTGTGTGGAAGCGTCATGGTTTTGCTCACCCTTCTGCTCTCCCGCAGAGGAGCATCTATCGAGAGCAGACACAAACCCAGGTTTCCCAAGAGGCTCTGGGCAGGTCCAGCTGTGCCGTGTAGCACCCGCATCCTTCTCATCAGTCCTTCCAGATGCAGAAGAGGCCCAAGATGCTCGCTCACTCGAGAGGGAGGCCCCGGCCTGCCTGGTCGGCGGACAAGCCTGTTCTTGAGGAATATTCCAGGACTCTCTTGAACGGAGTGTAGTTCCTTGCCGGCATGGCCACCAAAGGCCTGCTGCTCTGCTCAGTGCTGGGGGGAAGGAGCACAGGTGGTTGTTGGATGTTTCAAGGTTCTGCTTCACACAGTGTCAAAGAACTGAATCAGATGTAAACAGCTGCACTAAGTGAATGTATGATTCTCAGTGCTGGTTGCTGACTGCAGATTCGGGGAGAGCTGAAGCTACCTTTGACAAGCTCCCACTCCTCCTGGCCACATAGTGCTGCCTTGACCCCTCCCAGGGCTGGTCCCTGGACCTGCTTCCCCAGAAAGACAGGGCAGGTGAGCAGTTTGGGGTAGTGGTGAAGTGTGCAGAGGACTCTTATCTGGGTTGGATTCCCCACTCCTCCCCTTGCAGCTGCGGGAATGGCCTTGGGTCAGCCAGAGCTCTCTTCTCTGGGAGAACCGGGTTTGATTCCCCCCTCCTCCACTTGCACCTGCTGGAGTGGTCTTGGGTCAGCCAGAGCTCTCTTATCTGGGAGAACCGGGTTGGATTCCCCACTCCTCCACTTGCACCTACTGGAATGGCCTTGGGTCAGCCAGAGCTCTCTTATCTGGGAGAACCGGGTTGGATTCCCCACTCCTCCACTTGCAGCTGCTGGAATGGCCTTTGGTCAGCCAGAGCTCTCTTATCTGGGAGAACCGGTTTTGATTCCCCACTCCTCCACTTGCAGCTGCTGGAATGGCCTTGGGTCAGCCAGAGCTCTCTTATCTGGGAGAACCGGGATTGATTCCCCCCTCCTTCACTTGCAGCTGCTGGAATGGCCTTGGGTCAGCCAGAGCTCTCTTATCTGGGAGAACCGGTTTTGATTCCCCACTCCTCCACTTGCAGCTGCTGGAATGCCCTTGGGGCAGCCAGAGCTCTAGTAGGAGTTGTCCTTGAAAGGGCAGCTGCTGTGAGAACCCTCTCAGCTCCACCCACCTCACAGGGTGTCTGTTGTGGAGGAAGAAGATGTCAAGATGCCTTGCCATTTTTCTCTCTGCTAGGGTACTTTCACTTTTGCCTCTCTGCTTCTGTGGCGCCTATTTCTTTGCAATAGTTAACAAATTCCTTCTCACTGGTCTAAGGGGTTACTAAGGGAAACCAAGATTAGGTGCACCTGCGAAAGGGGCCTGGGAAAGACCTGGGCGGGGGGAGGGATTGCTGCTTCCTGCTTTTCTTTGAAAGTGTAACAGTTTGGTCCAGATCTAGCCAGTTTTCACAAAGCCCGCTCTGCCTCTGTACAGCTGTCATGAATCAATAAACAACCCCTTATGAAGTGGATTGTTTGTGATCTTTGAACTGCTGGGGTCTTGAGTGCTCTGAGACTCTGAGATTCAGAGTATAGGGGGGGATATAAAGCCAATATCTTCTTCTTATTGGGTGCCCTCCCTGCCTTCCTCCAGCCTATCAGACTGCACTTGAGCCTCCTCATTTATTTGCCAAGTCACGTGGGAGCCTCTGCCAGGGTGCAAGAGCAGACTCCATGCTTTCCACACCCCCACAACAATTCATCATGTTGAATTCCTTATGAGGCTCAAGGAAAGAAAGAAGGAGCTCTATGAAGCGCAGCAGAGTCAAGCCCAAGGAGAGCTTCCCCAGCTAACCACATCAAGATGCTTTGGCACCTCCAGAATCCCTGGGAGGGAGGCAGTGCGTGACTGCTGGCCAACACGTTAGGAAACTTTCATAACTTTTCCAATTAGCACCATTTTTAAGAAGGTCAAAATCCTGCCAGCCGGCATAGCAGGCTGTTACGTCAGGAGGGTAAAAGAGCTGAGTAATTTTGCTGGTGCCTCGTTAAGTGGTTCCAGTGAAATGACTTATTCTGCATACTTCTAAGGGACCCCTGGCAAGCGAGAACAGCAAACCTATTAAAATTCATGACATGTGGCCAATAACTTCCTCGTTCTCCTTCGAAGGGGCAGCGCTTCACCCAGGGAAACACACACTTGGGCTTATCCCCCTCCTCCAACCGTCCTCCACACGGAGGAGCTGCAAGCGCTCCACTTTGGCTCAGCCTGTCGAAGGGGCAGGCCAGGAAGAAGCCACCAGGAGAGATTCAAGCCCTGATACCTCAGTGGAAGATCACAGCCGACTCCAACGTCTCTGGTTTCCACGTCAGTCTTTGGCTGCGTTTCCATCAAGTAGTCCAAGCGGTCTTGCAATTCTTTGTTCTTAAAAAACCCAACAACAGAAAGATTTCAACACACTCTCCAAGCAACAGTTTTCCAGCATCCTCCCCAATTATTTCCCTTTCTTTTATTATTTATAAGAATAATCTGCATCTCTAGAGAAAACAATGCATTTCTCAATTGGGAAGGGCCGTGGCTTAGTGGCAGAGCCTCTGCTTTGCATGCAGAAGGCCCTGAGTTTAATCCCTGGCATCACTACATAGCACACAGCCAATCTGGTGTAGTGATTAAGTGTGCAGACTCTTATTTGGGAAAACCGGGATTGATTCCCCACTCCTCCACTTGCAGCTGCTGGAATGGCCTTGGGTCAGCCAGAGCTCTCTTATCTGGGAGAACCGGGTTTGATTCCTCACTCCTCCACCTGCAGCTGCTGGAATGGCCTTGGGTCAGCCAGAGCTCTCTTATCTGGGAGAACCGGGTTTGATTCCCCACTCCTCCACTTTCAGCTGCTGGAATGGCCTTGAGTCAGCCATAGGTCTCTTATCTGGGAGAACTGGGTTGGATTCCCCACTCCCTCACCTGCAGCTGCTGGAATGGCCTTGGGTCAGCCAGAGCTCTCTTATCTGGGAGAACCGGGTTGGATTCCCCACTCCTCCACTTGCAGCTGCTGGAATGGCCTTGGGTCAGCCACAGCTCTCTTATCTGGGAGAACCGGGTTGGATTCCCCACTCCTCCCCTTGCACCTGCTGGAATGGCCTTGGGTCAGCCAGAGCTCTCTTATCTGGGAGAACCGGGTTGGATTCCCCACTCCTCCACTTGCAGCTGCTGGAATGGCCTTGGGTCAGCCATAGCTCTCTTATCTGGGAGAACCGGGTTTGATTCCCCACTCCTCCACTTGCAGCTGCTGGAATGGCCTTGGGTCAGCCAGAACTCTCTTATCTGGGAGAACCGGGTTGGATTCCCCACTCCTCCCCTTGCACCTGCTGGAATGGCCTTGGGTCAGCCAGAGCTCTCTTATCTGGGAGAACCGGGTTGGATTCCCCACTCCTCCCCTTGCACCTGCTGGAATGGCCTTGGGTCAGCCAGAGCTCTCTTATCTGGGAGAACCGGGTTGGATTCCCCACTTCTCCACTTGCAGCTGCTAGCATGGTCTTGGGTCAGCCAGAGCTCCCGCAGGAGTTGTCCTTGAAAGGGCAGGTGCTGTGAGAGCCCTCTCAGGGTGTCTGTCGTGGTGGGGAGAAGATATAGCAGATTGTGAGCTGCTCTGAGTTTCTGATTCAGAGAGAAGGTCAGGGTATAAATCTGCAGTCTTCTTCTGCTTCTTCACGTGATTTGGAAGACCTCTGCCTGCAACCCCGGAGAGCCACTGCCTGTCTGAGTAGACAAAACTGGCCTTGCTGGACTGATGGCTTGATTCAATATAAGGCAGCTTCAGGTGTTCATGTCGATGTACAGAAAGTGGGTTTTCAGCAGCACCCGCCTCCCAAACCGAATCCCTCCCAGGTACAGTGAGAATACGCTTGCTTGGAATGTTTACAAGCTTACACTTGGGCATCCATACTAGCTTGTGCAACAGGTAATCCTGAGAGGTTAATATTTATTAGGCACTGAGCTCCTAAAACCTCGGCGAGGGACAGGCTGTGTAGGAAGGCGGGGCCCGCCCAGGCTGCCTTGCAATTCGACGCAAATAACAACAACACAATACGCAAGGATTTTAAAAAGCGGGATGCACATTATGTCAATGAGGGAGAATACTGTGTATATGTGTGTGCATCTGGTAAGGGGCAGCAAGCTGAAAGGGAGGAGAGATAACTGAGTGTCCAAAGAACCAGCAGCAATGCCCCCTCTTGGGACATGAGCCAGGCACAAGCCTTCTTACCTCTCCTTCCAGGAAAGAGATTTTCTCTAGAAGCTGCAGTATAAAGAGCTCTTTTTCCTTCATCTTCCTCTTCTGCATCTCGATCTAGGAGGAAAAGGAAGAGAAGCTGTAAAGCCACTGAGCTACCCAAAGGAAGCAGGCCACGGCACAGGACAAGGCCTCTATGACCAAGCTGTAAGATTTAAGCGGAATATAAATGGGAAAGTTTGTAAGTTGCAGGAAGTTGTTCCTAGATCCAGAGCTGTGTATCCCATGGCAGGCACCCGGCTAGTTCACTTTCAGACTCCAAAATAGTAAAATCTGGTAAAGAAGGTAAATGTTGTCATAAGTGACAGTGCTGTGAGCAGACTGGCACTATGGAGACCTGGACTGATTCCCCACTAGCCTTATGCCGGTCGTACGCTTTTTTTCTCCGCGGGGCTTCTGTCGGATCTCACACTATCTGCCTCGGGGCTGCAACTAGCTTCACCTTTTTCATGCGGCAAACAGAAACTGGTTTTTAGAGGATCTTGTTTGCTGTGCGAAAGAGGTCAAGTGAGTTACAGCTTCGGGGCAGCTTGTGCAAAATCCAACGGAAGCCCTGCTGAAGAGAGGCGAGTGAGAGCGAGGTCCTGGTTTCAAGTCCCTATTCCATCAGCCCTGAAGTCAATTGAGTGCTCAATCAATCAATCAATCAAACACACACACACCTTGTTTTTCTGGGGGGGGGGGAACGGGACCACACACAGGCATGTTGCCCTGTGCTCCTTGGGAGAAAGGTTGGGATAGAAAGGCCATGAGCAGTGCCTAATTTGCAGCCTGAATGGTTTATCTGATGCTCAAAAGCTTCAATGCAATCAATTCATTGTCCTCCTAGACAAAATACTGGCAGGAAGAGCTGCTGCTTCACAGGTGGCCTGGCTGCTGGAGGCCTTCCTTTCCGCTGGGCCAGCCACTTCTTCCAGCTCTTCCTCTGGCCTTTGCCCCTGCACAGACACAAGAGTCAGCAAGGGGGAGGAGGCATTTAGTGGCAAAAGAGGGAAGAAGCAGCACAAGAGGTGACTCTCCCTTTGCAACAGGAACAGCTCTGGGCTGGGAAATACCTAGAGATTTGGGGGGGGGGGGCGGTGAAGCCCGGGGACTTCAGTTGGGTGTAACACCTTCCATGGAGGTTTGTATACTCCAGATGAACTGATCTCTGTCACCTGGAGGCTGGCAACCCTACTGTGCCCACCTGATCTCTCCACAGCGGGCATAATTTATCGGCTAAAACTCTGTGCAAGTCCCCGAGGCAGTTGAAATCTTGGAGGCTCCTTGCAAATTATCTCAGAATTTGCAGTAGATCAAATTCAGAATCTCATCACCCACCCCACTGCCTATGCCCCCCACTGAAACCTTCTTAAAAGCCCCTTTGACAAAGCTGCAGGGGAGAGGCAGAGAGAGGCAAACTTGGTGACAACGCCAGCAGCAGCCGCACCAGGCAAGTCAGCAAGAGCAGCTCAGTTGCTGGCTGGGAGGGCTGCAAGCAGGGGGGAAGCAGGGCAGGAAGCTGTCCCGGGGCCCCTAGAGGCATGGGGGTTCATAGGCCAGTGCCTACTTGGCCTAATTGTTAATCCGGCTCAGGAGAACCTCCTGCACAAGACCCTATTGCAATGACAACCCAGTGGGACTCCTGTTCATCTCGACTGGGCTTATGCAAGGAACTGCCCCAATAAGATTCTGCCTTCTGGCTTCAGTGCAGTCATCGTTTAACCAAACGGCTGAGAAGGCAAGCCCCGAAGATTCTAAGGGAAGAACAAAAGGAGGAATGCAATGCTGCCGCTGCCCCAGTCCCTGGAGGAGGCTCTGTGTGAGAGGAGTGCCCAGAGACAGGAGTGGGAGGCAGATCTTGGGACTCCACCTGCACAAAAGGAAATGCTTCTGCAGCCAGGGCTGCAAAGAGGCCATAAACAGGATGCTGGCTGTTGACGACATTCCAGGCTGGATCCCAAAAGCCGTATAATTAAAGACTTAAGTGGTCATTAGCTTGTTTGGTTTCAAATAGAAGCCTGGTGATCTACTGCACCACAGGGCAACCAGAAACAGCTTCGTGTTTGATCCCCACCTCAAGACAAACGGCTCTCGGAGATCGAGGGCTCTCCAACTCTTGAGCGCTGGACAAAGTGTGAAAATAAGCTGTTATGGCAAAACTGGCAATTCAGGGACCGAAAGATGAATTTGAAAACAACCTGCGAGTTTTCTGTGATTGCTTTGACCAATCTTTGTAGCGATGCAGTTGAATGGGTTATAGTTGTATGACAGTTTCAGTATGAAATATGAAGGATGCTAGGCCTTTTATCATAAATTTACGTTAAATTATATACAAATTTTGTGAGGTTATTCATGTTTTAACATCTAATTGGCAAAACTGATAAGACAGGAGACAAATAATAATACATTATGAGAAGATGGAAGAATAAGTTGAGTAGGTTGTTATAGTCATTTCTTAAGCTACCATGTCATGTATTTTTCCAATTAATACACATATTTTAATCAAGGATTGTTTTATATTCACAAAAATTGACCTCTGTATTATGTTTTGGCAATATTACCTTTTATTCTTTCCCCCGTATCCCTCCTATTTATTCTGTATTCCCTCAAAAAGTTGAAAATAAACTTTATCTTTAAAAAAGAAGACGAGCAACTCTCTCTCTCTCATCTCCCAAGTGCCCCATTCCCTTTGCCAGCCAGAAGCAAATATCAGTTTTAAAGCAAGTCCCCAGCTTTCCTGCTCAGACCATTTTGCAGTTGGAGTAAAAGAAATGGAAGTTCCCCTTCTTGGTTCCTGGCTGGCATGTTTAGCGAATTTGACTTCCTGTGTGTTTTATATGCCATCTGCCACTCATACTGTATATAATATGATACAGAGGAGTGAACCCATAAAACTCAGTGGTTGGAGAAAATAAATTCAGCAGCAGGGGACATGAGCCAAAGAAAATCGTAATAAGCAACTTTTACTGTCACTGTAAGAAAACTGTTAAAAAATAAATAAATCCCGGAACAATATAAACAGGAATTTTCAATAAATACACACTCAATTAACTGGATTGCTGAATGGCTCTCACCTTGGCTTGTAAAATATTCTGAAATAAGGGGAACTATAGCAAGGGGATTGTTTCTTTTAATGAACTCTTGAGAAAGGAGGCATTTCTTATTCAGGATATATCAAGTTCCCACCGAAAACTGTCACAGCGCCTCGCTCATATGTATAAAAAGGGCTCTAAAGCATTTTCGGATTGTGTGGCTGGTGTTTTAATTCAGACCAGAACAGATGTGTAATTAATTGGGTTGGCTGCTAGCAGCAAGGGTTTTGAATCAACTACAAAACAAGATACCTATTGCAGCAATGCAGCGAGAATGTTTTCCTAGTAAAACACTTCTGTTGGCACCGACAACCTTACAAAGCCATCCCATGAGTTCTGATTTTAGGTTGACAGAAGATCAACATGTGATGCAGCTGCTGCCAATGCTGACATGTTCAGACTAAGATTATTTCTGTATTGGGACAATGTGCTGCGGGGAGGCCCCAAATCCAACAATGGAATGAAGTGTCCTGTTTTTTTAGTTCAAGGGTTGACCCATTAGTCATTTTATTCACTTTATAAACTCTTTTTGAAAAGGAGTAAAGTGATATAGAACCAGCCATTACAATACAATAAATACAATGGGCTCAATCTAGTAAGCGTGAGTCTTCCATTGATTTCCATGTGTGTCCGTTAAGTGCCTTAAAGTCAGTTCCCCCTTACGGCAACCCGACGAATTAATGACCTGCAAAACGGGCCCACTGGGTCCTCCTCTTCAACTGTTCCTGTCTCAACAGCACTGCTTAAATGTCAGCTGGATCATGCCCCACAGGAACTGGGGCTCTTAAGGCCCCGCTGGATCATGCCCCACAGGAGCAGCCCTTAAGGCAAGATCTTATGGCCACACACTGAGGAAAGTTACGATTGCTGAAAGAAGACGACGACGACTGCAGATTTATACCCCAGCCTTCTCTCTGAATCAAAGATTCAGAGCGGCTTACAATCTCCTTTCCCTTCCTCCCCCACAACAGACACCCTGTGAGGTGGGTGGGGCTGAGAGGGCTCTCACAGCAGCTGCCCTTTCAAGGACAACCTCTGCCAGAGCTGCGGCTGACCCAAGGCCATTCCAGCAGCTGCGAGTGGAGGAGTGGGGAATCAAACCCGGTTCTCCCAGATAAGATAAGAGTCTGCACACTTAACCACGACACCAAACTGGCTCTCAGGATCTTCAGAGAAATGCACATCAGTGTTCTGCTCTTGGGAAATACACTGCCTTTGCCAGCACAATGTTCACTAACAGGTGAGTAAGCAGGTCCGCTTACTGGAACAGGGCCAGCCTTCAAGGAGTTGGTACCGTGGCAGCATTTAAGGTGCAGTAAAAGGAAATGCCTTTACCTCAAGGGCCCAGGCCAGCCTGATCTCATCAGATCTCGGAAGCTAAGCAGGGTCGGCCCCGGTGAGTGTTTGGATGGGGGACCTCCAAGGAAGTCCAGGCTGGCCATGCAGAAGCAGGCAATGGCCAATCACCTTGGAACGTCTCATGCCTGGGAAACCCTGCAGAGTCGCCCTCTCTTGCCTGCAACCTGGCGGCACTGTCCACCACCAGCCAGCCCCACCCCCGCCAGCCCCACCCCCAGCGCTTCCTAGAAGTTTATTTCCAGTTCAACACAAAGAGGGGCTCCGTTCTTACAGCTTGTAACTCAAAAAACAGGAATACGTCTTTTAAGTTATTATAAAGGATTTATTAAAATTAAGAACGTATTTTAAAACAAAACGCTACACCGAAACACACATTTTTAAACACAAAATGGCATCACACAACAGTTATTTTTATACAGTAACACTGCATGGAACAAAAAGTGCACCGACCAAGGGAACTGGCTCATCTTTGCATTGTCGCGAAGTTGTTGTTTTTTCGAATTACATTACTACGTACAATATTTACAATGGCTGACATTTAGGAAAAAAAACATTATTCAAGTAAATCAGAACCAACCCCTAAAGCCCCATGCGCAGATACAGCTCTACTTCAGTCCCCTCTTTCACTAACCACAAGAAAGAACAAAGAACGAATCCAGCCAGGCACCTGGAAGACCAACCAAGTTTTATTCTGGGCAGAAGCTTTTGTGTGCCTTATAGCCAGAATAACACTTTGTTGGTCTTAAAGCTACCACTGGACTCACACGTTGTCCTGCTGCTTTAGACCAACACAGCTACCCATATCTCACAACAAGAGTTGTGGTTTAGTTCCCCAGGCACTGGTCCACACAAGCGTCTGTCCTGCACACGCTGCTTCTGGTAATCCAGAGAAAGAAGCCCTTTCTATTGGCATTTTGTGAACCTGCATGGAACAGTGCAGAGAGGCCGCGTGTGAGGCGGTATACACAAAAATGCTGTTGCTATCATCAGGCTGAGAAGATGTTCAGCACCCATGGAGCAAAGTGTGAGATGGTGTCCATACAAGGTACAAATGAAGCAAAAATAAGGAGCAAAAACTAGGAGGAATACAGCCAGTTGCTTTCTCCACCCTCTGTACCTTTTACCTCCAATTCTTTGTTTGCCCACCACTTCTGCTACCTCTGTCCTGGTTCAAGAAGCTTTGGCAGTATTCAAGATCTCCAAAGATTTCAGCTTCTCTTTCCCCAGGGATGTCTTTGCCAATCCCCTCCCCTACAGGAGGCCAAGGAAGCTCTGTTTGCCAGGATCAACCATGAGCCCCTTGGAAGGACAGCAGGAGGAAGACTGCTGACTCTTCTGTCTTCCAGAAAATACAGGTCCCTACAATCTAGTCCAGAGATCATTACCTCTGTGTGAAAACTCCTGAACTTCAGCCTACCGTTTAACATAATCAAAGGACTTAATTTTTTCCCTCTCTATTTTTGTCTCTCTGATCCAGTTCTCTTTTAATATCTCTTCACAATGGATATGGTATCTCGTAACCGCCTTCACTTCCAAATCCAGACTTCCCTTTCCAATTTAATCAGAATAGCATATTTTCAGCACCGCAGCCCAGCCTTCACTTACGACTCCAATATTCCTTCCTCAGCAACTGGTCCCTCAATGTAGACTGAAAGACAAATTACTCCCTTTACTGAAATGCCCTATCCTACTATATAAAATGATGAAAAGCCGAAGAATAAAAATGAATAGAAGGAAACAATTAACCATGCCGACAAGGGGAGGGACGGTGGCTCAGTGGTAGAGCAGAAGGTCCCAGGTTCAATCCCCGGCATCTCCAAAAAAGGGTCCAGGCAAATAGGTGTGAAAAACCTCAGCTTGAGACCCTGGAGAGCCGCTGCCAGTCTGAGAAGACAATACTGACTTTGATGGACCGAGGGGGGTCTGATTCAGTAGAAGGCAGCTTCATAAGTTCATAAGTTCTTTTTCTGCTCACTCGTGTGTTTATATAACCTTGTTGGCCACTGGTAGCTTCTCCAGCATGCACGCCGGTATGTACCTGATCACATATGGCAGTCACATACTCTATAAAAGAACCTTTTCCATCACCCTGTACAGCGCAACTGAATCCTGGTTTTCCTTATTATAAACATCCACCTTCACCCCCTGGTCCTTTTCACTCATTTTCACTGATGGAGGCTCTCTAGAAGAAGAAGACTGCAGATTTATACCCCGCCCTTCTCTCAGAATCAGAGAATGGCTTACAATCGCCTATATCTTCTAGGGTCTCAAGCAGGCAATAGTTGTTCCCAAATACAAAACATGTGCTGTATCACTCTGCCTCCAATGTGATTTGCCGCGTGTGAAAAAGGACATCATATATAAAAAACACAACCGCCCTCAGAAGTGTGTATTAATAAAGCAAACAGACTGAAATCTGACTTTTTCCACAGAGTATATTGAGCCAGTTATGAGCTCAGTCATAAACACATCGATTTTGTTATTAAATCTATTAAACTTTTTCACAAAAAGCCAATTAAGCTGACTACTTCTATTCTTCCTTTTTAAAAACTGAGAAGATTCTAGTGGAATCACCGTGCGTGAAATTTCCCACAAGATTCGCAGAAAACTTTGATTGGCCAGAGAGTCCCATTGATGCAATTCCTAATTTGAGTTCAAGTTTCTGTTAGAAAACAGTTGTAAAACAACTCTGCCAAATGACAGTTTTACTGAGGCTACAAAGATTAAAAATAGAATGTGTAAACAGACTAGAATTTTCAGTGAGTTTAACTGCAAATTATTGCTGTACCGTAAGTGCTTTACTAATAAGAGTTTTTGGATTCTTTTGCACAATCTAAGGACAAGAACAGACAGCGAACGGAGTTCTGAAGAAAGTTTTGTTCTTGAAGGTTAAAGTGAGTGTAAAATAATAACAGGTTTGTCTCTGATGCAAGAGATCAAGATACATTCCCAATAATGTATTTTTTTTTGTATTTATAACCATCCTGTTTATGCTACAAATTTCTCAAGTCCATCCAAAAACGGTGCACAAAGCCTGTGTCTTCTTTCCTTCTTTTGTTGTGTACCACACAACAAAAGAAGCTTTTGTGAGCTCGATACTAGAATCAACACTTCAGTGTTTCTTCTTTTACAGCTGGATTTCCAAGACGTTTAGATGAATACCATCTCAAGGCCGCACTTGAGTTTTCAGAGCAGCTACCAGAGTCAAGATTCAGGTTTCCCCATGTAGCTTCATAGGGTGAGCTGGCACACAGTCCTCGGCAAGTGGTGAATCCGCAGTCTCTCTCCCCTCGTGAAAAGGCTTTTTTTGAGGGGGAGGGGTTGTTTTTGTTTCAGGTGGCCCCCATTTATCATCTTCCAATGAATCTGAGACTAAATGTGGAGAAGAGCTCATGTGCCATGACCTAGAGACAGTTGAATTCAGTTGGTTAGGGGAACGTCACTTTGTGCCTCTACTCTGCTTCTTCCCCAAGGAACACGTTTATCTCTTTCTCCCTCTACATCTCTTTCAGGTTCCTTTTGCAGATTCCCCAATTTACCAGCCCACCTTGTTTTTGCTGCTCTCTTCATGTGGACAAGAGAGAATTTGTGCCTTACAGAGAGAGCGATTACAGATTGTGCCAGAGCAGTAAACTGCGGTTGCCCTCCGGCTTCTCACCAGGTAGCTCCGCAGTGCATAATTCCTCAATCTGAGTAATTTTTTTGGTATATGCAACTGAAGTTGACAGCTAATTTTGCTTCCACTTATTCTGTAGAACAGCTTAATGGCGAGCCTAGGGGGCCTATCCCCCCACCCCTTACCATATCTTAAGAAAGGTCAGGACCAGGCCTCGAATTCAGCAGAAGCTCACAGGAGCACAGCTCCTGAACCCTTCTGACGGCTCCTTCTCCTCCCCACCTTGACCATTGAATAGTAGGTGCAGCTGCATAACAATCCCTGGATGAGCTCCACCACCTATTTCCCTACAAAATGACCCCTGGTCAGGACAAACAATGAGAGAACCATTTTGACATTCTCTCTCCCCCTCCCCCTCAGGAGTGTGCTTCAGAACCTTACGAAGGAAGTGTAGTAGTGGTCTGGTCCCAAATATCCATCACTTTGCCACATCTGCTGCTCCCGTTTTGTGCCTCCCCACCTCTCACTGACCCTTCTAGGAACACCCCAGCAGGTCCGTTTTCAGGGCTGGAATGTTGCTCACCATGACTTCACCTGGCCGGTGGGCAAGAAAGCCACCTTATCCTCTCTCTGCCTGGTTCTCTGTTTACCTCTGCATTAAAAGTGGATGAGCAGGAAAACTCACCCTTGGAAATAGCCTGGAATTAATTCCATTAATTTAAAACTGTGTGTGCAGGCAAAGCAAAGTGGTTACCACAAATTATACCATGAGAATGAAAGCCAGGGGCATAAACATGCATGGCTCTTACTGCTATTTCTGTGCAATTGGTTCCCATGCCACTTCAGCAGAGCATGAAATGGGACGTGACCGGGATGGGTGCTGCGATTACTGTCCCTGCCAGACCCAGCTTCCCCATCTGCTTTTTCCACATGGTCCCTGCAAACCCAAGCCTCACAGGAGTGGCGAAAGAACTGACTGAGTGGGGCCAAACGCACCCTCAAGTCTGATCTCCACCTGAGTTGATTCCCTGGAGTGGATCATCACTGCCCACTGGCCCCAACTCAAAAATCAAATTTCTCTGTGGCTCTTTTAGATCATATCCTGAACTCCTTTTCCCCCTAGTTTCTCAATTCTCCTTCTTCCAACATCTCTACTTAATTTCTTATTATTCATACTTGGCTGGTTAAAACAGTCTTCATTCAAAGGTCTTCTGTTCATTTCCAGTCTTGTACTGTTGTCCCTACAAGTACTATCTCAGAATTTCAGGCTAGTTTTTCAGGTCTGCTGCACGTTTAGTTCCTCTTATACACACATTACATACTTACAGCCCCGAAGAAACATTCATTCCACACAACTGCCCAATATAAAGCCAGTGGAAATTATATGTTGCCCAACATGAAGAACACACAAGGAAAGAGGGGCAAGAATGAGTCAAAACCCAAGAGAATGTGGTGGCATTCTCCAGCAAGTCTAATAGTTTGCTGTTGCAGACCTACCAGATGGGAACGTGGGAAAGGAAAGCATGCATGAGTCATGCATGAACTCTCTCAGGAAGTTCTTCCTAATGTTGAGCCGGAAACTCTTTTGATTTAATTTCAACTTGTTGGTTCTGGTCCTACCTACTGGGGCCACAGAAAACAATTCCACACCATCCTCTAGAGGACAGCCCTTCAAGGACTTGAAGATGGTGATCAGATCACCTCTCAGCCGCCTCCTCTCCAGGCTAAACGTTTGCTGCATTGTCCAGGGGGTTGGACTAGAAGACCCTGGAGGTCCCTTTCAACTCTCTGTCTATGATTGGGGACTTGGAGATGGGTCCACCTACCATTGAAATCAGCAGAAAGCATTTCACTGACACTCAGGCTTCTTTCAAGATTCATTTTAAGAGATCAAGTTTAAAATGTATCCACATTCTACCCCCATCAGTAAGCCTCTCTTTTTAACTATAAAGTCTCCTGAGCCATCAAAATATTTTTAAAAAGAGACTCTGGAGCTGTTAGTACATAAAGAAGCTGCATCAACATCTCTTCTAGTATGCCTTATTTTATTCATCTCTCAAAGTATCTTCAGGAATAAAGTCTAAAATAAGCATAGCACTTAGAGGTGAATCCCCTGTACTGCTCTGGAGCTTAAATCTCCTTCCCAGATAACCTCCCTCCCTCCTTTGGCTTAAGTGAATTCACGGTCTGAGGAAACACAAGGGAGAGCCAGTTTGGTGTAGTGGTTAAGTGTGCGGACTCTTATCTGGGAGAACCGGGTTTGATTCCCCACTCCTCCACTTGCACCTGCTGGAATGGCCTTGGGTTAGCCATAGCCCTGGCAGAGGTTGTCCTTGAAAGGGCAGCTGCTGTGAGAGCCCTCTCCAGCCCCACCCACCTCACAGGGTGTCTGTTGTGGGGGAGGAAGGTAAAGGAGATTGTGAGCCGCTCTGAGACTCTTTGGAGTGGAGGGCGGGATATAAATCCAATATCTTCTTCTTCTACAAAACAGCCATGTTTCATCTCCACTGTCCCCAATTTAGCAGCAACCACTGTTTGCTGTAACCTCTGAATGGGAAGTGCTTCCTCTCTACAGCAAAAAGTCCACAATGCGTATTTCATGATATAATCCATAAAATCCAATAACACACGGCCACCTCTGTACTCAGTTAGGCTGTCTACCTTTACATTTTATCCTTGGACCCAAAGGACAAGAATTGTCCATACCAAGCAGTATTCTAAATTAGGCCCATCAGTGAACACTGGCTTAAGTTCACAGAGAACTTGTTAAAGGGGGAAAGCGCTACTGACTCTGAGAAAGTGACTTGTGCTGGTATTTAATAATAATAAAATATTATTATTATTATTTCTAAGCCGTGCTTTTTAAAACTGCTGCCTACTCAAAATCACCAGCATACAGAAAACAGCTGGGTATTTAAAAGCAACCATATTCATTCAGAGCAGTCTGACATAGTAAAATTCTTGATGCTCAGTATGAAATGCAAAGCAGAGAACAGCACGCAAAGCTTTTTGGTAAACAAGTAGGAGTTGCTGTCAAGAACAGGAAGAAAAGGCAAAACACTACAGTGGTTCATTTTCTGCACACACAATCATCTTGCATAGGTTGGACAATAGGCTTGTGGGATGGACAAATGTAAACAAAATTGCCCATGCTGCATTTTGTGTAAAACACCACTATAAGAGGGAGCATGTCTCTTGAATGACGCCTCATCTACTGGACCCTAAGGATGACACTGGGAGAAGTAACCTCCTGTATCAGGTGGGCCCCCAAAATGTTGGCGCTATATCTGGAAAGAAACTCATTTTGGGAATTCCTTATTTTCCTTTGGACTGCTACGCATTTCAATTCCTGCTGTCCTTTCAACTCCCACCTCCAATCCCTGTGGCACAAAACGCAGTAAGAACTTTAGCATGTTGATTTTAAAGATGATTTCAAGATCTTGCTATTTGCCAGGCAATGTACTTTTGACAAACTCTCGTCTTAAGGACCCTCTTATGCAGTGCCCGAGCGGCCACACTCACCTCCTCCACCATGTGCTTGACCTTCTTCTGTTGGCAAAGAACCATGTCATCCAGATGTCTGATACGTTCGCGCAGACTGGCCGTTGCCTCCTCCAAGTGGTGTGATCTGGAACAAGAAGATGACGATGCAAAAAGGCGTCAGTGTTACTGAAACCATCTCCGTGGGAGTCACTTCATGTTGGTTAGAGAGGGGGTTACCTCAGAAGAGAGATATCCAAACGATGGAACAATAAAAAGAAAGCGTTCTATGTAAAAAATAAAGCAGTCCTAACAGGGGGCGTTTCCCCACATGTTAAATGATGCTGTTTCAACCCACTTCAGTGACAATTTACAAGTGGATTCTTCCATTTCACACAGTAAAATCCAGTTGCAGAGAGCCCTGAAAATGGATTGGAAGGGCCTTATTTAGAGTGTGTGAAATTTTGTGATTTTAAATTTTTGGCTTCATGTATTTTTAACATAATCTATTTTGATGTATTTTATTTATATTGCAAATTGTACTGAGCTCCATGAGGAAGACAGACACTAACAAATGTTAGAAAAGTCAATGTCTTATTTATTTCAATCAGCTGCCCTCCCAAGTTCATCTTTATCTTCTGGAATGTTTCTCACAAAGTTATGTACTAGAGCATTTTAAAGAATGGAGGACCAACAAACTTGGGGAAATGGGTGGGGAAGAGGATTCTGGAATGAAATTTGACAAGTGTAAACATAATAATCCCCCAAAAGCTGCAACTCCTTCGAGGAAGGGTGGAATAACAAAAAAATGTATGATTGAAAAGAAAGTGCAGACGTCTATATCATCTTTGATATCTCACGCTTTTATTAAGAGGGTAACAGGCTTACTTCTACGTGTCTGCCCTTTTTCTATGTAAAGCAAGGGGTGGCATTTACTTCTACTGCTAGAAGGGGTACCTGTAGAAGGGGAGGGGAGCTGCCTGACCTGTGATTCACCACTGCCTATATGATTTCCTCCGTGCCCTGAGTCGCTGCTGGGATCAAAGCCAGGTCAGCTGGTCTACTTGAGTAGGGCAGACTCCTGAGCAACCACAGAGCGGCTGCTGCCACCACAGCCACTGCGGCTCAGCATTACTGCTCTTGCCTTTCCCTTTGAACACCCTGACAAAGCAGAAGTCCCAGTTACTTTCCCACACAGATTCAGACGGGATTTGTAGCTGACGGAGCGTCTCATCAGTTCCCATTGCCCTCAAAGCTGCCAAGCAAGTATAAACAGTTTTCAAGGACAATTGGACAGAACAAATAAAAAGGAGACAGAGGTCCATCAGTGGCTATTAGCCACAGCTTATTGTTGGTACTCTTTGTCTGGGGCAGTGATGCTCCATATTCTTGTTTGGGGGGGGGCACAGTGGAAGGGTTTGTAGCCCCACTGGTGGACCTCTTGATGGCACTTGGGTTTTTTTTGCCACTGTGCGACACAGTGTGGGACTAGATGGGCCATTGACCTGATCCAACATGGCTTCTCTTATGTTCTTATGAGACACCACCTCCAACTTACGGCTCAATATAGATCAACTGTTATGACCCATGTTCCCTCTAAGCTGTGGAGTCTTGTGAGCAGAAATTCTACTTTGTGAGCTGCTGGCATTAAGTTGTGAGCTACTAGCATTGAAGCTGCGAGCTACTGCATAAATTTGTTTGCTCTGGGGCCGTTTTTCATGCGCTAAGACAAAAATGTGTGAGCTAGAGGCTAAAAAACTATGAGCTAGCTCACACTAACTCAGCTTAGAGGGAACACTGGTTTTGACCATGCCCAAGGATCAAATGACAGGGCCAGAACTGAACCTGGCATTCCCCATGCCCCCCACCTCCAGCTTATCCAATACATTCTGCAGCACATCCTACCCACTCCTAGCGCTTCTTGCAAGTGTGCTGATTGCTAACTGCAGCCCTCATGACCAAATCCAGGCTCTTCAGGGAAAACAAAAAAGTCCCAGCGCTGCCCTGTAACAGGCAGTCGGACCTAACATGGAGGGCCTAGGCCAGCCTGATCTCATCAGATCTCAGAAGCTAAGCAGTCAGCCTTGCTTGGTACTTGGAAGGGAGACCACCAAGGAACACCCATCAGGGTTGCTCTGCAGAGGCAAGCAATGGCAGACCACCTCAGAATGTCTCTTGCCTTGGAAACACCACGGCGTTGCCCGAAGTCTGCTGTGACTTGACGCGGGGGGGGGGGGGAGGGGGAGAAAGGAAACGAGCTCACGGGGGCCCTGCTGAATCCCCCTCCTCATCTGGAGTTGACTAACTGGAGTTAGGGGCATCTTAGCAGCAGCAGAAAACCTAGAAAGAAGCAGGATCTTACCTCTGCCTGCCGGGCTGGTTGTGAAGGTCTGCTCCATGCAGCTGGAGTTCACATTCCAGGAGTTGTTTTTGTAACTGGTGACGTTCCTAAACAAATAAATAAATGCATGATGCCCTTGATCAACCACCTTGGAATGAATGCATTGAAAATGGCAACCCAAGCATCTGGACCCCCAGGGCCCATTTCCTGGCTCCACAGCAGACACTGTCTCTCTCTCTCTCTCTCTCTCTCAGAACACCCCAAGATGCTCTTCCGCAGCCACAGAGTTCTCCTTCACCTTGGCCTTCTGGCTCCTTTGGCCTCTTGGCTCTTTTCCCTGTTGCCCACCCAGTCCTGCCTGCATTCCCTTCTGTTCTTCACTTCCCCTCACAGTGCATACAGCTTCCGGATGCTGACCTCTGCTTGGCCTGACTGTGACCGCTGTCCAAAACCCTGTAGCTAATGAGGAAATAAAGGCCTCACCTACACAGGCAGCAGGATATGGTGGTGGAATTAACTGCACTGCTTTAGAGTGCAGGCAGAGGATAGCATTTTGAGCAAGCTCCTCATCCTGTGAGCAAAACACAACAGGGAAGAGTCTTCTAGTGCAGCAGGGAGTGCCGGGCTCCATTTCTGCCTGCAGGGAGGCTCCTGTTGGTTTGTCAGCCTCGCACAGGGGAGTGGTCTGAAGCATGACCCTCTGCCTGCAAACTGGCCCAGCTCACCACCTCATTCTGCTGCTTGTGCAGAACGAAACTCAGACCTCCAGCACCCGACCCTTCATGGACTAGGCTGCCCTTTCAGGACTTCATTCTGCCGCTGTTACAGAACATACATTTGCAGACATATAAAATAGGGATGACATTGCAAGACGACAGGAAGACGACATCTTATGAGTGTCAAAACTTTACCAGCATTTTATTAGAATACACTACCCTTGTAATGGATTAAAATTGCAGTCATGGTGCTTATTCGTTTGAAAAGGAACAGTAAGTTTTAGCACTAAATAAGGGACAATTCTTTGAAATTAGAGACATGGGACCAGCCTACCCCTCTCTCACAATTTGGGCCCTATTCCCAGGTCTTGTCAAACTAAGTAGAATCATAGAGTTGGAAGGGATTTCCAGGGTCATCTAGTCCAACCCCCTGCACCATGCAGGAAACTCACAAACCCCTCCCCCTAAATTCACAGGATCTTCATTGCTGTCAGACGGCCATCTAGCCTCTGTTGAAAAACCTCCAAGGAAAAACCTGAGGAGGAACCCTGTTCCACTGAGGAACTGCTCTAACAATCAGGAAATCCTTCCTAACGTTTAGTGGAATCATAGAATCGGAAGGGACCTTCACGGTCATCTAGTCCAACCCCCTACACAATGCAGGAAACTCACAACCACCTCCCCCTAAATTCACAGGATCTGCATTGCTGCCAGATGGCCATCTAGCCTCTGTTTAAAAACCTCCAAGGAAGGAGAGCCCACCACCTCCCCAGGAGGGAGCCTGTTCCACTGAGGAACCGCTCTAAACTCACAAACACCTCCTCCTAAATTCACAGGATCAGCATTGCTGTCAGAGGGCCATCTAGCCTCTGTTGGAAAAACCTCCAAGGAAGGAGCGCCCACCACCTCCCGAGGAGGAAGCCTGTTCCACTGAGGAAACGCTCTAACGGTCAGGAAGTTCTTCCTAATGTTGAGCCGGAAACTCCTTTGATTTAATTCCAACCCACTGGTTCTGGTCCTGTCTTCTGGGGCCACAGAAAACAATTCCACACCATCCTCTGTATGACGGCAATTCAAGTAGAGTCAGCATAGTGTGAGGTTCCTGAATGCCAGCTTCCCCAATAAAGTTATTTACTCGAGGGCGCCCATACCAAAAAAAGCCACCACCTGAAAACCCGCACGGAGTTCATCCTGGGGCAAAGTCCGTGGAACGCAAAGGGCAGGGCAGGCAGCATGAGAGTATCAGCTATAACTTGTTTGACAGCAATACTGTTCGAGTTACAGGAGATATGTGGGGATCAGAACTGCTACTCTCATGGAGCTACAGTAGTTTTGCAGCCAAAAGGAAAGAGGGTCTGAATGCGTGGAAAGGAAAGCCTGGATCAAGACCCTGGAAAGACATCAGCTCCGATGACCAGACTGTGGAACGCATGCCCTGACTGACGGGGACTACCCTTCCTGGGCTCTCTGTAAATCCATATTTCCCCCAAACAGACTGACTTCATGGTAGCCCCTCACCTCTTCCATACGCTGAATGAACTGGTCCAGCTCACCAATCTTCTGGTCTTTTTCTTGCAAACTCGTCTCTGTCAGCCTCATCCTCTTATTTGCATCTTCAATGGCCTTAAGCAGTCTGTTCGTCTCAGCCTGCCAAGGAAAAGTTTTAAAGCCTGCATGAGCAGCAGTTCCTGAAAGTCGCCACCGACAGAACGTTGTCCTGGCTTCAGATTCACTTCTCAGTCTCATCCCTAGAAACCTCCTCTCCCAAAGTGTGCATTGCATCTATTCCTTTATGCCTTCTTTTTCTCTCCCCCTTGGGACTCGAAGCAGCGTAGAACATCATTTCCCCCTTCTCCGCTCTCTCACAACAACCACCTTGCGAGGAAGACTACAGTGGAAGTTTGTGGTGGGCCCCAGGTCAACTTACACGGTAGAAGTGGGGATTCCGACCCAGGTCCTCCCAAAGTCCTCCTAGTCTGCCGCTCTATCCACTTCACCACATCACTGGCCCGGCAACCACCTGCTCCTGGCCCCCCACCCCCAAGGTTATTCACGTGCACAATCCTCAGCTACCAGAATACGGACAGCCTTGCAGGCACAGTGAACACAATGCTTGCGTTACCGCTGGCCTAGCGTTATGCAGATCAGAATTCATATGGGACTACTTGGCTATGAGAAATTTCAACTCAGAAAGCAAACAAACCATTACATCCCACTGCTATAGTTTCAAGGGGCAGCAGTGTGGGTCTGCGGTAGGAGAACCAGATTAAAGGACTCAGATCAAACTGTCCAGCCCAATGCTACATCTGTTCGCTTTGAAGGCCTGCTGAGTTCATGTGGATTTCCTCCGAGGCAACTTGCTCTATTGGCAGCATTTAGTCAGAGATCTGGTCCTCTATGTCTGGTATTTCAGAAATGTTTCCCCACCTTACAAGAGGAGAGCATTTTCAAAGAGAGACACAGACTGGAAATAGTAGGTACTAGATTCATTCTGCAAATACTATTTTGTATTTGGGAGGGGCCATGGCTCAGTGGTACAGCATCTGCTTGGCACGCAGAAGGTGCAAATCCTGGCATCCCCGGTTAAAAAGACCAGGTAGTGAGTAATGAGAAGGACCTCTTCCTGAGACTCTGAGTAGACAATACTGACTTTGATGGATCAAAAGGCCTGATTCAGTATTAAGCATCTTCACATGGGCCTTTTATATATGAACATATGAAGCTGCCTTTTATTGAATCAGACCCTTGGTCCATCAAAGTCAGTCTTGTCTTCTCAGACTGGCAGCGGCTCTCCAGGGTCTCAAGCTGCGGTTTTTCACACCTATTTGCCTGGACCCTTTTTTGGAGATGCCAGGGATTGAACCTGGGACCTTCTGCTTTCCCAAGCAGATGCTCTACCACTGAGCCACTGTCCCTCCCCTTTTGGTGAAGGGGCTGTGGCTTGGTGGTAGAGCATCAGTTCAGCATGCTGAAGGTCCCCAGTTCAATCCCAGGCATCTCCAGTGAGTGATGTGAAAGACCCCTGCCTGAGACCCAGGAGAGCGGCTGCCAGCCTGAGCAGACAAGACTGGCCTTGACAGATCAAGGGTCTGATTCGGTATAAGGCAGCTTCCTGTGTTGTGTGCAATGTACATTGGTAAGGCCTACTTGCAAAGCTGGGCCTGAAGCCATCGCTAGGTTTCTGTGGGTGGTGGCCAGCTTTTCACTCCAACCCACCCAGCTGGGGCCCCCTTTCCTGCTGGCTGGGATGGGGCAGGCACAGCCATCCTGTGGAAAGCCCACTGAAGCTCCCAGGCTGGGGCTTTAAGCTCAAAGGAGCCGCCTCCTCTTCCCATGCTGTCCAGAGAGTGTGCAACTGCTGTCGCCTTTAGTTAGTCGACTTACTATGAGAGTTTCTTTCTCAAGCTTATGCTTCTGTTCTTCCTCTTGCAGCTTTTCTTCATACTGGCTGTACAGCTTTCTGGTCATCTCTCTCATTACTTCTGCATTAGCCTCTTGGGAACATTCCACCTGTAGGAGATTCAGGGACACTTTACCCAGCCAAAGTAACCCAAGACAAGGTTGCACCAGCAGCAAAAGACGACCAAATGCCCCACTTTCTATCAGCAGGAGTGGCCCATGACAATTCTGCATCCAAGTTCCCCCTCCCACTAACTAACACAGAACACAATTCTCCAGGACGTTCTCGTGCAAAAGCCTCGCAGTTCCTGTTCATATCAGCACATTACACACAGAAGAATGTCCCACGTCAGGGACCTGTTCTGCTGAACACAGAGGTAGCTCAGCCCTAATTTAAGAAGGACAAAAGAATCAGACCTTCAGTAAGTCCATGGGCCTGACTGGGACATGGCTCTTCTAGCTTCCCAGCCTTTCTTTTTAAACACTGGTTTATTTATTGGTGTTATTTATAGTCCAACTTTCTCTCTGGGACTCAAGGCAGATTACACTGTGTGAGTCAACACAGTTTGCAGGATCAGACATTCAGTGAGCAATGAAATAGGGCTTGGGTTGTAGAACCAACCAGAAATTAAAAATAAAGAACTGAAGCAAAGCAAACTGTTAACATGATGCATTAAAACGATGTAAAATTACACAGTAGGATCCAAGTTACAACAAACTATACACAGCATAATAATTTATCCAAGTAACACTGTGAATTGTTTTGTGAAGTGCTACCCTATTGATGGTATAGAAAAGCCCCCCTGAAAAATTCAGTTTTGCATAATTTGCAGAAAGCCCGGAGAGGGGGAGCCTTCCTGACCTCCTCAGGCAGACCATTCCACAAGGCGGGGGCCGCAACAGAGAAGGCACAAAGTGTATCAGCAGTTGTCGATGTTGCCCGTTAGCAGGCTGGCACCTTCAGGAGGCCCTGCCCAGAGGAGTGAAGCTCACATGGTGGAGAACAGAGGGAGAGACAGTCTTGCAGCTAGAAGGGTCCAAGGCCATGAAGGGGTTTGTATGGGAGAGCCAAGATTTTAAATTAAGCCCAGTAACTAGTGGGCAGTCAGTGGAGTGACTGCAGAATGGGAGTAATATGCATGTCCCATCAAGCTCCTGGTAACAGCTGAGCCGCAGCACTCTGCACCAACTGGTGTTTCCAAGCCGATTCTGAGGGGGACTAATGTAGTCTGCATTACAGTAGTCTAGTCTCGTCACCATGCAATGGATCCAGGTTGTCAGATCAACTTATCGAGGCAAAGGGCCATTTTTTGAGCTGGAATGAGTTGGAAGAAAGCCTTTTTTGCAACTGCATTAACTTGCTTTTCTGGCAGTAATGCTGGGTCCAGTATAACCCTGAGGCGTTTTCAAAGATTATATCACAGCATTCCCTCATGGTGATAATTGCTACCCCCAGAACCTCAGCAGGATCGGTCTCCCCACTCAAAGGCAAGGCTTACTTTTAGCTTGAGCAGTTCATTCTTCACTCGGGCTGTTTCTAGTTGTTTCTGCTTCTCCTTCAGTTTTTCCATAGACTGCTCATGCGTTTGTTTCAGACTCTTTATCTGATCTCGTATAACTGTGTTCTCCAAAGTAACATCAACTAAGGTTTTCTGTAAAAACAGTCAAGGAAGTATAAAAATTAATTCCTTATCACTTGAGAAGCTGAAAAGCAGAGCACATGTTTACTGTTTTTCTATCACCAGAAGGAGATTTTAAGGAATTTTTACTTGCCGTCTGGTAACTCATCAAGACACATTCGACAAACCTCAAGGACCAGGCCTATCTACCAAATGTGGGTGGTCTACAGGAGAGTCACAGGTGGGCTACACTGTTCACAGGGCCCTTGCCAAATGGCAGTCCCAACATGACAACTGGAAAACAGCTCTGGTATACATCTGCTCAAGAAGCACCATGAACTGTGGAATACTGCAAAGTTAATCCTGAAAGGTCAGCTAAGAAGCCAAACACATGGAAACCAATGAAATAAATTAACATGCTCTATTAAAAAGCACTGAAAGAAAAGTATGGCAGGTTATCATCAATATTAAAGAATAAAGCAATCTGCCCCTAACTCTATTGTTCTATGAATGTATTAAAACCTGGTATTTTATACACCATTTTGTTTACAAACTTCTATATGAAATCTACAAAAACTACATTTTTGTAAGATTTCATATACGTAGAAGTTTGCAAACAAAGTGGTGTATAAAATATCACGTTTTAACACTGGGGAACTTAGCACTTAAGATATATATTTACTACTATAAAAAACATAACGGCCATTGTCACAAAAACAACCTTGCGTGACATTGAAGGGAGTGCTATTTTACTGTATTCAACTGTGTTTCTCTAAACCATGTATGTAATTTGCTTTAAAATTCACAATCCCTTTCTCCCACTGAGCATTTGATGAAACCAATCCCTTCGCTCCGAACGTTTATCTAGTTCTCCTTTTGTCCTACCCATACTTTAAACAAATGGTGCCAGAGCGGGGATGTTTGCCAACGGAGCCAGGTATCTATGGCGACAGCACTATCAGCAATTCACCTGCAACTCAATGGAGGCTGAGGTCAAAGAGCTGTTCATTTCACTGAAGCTGTCCAGAGCTGCTGAGTGCACTTGGATGTGGCTTTCCAAAGATTCCTGCCGAGTGCTTGAGACCTGGAGAAACAGAAGCAAGAGTGCATTCCTCACATTTAACACGTTAGACTTGACAAAGATTCATCTCAAAGTCACATATTTATATGATGCGTTTTGAAAGGTGCGCAAATCGGAATTCATAAAAGAGGGACATCTGACTTTGCTTGCTGCAAACCCACCTCACTGTCTGAGTGCAGATACCTCCCAGACCACGTGGAGCTGCATTCTCTGGTGGGCAACACAACACTTTCTGCCACACTTGGCCTGACAGCCCACAAGACCAGTAGAACACGGCACTTGAGCCCAAAAGATTCTACAAACCCTAAAGACCAGCTTGGTTTACGATTCCCACCCCCTCCGCTCTCACACACATATCAAAGGTCTGCTGATGTATCCCTAGTGCCCTACCACCACCAAAGGCTGCACACAGATGACAACTGGCTGATCAATTCTGATCTATGGAGGGGATGTTTATGCGGCTCAGAGGATGAGCGCAAAATCCATTAACGTACACAAAAATATTGTGATGGGTGTATTTTAAAAATACGCTATTTTATAAAATGGGGGGAGGGGAAGCAATTATGATAGGTATTTTCAAAGCACCAGAGTTCATTTATGAAGAGACTGGAGTTTAGAAGAAGATCATATTGGATTTATATCCCGCCCTCCACTCCGAAGAGTCTCAGAGTGGCTCACAATCTCCTTTCCCTTCCTCCCCCACAACAGACACCCTGTGAGGTAGAGGAAGATATTGGATTTATATCCCGCCCTCCACTCCGAAGAGTCTCAGAGCGGCTCACAATCTCCTTTCCCTTCCTCCCCCACAACAGACACCCTGTGAGGTAGATGAAAATATTGGATTTATATTCCGCCCTCCACTCCAAAGAGTCTCAGAGCGGCTCACAGTCTCCTTTCCCTTCCTCCCCCACAACAGACACCCTGTGAGGTAGATGAAAATATTGGATTTATATCCCGCCCTCCACTCCGAAGAGTCTCAGAGCGGCTCACAATCTCCTTTCCCTTCCTCCCCCACAACAGACACCCTGTGAGGTAGATGAAGATACTGGATTTATATCCCGCCCTCCACTCCAAAGAGTCTCAGAGCGGCTCACAATCTCCTTTCCCTTCCTCCCCCACAACAGACACCCTGTGAGGGAGATGAAGATATTGGATTTATATCCCGCCCTCCACTCCGAAGAGTCTCAGAGCAGCTCACAATCTCCTTTCCCTTCCTCCCCCACAACAGACACCCTGTGAGGTAGATGAAAATATTGGATTTATATTCCGCCCTCCACTCCAAAGAGTCTCAGAGCGGCTCACAGTCTCCTTTCCCTTCCTCCCCCACAACAGACACCCTGTGAGGTAGATGAAAATATTGGATTTATATTCCGCCCTCCACTCCGAAGAGTCTGAGCGGCTCACAATCTCCTCTACCTTCCTCCCCCACAAGAGACACCCTGTGAGGTGGGTGGGGCTGAGAGGGCTCTCACAGCAGCTGCCCTTTCAAGGACAACCTCTGCCAGAGCTATGGCTGACCCAAGGCCATTCCAGCAGCTGCAAGTGGAGGAGTGGGGAATCAAACCTGCTTCTCCCAGATAAGAGTCCGCGCATTTAACCACTACACAAAACTGGCTCCAAGAAGGAAACACCATTGATTAATAAGATGCAAGGAAATATTAACAATCGTTCAGGAGTCAAAGAAATGCAAGAACATTTATAACAGATACACCTCAGAGGAAAAAGTTGCAGATTCAAATTATTTTGCGGCTTTCCCCCACAAGGACGTTTCACCAGGAGCCAGAACCCATGAGCCATGAAACTGTGCATCAGTGGTGCTTGGAGCAGCCCCCCCTGCCGAAACAGTATCCAAAGAAGTGTGTGAAAGCCTGCTGGTTCTTCTGGTTGCCTAATGGAACTCCCCAGACCACAGTGACAGTCATTAATTTTTATAACAGCGTTTTTTATACTTCTGAATGGCCTGTGGGTCATCATAAAGACTGGCCAGAGAAACCATCTTTCACATACCACTGTGAAACTGCTCAGTGGTTTATCAGTGTTAACATACTGATCACAACATTCATTAATCAGGAATCACCAGCAGAGCACAATGGCTGCAAGGATGAGGGAGGAGCTGAACAAAGAATGTTATGGTGTGAGTAAGCACTCTATAGCAGGGGTGTCAAACTCATTTGTTATGAGGGCCAGAACTGACCTAAATGAGACGTTGTCAGGCCAGGCCGGGCTGTGTCGGGCCAGGCCTTGTGTGTGCCTATTTAAGATTAGGTAGTAGAGATATAAACTTCTTAAAGGATGCAGACAAACACAGCTAAACTTTTTTAAAACTCAAAATAAAACAAGCTTAAAACATTAGCACTTGTTGGTCTTAAAGGTGCTTTCTTTGTATTTCTCCCATGGAATCCAGGGAACTGGGCAAAGGAAGCTCTGGCTCTAACCCCCCTCACCAGGAGGGGGAGGAGCCTCAACCAATGGAGAAAATAGAGGTTTTGCTCTGTAGCTCCTGTGTGACTTTGCTTGCAAAGCAAGCTTTGATGCAGAAGGAAGCAAGAGAGGGGGAGAAGGAAGCAGATGATCGTCAGTTGCTCGGGGGCCTGATAGGAGCACTCCGGGGGCCTGGTTCGGCCCCTGAGCCAGATGTTTGACACCCCTGCTCTAGTCTCCTGCTCTTTCTAGAGCAGATGATAACTGAAGGAACAGCAGGCTCACTAAGCAAGGAAATGTCAGTCGCAGAAACAGGGTGATCATCTCCATATATTAGTTACGCTTCCTAAGAGAAAGCACCTGTGAGTCATCAGAACCAAAACAACGTCCAATACAGGAATATGTCAAATAAGACTTTCACTCCACCTCAGTTATTTCATTATCAGAAGTTGCCAACTAAAGATGATAGAAGCACTGAACGAAACAAGATATAGGGGTACTTACTGCCAGTTCATTCGAAAGCTGTTGGATTTTGCGTTTCATCTCATCATATTCTCCATACATTTTCTTTCTTGCTCTTTCTAAAGTTAATCTCACCTGAGAACAGGAAAAGTATAGTACTGAGTATGACATGGGCATCATGAGTCATGGGGTCAGCTCTGCTCAGTGCAGCACTTTCCGCCTCACCCCCCCACCCCTGTTTGCAGGCTTCCTCAGAAGCTCAGAGGAACAGCTCCTGAGAAGAGCTGAGGAAATCCACACTCCCCCCCAATGGCATTTCAGAGAGGCTGCAAAACTGAGCTCTTGAGGAGGGTTCTTAATACTGGACAAAGTGGTCTAGGAGCTTATAAGGAGTTTTAAGATGGTTTCAAAAGTGTGTCATTTTGTAAAGCTTTCTTTTAATTTTTGTGTCATCACTGACACAAAAGAGAGCCAGTTTGGTGTAGTGGTTAAGTGCATGGACTCCTAACCCGGGAGAACCGGGTTTGATTCCCCACTCCTCCACTTGCACCTGCTGGAGTGGCCTTGGGTCAGCCATAGCTCTGGCAGAGGTTGTCCTTGAAAAGTCAGCTGCTGTGAGAGCCCTCTCAGCCCCACCCACCTCACAGGGTGTCTGTTGTGGGGGGAGAAGATATAGGAGATTGTAAGCCGCTCTGAGTCTTCGATTCAGAGAGAAGGGCAGGGTATAAATCTGCAGTTCTTCTTCTGATGTATGCTGTTTTTATTGTTACCCTTTTCAGGTCCCAGATACCAGGGGAAAGGTGAGTTTACACTGTTTTAAAATGAACCAACACACTGAAGCATTTAAGCAGGAATCAAAGTACTCACATCCCTTATGTACTTCATTTCTTCTTTCAGCTGGTGCGCTGACCATCCATAGACCACCATTTCTTTGTTATGATTACTGTCGGATCTACGCACCACGCCATAGACCACACCGTGTGGGAAGTTCCCTGCGGGCAATCCATTTGTGGTCTGGTAAAGATGCTGTATAAAAACAAAAGACTTATTTTATCCTCAATAAAGGGAAAGGCAAAAGCAGGGATTACAGTATTATGTGACAAATAACTGGAATGTAGGAGGTGCTGTGGTGATGTTTGTCTCAACTGCCTTGAGATTATTCTTGCTTAAAGCCACTCCACAGACAACACCCACCAAATTTCAAACAATATTAATGCAATTAATGGGAAAATGATGATGATATTGGATTTATATCCTGCCCTTCACTCTGAATCTCAGAGTGGTTTGCAATCTCCTTTACCTTCCTCCTCCACAACAGACACCCTGTGAGGTAGGTGGGGCTGAGAGAGCTCTCACAGAACCTGCCCTTTCAAGGACAACTTCTACAAGAGCTATGGCTGACCCAAGGCCGTTCCAGCAGCTGCAAGTGGAGAAGTGGGGAATCAAACCCGGTTCTCCCAGACGAGAGACCTCTGCGCACTGAACCACCGCACCAGACTGGCTCTCAAATAAGGGTCACTCTTCCCCACTCTGTGAACTTAATTGAGAATACTGAGCATATTATTTTAGGATTTCAGTTCTAGAAAAATTTAGGCAATCTTATCTTGATCTACCCCAAACTCCATCGTCATAATATAGGTACCCACCGCACAGGCTGTTGTGTCCTAATCCTGCAGCACTGCAGAATTCAGAAGTAGCATTCCCATATCATAATACACCACAATTTATAAACCATGGTTTGATTAAACTCCAGTTTACTGTGACTTCAGAATGCAGGGTGCCCAACAAATTATTGTCCCATTAATAAACTATTAACAAAAAACATTTTATATTGTTTCAGTGAAAGCCGGCTGGAGGATTTCACTGTATGTGCGTTTATACACAGACACAACACATATTTAGAATAAATGGGGTGGCCAAGCTTGCTTAACCTAAGAGCCACATAGAACAAATGTCAGATGTTTGAGAGCTGCAAGTTAGGAAGGAAGGAAAGCAAATAGTTGGGGGAATGAGAGGTGGAAAGAAAGCCACTTTAACTTAAATGCATTCTCCAAGCTGCTGGCTGGCTTGGCGAAGTGATTTAAAGAGACAAGTGCTTTCTCCAAGCTGGCTGATGGGGCAGTGGGGGCTTTGAGAGCCACACATGTGTGAAAGAGTTGCAGTTTGGCCATCTCTGTGCTAGGTATTGATCATTTGTCTGCCAAGCTGCAGAATCCCTCTTGGTCTTCTTGACACTTACATGCAAATATTTTACACCACCTACTCTACAATATAACACAGTCATCCCATTGCATAACTGAAGCCTGACATACCTCTCATTTGAAATGTATTGTTTTTTTAAAAAACACAAGGAAAGAAAAGTCAGTTTCAATAGTAGCTGGGTGGGGATCCACATTTTAAAAAACATTTTTTCATTTCCTGGGTTAAATATTTCCTTTGGTGGTTTTGCCACTCCCCTACATGATTATTCACACTGAAGAATCATCTCTGTGAAATGCCACGGGGAAAAGTACTTTGAGCTGGGAATGACTGCCTCCACAGCGCATCTCTTTCAGGACACGTTTGGAACCAGTCAAAACACAACATTCAGCCATCCAGGGCAGGTTCTGGGGAGTGCGGGAAATCAGCATTTAAAATAAATAAATTCCACACTCTTAAGACACTCAATAATTACTGAACAGCCTGCTTGCAAAACTCTGGAAAGCATTGGAAAATGCTACCACTAAAATGCAGAAATCACTGTAAAGTCTGGCTGTTTTGATTATTGTGAATAGTGTTATTGCTATTGTTTTTGCTATAGTTTTGGGTTTGGGCTATCAGCGATTGGAGAGGGTGAGTGGGTGGCTGGTTTACAAAAAGCACTGGATAGTCTCCAACGGCCTGGAATTTCTCACTAGCCTTTGGAATGCAACAACCATCCAAGTTCAGGCGAGGGATACTTGGGACATCTGGAAGCACTTTGAAACTGAAGATAAGAGTGACAGAGCTGAGAGCCTGTTATCTATAACGAGCTGTTATACTGTTAATTGAAGCTTCAGAGTAGAGCCCCTCCACTGGATTGTGTTTACTCTTGCAGCAGGCTTCTGAGCAGCCATTTGGCCGAGAAAGAACTACAACTAGACAGGAAGATTTCTGTAAACTTTACCTTAGCTGTTATTGTAGCACAAGAAAATACCCGGTGAGCAGGGCTTTTTTTGAGGCAGGAACTTCTTTGCATATTAGGTTACACTCCCCCCTCCCATGTAGCCAATCTTCCAAGAGCTTACAGTAGGCCCTGTAAGAAGAGCCCTGTAAACTCTTGGAGGATTGGCTACATCAGGGGGTGTAAAAGGAGTTCCTACTACAAAAAAAGCTCCGCTTGTGAGCAGGACTAGAACAGGGGTGTTGGACTCGCTTGGGCTAGATCTGACATAAATGGGACTTTGTGGGGCCCGGCCACGTGTGTCATGAAATGTAATGCCAGGTAGCGGAGGTATAAACTTTATAAAGGATATTGACAAACATGCTTAAAACTCTTGCAATATTTTGTTTAAAGTGGAAAGGTGGGGGAATAGTGGGTTTGGCAATGCGATTTTTAAAATAAAGCATCAAGAAAAAGCACAAGGATCATAGCAGAAACTAAAAATATAAAATGCTCTGGGCCAGGAAAACATGAAATGGCTGGGCATTGCAAGCTTATCCCCCTGACCCCTCAGTCTACCCAGATTGGCAATGGCTCTTCAATGTAATATCCCCCTTTGACTGTGGGTTTCCAGGTGAGAGAACTCACTAGGCACCAATTCTTAGGTCCATTCAGCAGAGACAAGCTGGCTCAAAGCATCAACCCTTTATCTGCAAGGAGACAACTCCAGCAAGCAACAGCTTCAACTGGCCATACAAATGCTGGAAAGTGAAATGAGCTCTACTCCAATGACATACATTGCAGCACAAAGTTGCAAGGAAAACATGGAATGGAGCCTAGGCACAGAAACCTTAATGGAAAATCCATTCCGCATTTTCTTTGCAGCTTTGCAAGCCTAAAAGAGCTTCTTGCTGAAGCTGGCAAAGACAAGGCAGAAGGAGCTGGGAACTCTGGCAGCCTTCGAGCTTCAAAGGGTGAGGACAGGAGGGGAAGGAGGGGGGAGAAAAGAGCCTCAGGCCTGATTAAAGCCCTGCGTGGGCCAGGGGTGGCCCGTGGACCACACTTTTGACACTCTGGGATAGAAACTTCACAGTGCAATCCTAAGCAGTTAATAGTTAATGGGCTCAGAAGGGCGTACCTTGGCTTAAGGCTGCACTGCCAGTGGACCAGTTTGTAACACTGACATACAATGCCAACTATTAAGACATCTAATACATCTTTAGTCACGGCCGCAATGAGGCAGACAGGGTTTCAATAAAACATGACTGTTAACCTGTTTGGCAGGGTGATCCAGATACTGCCAGAGCAGCGCCTGCTTGACCCTATGCCTCCAAAGGAATGGAGCCCGGCACCATTTCAAACTGCACCAAGTCATTTGTGTGGATTGCAGCTGTTTCCCCATTGCTTCATGAAACGGTGGGTGTGATAATGGAGCTGTTACTAAGCTCCTGATGGTGCCTCACGTAATTTTTTAATTTAATTTTAATTTTTCAATTTATACCCTGCCCTATCCCGCAAGCGGGCTCAGGGCGGCTTACAACATTAAAACAACATTGAAACGAATCACTTCTTTGCCAGCCTTGCTTCACTGTGAATGCTGCTACAATGCCAGGGAGGGAGGGAAGCCCCCCCACGCCTAGTATACACAGCATCCTTCTTAGAGCTGCAAACAAAATGCTGAACCAGAATCATGTATATCACTTCCTGACAAAAGGGCACAATCTGAAGAGTTGCTGAAGAACCATGAAGTTGTCCCCCATCAATTTTAATTTCTATACACAGGAGCTGGGGGATTGGGGCTGTGTCAATAGAAAGAGGAAGGGGAGTTTAACCCCACCCCCAGTCGTGCCCTTTGTCTTTTGTAAATCAGCTCCCAGGCGACACTATCTGCCAGAGCAGAGAAGGAGTACAGAAAACCAGAACACAGTTTGAGCCCAGTGACACCTTTAAGACCAACACGAAAGCTCATACCTTGAATAAAAGTTCGTTGGTCTTAAAGATGCCACCGGACTCCAACGCTGTTCTGCTAACTCAGACCAACATGACTACCATACAATCAATGTTGTTCCTATAAAATGCCCCTGTCCCAACACTGCAGATCCCAGTCCAAACTGGTCTCTCCTCTTATTTGGCTGCTATTTAAAAAGTTTAGCAAGATGGGAGATCAAGAATGGGTCTCATGTAGTTTTGCAAGAGGTGTGGCTCAGGGGAAGACCCTCCACTTTGCATTCAGAAGGTCCCAGGCTCAATTCCTGACATTTCTAGTTAAAGGATCAGGTGGAGTGAAATACCTCACCCTGAGATTCTGATAAGCTGCTGCACAGGCAATACTGAACTTGATGGACTCATGGTCTGAATCAGTACAAGGCAGCTTCATGTGTTTGTGTGTTACAGAGAAGGGGCTAAGGCTCAGTGGCAGAGCATCTGCTGGGCATGCTTGAAGTTCCCAGGTTCAATCCCTGGCATCTCCAGCTAAAAGGACTCCAGGAAGCAGCTGTCAGTCTGAGTGGATGTCACTGACCTTGATGGACTGATGATCTGATTCAGTAAAGGCGGCTTTATGTGTTCAAAATTGGAAGTTCTTACTTCACAGATAAAAGAGGGCCATGGAAACTATTCAAGAATCATAGCTATCAAGACCATCACAAGCAGAAGGCAATGAGCACCAACAGTTCGAGTGACAATACAGATCTAGTAATTCTTAAGAGAAGTCAGCCCTTCAAATCCATCTGAAGTGGAATTTTGAGAAACCCCACTTTTAATGAACTTTAATGAACCAGCAAAGGCCTACCAGTGGCAAATATGAAAGTAGCAGTAATACAAGGATTGACTCCTTGTCAATCCTGGGGAGGGACGGTGGCTCAGTGGTAGAGCATCTGCTTAGGAAGCAGAAGGTCCCAGGTTCAATCCCTGGCATCTCCAAAAAAGGAACCAGGAAAATAGGTGTGAAAAACCTCAGCTTGAGACGCTGGAGAGCCGCTGCCAGTCTGAGAAGACAATGCTGACTTTGATGGACCAAAGGTCTGATTCAGTATAAGGCAGCTTCATATGTTCATATGTCCTTGGGATAGCCAATAAACAGCTTTCATCTGAACAGTTATTAGGGCACTATTCTTGTTCTGTGGCTTTATGAAGTGTCTGGATGGCTGTTTTTAAATTTTCATTAGCTGCCTTGGTTGGAAAAACAGGATATGAGGAGCAGACACAGCAAACTCTAGTTAACACTGCAGCAAGCCTAAGACTTAACCAGAGCTAAGGCCAACAATAGAGAGATAGGAGGGAAAGTTCACAATGGGCTAAGGAACTGCTGCAGGGGACAAGAGCGTTCATTTCTCTTAACAGTAGTCAAGGATGTTACATCTGCACCAGTCCTTAGCTCCTACTCTCCATCACAATGCAAAACAATAACAAAACACAGTATTTTAATTTTTACTCAAAAGGGTGAGGTGGGAATAAACTAACCCAGTAAAAGGCTATTCCAGTTGCAGAATCTATAGGTATAGCGCACATTTCTAGTGCACACGTGTGCTGGGGGTGGGGTTCGTTTTAAGTTTTAAAATGTGGTTTTTATCATGCATGTTTTGATTTATTACGTAGCTGCCTTAGTGGTCCTTAGCAACCCCGTGGCGCAGAGTGGTAAAGCAGCAGTACTGCAGTACTGTGGTCTGAACTCTCTGCTCACAACCTGAGTTCGATTCCGGCGGAAGCTGGATTCAGGTAGCTGGCCCAAGGTTGACTCAGCCTTCCATCCTTCCGAGGTTGGTAAAATGAGTACCCAGCTTGCTAGGGGGAAAGTGTAAAAGACTGGGGAAGGCAATGGCAAACCACCCCATAAAAAAGTGGGAGGTGGCGGCAGCTACAAGTATAGCGCTACTGAGTGATAGAGTGTTGGACTGGATGGGCCATTGGCCTGATCCAACATGGCTTCTCTTATGTTCTTACGTTAAAGTCTGCAGTGAAAACGCTGTGAAAATGTCACCCCAGAGTCGGAAACAACTGGTGCTTGCACAGGGGACCTTTCCTTTGTGGCCCTTGGAAAGGTAGGAAGGTGGGGTACAAATGTTGTCAATAAATAAAATAAATTTCCAGAGCCTTTGCTTAATGCACAGTTAACAGACTAATTTTTAATGTGAAAATTGCACTTGATAGACCTCTCTTGGAAATCGTGCGTGGCAATAGCAAGGGAAAAGCCACCATAGAACTAACACTTGAGTTAATGTGCTTGGATGAAGGGTCAGCAAACACTCCCCAGCCCCAACTTACCTTCCTGGTTCTTTCTGTTTTGCTTTTTCCTTCCTGAGAAAGCGAATCTTCTTCAGGGGGCAGGGTTAGACGCAGTCGACAAACATTGGCCTAGAAGAAAGACAACACTTTGTTCTCCTTGTTTTAAGAACATTCCATTCTTTGTCAGAGAGTGAAAAGTTACTTTCAAATAGATAGTTTGTCAGTCAAGGGGCAAAAACTGACAATAGAACACAAAGTCAGGGGTAATTTTATATCTCAAATGGCCAAATGCTATTGAAAGAATTGAGAGGACTCAACACAAACTGAAGGACCATCTATGATTAGCATAGTTTTTCCTCATGTCAGACTCATTACCAAATAAACCAAAACCATCACCATAGAAGACTCAAATGGGGCAATGTGTATCTGCAATTGTATAAATTAAAAAGTCAGACTTTATTTCAAAGCAATTCTGGAAGAAAGAACCACATAAGTGCTGCTTTATGCGTGACTTCGGAAGGGAGGAGCTCCCATACTGGTGCTTCGGAAAACTTCTGGACTGCTTTGAACCACCTCTTTTCAGCACAATGGAAGCCTTTAGTTTTTGGCCTGACATCCCCCCACCCCCTTATCCTTGAGAAGAGTTGGGCTACAGAACCTGGAATCTTGTTTGGTGCCACTTGAGCTGTCCTAAATAGAAGGTATAACATGGCTTCTGGTTTTAGATTTTAAAGAGAAAACTAAACACTAAGAAGGATATTGGGGTGCGGGCTCAAAAGCATGTATTGTGGCTCCTGATTGGGTAGAAAGGAAGGAAAAAAAACATTGTTTTAAATAAATAAGTTTACAAGTATTTTTTGCCGTCAAGTTGCAGACTCCATTTTCAAGGCAAGACAAATTCAGAGGTGGTTTGCCATTGCCTGCCTCTGCGCAGCAACCCAGGATTTGTTTGGTGGTTTCCTATCCCAAAACTAATCAGGGCCAACACCAGTTAGCTTCTGAGATCTGACAAGATCGAGCCAGCCTGGGCCATCCCAACTAGGGCATGTTTGAAGGGAGGAGATAATAACAATGGATATAGTTATAATACTTCTATATTAAGTATCAATGGAAAACAAATCAGCCAGCCCCTGTATAAATCGATGGTGTGGTCTCATTTGGAATACTGTGTACAATTCTGGTCACCGCACCTCAAAGATATTATAGCATTGGAAGAAATCCAGAAAAGGGCAACTAGAATGATTCAAAGAACACTTTCCCTATGAAAAAAGGTTAAAATGCTTAGGGCTCTTTAGCTTGGAGAAACGTCAACTGCGGGGTGACATGATAGAGGTTTACAAGATAATGCATGGGATGGAGAAAGTAGAGAAAGAAGTCCTTGTCTCCCTTTCTCACAATACAAGAACTCGTGGGCATTCAATGAAATTGCTGAGCAGTCAGGTTAAAACGGATAAAAAGAAGTACTTCTTCACCCAAAGGGTGATTAACATGTGGAATTCACTGCCACAGGAGGTGGCGGCGGCTACAAGCATAGCCAGCTTTAAGTTGGGGTTAGATAAAAATATGGAGCAGGGGTCCATCAGTGGCTATTAGCCATAGTGTGTGTGTATATATATATGTGTGTGTGTATATTGGCCACTGTGTGACACAGAGTGCTGGACTGGATGGGCAATTGGCCTGATCCAACATGGCTTCTCTTATGTTCTTATGTGTGACACAGAGTGTTGGTCTGGATGGGCCATTGGCCTGATCCAACATGGCTTCCCTTATGTTCCTATGATTACTTTAGTGCACGAGACAAATGTCAATTTCCCTTCCTATTTTCAGCATCAATCTGTTGCATGAACAGAGATCCCATGTGTTCCAAAACACCAGAACCATTCTATTGCAATGACAAGCATTATCTGCGGATCTCCAAATTGCATCCCCCAGGGCACTCAAAGAATGTGCACTCTTGCATGATAACAGCCTGTGTTTCCCAGCTAGTGGAAAAGCTACTTAGAGACAGATGACTGAGCGAACACTCGTTTTAATGAGATCTTACCAGAGTTTTAACACAATGCTAACACAGCCGCCAAGATCTTATCTTAATTATGAGAGTTATCAGAATAATTTAAATACTTTTAGCTGCTCGACTAATGTTTTGATAACTGCCAGTATCCAAGGTGGCAACAGAAACATCCAAGTTACTCATACCTTTGGGCCATTTCACACATTAAACAGAAACTGACCAAGAGCCATTGTGGTGTAAGGGTTAGAACAGGGGTGGCAAAACTGTGGCTTGGGAGCCACATGTGGCTCTTTCACACATATTGTGTGGCTCTTGAAGCCCCCACTGACCTGCTGGCCTTCTTGGCGAAGGTATTTCTCTTTAAGCTGGTGGCATAGAGAATGCATTTAAAGTTAAAGCTGCTTTCTTTCCACCTCTTTCTCCCTCTCCATCTATTTTCCTTCCTTCCTTCCCTTGCAGCTCTCAAACATCTCATGTTTTTTCTATGTGGCTCTTACGTTAAGTAAGTTTGGCCACCACTGGATTAGAACATTAGATTAGCATCTGGGAGACCCAGGTTCAAATCCCCACTCTCCCATGAAAACTCACTGGGTGACCTTGGAGCAGTCAGAGCCTCTCAGCCTCAACCATTTTAAAGGGTTGTTGTGTGGATAAAATGGAGGTGAGAAGAATTATGTAAACCACTTTGGATCCCTGCTGGGGCGAAAGGCAGGGTACAAATTAATTTAAAAAATGCATAAACAAACTCAGGTCACTGCAGAAAATACAAGCCACAGCCAACTGTTTCCTGGAAAACTGCTGGAAACAGCATCTGTACAACAACAAAAATAAATATGCTTTCAACGCTACCCTAAAAACACCCTGCCTAAGCACTACTCTAACCCAACAGAACTTGAAACATGACCATCCACAAGCCACTTAAGCTGGTATACCTGAATTCAAGTCACTTTGTGGAGTGATCCAAAACAGAGTTAGACAATTCTAAGCCCATTTGGAGTACTGCATAGTCACCACACCTCAAAAAAGATATTATAGCACTGGAAAAAGTGCAGAAAAGGGCAACTAGAATGATTAAAGGGTTGGAACACTTTCCCTATGAAGAAAGGTTGAAACGCTTGGGGCTCTTTAGGTTGGAGAAATGTCGACTGAGGGGTGACATGATAAGATTATGCATGGGATAGAGAAGGTAGAGAAGGAAGTCCTTTTCTCCCTTTCTCACAATACAGGAACTTGTGGACACTCAATGAAATTGCTGAGCAGTCAGGTTAGAACGGATAGAAGGAAGTCCTTCTTCACCCAAAGGGTGATTAACACGTGGAATTCACTGCCACAGGAGGTGGTGGCAGCTCCAAGCGTAGACAGCTCCAAGAGGGGATTGGATCAACATATGGAGCAGAGGTCCATTGGTGGCTATTAGCCACAGTGTATTATTGGAACTCTGTCTGGGGCAGTGATGTTCTGTATTCTTGGTGCTTGGGGGGGCAACAGTGGGAGGGCTTCTGGTGTCCTGAACCCACCTGGTTTTTTGGTGCCCTAATGGCACCTGGTTTTTTGGTCACTGTGTGACACAGAGTGTTGGACTGGATGGGCCACTGGCCTGATCCAACATGGCTTCTCTTCTGTCTGGGGCAGTGATGCTCTGTATTCTTGGTGTTTGGGAGGGGCAACAGTGTGAAGACTTCTAGTGCCCTGACTCCGCTGGTGGACCTCCTGATGGCACCTGGTTTTTTTGTGACACAGAGTGTTGGATTGGATGGGCCACTGGCCTGATCCAACATGGCTTCTCTTATGTTCCCATTGATTTCAATGGACTTGAGAGTAACTCAGTTTAGAATGGCAGCACAGTTCTTTGATTTCAGCTGTGAATAAAATAAAGGTCAAGATGATCAGCTTCAGGAATTTAACTTAATGGGCAGACTCACTCATGAAATAATGTGGTTTGATCACAGTGTTTGGACTTGCAGCTAAAAATACATATTGGGAAGTGTCAGAAAGAGCTTTCAGATGAAATAGAGAATATTTAAAGCCTCAAGGCCTTGATCCATCCAGCTCCCGATGTGTGCATTTGGTACCATGTAGCAGTTAGCATCTGTGTCAGTGCCATGGACAGAATCTGTTACCACAGATTTCCTTTCCTGGATTAGGTACAATCCTCTGGAACTTTTCCTGTGCACCAGTCCCTCAGAAATTCATGGGAGATGCACAGGAAAACAGTAGCCATTCACTTCCATGGAGTGCTCACAGCAAAATTTTACAACAGATTATATCCTGAAATCCTCAAGAAGAGCCTAGGAATTTTTCTTCTATGTTTTTTCCCTCCAAACTACATGCAACACATTATGCGTTCCTGAAAAGATTCCCTTCTCCTATGTAAAGTTTTACTGACACAGTATCTTCTGAGGAACAATAATTTGCAAACCATATGTCTGTTTCTACGTAAGTGGAAAGTGAATAGCTCCGGGCACACCTCCTGTTTGGTGAAATGCTTCTCATTTTTGTACAGAGATCAGGGTGTTCCTTAAAGGAAGTCTTTGTGAGGAGCCCAGTCTTCTGCATAAATCCTTGCTGATTTGGTTCTGTAGAACATAAATAGGGGGAACTTAAGCCTGCTTTGATGAGGGACTGCATTCAGGATATGTTCCTTGGAAAGGCTGATTGTTGCCTTCCCCCTTTGTTGCCCTTCAGAGAAAAAAGTCACAAAAATTAATCAACAGAGTGCTCAGGGGTGGTCTTAGCCAATGGACAGTAGGGACAGCTGCCCTGACCTGCACAAAGGAGGAAGCCCAACTGCCCAAGGCATTCCCTAAGGCAGGGGAAAGAAGAGCCAGTCTCTGTCAGCACTTCCACCTGCCTCATCTGGGGCAGGGCAGCTGGCTTTGGGCAGCAGCAGAGGCACCTTGCAAGGTATTGGGGGGGAGGCATGCCTTGCTTGGCCCCAGTGAGAAGGTGGCAGTGATTCTGGAACTCCCTCCTGGATTTTTGCCCAGGGCTCCAGAATCTGTACAACCACCCCTGGCAGTGCCAATGATACAACCACCTCATGAGAAGTCTTTGAACAAAGTTAGATTTCAGTGGCACCTTTAAGATGGGAGAAATCTTTCTTAGGATTCTGAAATGCAGCTTCAAGGAAACCTACACACAATTTTGAAAAGGAATAACTGGTCACACAAATACAAGAACTGTCCTGTCTCTACAAGTAATGCACCTGTTTGGGGTGGCAACAAATCAGTCTGACACTGGAACCTACACATCCCCCCAATGCACTGCAAAAGACAGTTTCTCAAACTGCACAGGGCATTTGCTAATGGCAGCAAGAATAAACACACACATCCTCTCTCAGCCTTTCTGTTAATCTGCTTCTTATCTCATCCAAAGAAGCCTGCAGTAATTTGCTCTCTGTAACTTGCTCTAACCAGACAAGCATTAAGCTTCATGCCAGAAATAAATACAGAATTTGAGAGAAAGAGAAACCAGGATGCATTTAGATCTTATCTAGCAAGGTGGAGAGCTGGAAGCCCTTGGAGAAAAAAGGTTCAGCAGCTTGGAAAGGAAGGGCAGTTCCTTCCTTCCAAGGACCATAAGGGAGGCTGTGTTGTATCATGGCAGTGCCCCACGAAAAGTCCTTGCACTTCAAAAGGAATCCTGGGCCCAGCTCCTGAGGAGTCCACGTGATGGTAAGAATTCCACAATGTTGAACATATATGAACATCATATATGAACCCAGGGACCATCAAGAGGTTCTCCAGCAGGGCCAGAACCCCAGAAGCACCCAAGCACCAAGAATACAGTGCATCACTACTCCAGACATAAGAGACGCCATGTTGGATCAGGCCAATGGCCCATTCAGTCCAACACGCTGTGTCATACACTGGCCAAAACCCAGTGGTCATCAGGAGGTCCACCAGTGGGGCCAGAACTCCAGAAGCCCTCCCAGTGTTGCTTCCTCGCAAGCACCAAGAAGACACAGCATCACTGCCCCAGAGAGAAGAACATAAGAGAAGCCATTCTGGATCAGGCCAGTGGGCCATCGAGTCCAACACCCTGTGTCATACAGGACCCAAAACCCGGGTGCCCTCAGGAGGTCTACCAAAGAGGCCAGAACGCCAAAGAAAACCCACTGTTGCCCTCCCATCACCAAGAAGACAGTGCATCACTGCCCCCAGAAAGCATGTTCCAGCTATACCTTGTGGCTCAGGGTCACTGAAGAGACGTGCTGCTTTACTCCCATACCAGCCTTGTGAGGTAGGCGAGGCTGAGAGGCTGGAGGCAGCCCCAAGACTCCAACATAGGCCCAACGCCCCAAGAACCATATGAAGCCAGCTGCAGGTATCCCAAAGTGAAAGCAACGTCTTTAGGGTGGGCAGGCAGGCCATCCACTGGTTCTCTCCCCCTTCACCCTCCCCCCCCTCAGGCTTTATTCCCTCCCCCACAAACCATCCTTCAGAGGTTGCCACTTCAGAAACCATTAGAATCATAGTTGGAAGGGACCTCCAAGGTGATCTAGTCCAACCCCCTGCACAAGGCAGGAAACTCACAAACCCCTCCCCCTAAATTCACACAGGAACCTCACTGCTTTGTTCACTTCACTTACACCCCCTCTTTTCTCCCCAAGGCAGTTCAGCAGCATTCTCCTGTCCTCCAATCCCACCCCCCTCACAACAGCCCTGTGTGGTAGGCGAGGCTGAGAGCGTGTGACTGGCCCAAGGCCTTCCAGCCAGCTTCCATCGTGGCCCAGAGGGGATTTGAGCCGGGGGGGGGGGCTTTCTACATCCTGCCCGTCGAGACGAGAACCGCCATCTCCCTAGCCCGCCTCGAGGGCCTGCTCCTCCGAGGACTGCGCATGCTCCGGACGCCCGAGGCCCCCCACGCTCCCTTCCCGCCTTTTTCTCCCGCGGCGGCCAACTCCGCGCCGCGCATGCGCCCCTCACTCTCTCCCCTCGCGCCTGAGGTGAAACCGGGTTCTCGCCTCCTCCTCACCCGCCTCCTGCCGGGCTCGCCGTCCTCCGGCTTCTTGGGCGTGGTGGTGGTGAGCGAGACGCCGGAGCTGTAGCGCAGCATCGCTCCCGCCGGCCGCCCGGGCTCCGTCGCCGCCTCGTCCGCTCTGCTCTGCCGCAGCTCCAGCCGCCGGCCACTGAGGAAGGAGGGCGGGCGGGCGGGGCCGGGCCTGGGCGGGGAAGCGGGCAAGGCCCAGCCCCTTGGAAGGCAGGCAGGCAGGGGGGGGGGGTGGAAGGGGGAGACTCCTCCAAAGGACAGCCTTCTGGTATCACCCTGACAACCAGGCACCCGCCCTCTGCGCCTAAATAACTATGGCAACAGCCCAGGCCTGGAAAGGTGCAAGGAAAGGAAATCCTGGGCCGGCTCCCGAGGAGTCCACTGATGGTAAGAATTCCACAGCGTTGAACACATGAAGCTGCCTCCTACTGAATCAGACCACCCTGGGTCCATCAAAGTCTGTATTGCCTGCTCAGACTGGCAGCGGCTCTCCAGGGTTTCAAGCTGAGGTTTTTCACACCAATTTGCCTGGACCCTTTTTTGGAGATGCCGGGGATTGAACCTGGGACCTTCTCCTTACCAAGCAGATGCTCTACCACCGAGCCACCGTCCCTCCCCCACATTAAGTTGTTTTGTACAATAGACTTGGAACACTACTTTTATATGTATGTGTGTGTGTACACACACACACACATATATTGGCCACTGTGTGACACAGAGTGTTGGACTGGAGGGGCCTTTGGCCTGATCCAACAGCGCTTCACTTATGTGACACAGAGTGTTGGACTGGATGGGCCACTGGCCTGATTCAACATGGTTTCTCTTATGTGACCCAGAGTGTTTGGCTGGATGGGCCACTGGCCTGATCCAACATGGTTTCTCTTATATTCTTATGTGACACAGAGTGTTGGACTGGATGGCCATTGGCCTGATCCAACATGGCTTCTCTTCTGTTCTTTTGTGACACAGAGTGTTGGACTGGATGGGCCACTGGCCTGATCCAACAGGGCTTCTCTTCTGTTCTTACGTGACACAGATTGTTGGACTTTATGGGCCATTGGCCTGATCCAACAGGGCTTCTCTTATGTGACACAGAGTGTTGGACTGGATGGGACATTGGCCTGATCCAACATGGCTTCTCTTATGTTCTTATGTGATACAGAGTATTGGACTGGAGGGGCCATTGGCCTGATCCAACAGGGCTTCTCTTCTGTTCTTACGTGACACAGATTGTTGGACTTGATGGGCCATTGGCCTGATCCAACATGGCTTCTCTTATGTGACACAGAGTGTTGGACTGGAGGGGCCATTGGCCTGATCCAACATGGCTTCTCTTATGTTCTTATGTGACACAGAGTGTGGGGCTTGATGGGCCATTGGCCTGATCCAACATGGCTTCTGTTATGTTCTTATCTTCCCTCGTTTGGATAGAAGCTTTGACCAGCTTTCCAACAATATCAGCATGGCAAGACTCCACAATTTTTGGCACACAATTAAGTTCCACAGTTAAGACCTGTAAACTGAAACTTAACCAGTAAGAGTTGCCAGAGGTCTCTACCAGGCACAGCCATACATGTGCACAAACACACAAAATACCAACCCCCCTCCCCACACACACAAGTTAGGTGGGTGGGACCATTGAGGGAATGCTGAGTTCCTGAGCAGCCTCTTCCCATGCTCCATAGCCCCATTAGCATCTGTAATGGAGTAGTACTTTTTGCTGAGATACATATCATGTGATAGTTTCACTGTTACTGTAGTACTGATGCTCCTGCACATGGAGTATTTACCATGTGTAATAGCTTTGTCCCATCTGAGGAAGGGAGCTGTGCCTCTTGAAAGCTCATACTCCTAAAATCTTGTTGGTCTCTAAGAAGACTGCAGATATATACCCCGCCCTTCTCTCTGAATCAGAGACTCAGAGCGGCTTACAATCTTCTATATCTTCTCCCCCCCCACAACAGGCACCCTGTGAGGTGGGTGGAGCTGAGAGGGTTCTCACAGCAGCTGCCCTTTCAACGACAACTCCTACTAGAGCTCTGGCTGACCCAAGGCCATTCCAGCAGCTGCAAGTGGAGGAGTGGGGAATCAAACCTGGTTCTCCCAGAAAGAGTCTGCACACTTAACCACTACACCAAACTGGCTCTCTAAGGTCTTGAATCCAGCAGTTAACATGTGCAATGTGTTAAGAGACACTAGGTCCTCAAGGAGGGGCAGCAGCAGGTAGCGTGACATTTGGGGGTGCACTGCTGTTTGTGGAAGCAGCCACAAGAGAACATTAAACTGCTTGTATTTAGGCTGATAGATCGCTGTCCCTTCCCCATATTTCAAGTGTATTAAACTGGACCAATGTAAAACGCCATTCACTGAAATTCTCCCTATGTATTACAAGGTCACTGGGTTGTGCCTATGCGCATTACAAGGACTTTGAATTAGACAAGCGACTTCTCTTCTGGGAACTCAGTTCCCAGGCATGCAGGGGCCCAATTTGGGAGAGGAAAAATAAGCCCCTTTCCCCTGTGCTTTTCCTCCCAACCTGGTTCTGGGGCCATTTCTCTTGGGGAAATAGTTTGTCCTCTTGGGGAAATAGCTGTGTACCTATCAGTGCACATGAAATCCCCAGCAAGGCATATAGTCCTCCCCAGTAATTTCACATTGGCCCCAGCACCCTCTTCCCATACCCAAGGGTCCTAATTTAATTTGGGCTTCTGCGTCCCTTGAAATGGAGTCCTCTGTGGGAACTTGCCACTCAGATTGGATTGAATGTCTTCATGGTAGTAGACCTGAATATAATTCAAGGACTTTGTAGTACGTGATAGTACCTAAATTAGTAATGCATAGCACCTCCCCAGGGAGATTTGTCTGCCTCCCTTTATTGGTGACTTCCGCTAGCAGATGAATGGATTTTTGTTTCGTTTGTCGTATTCCCAACAACGGTTATGGGTCCTCCTGTTACGTTGTTTGTGACGTGTTTTTATTGAATTACTTTATAATTTGAAATGTACTTTAAATTGCTCAAATGTTTTTCTGTGCATCATCTTGGGGACCCTGATTGGGTTGAAAGACAGCATAAAAACATTTTAAATAAAGCAGTTATTAGAAAAGCATCACATTTCTTGTGGTTCTGTAAATAGTTTCCAATCTATGTCCAAAGATGTACAGATGATGGAAGTTCTGATTGGAGCTTTCTGTGGCTCAGTAGTCTAATCATCAGTTTCATTGTCATGATACCAGAGCAGTGATTGGTGTTTCAAGCATTCCTTTATAACAGTGCCTAGAATTGTCTTCTTTGTTGATTCTGTGTGGGCACATTTAGCCACAGATTTCCTGAAAGAAGTTCTCAACATGCAGAAGTAGATTGCTGCATCATACGCACGTGTCACTCAACTTGAACAATATGCAGTACAGGAATAGCAGCATTGCTGCAGCAGGGCTTGGATTCATCTTTGCCATATGAATTGAGTAATTCAGTCCAATGAAAAAACCCAGAAAAGAGTCACACCTCATGTCACAGTTATAAAGTGTGCAACAAAATGAAGTGGATGTAAATTGTGCAATTAGCTATTATTTCCTATTTGACCACCTCCACAACGTGGTGACTTATTCTTGGCTGCCTCCTCATGGAGGCAATTCTTGTGTAGTTCTCTGTTGTGGAATGCAAAGGTATTTGCAGTGGCCATGGAGCATCCACCTAGGAGTCTTCCACACCTTTTCCTTGCCTCTGGCTGCCACTCCCACCTCCCTTGCCACAGGAGGACTTTTTCTGACTTAAAAAAAAAAAACTAAGTTTTATTCAGAAAGCATGGGAGTATCAGAAAAACGTCTATTTCTGCTTCATCGACTATGCTAAAGCCTTTGATTATGTGGATCACAACAAACTGTGGCAAGTCCTTAAAGAGATGGGAGTACCAGACCACCTCACATGTCTCCTAAGAAACCTGTATAAGGGTCAAGAAACAACTGTCAGAACGGGATATGGAACAACTGATTGGTTTAGAATAAGAAAAGGAGTTTGACAAGGATGTATATTGTCACCCTGCTTATTTAATTTATATGCAGAACACATCATGCAAAATGCTGGCCTGGATGAAGCACAAGCCAGAATTAAGATTGCCGGGAAAAACATCAACAACTTCAGATATGCAAATGACACTACTCTAATGGTAGAAAGTGAGGAGGACCTAAAGAACCTTGTTGAGGGTGAAAGAGGAGAGCACAAAAGTAGGCTTGAAACTCAACATCAAAAAAACTAAGATCATGGCATCTGGCCCCATCACACCTTGGCAAATAGAAGGGGAAGACATGGAAGTAGTGACAGACTTCACATTTCTGGGATCCAAGATCACTGCAGATGGTGACTGTAGCCATGAAATTAAAAGACGTTTGCTCCTTGGGAGGACAGCTATGGCGAACCTGGGCAGTATAATAAAAAGTAGATACATCAGCCTGCCAACAAAAGTCCGTATATTCAAAGCAATGGTATTCCCAGTAGTAATGTATGGCTGTGAGAGCTGGACCATAAGGAAGGCCGAGCGCAGAAGCATAGATGCTTTTGAGCTGTGGTGCTGGAGAAGACTCTTGAGAGTCCCTTGGACTGCAAGAAGATCAAATCAGTCAGTCCTAAGGGAAATCAACCCAGACTGTTCCCTGGATGGTCAGAAGCTGAAGCTCAAATACTTTGGCCACCAAATGAGAAGGGAGCACTCCCTGGAGAAGATCCTGATGCTGGGAAAGACAGAAGGCAAAAGATGAGATGGCTGGACAGTGTTACTGATGTAACAAACACGAATTTGAGCAGACTTTGGAGGATGGTGGAAGACAGGAGGGCCTGGCGTGACTTTGTCCATGGGGTCGCAAAGAGTGCGACTGAACTTGACTCGACTGTGCGACTGAACAACAAGTTTTATTCAGAATGTAAGCTTTCGTTTGCTGTTGTTTATTATTGAGCAAATCATTTGAATATTCAAACAACTCCACAACAGTGTCAAAAAGGCCACAAAAAGCATCTTGCACAGTTGGCTTTTGATAGCCAACACAGAGCTTCCAAAATAGTCAATCATTGAGAGTAATGACTTATGCAGGTAATCACTGAGGGTTTTTTGTCAACCAGATGTTGGCATGAATGACACAGTGAATGTAAAGACATTTGGCACTCATTGTTTCAAGTAAGCAACACACCCACAGTAGTGACTAGTCATTGATGGTGCTACATCAGTTGCAGAAGCAAATATGTTAGTAAGCAGAATTATCTTGTCTTTGAAGAACTTCTCAACAACACTTCCGGAGGCTCCCTACTGCCCTTTCCTCTTGCTGCCTCTGTAGGAATCCCCTCTCCCCGAGGGTGGTACTACCGACTTTGAGATCTACTGCTATAGTTAAGCAAAGTTACACTTGTCCTGCTTTCATTTGAGAACTTTGTTTTAGCATCTAATGTTACATTTAAATGGAAGCTCTAAATTTGGTATTTTAAACAGGAACCATCAAACATTTATAGATTTGTATGCCATGTTTCAACAGCAATTCACATCACTAGAGATTCTGTCCACTTTCCATATCTGCCAAATATAAATATACATATAGGGTGGCAGGGATGATTTTAATAGCATATATGTAATGAGAACACTAGAATTGTTTTGCTGTACCATGGATGCACATTGTGTATCAACAGTGGGTCCTCCTCTGATTATTCCCAGCCTCTGGTATGCAGAAGTACATGGCCTTTGAGCATGGAGGTTTCACTTGTAGGCATTCAGGCCCTACAGTTTCAAAGCATGTCAAGTCTACCTAAGAGAGAGTTTGGTGTAGTGGTTAAGTGTGCGGGCTCATATCTGGGAGAACTGGGTTTGATTCCCCCCTCCTCCACTTGCAGCTGCTGGAATGGCCTTGGGTCAGCCAGAGCTCTGATAGAGATCCAGTTTGGTGTAGTGGTTAAGTGTACAGACTCTTATTTGAGAGAACAGGGTTTGATTCCCCCCTCCTCCACTTGCAGCTGCTGGAATGGCCTTGGGTCAGCCATAGCTCTCAGAGCTGTCCTTGAAAGGGCAGCTTCTGTGAGAACTCTCTCAGCCTCACCCACCTCACAGGGTGCCTGTTGTGGGAGAGGAAGGTTGAGATTTTAAGCCGCTCAGAGTGAAGGGTGGGGTATAAGTCCAATATCTTCTTCTAAGAGACTTGTTCTTTCAAATGCGGTATGATCCAAACTGAAAATGTTTATTATGTATTTATTTACTTATTATTTTTATAGCCTGCCTTTCTCTCTGAGACTTACCTGCTATGAATTTGGCAAATATTTTTAAAAGTTGTCTAAGCTTATCACATCCTGTGGCATTGAATTTTGAAAGCTACTTGGAGTACTTTTTCTGTTTTGAACCTATTGGTAATTTACTTGTGTAAACCTGAATTATAAGTGTAGCAGAAAGAGAGTTTTCACTCTTCTCATCCTGTTCAAACTTTACTTGAGTGTTTGGTTGCTAGATCCGGTTGGGGAATATGTTCAGAAGGGTGGACTAGAGATTCATTGCTTGCATGATTTACTAATAGACACGTAGGTGGAATAATTCAATTGTAATCCAAAGCACAGTGCAGCAGCTACCTTTTAATTGGAAAGCCAGTTCTGGGCAGGACATGGAAACATACACCCACATACTTTGAAAATACTAGGAAGAACAGCTCAGATTGTCAGATAACGAATGTACACAACATATTTTCAAAGCATCATTCATCTGACGCTACACTTAGGTTTCTCTTGCATGTAGGTGCTTAAACCCTTCAGCATTAAATCAGTGATGTGGAGGAAATACATCCTGATTCAGACACTGAGGTTAATAACCAAACCAAGAGCAATCACATAATGAAACAGGATTTTCCAATGTATGCGTGTCTGAGAAGCCCTAAGAGCTATAAAGCCTGAAGCTAACATTCTCCAGACCTGAGGCTGACCTTCCAAAGGATAGACAGTCATTCCATGTTTTTACTGTTTTCATTAATCCAGGAAACCCAGGATCCACCTATTCCTTCACACACCTGGCCGTCTCCTAGTCAATGTGACTCTATATAACACTTCCTTACTCAAAATGAGATCATTGGTCCACCTCATTCTGCATTGTCCATGATTTTAGGCAGAGAAAGGTCATTCCTAATACCAGCAACCCCAGGATCCTTTTAACTGGAGTTGTCATTGATTGAGCCTGATGCCTTCTGCATGCAAAGTATATGCTTGATCATGAACCATAGTTCCTCCCAAATAGATGCCACTTTGCTACTCTGTCGCCACTGCTTTAGTATCTTCTTAGTATCACTTTTCCCTGCAGCTCCTCTTCTCCATCATCTCTTTGCATCTGTCTGAATGCGATCTGTCAGCTATACAATGTATCTAGGTCTGCATTACATGCTAGTGAACACTTACTATGTGGTAAGTATCTTTATATAGTTTGAGTAATGCTTACCAACAACAGGGTACCGAAACATGACGTTGCTTGAGAACAGAATCACAGAATCACATTGACACGAACATACATAGAGAATTGTTGTGTAAACTGTACATTGGAGGGCTCCACTTAGACTGAAATCCCATGTGCATTGTAAGGAGCAGGAAAATTAAAATGCAACTGTAAATCCCCCTTCCTGCATAGCCAGCAAAATGCTCAGAAATCTTCTACAAGAATAAGAACTGTCTTTCACTTATTAATATATGCAACATTTGTAGAGGGGCTGAAAAATGTTTAAGTGATGTGTGAATTCAGTGCTGGAAAGGGTTATTATCACAGTCTGTTGCCTGTGCCTTGGGCTTCCAGTAAAAGTTGTTACTTAGTGTTTTGAAATGACACAGCAGTGAAAACAATTAATGATAGTGACCAATTGAGTTCAGCAAGCTTTGTTTCATACCATAAATCTGCTTCTTTTGGGGTGCTCAGCACTCAGGCTGTTTATAGTTACCACTTTCACTCCTAACTGCCTGTTGTCTTCCTGTGGCAACTTCAGTAATGAATTATCTGTTCCTGTGCATTCAGGAGCAGACACAAGCATGGTTTTCCTGTTTCCTTTGTTCTGTTTTCTCATTTCCCACTTCAAGCCTGGAAAAGCTGGACATTCTTTTTGCAATAGGCAAAAGATTTGCAAATGTTACATTTGAAAAGGACCAAGTAGGAGTGAAGTGCACCTTTCAGACCAACAAAGTTTTATTCAGAACGCAAGCTTTCACGTGCACACAAAAGCTTACGTTCTGAATAAAACTTTTTTGGTTTGACTCCTAACTTGTTCTACTGTTTCAGACCAACATGGCTGCCCACTTGGATCTATTTGAAAAGGACCTTCTGGCCAACTATTTCTGCTTAGGCAGGTGGATGCCTCTTATATTCTGAACCTGCAAAACTGTTTTGTGTGTCACTCATTTAATGGTGATTGCTGTCTGACCTTCAAGTGCTCTTAGACTGTCATGTGAATTGGCAGAATATGCCTAGATGATTATTTTCACTCCGCCATCTGGGACTTACTTTCTTCTTTGTGGAATTATGTAGCCAGTAATCCCACAGATCTAGGCTAAAGGGTCTCCACAAGGTCTCCTGCACTGTAGTGTATGGCTCATTCAAGAATTCAAGCTCCCAAATGATAAAAACCCTGCTCATTGAGGAAGAAGAGTAGGTTTTAATATCCCATTTTCCTGTTCCTTAAAGAGTCTCAGAGCGGCTTATAATTGCCTTCCCTTCCTCTCCTCACAACAGGTACTGGGTGAGGTAGGTGGGGCTGAGAGAGTTCTGAGAGAACTGTGACTGGCCCAAGGTCACCCAGAAGGCTTCATGTGGAGGAGAAGTGGGCAATCATGCCCAGTTTTCCAGATTTGAGTCTGCTGTAACTTCCATAGTATTTTCTTGATTTTGGACCAGGGTGGCTCAAAATGACTGGAAGAGAGCCACAGTGTACAAAATAATGGCCCAAGTATATTATTACTTATAATTATTTATTACTTTTAGTTTGCTAGGCTGCCCTTCCCCATAAGCAGGGCTCAGGGCGGCTTACATCAGGGGCAAATACAGTCCGTAGGATTAAAACAACATTAAAATATATTAAAACAATTTATCAGAAAGACAATACTACGTCTAAGACGATGGATAACTTCAGTGTCCACCGGCCCCCTGGATTGAGGGGATATGGAGAAAATGAGGGGAGGTAGGGATGTGAGGGTGCCAGACCATTGCTGTCCTCAGCTTGGCAGAACATCTCTGCCTTCAAGCCCTATGGAAATGTAAATCCTGTAGGGCATAGATGTCCTCTGGCAGAGTTCCTCCAGGCAGGGGCCAGGGCCGAAAAGGTCTTGGCCCTAGTTGAGGACAGCTTCTGGATCTCTCTCGTTACTAGAGTGTGACGCTCTTCCAGGGCCATACTGAGAGAGGTGGTCCCAGTTTAAGCACTATACGCCACAAAATCCTTTAAATTAAAACCATTTGGTCCACCAGTATTATATATATTCCATCCCTTTTAGTGTCATAAAGTGCACTTTTCCTTGTATATGTGCTTGTTTCCTTTTTAACCCCCTGTATAATCGTTGCGGAACAAATATATTAACATTTTAAAATTGTTAATGCACTCTTAAAATATGTTGTCTGTTTTTATCTGCAAAAAATATTTTAATAACATTGTAGGGAAATCAGCAAAACAAACACCATTGTATCAACAAATGGCATTCATAAACAGTCTTACAGGATAAATTCAGTTGGGTAACGTGTGTTGGTCTGAAGCAGCAGAACAAAGTTGGAGTCCACTGGTACTCTTTAAGTCATCAGAGTTTTATTTTAGGTGTAAGCTTTTCTGTGTATGTACATTTTTTTCAGATACAGAGTGTCTGTGAGTGTAGAGAGGTTTATTTTAATTTCCAGCAAATTAAATCATAGTTAAATTTCTACCAAAAGAAAACAGTCAGAACCCTGGCAGCCACATTACTAATATTTGTTAGGAATGCTTTGCTCATTGCTGTGATTCCCAGAGTTCATTCATGCTTCCTGGTTAGACAGGTTTTTTGTATTATTCTTCAAAACATGTTCTTCCAACATCCACTTCCCTTGGTTTCCAGTCACTGAGACATCTCCAGCATGATGAGATATTCTATCCATGGTGTTGTGAAATAGAGTATTGATGCGGCTGAGTTTTCGACCAAATAATATATTCTAGAACACAATAAATCCACTGGAAATATGGATAGACAGGATGCTCCCATCTAGATTGCTAATATACAGTGAAATGCAAGTGCAAAAAGCCCCAGACGTGTCGCAGCTCAAATTAAGTCTTTTGTTCCTTCCCATTCTGCAGCACTGTTGCAGAAGTCCAGGGTCCCACAGGAAGAAACAAAAGTCTTTCAGACCTTTCCCTCAGTGCTCGTAGAAGTGTAATAATATTTGGGAGGAGGGAGCAAACTCCATTGATGATAGGGGTCGTTTTCGATCTCCAGATTGCTGAAGACAGGCGTTTCATGCTTGTGAGTTTGGGGTGCATCCCTCTCTTAGTCCCTGCTTCCTCACTTAAGTAGATATGTGTGAGAAATCTGTTGCTATAGGAGGCACAGCAGCATTTGGTCACTCTGCTGGCAACCGGAATACATTCCAGAAGGTGGTGATGGGGGGACTTCAGCTGTGCCTCCAGGCAAACGTGCTGTATGATCTCCCTGCAGGGCACTGTTTTGACACCCCTCCTCATGTCTTTAATATCTATATGAAACCATTGGATGAAGTTGTCAGAGGATGTGGAATGGGTGAGGTTCCATCAGTGTGCTTATTACACACAATTTTATTCCTCCTTTTCATATCAGATGGAGTAGTAATGGATTTCTTGAACTGGTTCCTGAAGATAACAGTCAAATAAACTTAATCCAGCCAAGATATGATTTTGGTGCAGTAGGTTTTAGACAAGGAAGGTGATTTATGGGCATGGAGCAGGTGTCACTGGGTTGGTGGTGGGGAGACAACTGTGAATTTCCTGCACTGTGCAGGGGGTTGGACTAGATGACCCTGGAGGTCCCTTCCAACTCTATGATTATCACTTTTTAGGACAGAATAGGACTCTTGCTAAGCAAGCAGATTTACTTCTTTGTGGGCACTCTTATATCCAGCCTTGTCTCCGGATGCCCAGGTAGCATCCTCTTCTGCTGCCTTTGGCTGGTGTGTAGCTGTGCCCTTTGCCAGGAAGGAATGACTTGGCTACAGCTGTCTGTGCTGTCATTTTAGTCTTGGTTACTGTCATGAGCTCTGTGTGTGCTGCATTTGAAAATTTCCTGAAACCTACAATTAGTTCTAAATGCTCTGACAAAGCTATTAACTGGGACAGGCCAGGGCAGTCACATTAGTAACGTTGGTTACACAATTCAAGGTGCTGGATTTGAGTTCCAGTGTCCTGTACCAGAAAGACCATCTCCTACAAGGGGAACCAAACATCAATTAAGAATTTTTAATGAGGCCTTTCTTTGAATGACCCCAACTACTTAGAGGTGACCAGGGCTAGGGTAACAATAGCAGAAGTGCATCTGTGAAATTCCCTCCCCTTCGAGGCTTGTCTTATGCCTTCACCCTCTGTTCAGGCAGCCAGGGAAGAGTTAAATGTTTGGTTCTGCTTTTGACTCAACCAGTTGCTTTTATCTGGGTTGTGATTTTGTTCTGGTACTCTCTGGAATTGCTGGGTCACCCACTTGTTCACTTTTGCGATACTGCTATACGTTTGTGTTTTTAATTTTTGTTTATTAGTTTGTTTAATAGTCAATTAGTTTTGCAGTGGTTAATATGTTTGCAAACCACTTGGAGCACTAGAAAAAGTGTTCCTTTGTGAAACAACAGGGATAAACAAAGCACATACTTTGGTTTAGTTTTAGAAAGAAATAGGGGACCTAAGCGGGGGGTGTGAATTGGTACTGTATAGCTTGATCTCATCAGATCTTGGCAGCTAAGCAGGGTCAGTGCTTGGATGGGAGACCAACCAAGGAAGACTGCGGAGGAAGGCAATGGCAAACCGCCTCTGCTTAATCACTTGCCTTGAAAACCCTGTGTGGTTGCCATAAGTTGGCTGCAGCTTGACAGCCCTTCACGTATCTGGGGGTCCTAAGGGGTCTGTCTAACAAAATGTGGGTTTTAGTGGAGGGAGTTGAAGGAAAGATGCAAGGTGGCAGACATCACGCAGAAGTTCTGGGAGTAATTGGAGGTAGCAAGAGGAGACAAACACTTGTTTGAGGGAGGAGACATTTAATTATGTCACAGAATTATGCAGAGCATTGACTAGCAGGAAGGAGGTGAGGTTGGGAGAGAGTACAGAGCGGTTTGATGGGGAAATCAGAAGCCCTGTGCCTGCTCGGTCAGGTTGGTGTTTGCAGCCTTGCAAAATATTTTGCAGTTCTTGGTGCACAGAGAGCCCCATAATCTTTTGGGAGAACAGTCTGGCATGGAGAACAGGATACTGAACTAGGGGATGTTGAGTTGTTCCATCATTGCTGTTCTGGTGCTCCTACTCTTTGGGACAGTGTTTACTTTGAGCCTAATATAGTAACGGGACCTGTTCCTGTTCCAGTGAGATCAACAGCCTCAGTCCTGTTGACATCAATGGTTGTTCTCTCCCCCACCCCCCAGTTCCTGTGTTCCCATGCAGGCCATGGGCCCCACAGAGTTCGCCAAACAGGGACAGGAAACACCTGCCGCCTGTTTTCCTCCAGTTTCTTGATATTCTTGATAGGAATAATTGTTATGGTTCTTTTGTTGTTTGAAACTCTGCATGTTGAGTTGTTTCTGCAAAACCTCTAGCAGTCTTTTGGTCTGTGTGACAGGGAGGGCCCTTGGAGGCTGTATTACAGCCCTTGAAGTACATACAACCTGCCCTCCTCAGTTTGCAAAGAGAAGAGCAGACCTCAGCAGCTGAAAAGACAGCGTCAGAACCCCCAATATGTTTGGGTCATGGAAACCATTCGGTAGAGGCAGCCTTCCTATTCCATCACAAAGTAAAACTCTGTAGCCAAATAATTTTTCTCTACTTTTGATTACAAAGGGACCTGTGCATTCCAATATGGTTAGAGGGAAATTGGTCAGCTACTCGTATAACTGCAAAGGAAAAATAAATGCCACTTCTTTGTCCTGGCACATTTTGTTGCTACCTGAGATTTTTTGCACTGGATACAAACTGATCCAAAATACTGCTAAATCATTTCCTTCCCCAAAACATTAGATTCATGTTGGTCTGAAGCAGCAGAACAAATTTAAGTCAAATGGCACTTTAAGACCAACAAAATTTTATTTTGAGTATAAGCTTCTGTGTGCACGCACACTTCTGAAGAAGTATGCATGCACATGAAAGTATACATGCACACAAAAGCTTATACCCAGAATAAAAAATTTGCTCCCCAAAACACTTTTCACAAGTCTTATGAAACTTCAAAAAAGGCACACTGATGTGTTTCAGCTTGTCCTAATAAAGGTAATATGACATAGCGTTAAAGGGGTTTTTTCCTTACAGAGCTGCTGGTGTTTTTTACTTTTGTTGTTCAGTCGCACAGTCAAGTCCGACTCTTTGCGACCCCATGGACAAAATCACACCAGGCCCTCCTGTCGTCCACCATCCTCCAAAGTCTGCTCAAATTCATGTTTGTTACGTAGCCCTGTCCAGCCAGCTCATCTTTTGCCGTCCCCTTCTTCTTTTGCCTTCTGTCTTTTGCAGCATCAGGATCTTCTCCAGTGAGTGCTCCCTTCTCATTTGGTGGCCAAAGTATTTGAGCTTCAGCATCTGACCTTCCAGGGAATAGTCTGGGTTAATTTCCCTTAGAACTGACTGATTTCATCTTGCAGTCTGTAGTGTATTGGGCTGTATGAAGCAGCACCGCGCGGCCACGCAGCAGAGGCATCCAGGGGAAGCCCCTTGGTCACTCTGCGCAGCGCGGGAAAGTCTCCACCAATCAAGACCAGTGGCGGGAAGTTTGACTGGCCAGGATTGGACTGGCCAGCTGGAGGGCTGTTCCGGGGAGAATGTATATAAAGCGGGTCCCGGCCCGCATTGCCCTGTTCTGTGATGTACCTTCTAATAAAGTATGTTGCCTTCTGCACGTCTCGTCACTGAGTACATTACACAGTCCAAGGGACTCTCAAGATTCTTCTCCAGCACCACAGCTCAAAAGCATCTATTCTTCTGCGCTCGGCCTTCCTTATGATCCAGCACTCACAGTCATACATTACTACTGGGAATACCATTGCTTTGACTATACAGACTTTTGTTGGCAGGGTGATGTCTCTACTTTTTATTATACTGCCCAGGTTCATCATAGCTGTCCTCCCAAGGAGCAAACGTCTTTTAATTTCATGGCTACAGTCACCATCTGCAGTGATCTTGGATCCCAGAAATGTGAAGTCTGTCACTACTTCCATGTCTTCCCCTTCTATTTGCCAAGGAGTGATGGGGCCGGGTGCCATGATCTTAGTTTTTTTGATGTTGAGTTTCAGGCCTACTTTTGTGCTCTCCTACTTTTGTGCTCTCTCTCTCTCCTTTTGTGTTTTTGACTATCAATCCTTTAATAAGGATCTGGAACACATTATGCTACCCTCTGGTGGAAAACATGTAGAACTTCCATTATTTTCACTTCAGCTGCATCCTCAAGAACATAACAGCCCTGCTGGATGTGACCAGTGGTCCCTCTAGTCCTGCATCCTGTCTCACCCAGTGGCCAACCAATGGAGGGCCAATGACAGGGCAGGGAGGCCAATCAAGGCCTTCCCCTGATGTTGCTTCTGGCAGTGGGGTTCAGAGGCTGACTGCCATGGCTGGTAGCCACTGATGGACCTCTCCTCCATGAATTTATCTAATCCTCTTTTAAAGCCAAAACCTCTCAACTGTGGCAGATTCCTATGTCAGCTGCTTGCGGCAATGATTCTTTCTCACAGGTCTTGGGTGACAGTCCTGCCTCACCTTGCAAACCGCCCACTAATTTAAGAGAAGTTCTCACCAACACCCATGAACCACTTAGCCAACTTCAGTCCAGGGGCTAACCTGTCCAGATGCCCCTGATGTCCCCATATCTACTCAGACAATATCATTAGAGTTCCAAGTGATATGAGCTCTGCGACCAGGCCTCATCTACCAAACCATTCCCCAGTCTGATATGTGCCCCGATCATAATAATAATAATAATAATAATTTTTTATTTCTATCCCGCCCTCCCCGCCGAAGCAGGCTCAGGGCGGCTCACAGCATAAAATACACATTACATCAGTTTACGTTATAAAAACATGGTTAAAACAGTTATAAATTATTAAAATTAATCATCTTCTTACAATTCTTTTCTCCTGCCTCTTTCTTTTTGCATTTCTTTACTGTATGTTTCGATGGCAAGTTCTTCAAGACTGGGACCTGTTCTTTCTATGTTAGTTACTCTAAAGTGTCATGCACTTACTTATTTACTAGATTTAGATATAGTATCTTCTATAATGTTTAAACACATTTGCTAGAAGTGAAATAACTGTAAACAAATAAATTTTCAGTGCAATGATAATGAAATATTTATTGCGGGCATTAATTTATTGCATGCATTTAATTTGCGCAGGTCATAGGGTTGCAGTATGCAAATGGTTCACAGACTGACTTGGATAAGTGTTTGAGATGGTGGCCTGTACTGCTGCTGTGTGTAGCTTATTGTAAGTGGGATCCTATTACGTGATTTCTGTGCTTAATGTGTCATGTGAATACTTATGCTGTGCTCCAGTTCTTTCTGAGGATTCCAGACTTCTACAATCCTAATGCATTGTTTACAAATGTACAATTTTGTCTATTGTGCTGACTCACACTGAGTAATGCGCTGTGAGTTCCAGTGAGAAAGGCAGACTGTAGATAATGTAAACAAGCAAACATAAATAAATAAATTACCTGGCTGTCAGTTTGATGCATGATGGCCCATTTTCATTCTCCTTCCTTCCTTTCCTACCAGATATCATCCACTTGCCACCTCCTTCTGGTGTTGTGTAGTCATCTAAGGGTTCTCTCTGGTTTTCACTCTAGCTTGGTGCTGCTCCCACATTCCTTCCAGTGTGCCCATGTTTACTTCTGCAATGCTGTCTGAAGTCTACAGGTGGCTTGTGAAGGAGCCATGTGCAGATCACAAGCCACAGGGTAAGTACCACTAGACTGAACAATGAGAAAACCACATCAGGGTACTGGATATTAGAGGAAATGATGAAGGGTAGGCACCCGCTACCCCCTTGAGAACTTATAGTGAATCCTGGGCCTGTGATGAATTATGTAGGCACTTAAATCTTTTCAGCCACTGGAAATACCCCACATGCAGAAGAAGTCCTCTTCCAACTACTCTGCTTTTTGATTGGAAAATCAGATCAACTGGACCAAGGCTTCTTAGATAAATATTCAGGCCATGAAGTAAAGGCCATCTTATAGATACTGCATGGCCTGTAAAAGTGGGGGTTGGTCAGGGCCAACTGTCCGGTGAATGAACCTGAGCCAAAATTTCACCCCAGGCCACGTGATCCAAGATGTGCACCCCAACAGCACTCGGGGTCTCCCAACTGTGCACTGATCTTTCACTATTGCTGATCTTACATGGGCCAGCTGCCCCAGGTGGGTGCTCTTGGGCAAGTTAAACCCCAGAGAAAGATTGTCATAAGATACCCTTTAGACACAAGGAAATAGAGCAATTACCATGGCAATGGTTAATCAGTACGTCAGTATTTAAATAGATTAAGGTTAAAGCTGTGCCTCCCCCCATTAACTGGACAGTTTAGTTGATTTTTTTTAAAAGTACATGTATTTATAGAAGCCTAAGTGATTGGTGCCCTCCAAGTGCTGGTATTCTGCCTTCTCTTTCAGCCATGAATAAATGCTTCTTCTAAGTTGAGGCATGCTGCAACATGTCTGCAAGTACATATTATTGGAGTGCACTTCTTTTTCAGACTAGTTTATTCAAATGTAAATTTATGCAGATTTAATTCTCAAGGTAACCTGAAATCCGTGTGATCAGTTTCTTTAAGCAGGTGACAAGAATCAAATAATAGCTGCTATTGGGCACCAGAACGGTACAAATGGAAGGTATTGCTGCCATTCCAGGCAATCCACAGATACTGATGGGATACAGGAGAAATTAGCAAATAAATCAGACACCAGCAAAAAAGAGTCCTTTGGCAGGCTGTGTTGGACCTCGCAGTTCCATTTTATATCTGATTGATTCAGGCATCTCCACCATCAGCCAAAAGGCGTGGAGAAAAATGCAGTTAGCGTAACACCATCCTCCCTATAGTGCTGCACAAAATCTGAGGCCCTCTTGCTAAATGGAAGGCTGTTTTCTTACGCTCAGGAGGAGGGACCCTTGATGGATGAATGGGTGATTCTCTTTGTACTCTTGATCTACCCTCTGCACTGGAAAGGGAAAGTAGACCATGTACAAAAAGGAGCCTGGGGCACTCACAGAGTCTTCTCCTATACATGGCCCCAGGCTCTGACTCTCATAAAGGAGTCAGGAAACAGGACAACTCTACTGGGCATACTGCCTAATGGCAGGATCAGTTCCATTTCCATGGGCCATGTATAGGAGAAGTTACTGCTGCATTGTATCCAAGGCTGAGTTCTGCTCCCTTGTCAATGATGGCCCAAATCTGCTTCAGCTTGCCCCCAGGACAGGGGCCATCTATGCAGAGAGGATGCGCTCCTACTTGGGAAAGAGCGTGCGAGAACATATGAAGCTGCCTTATACTGAATCAGACTGGCAGCAGCTCTCCAGGGTCTCAAGCTGAGGTTTTTCACACCTATTTGCCTGGACCCTTTTTAGTTGGAGATGCCAGGGATTGAACCTAGGACCTTCTGCTTACCGAGCAGATGCTCTACCACTGAGCCACCGTCCCTCCCCAAACCGTTCAGTGAGACTCAGAAGTTGAAAAGAAGAGGTTTAACCATGGCAGTTTATTTCAAAAACTCTTGTCTTTACAGAGTAGCATGTCTGGAGGTAGCTGCAAAATTACTTGATCTTTTCCCAGATGGCTTAAGAGTCTCCATTGATGGGCGTGATCCAGCAGAGTTCTCCCGCAGAAGCTTCTGAAACAAAACAGGGGCTCTGTGCAGGAGAATTGGTGGATTCTGCCCTACTTTTTGTTTAAGGCAGGATTTGGATAGAGATCTTAGAACCATAACCAGCTGTATAAAATAAGGTCTGCATTATAAAGTTTCAGAATAAAAATAGTCTGTGAGAGATTGTATCTAGCTGATTGTCATCGCAAAAGGATTCCAGTTTCTTTCCCCATTCTAAAACTGCTGTCACGGGTGGGTGCAATCTTTACTCCTCAGACACTAGTAATAAATTTCTGTCTCCGGATACTGCAGGAGAGAGAGAAGGTCACGGCAGGCACCTTGGGCAACAAGTACATTTCAGAGATAAATTATTCCTTTTCATAAGGATTTCCCTAAAGCAGTTTTTAGTGATACAACTGGTTGAGAGGTCCCTTAATTCAGTAAATAATAATAATAATAAATGTACATCTATAGAGTAACCTTTTCTCGAATTGCCATCTTTACAAACTGCAGGAATCAAAAGAGGATCGTGATACCAGCAGCTGCAGCCCAGGCTGGAACATTCACACTCAGAGCACTGGTGACTGTGTCCGCATCTCGGGAGCAGGTATCTCTTCCCTTCGTTAAAATGATACAAGGTCAGACCTCATACAATAGTTACCAAGCTATGCTATGGAAGGCAGGACATCTCTGCCCAATAAAACTAGCACTGACCATCCCACTGACATTGTGCTCCCACAGTTATACAGAGAACTCAAGAGTAAAAAATTTTTTGACCCTTCCACTGGGTCATTGTAGTCACCCTGAAAGCTAAAATATGACTTGCTAAACATAAACAGAATATAAGAGGTTTCTGAAGGTTTAAGAACAAGTCTCATACTCCATATAGATTTCAGCACTTTGCCTGTGTTCTATAAAAAAATAGGAAGCTTTACAAAAATGGCAGTAGAACAGTCCATAAAAGTGTCTGAAGTATATACATTCTGTACATGATTTCTTCTACTTACAGTGATTAAATAATAGCCTTCACTCTCGTGTTTTATCTGTTGCTTGCCTTTAAAGACAAGCTTGGCATGGAGTCAGTTGCAAGAAAACAAAACTCTGGCTCCCTAGGAGAGCTGCTGGTTCTTCTGAGGAACTTGACGTAAAGGTGTTGGTTCCCCCATCATGGTTGCAGATGGTTTGGAAGACAAGAACTTTATGGTTTAGGATATTTATTACTGAAGTATCTGTAAAAATTGCAAGCCACAAAGTGATAGGTAACCCACCCCCCAGCTCTGACATTCCTGTGGCCTTTGACTTCCTCATCAGTGTGTGTTTGCAACTCTTTAAGAGCTGTGGGACTGCTTTGTTTCTAGCTTCTGGCCTCGCTGTCCTTTAAAAATTTAAATCCTGAAGGTCCTTCATAAAGGCTGTCTCCGTCAGTGCTGACATCGTCGTCATCCTCATCATCCAGGTCACTCAGAACTTTATTTGGCAGCTTCCTGTACCTGCTGAAACAATGATAAATATATGAAGCACGTCAGTATTCAAAATGCCTCCCAGATGCTTGGGCTACATCTGTGTTATGCCTTTAAAAAGCCACCTCATTCAAATGAGTCCCTTCTGCATCCTCAAAGACTACAAAACGACCTGTCCGTGCATATAAGAGATGCCAACTGGGCTCCCCTGCAGTCTTGCAAGCAGAATGGGCACTCCTCTTCTTGGGTGTGTACATATGTTTATAATGTTGGCCAGCACAGACACAAGGAGTGTGCAATGTGTAGTCGAGGGTTTTTTTAAACAGGCTATATGGCCATCTGATGGCAATGCTGATCCTGTGAACTTAGGCAGGTCATGAGAGGGAGGGCAGGAAGGGTTGCATCAGTGTTTAGTTCTCGTGGCCTTTTCTTACACATCCCAGGAAATGTTGTTTGCTACTTTGGAGTCAAGCAGCAATTTTTCCCCAGGCCAGTTTAGCCAGAGACCCTGGAGGTTTTTGTCATTTTCTGGGCATGGAGCAGAGGTCACTGTGTGTGTATGAGAGGGAAGTACTTGTGAATTTCCTGCATTGTGCAGTGGGTTGGACTAAATGACCCTAAAAGTCCCTTCCAGCTCTATGATTCTAAGGCCCTCTTTGGTCCCTTGGGAGTGCTGAGTGTTGGAGGGGGGGGGGGGATCCATCACAGAGAGCTGTGACACCCAAGTCACCTGAGCTCCTTTTTGATTGCATTCAGTTGCCCCTGCAGCTGGTCGTTGAAGTCCACTTGCTCTTCCAGATCCCTCTGAAGTTTCTTCTTTGCACTCTCCAGCCTGTCGATTTCTTCTTCCGCTTCCTCCACTTGGCGTTTCATTGCTTTCAAGCGCAAGCTCAGCTGCGGAACAAAAACAAGGGCCAATCAGAGCTGGGGCAGAGATGAGACTCTTATTCCTTAACCACCCATGACATAAAACATAGAGCAGCTTTACAGGAGCCATCAAGTAGTCATGGGTCATTTCTGTATTCAGAGAAAGGCATAAATTCTGCCTTCTGTTTTGCAGCTGCTGCATATAAGCAGCTCCGGTTTCTGAGAATCTTTCCTGGAGCAGTTCCAGAAGGCAGCTGTGTTGGTCTGCAGTAGAGCAGCTGGAGTCAAGTCCAGGAGCCCTTTGGAGACCAGCAAGATTCCTTTAATAATAATAACAATAATAATAATAATAACAACAACAACAACAACTTTTTATTTTTAACCCGCCCTCCCCGCCGAGGCAGGCTCAGGGCGGCTCACAACATAAAATACATTATACATCAAGTTATACTTATAAAATCATGGTTAAAACAAATTACAGATTATTAAAATTAACATTAACAATATGGTGCTATAAAAATAGATCTTCAGTAGAATTCAGTAACTAAAAGCATTTTCAGCGGCCCTTCCTAGCTTGTCATTAGTTGAAGGTTATCTTGAAAAGGTGGGTTTTACAAGCCCTATGAAATTGATCTAAGCATCGTAGGGCCCGCACCTCCTCTGGGAGTTGATTCCACAGCAGTGGGGCTGCGACAGAGAAGGCCTGATCCCGGGTGGCCTTCAATCTGGCCTCCCTTGGCCCAGGGACATTCAGCTGGTTTTTTTCCAGCTGACCTCAGCGCTCTCTGGGGCTCGTATGGGGAGAGACAGTCCTTCAGGTAGGCAGGTCCTCGGCCATATAGGGCTTTAAAGGTGATAACCAGCACTTTGTAGCGAACTCGGTATACCACTGGCAGCCAGTGCAGTCCGCGTAGCCCCGGCTGTATGTGCTCCCACCTTGGGAGCCCCAGCAACAGCCTAGCCGCCGCGTTCTGCACCAGCTGCAGCCGCCGAGTTTGGCACAAGGGCAGCCCCATGTAGAGGGCGTTGCAGTAGTCCAGTCTCGAGGTGACCGTAGCATGGATCACCATTGCTAGGTCACGGCGCTCCAGGAAGGGGGCCAACTGCTTCGCCCGTCAAAGATGAAAAAACGCGGACTTGGCAGCGGCCGCAATCTGTGCCTCCACTGATAATGAAGGCTCCAGAAGAACCCCCAGGCTCTTGACCTTATGGGCTGCTTTCAGCAGCACACCGTGAAAGACCGGCAAGGGGATTTCCCCTCCCAGGGCACCGCGACCCAAGCAAAGGACCTCTGTCTTCGTTGGATTCAACTTCAGCCCGCTCAGTCTGAGCCAACCTGCCACGGCTTGCAGTGCTAGGTCCAGGTTTTCTGGGACGGAGTCAGGTCGGCCGTCCATTAGTAGATAGAGCTGGGTGTCATCAGCATATTGATGGCACCCGAGCCCGAACCTCCGAGCAATCTGGGCAAGGGGGCGCATGTAGATGTTAAACAGCATCGGGGAGAGAACTGCCCCTTGTGGCACCCCGCACACTAGTGGATGCCTCCGGGACCGCTCTCCCCCAATAGCCACCCTTTGTCCCCATCCATCAAGGAAGGAGGAAAGCCACTGTAAGGCCAACCCCCTGATCCTGCGTCGGCGAGCCGGCGGGCCAGTAGCTGATGATCGACCGTGTCGAATGCGGCCGACAGGTCCAACAGCATCAGCACCGCCACGCTGCCTCGATCCAGATGCCGCTGGAGGTCATCTACCAAGGTGACCAGCACCGTCTCCGTCCCATGACCCGTACGAAAGCCGGACTGGTGGGAGTCTAAGGCGGAAGTGTCATCCAAAAAACTCTGCAACTGTGACGCCACTGCCCTCTCTATAACCTTACCTAAGAATGGTAGGTTCGAGACCGGTCGGTAGTTCGCCAACTCGACCGGATCTGCTGTACTCTTTTTTAGGAGAGGGCGGACCATGGCCTCTTTCAAAGATGCCAGAGCTCCCTTTGTCAGATACCAGGGGAGCACTGTACACACTAAAGCTCACACTCTACACAGCTTATCCCGCCCAGAAATCTGGTGGGGCTCTTAAAGCTGTTTCTTGAAGCAACCACTCCTAACAATGTGAAGCCAAGAAGGCTCTCTCCTGGCCTCTTTGCTTCTCACAATGTGCCCTGAACAGAGGGAATGGGGGAGAGAAGGGCAAGGGAGCAGGGGATGGGTGGCTGGCAGTCAGGGTTTTGTGGCATCCCGCTGCCTGAGCTTGGGAAACCCATCTGACGTGATCCGTGTGGAGCGCCCAGTATCAGCAGAGATGGTGCAGCCACATACCCCAAGGCCTGACTTGCTTGAGGGAAGGGAGTGATCAGTCTTCCTTCTAGTGTAGTTTGTTCATCTGTTTTTAATTGGATTATTTTATCATTGCATTTTTAACTGCTTAGATGCTCTACTGTTCCCATGTCTGCTGCCTTGTGGTCCCAGATCAGGTGGAAAGGCAGCATAAAAATATTTTAAATAAATAAAACCATGCCATGTCTCCTGTTTCTGCCTCTGCCCAGTTCTGCATTACCTTCACAAGCACAGAAATGTGGATGAGGAGAGGAGCTGAGGAGAGGGAAGACATTCCCTCTCCCCCCCCCCCGCCTTTGATTCAAGTGGTCCCTTCCAGAAGAGCACTTTAGGAAAGGGGGAGACATCAATGCACAGTTTGTCTCAGTCGGTGGTAGGACGAAGTGAGGTCATTCTTAATGGTCTTGTTACCAGGCTGTTTTTTTTTCTTCTATTTTACTCATCTGGACACAACAGTGCCCTCCCTTTTTCTACAAACATCAAAGAAACCATTTTTAAAAAACTCTGCTCTCCTGAAAGAGAAGGGCAAGGTGGCATTTAGAGCGAAAAGAGAGCAGCTCGCTTGGGATTTCAAGAAAAGCAGAATTTCAGTATGGAATGAATTGCAGAAGCCATTCAGAAGATCATTCTTGCAGCATCTTGCCAGCTCCTTTCCCCTTTACCTGGTCCTTTTGGTCTGTCAGGGACAGGTGTTCATCATCCACCTGCATCATGAGTTCCTTCACTTTCCTTTCAAGCCTGCGGTTACTCAGCTGGAGATTAGACCGATCCCTAGGTGATCAGGGAGGGAAATGCAGACGTTTACAACAGGGGAAATTGGGAAAATGAAGTAAGAGTGGAGGTGGGCATGCACACCCTCTCCTGCCTTGAATCAGAAAGGGCCCGCTGCTTACAAAGGACAGTGCAGAACTTTGGTGGGGAAATGATCTCCTCTCTAGTTTTTCTAATGATTGGTAATATGGACAGACGAAGGTGCCTTCTACTGAAGCAGAGTTCAAGGCCAGTGTTGCCTACTCAGACTGGCAGCGGCTCTCCAGGGCCTTTCCCATCACCTACCACCTGATCTTTTCAACTGGAGATGCTGCCAGGAATTAACCTGGGACCTTCTGCATGCCAAGCAGAGGCTTATACATATGCCCACAGATCCCACCCATGAGCTCACCCCCAACTGGACCCTGGCTGCCCTTGCTGCTGATGGTGCCCAGCCAACTAGCAGGTGGGCAGTGAGCTTTCCCCCATGGTCTTCTGCTTGCCTTCCCTGGCACCTTGCTGAGGTGCACCGTGGGAAATGTAGCTCCCCACAGGTATTGGTTGTTAAAATGGCAGCGTCTTGGTGACTACATTTTTCAGAGCGCACTGAGATGTTGAGTGGGAAAGAGAGGCTCTCTGCTTGCTTGCCTGCTTACTGGAAAAGGACATCCTTCTCTTGTTGGAAGTAAAATCTGAGCCACAGGAAAAATATTTATTGCAAAATATTTCTGTACTGCCTTTCTAGGGAACCTACTTGAGGGGGGCTAGTGTTATTTGGGAGACCTGGGTTCAAGATGTAGTATTTTGGAACAGGAAAAAAGCTCTCTATTGGTGTTTGTTTATTGATTTGATTTCTAGACCACCCTCCCCCAAGTAGGGCTCAGGGCGGTTCACAACATTTTTAACACCATCCGGAGAGGTTAAGGATAAAGGGTGCCAGGCTTTGCAATCAGGGGAATCAGAACAATGAAGTCCTCAGCCATGGCTAATGTTGTCAAGCCCTGTACCATTTCCCAGCAATTGTATTCAGAGGGAGGCCAGCCCTGAAAATGCAGGGGTCATTTAGCCATCCCAGACTCAGTATTTACTCAAGACGACTCTCAGATTTTGCAGGATCTGGTCATTTTCTTTACCTTTCCTCGTTCTCCAGTCGCTCCTCCAGCTCCACGATCCTGGCTTCCATTTGAACCAGCAGCCCATCTTTACTGGACCTGTAGGAGCCTTCAAGGTGAAGGATTCGACTTTTCAGATCTTTGTTCTGCAGGAAGGATATGCAGAGTAGCTTTAATAGAGGAGTTTGTATGAATTATGAATTACAAGATATTTCGGTGCTCAAAGCATAAGATCCAAGCAGAAACCCGCAGGGAAGCGTCTCTCCTTGAAACGAATGGAAACATCTAGTGGACTGGGGGCCATGTCTCAGATCCATCTGCCCCAGACTCCTCCACCTCTGGCAAACAACTGCAAGAGCTGCCTGGTATAAATATTTCACCAGAACCAGAGGGCAGAGCTGCAGGAGAGGAGATGGGTAGTGTGGATGAAGAGTGGACCAGAATCAGGCCCCTGGAGGGCTCCTATCAGGCCCCTGAGCAACTGGCTGTCATCTGCTTCCTTCTCCCTATCTCTTGCTTCTTTCTGAATAACAGCTTGCTTTGCAAGGCTTGCTCAATCATATAGGAGTTACAGAGCAAAACCTCTATTTTCTCCATTGGCTGAGGATCCTCCCATGAGGAGGAAGGGAGGAAGGCAGAGCTTGTTTTTCTCAGTCATACAGCAGAGCTACAGAGCCAAGCCTCTCTCCCTTCTATTGGCTGAGGCTCCTTTCCCCTGTCCCCTGGGGCAGAAAGGGAAAATCCACAGCTTCCTTTGTCCAGTTCCCTGGATCCCACGGAAGAAATATAAAGAAAACACATTTAAGACCAACGAGTGCTAACGTTTTAAGCATGTTTTTAAAATATGTATATATTTGTGTTTGTCTGTGTCCTTTATAAAGTTTCTATCTTCTACCTAATTTTAAATAGGTACGCACACGGCCTGACCCGACATGGCCTGGCCCAACCCAAAGTGGCTCGGCCCAACAAGGTCCCATTTATGTCAGATCCTGACCTCATAACAAATGAGTTTGACACCCCTGTGTTAAACAATAATGTGTTATAGCAAGCAGCAATTAAGAGGCTTGACTATCAGATCCCAAAAAGGTATCAAGAAGGAACAAGACAATTTTATGGGAGAGGGTGGTTCATAGGCCGGGGGTTACCATCAAAAAGGCTTTGCCAGTCTGGTTTCTCTGCAAGTAAGAGAAGGACCAAATCATGGGGAGGCTCAGACTCCACAGCAAGAGTGCAGGTTTAATCAAGCAAATAACTGGTAGTGGGAGTTAAAAGACAATAGTGCATCTGGGTATGTGCAGACCTGCCTTTTGCTTCACCACCACATCACTATACTTCTCCTGCATGTGGAAGGAATGCAGGCACGGGGAGGCTGGAAGCGGCCCTGAGCCCCAACTCATCTTTTTGGTATGAACCCCTCTTGACTGCCTCAGCCGGTTAGTGTAACCTGGATCTCGCAATATTTAACCTTGTTTAGATTGCCTCAAAAGTTATGAAGACTTCAGTAAGTTGGGAAAACTTGAAAGACAGAGTTAGGAGCTGCAACATAGCCTGAATTTCAAACCATGCAGGTGATATTTTTCGTACAGAGTCCTTAATTCAGGAATAGTTGAATCAAGTTCAAGTCCTTTAAGGCCAACAAAGTTTTATCCAAGGTACGACCTTTCTTGTGCACGCACATGCACGCTTGTACCCAGAATAAAACCCTGTTGGTCTTCAAGGTGCCTCTGGTATTCACCTGCTTCAGACTAACATGGTTGCCCACTTGAATCTACCAGGAATAGCGGATTCTTTTGAGAAGGAAGAGTATCCATTTGGGATAATTAAGATGCATGTGTTTACCACCAGGGGGCACTGTGCTCCTGCAGACAACCCCAGGCTGCTTCCAGCTTAACTGCCTTGGAAACAAGCTGGTTGGGGAAAGACGCTTCCCCTGAAAGGAGGCCCAGCTCCTTAATCCTGCGGGATCCCAGCCAGAACAGGAAGACGTTCTTGCACAAGCTCAGAGGGGTGCTGCTTTTTAATATGGCTTCACCCCCATTCTGGTGTTCAAAATATTGCTCAAAGGGCCCTGACTTGGATAGCCCAGGCAAGCCCGATTTCGTCAGATCTTGGAAGCTAAGCAAAATTGACTCTGGCAAGTTCTCTTGGAGGGAAGACCTCTTCGAAATACCAGCAGCCAGGAGGACAGGAGCAGGCTTTATTCAGCCACATCTCTGAATATCCTCCAGGCCCCCAGTAGGGGTCAATCACCAGAAGTCTGACATGACTTCCAGGTGCAAGCCCACACACACACAGAAAAAGTTGTTCAAAGGAAGCTGGAGTTCTTACCTGCCTTTCCAGGGAAATCTTGTCGCATTCCAGGTCTTGCCTCACAGCCCTTTCCTGAAGCAGTTCGTTTCTCATTTGTTCTATCTGGGATGGGGGGGTGGGCGGAGAGACAGAAAAGGCGGAAATCACCAAACTGCTAACTACACGTGGCCTTCATTTCAGCACCCATCGTTTGATAGCATTTCTGCAGCTCTTTCAGTGTGCAAGTTCTTCACTTTTGTAATCCTTACAATGATCCTGTAAACAGTCGTATTGGAGACAGAGCATGGTGTGCCTCAGGCCCCCAAATGATTGCATGACATATGTCCAATCTGAGCATTTGATTTTTGGCTCAGCATCTTAGCCACTACAGTACCCCTGCTCACATTTATCCTACAGCCTTCGGAAGTGGTTTTGAATGCTATCCTTGCAGTGTTCAGTGCAAGCATTTAGTGCTAAGTAAAGGGACAAATGAGTGTTAAGTCAAATGGGCCTTAGAAAGCATTACTAACAACAAAGCGAGTGGAGATGACGATATCCCATTTGAGCTATTCAGAGTCCTAAAAGACGATGCTGTTAAAGTGATGCACACATTATGTCAGCAAATTTGAAAAACGCAACAGTGGCCACAAGATTGGAAAAGGTCAGTTTATATTCCATTCCCAAAAAAGGGTAATGCCAAGGAATGTTCAAACTATCACACCATTGCACTCATTTCACATGCCAGCAGGGTCATGTTAAAGATCCTACAAGCTAGGCTTCAGCAGTATGTAGATCGGGAACTACCAGAAGTTCAAGCTGGGTTTCGGAGAGGCAGAGGAACTAGAGATCAAATTGCCAACATTTGCTGGATTATGGAGAAAGCATGGGACAACCCTGCAGAGTACCAGAAAAAGTCTATTTCTGCTTCATTGACGTGTGTGGATCACAACAAACTGTGGCAAGTCCTTAAAGAGATGGGAGTACCAGCCCACCTCACATGTCTCCTGAAAAACCTGTATAAGGGTCAAGAAGCAACTGTCAGAACAGGATATGGAACAACTGATTGGTTTAGAATAGGAAAAGGTGTTCCACAAGGATGTATATTGTCACCCTGCTTATTTAATTTATATGCGGAATACATCATGTGGAATGCCAGCGTGGATGAAGCACAAGCTGGAATTAAGACTGCCGGGAAAAACATCAACAACTTCAGATATGCAGATGACACTACTCTAATGGCAGAAAGTGAGGAGGACCTAAAGAACCTCTTGTTGAGGGTGAAAGAGGAGAGCGCAAAAGTAGGCTTGAAACTCAACATCAAAAAAACTAAGATAATGGCATCTGGCCCCATCACACCTTGGCAAATAGGGGAAGACATGGAAGTTGTGACAGACTTCACATTTCTGGGATCCAAGATCACTGCAGATGGTGACTGTAGCCATGAAATTAAAAGACGTTTGCTCCTTGGAAGGACAGCTATGGTGAACCTGGGCAGTATAATAAAAAGCAGACACATCACTCTGTCAACAAAAAGTATAGTCAAAACGATGGTATTCCCAGTGGTAATGTTTGGTTGTGAGAGCTGGACCATAAGGAAGACCGATCACAGAAGAATAGATGCTTTTGAGCTGTGTTGCTGGAGAAAAATCTTGAGAGTCCCTTGGACTGCAAAAAGATCAATTCAGTCAGTCCTATGGGAAATCAACCCTGACTTTTCCCTGGAAGGTCAGATGCTGAAGCTCAAATACTTTGGCCACTAAATGAGAAAGGAGCACTCCCTGTAGAAGATCCTGATGCTGGGAAAGACAGAAGGCAAAAGAAGGGGAGGGCAAAAGATGAGATGGCTGGACAGCGTTACTGATATAACTAACATGAATTTGAGCATATTCAGAGGATGGTGGAAGACAGGAGGGCCTGGCGTGACTTGGTCCATGGGGTCGCAAAGAGTCGAACTCGACTGCGCAGTTGAACAACAACAACAAAGATTAAATCAAGGCTGAACTCTCCCTAAGAGCTAAAATGACTGAACTGAGGCTTCTGTACTTTGGTCACATTATGAGAAGACGAGTCCCTGGAAAAGACAATCATTCTAGGAACAGTCGAAGGCACACAGTCAAGGAAAGCACAAGGGCTCTCAGCTTGCAAGATCTGAGAAAGGCTGTTAATTATAGGATGTTTGGGAAGTCATTAATTTAGTGTTGCCAGAAGTGACTTGAACACACACACACAAAGGGACACATTCAGGTGGCCGTGTTGGTCTGAAGCAGCAGAATAGTTTGAGTCTAGTGGCAGCTTTAAGACCAGCAAAGTTTTATTCTGAGTATATCCTTGCGTGTGCACCCACACTAGAAAACTTATAGCCAGAATACAACTTTTTTGGTCTTAAAGGGTACCAATGAGCTCCAACAGGCAAAACAATGTAGAGCATCTACAGCCCGTGTTAGAGACAGAGATGCAGGACAGGGCCAAAATATGGCTTTATGCTACTGAGGAAGCTCCCATACATGCGGCTGCATGCAAAGAAGTCTTTCCATACAGGACGTGAACATGGATAAGCAAGCCCTTGACTGACGGATTGGAAAGGCCCAGTTATTGGGTCATGCAGACAATGCTACTATAATTATTCTGCGAGGCCCAGACAAAATAAAAGAACATTCTGGATAATGAGCGACCAATTAAAAGATGCCACTTTAAAAACAGAGTGTGTTCAATTTAGCCGGTCACAGTGTGCTTCTGCACAGTGAGCCATTGTGTCTTCAGTGTGCTCTGAGGCTGTGAAAAATGTGTGTTGCTATTGCTAGGTCTCATGTTAGGGCAGCCAGTCCATCTATGTTCAGGTTTGAGTCGTGGTGCAAAATGTGTCACAATATAACGGATGGAAAGGAGTGCTTTTAAGGGCTTTTCCACTTTCCTAACAGGTGAAAAGTTCTAGTCATGTTCTGCAAGCATCAGAATCCTTTTGGTGACAGCCCAGCCAGGAGGTGTCCTGGGCCTTTGTGAGATTTGCTTTGGGATCAACACTATACCAATGGAGAACAAGTGGAAGCAAGAAGCTTCCTTTGAGCAGATGAAGAAGAGTTGGTTTTTATACTCTGCTTTCCTCTTCCCTAAGGATTCTCCAAGTGGCGTACAATCACTTTTCCCTTCCTTTCTCCACAACAGTTACCATATGAATCAAGCGGGTCTGAGAGAGTTCTGAGAGAACTGTGTCTGGCCCAAGATCACCCAGCAGGCTTCATGTGGGAGAGGAGTCTCCAGATTATATCCCTGTGCTCTTAACCACTACGCCACACCGTCACAGAGCCCGTATCCTAACTCCCTGCATCCCAGTTCAACTGGTTTCAGCTAAACACTCTGCTTTTCTCTGCCAGTTCAATGAGTGGACATTTCTTTTCCAGCCCCGCCCTGCAGGGGGAGTGCCCATTCAGGGAGGCTTCAGTCAAAGGAGCAGTACAGTCCTTTGTCCAATGGCTGGACTCGAAGAAGCTTATCAGTCTGATGCTGACGCTTCACAAGAGCTTGCAGGCCATAGCAACAGAGAGCTTTGAAGTCAAGTACCACCTGATAACCGCCACAGAGAGTAGCCCCTCCTTACAGGGATCCAGTTTCTGTAGCTTTTGGATGCTTTTACACAGGACAAAACAAGGGGAAGTTGCCGACCCCTGCAAAGAAGACCAAAACCATTCGGCTCTCAAGATGGCTGTGCTGTCAGTGAACATAGTTCCCAATTATTTACCACCTGCTTTTATTGGCGACTGATGCTTATTCCTGATTGGAAGCCAGAGTTTCCAGCCTCGTGAAGGATTCTTATTTAGCCATGACTTCCTGCTGGTCTCTCAGCATCAGTACCCCTAAGCTAATCACACTCCTCTCCTCCCTGGCATTTCCAGTTAGGAAGGGCCAGGGAGTAGATGATGGGAAAGACCCCCTCCCTGCCAGAGACCAAGCTGGAGAGAAGCTGCCAGTCTGAGTAGTCAGTACTGACCTGGATGGACTGAGGGTCTGATTCAGTAAAAGGCAGCTCCACGTGTTTATTATAGAGGATGGCTCATGGCTCAGTGGTAGAACGATTGCTTGCAAGCAGAAGGTCCCAGGTTCAATCCCTGGCTTCTCTACTGAAAGACCTGTGATTGAAACCTGGAGAGCAGCTGCCAGTCTGAGCAGGCAATACTGACTTTGGTGGACCAAGGTGGGTCTGATTTAGTAAAAGGGAGTTCTTAGACCCACAGATGCTCGTTTTCAGTCCTGTTCTTGCCGCTGCCTCTAAGTTGCAGTTTTGAGAGTTTGGGGTTCTCAGTGGCCCTGGAGGTGCCTTCCAGCTCTGTGATTCCATGACCATGACCTTGACCCACTGCAGCATAACTGGTGGGGGCTAAATGTGCCAGTTATGGGGCGAGTGAGGGAGAGATGGGGCTTGGAAACCAATTATGAAGCCAGTGCTGGACAGCAGCCCCATCTGAACTTGAGAAGATGAACAACCAGCAAGAACCACCTCGCTTAGCTTCCCGATCCATCTTGTTCTGCATGGGGCTGGTGGTCCAAGTGTTGGGCTAAAACCTGAGAGACCCGGCTTCGAATCTCCATTCAAGCTCTGGAAGCTGGCTGGGTGACCTTGGACCAGTCATGCTCTCTCAGCCCTGACCTACCTCACAGGGTTATGAAGATAAAAGGGAAGAGAGGGGAATGTTGTAATGCGCTCTGGGTCCCCGTTGGGGAGAAAAGCAGGGTGCAAGTGAAGCAAAAATGAGCACATTAATTTTAAAAATTAAGTGGACAGCCTGTGGCTGCTGGCCACCCAACAGGACTGCTTTCCCTGATGCAGGCAGCCTCTGACTGTGGAGCTTCCATTTGACTGCCGCAGCTAACAATGACATGAATGTGTTTATTTCACCCGTAAAGCCCTCCTTACGAGTGTGAGCTACGTTTATTACGGCATGCAAAGCCACAAGATTTGACGATGCCCACAAGTTCAGTGGAGAGGCAAGAGGGCAAAGACCAGAGGCAGAGAGTGAAAGCAAAAGCCCTCCCCCCGCATCTCCACTGCAGCTCCTCTCCACAGACTGGGCACACCACAGCAGGTGGAAGGAGAGCAGCTGCCAGTCCTCTCCTCCCCAGCTCCTTCCATCAGAAGAGCCAGTCTCAATCTGTGCCACTCCAGGCAGAGGTGATCCCAGCTAGCAAGGAGACATGGGTCAGATGCATCGTGGCGTTAATAGAAGCAGTGGCACTCTGGGCCTGTTTCAGGGCGAGCAGCAGCTGGGGAGCCAGATGTCAAGGAAAAAGTAATTTGATTTCTAATAACCGTGAGGAGAGCCTGTTGCAGCCGCCGTTTTCCATCTCCCAATGCGCACCCACCTTCTGTGTCTCTCTCTCTGCGAGGTCTTGAGCAAGGAAAAGGAGGAGGGCAGAAATAAACCCTCCACCTTGCTGTTTTCCCAAAGCGGCTGACTCAGCAGAAGTGCTCAGCTGCTCAATAAAGGGAGCTAATAGAAATGCGGCTGCCTGCCTGGCCAAAAGGGATCCTTCTCTTCCCACATATTCCTTTGCTGCCTCCACGCACCTGCGCCAAGGGAGGAGCAGGTGCGCACCATCCACTGGGACCGCTTTGCCAAAGGAAATGAACGACGCTGTCAGTGTAACTTCATCCTTTGCTCATTTACTCTGCCATTGCCATGGAAACAGCTCTCTCCCGCACAGCAACTCGAAACTGCTCTGAAGTCAATTAATTCATGTTTGGGGTTTTGTTGTTGGTTTTTGTTGCTTCAGAGGCGGTGCACCAAGAGCGCTCCCAGGCAGGAGAAGATGGGAAATGGCAGAACTTCAGGAAGGCAACGAGAACAAATGCCTTCAAAGTGGGAATGAATACAATTGAGCTGGAGAGATGGGAAAAGGGGCCAGCCAACTTGGGTGCTCCGTGCTGCCAAGACACGCCAGATGTGCTTCTTGTCAGCAACCTCCGTCTTTTGCTAGTTGTGAACTGGTTCCCAAACCCTGATACTGCCAAGGCCGGGCTGCGTCTGCCAGTGACCACCACCTGAATTTGGTGGGTGCCCTCCAGACGGATCAGCCACTGAAGCAGGACCCAAATTCTGCTTGACCTGCAGCAGTTTCTAGCCTCAGCCCGTGAGGTTGCTTCTCAGGCCTGGACCGCAGAGTCCCTGAGTGATTCAACAATGCTAGTAGCCTTATTAAGCACCACACCAATGCTGCTCTGAAGGCCCATAAGGCTGCCAGCTCCAGGTTGGGAAATCCCTGGAGATTTGGGGGTTAAGCCTGAGAAGGGAGCTCAGCAGGGTATAATACTATAGACACCACCCTCCAGGGACCCCATTTTCTCTAGGGGAACTGGCCTCTCTGGAGTTCAGTTGTGATCCTGGGAGAGCTCCAGCCTCCTCATGAGCTTAAGGACTGTGACATAATGGCAAAAGGGGCGTGACTGGAATTGACAGCAGTCTTGCTCATCCCCCGTTACCTCTGGGAATTCACTGCCACAGGATACAGCGATGGCTACTTGGGAGCGGCTTTTAAAGAGGATAGAGCCAAATCCATGGAGGACAAGTCCATCAGCTACTACTTTTAAAGAGGACAGAGCCAAATCTATGGAGAACAAGTCCATTAGCTACTACTGGCTGCTATAGCAGGGAAACGACACCTCCCCACTCAGAAACAGTCTATCGTCGGATACCAGAGGCTGGGGACAAACCCAAAGGTAAAGGGCTATTGCCAGTATTCTGTGCCTGATACCAAGAGGACCACAACCAGTCAGAACAGACAATGCCTAACCCAGTCTGACTCAGTGTAGAAGGCTGCCCTGCACAGAGGGAGTTGTGTCCAACGTAAAGCTTGTCGATAACCCTGATCTGTTAATACCTCTCACTCACCCACCCACTCACTCTGGCTAGAGGTGACAAACACAGAACTTCAGTCACTCTACATAAAACAAGCAGCTCTTCTCTCTTCTGCGCATCAACAACTGGCCAGAAATATCACAAAATGAAATAGAAATACATAGACCGGTACCTGCTCTCTACACCTGCTGATCCTTTCTGACAGAATGTCTGAATTATTCCTCTCTTCCTCCAGCTCCAGCTCCAGCTGGGACATCTTGTCCTGAAAGGAGAGGCAACATGGGTTCGCTCCGTCTTAACATGCAGCTACTGAGCAGCTCTTCCCAAAGCTGCACAGATCTGGATGAATAAAAATCTGCTCAGATCTGGATGAATCTGTGTTAGAAGTCCAATCAGAGAAGAAAGCCTCCCAAATGTACATTAACTCTGTCTTCATCCGGAGATCCTTTATGCAAAGAAGTCAGTAACTATTTTATGTGTGCATTTATTACATTTATATCCCACCTTTCCTCAGGGCTCAAGGCGGTTTACAAGTCATCATTCAAAACAGTACAGTTCAACAGGAACAACAATAACCTTCCCAATAACCCAAATTTATTATTTATAACAAAGCATCCTCCGGGTTCACGTACTGGTGCAATCGTGGCTGGCATCCACCCATTAGAAGGCCAAGGCTCCAAATTTCACATCTGCCACAGAGCCAGAAGTCTTTGTCAGGCACAAAGCACAGGCTCTGACATTTTTCTTTCTGGAAAAGGAGAGGGGGAAGGGTCTCCAGCTGCCTGGAAGCGCAGCAGCTGAGTGGCCAGATGCACCAGTAGCCCACCCAGTTGTTTGGGGCAACAACGTCTGCCGGGGGCTCTGAAGTAACGTGATAGGGTGGATTCAGGAAGAGGTTCTGCTCTGCATCCACACTTTTGCTCTCATTCACAAGACTGCCAGAATAAAGAGAAAGGGAGACACTGGAAAGCTGGGCCCCATTCCGTAACAGCCAGGCCTGTATGACATAGGTGTGTTCAATTGGGACCCCTCTGAGAGGTCGGAAAGGAGGCAAAGAATGAAGCTTTCTTGATTGGGAGCAAAAAGAGACGCAATACAGGAGGGAAAAAAAAGTAGCCAAGTCTGCCTTCTCTTTCACTTTGGGTGAAAAGCAGCACATGAAAAGGATTCAACAAGCTGCTCAAACAAGGAAGCCAGAACAGCAGACTGGTCCTCTTCACAACTCTAAAAAAAATATCATCACCCCAGCCCACCCCCAGAGTTGGTTTTCTACCTCCATGATCTTGGCTTGTCTTGCCCGGTCTTCCTTCAGGTGGTTTTTGGCTTCCAGTTCATACTCCAAGGCTTTCACCGTCTGTTCCAGAAGCTGCGTTTTTGTAACAGCCTCATCTTGTGCTCTTTGGTGGTCCCTTAACTCCTCTTCCATAAAACGCATCTGAAACGGAGACAACCTTGGCTTTCAGCAGGGACCTGAGTCCTTCTGTGTCTCATGTACCACCTAGCACATCCTTGAGGATTTCTACTGGTAGCATGAAGTCCAAGTTGTATTCTGCACAGGCCCAGCTACCTATGGGAATCTGCTTTCTCCCAATCCAAGCCAAACTCAAGGATGCAAAGAACCACTGCCGCACCCAAAGCTAGAGATGCCAGCCTTCTGGTGAGATCTGGGGAACCCCTGGAATTACAGATATCTCCGTGCTACAAAGGAGAAAATGGATGCTTTGGAGGGCATTGTATCCCACTGAGGTCCCTGTCCTCCCCACGCTTCACTCCGGGATCTCCAGGAGTTTCCCAACCTGGATCTGGCACCTTAACCACCCCCTGCTGGAGACGGGGAAGGGGGGGATGTGGCAACCCTACACTTGCCTTGTGCCAGGGCACAGATCTAGGAGCAAGCAAGCCCAGAATGCCTCCTTCCCATCTTCTGATGATGCCTCCATCTTCTAGGATTTGGCTGGTGGTGTTGAGGGAAAGTTTTCCTGAAGTTACAATCTGTTTATGAACTACCCTCCTGAGGAAGGCCCATCCGAGGCCTTCTCTATTTTGTTGGCAGTACATGGCAAAGTCCATCCTGGACTTTTGACCGAGATGTTTCTCATGTTCTATTTCCACCCTGCCCTGTTTTTGTCCACCCCAGGAAAGTCAGATATTCTGATCCATTTGGCCTGCTTTTGAAGCTTCAGTTTCAGTATTCTGAGCTTTGAATCTATTTTACATCTTTGCTTTATTGATTATTTGTAGATAGAACCCATCTGGCGTGAAAGATGACTAAAGGAGTTTCAGAGGGGGGGCCATGTTGGTCTGTGGGAGAACTGCTAGATTTTAGAGCCCCGTTGCACCTCAGAGCCCGGCAAGTGTTTTGGAGTGTGAGCTTTTGACAGCCAGAGCTCCCTTCCTCAGACACGAGGAGCACGAACGGCTAGTTTCAAGTCTAGTAGCGCCTTAGGAGACCCACAAGATGTTCAAAGGAATGAGCTTTCGAGACTCAAACACTCCCTTTGTTAGATTAAAGGAGCTCTGACTCTTGAGAGCCCATACCTCAACCGTCTTGTTGGTGCAGGTGAACTCTAATCCAGGCAACAGCTGAATAATTATGAGGGTTCAGATGTCCAGCTAATGTGTAAACAGCCATTTTGGGATATGTGCCTCATTTTGTAGGAAAGAAAGAAGAGACTTAGAACGGGGGGAGGGGGAGAAAGAAGAGCAGGCACAGAAAGAGAACGCAAACACAAGCACAGAGACGACTTGTGAAGGTTCGATCACACGCTGGACTTCTGGCTGCACCACTGCGGAAATGGCATTAGACCAGGCTTGCAGGTGACACTGGGGAAAAAGTGGCGTCTTCAGGCAATGAGAGCGTGGGGCAAGAGACAGATTAAAATGCATGAAACAGAGGAACACACAAATAATACTGTGGAAATACAGCTCATTTGCAGCACACAACTGCAGCTATGCCAGAAAGCCTAGTTTACCTTGTTTTAGCTTCCACCATAACATCTGGGGCTTCTGACCTAACTTTATCAGAGAGTTTTATAAGAGAGCACCTTCGCTTGGTAAATTTAAAATGGAAACAACATCATTTCCAGGGTGGCTCCACCAGCAGGACCAGAGGTCAATCGGTACTGAAACATCCAGCGGGTGAGAGACTAGTGGAGAAGAGGCGGGGAGTCGAGGGCTCTGGGTTTTTCTCTGATCATGCTCAAAGATAGAGCTCCAGACAATCAGGCAGATGACCGGCCCCATACAATGTTTTTACATGGGACTGCTCACAAGCAAATACTTCCAGGCGGGTGGTCACGTTGGTCTCTGCAGCAGAAGAGCTCAGCTTGAGTCCAGGAGCTGCATACAGTCCAACTAGCTTTCCGGGGTGTTATGAGCTTGCAGGAGTCAAAAGTTCCCTTTGTCAGATGCTCGTATCTGATGAAGAGCTCTTTAACGCTAGACAACTTGTGCCCTGGCAATCTTGATATTTGGAAGCAGAAAATGTTGCGCAAATCTCTGTGACTCGTTGGCAATAATTTGGTAGCCACAAGATGGCAGCATTCCAGTAATGTTTATGGCATGTTGGAAGAATGTTCAGACTAGATGATTTCCTAGGCGAGGATGGTTTTAGGCTTGCCAGGTGCCTCTGGCCATTGGCAAGGGGTAGGGTTGCCAGATCCAGGTTGAAAAACTCCTGGAGATTTGGGGGTGGAGCCTGGGGTGGACAGGGAACTCAGTGGGGACACTGCCACAGATCTCACCCTCAAAAGCATCCCCTCTCTGCAGGGGAAATGATCTCTGGAGCTGAACTGTAATTTCAGGGGAGCCCCAGGTCCTACAGCTTGTTTCCATGACCCCATTATCTTGGGACAAAAGACCCCTAAACCTCTTCCCAATCTTTACCTGGCTGGTTACTGGAAGAGGCTGTAAGTGAGGAATGGAGCTTCTCTTCATGCGGAGGCTCCAGTTCTATGACTTATTTATGGATTTTATTTACATCCTAAACTTGTCAGTGACTCATTTTCAAATCTGAATCAGCCATAGTCTTTTACTTCCTGTTTGCAAAAATAGGCCGCTGGTGTCATCCTCCTCCTAACCAGTTCAAGCCCGTCTCCCTTTGATTCCATCCCTCTTGCCCATTACCGGCCATGTGCCATTAATGGCTCTGAAGGACCAAGCCCAGATGAGAACATGGTCTGGGTGCTCTCCCTCTCTCCCACGTGCAAGCACAAACTGGCACCAAGGATGATCGCACAGCCACAGGTTAAAAGAGGGTCAACGCCGTTTACCTCGTCCTGCATCTTGAGGGCCGTCATGCGCACCTTCTCTGCCTCCAGGCTCTTCTCTTTCAGCTGCCTCTGAGTCTCAGAAAGCTCCCTGCGATTCTTCTCCTTATATTCATCCAGCTGGTTCTGCAGCTCCAGGGTCGACGCTCGTGAAACCTCCATGATTTCAGCCATCTAGCAAACAGGGGAATGTGAATATGGGGAGGGGGATGTTCAGAGCATTTGCCAGGTATTCTCCTGACCTCTCAGCTAGAAACGTGGCCTCGCCAAATCCTTTTGCCAAAAGGTGAGAGCCCTGAGGACAAGCTGCCCAGCATGAGCTGCCCTTGCCACGCAGTGCCCAAAGGAGGCCCTTGACTTCAGCAGCTGCCTGCCTCTGCAGGCGCCAAGGAGTGTGGATGGAGCAGGAGCAGCTCCATCCATCTGCACAGCAGGACAGGCAGAGGTGGAGGGGGGGTTCATGTGGCGAGGGGGGCGTCTCCTTTATGTGACTCACATCTCTGTCTACTATAAAATCTTTTGTTTGCTATACATTTTTAAATTTTGTTTCTTCCACCGGCAGCCACCCTTGCCTTTGTCCGGGGTGGGGGGGGGGAAGAGGGGGCTTTTCTGTGCTTCCCCCGCCTGCCCAACCTCCAGCGCTGACTTGCCTCCTTGTGCAGCTTCTCAATGGTCTCATCCAGCTGCCGGCGCTCCTTCTCCAAGTCGCTCTTTGCCCTGCTCAGCTGCTCCTTCTGGTTCGCCTCGTCCTTCAGCTGCCCAGTCAGCCGCTGCTGCTCCTGGCTCAGCTGGGCGAGGCTCCTCTGCAACCAAAGTGACTGCATGGAACTCGAACACAGGTTGCTGCAGTATTCTTCACCCCAAAGACAGCTCTCCCAAGCAGGGGGGGCCACAGCAGAGGAAGAGGGTAACTGGGAATAGCTGCTCTTAGGGCAGAGGTACAGTTGCCAGCTCTGGGTTGGGAATTCCTGGGGATTTGGGGGTGGAGCCTGGGGAGGCCAGGGTTTGAGGAGGGGAAGGGGCCTCAGCAGGGTCTGGCGCTGCAGAGCCCAGCCTCCAAAACTGCCCTTTCCTCCAAGGGGACCCATCTCCATAGCCTAGAAACCACTTGCAACTCCAGCAGGTCTCCTATCCCAACCTGGAGGTTGGCAACTCCATGAAGGGGCCAGTCTCTGTTCTTCTGGAAAGCACCATGCCCACTTCTATCAGGTTCAGGAAAAAGACTCCCCACTCCCCCCGGCCACTCCCCATCGCCAAGCCACCACCTCCCCTGGGGTTTCTATATAGCGACAGGCAATGTGCAGAAGATCCCATTGCAGACTCCTGGGGGAAGGACTGACTGTGTCCACTAAAGAAGGGTCTTCTCTTTACCTGTGCCTCCTCCAGCTGAACTTCCAAAGAGCTCTTGGCTGATGCCAACTCCCAGCTCTCCTCTTTGGCACGTGCGAAGGCCTCCTCCAAGTGCAGCTTGTCATTCTGCCATCAGAAAACAGAAGTTGCTGTGGATCCCTTTCTCCCATGGAGCTCTCAAGGCAGAGCTTCTGGAGCTCCCCATCCCCCCCCCCCCCCACCATCAGGGGCCAAGGCCAGGCTGAGAGGGCATGACTGGCCCAAGGTCACCCAATGGGCTTCCTTGCGTGAGTGGGGATTCAGACTCAGGCCTCTTCCCTGCCTGGTCTAAATTTGACCTGATGCTCACTGCACCACTTTGGCTTTCTAGTTACATTTGAAAAGGATTCAATAGTTCTCTCCTCCTTTGGCTTCCCAAAGACGGAAGCCTGAACAGAAAAAGGGTTTCCCAGGGGAGGGCCAGTCTTTCCCTTGGAGCTTCCTGGAATGAAATACTTCTGCCTCCATGCAAGTAGAGCACACCATCCTTCCTTACTGCCCACAGGGTCAGGATCTGCTCCCCTCCCCCCGTCTTCCTCCCACGTGGCAACCATGGCGCCTCCTTTCCTGCAGAATAATGCCCCCCCCTCTCTTCTGGGGCCCTCCTCCCCTCCAGTTCCTGCCATGGGGGTGGGCTGGGCTGGGCAGGCCCCTTTGAGAGAAAGACTTTCCGGCAAGCCCCCCCCTTGCTTCCCCAGCCTTGGCTGCCTCCCAAGCCCTCCTTTCTTTCTCCTTGTTCAGCTGGGCCTGGGAATGGCCATGGGCAGGGTTGAGCCTTGGAGCTGACCTCGCCTTTCGCTACCCGGGCCTCCAGGAGGGCCGCCTCTCCTCGCAGGCTTTCCTTCTCTCGCTCAAGTTCCTTCCTTTGGTCCTCCAGCTCTGCCAGCCTTTCCTTCAGTCGCCAGCTCTGGCCCTCCAGCTCCTTCACTCGCTCCTCGACGCTTCGCTGCATCTCCTGGGTGCCAGCCTGGGCAGCGGTCAGGGCATCCGCTCTCTAGGGAGGCAACACAATCCATCAGCCGGAGCTTAGATTTTGACACGGGATGCTGAGAGCCCCCCAAAGTGTGCCTGCTCCGAAGTGACAGTGGCCTGCATATCTGAAGCCAAGAGTGACGCTGACACGCAGCTGCTGCGCACCTCAAGGCACAGCCCTGGCCACCAGCACCACGTCCCTAACAAACGTGTTGTGTGGTTCTTGATTTAAAGTGGCAGGGACTAAAACACCCCCACCCCTGGCTGCTAGAGAGTTGGCCTCTTCTTCTGGATCACTGGGCAGCTGAGCATTTGTGGCCAAGAGGAGGGAGAGAGCACAGCCGAGTGGGAAAGGAGGGGGTGGGATCAGTTTTAAACACCTGAATATTTAAAACATCATTCCGAACCTTTTTACAAACTTTGTTTTGAATATTGTTAAATTTCTGTGTGGAAAATTCTGCGTCTGGAAGGATGCAGGGCCTGCAAGGAGCAAAAGTGAGCGCATGAAGCTTCCTTAGGTGGAGTCAGTCCACCCAGGTCAGCCTCTTCTGCTCAGACTGGCAGCCACGCTCTCTCCAGGGTCTCAGGAGATGCCGGAGCTCAGCAATACAGGAGGAGGAGCAATGGAAAGCACCAGATGGGAGGCCACTCTTCTGGGCAAGGGGAAAGGCTCTTTTGAAGAAGCCAACTGTAACGTGCTGTGGAGGGGTCAGAGGAACAAACAGCCTCCTCACTGTTTAGGAAATACACAGTAGGGGAAGTCACATCAACCTTTTCCCCACTGGTCATTCAGATCATTTTCTTCTAATGCGATTTGTTAACTCTTTCTTCAAAGGTATGGAGAGCAATACAGGCAGTCCCATGGTATTAGCCCCACAACTACATATGAGGCTGGCCCCAAGTGCCTAGTGAACTTCATGACTGAGTAGGGACCTGAACCCGCGTCCACCTGATCTTAGTCCAGCACCATCTGCAGACCCACCCAGTTGGTGTTCCTGATTTACAGAGCTCTCCTTGATTTAAATGTAGCCCCGTGGCGCAGAGTGTTAAAGCTGCAGTACTGCAATCCTAAGCTCTGCTCATGACCTGAGTTCGATCCCAGCAAAAGCTGGTTTCAGGTAGCCAGCTCAGGTTGACTCAGCCTTCGATCCTTCCGAGGTGGGTAAAAGGAGTCCACAGCTTGCTGGGGGGAAAGTGGAGATGACTGGGGAGGGCAATGGCACACCACCCCGTAAAAAGTCTGCTGTGAAAATGTTGTGAAAGCAACGTCACCCCAGAGTGGGAAATGACTGGTGCTTGAACAGGGGACCTTTCCTTTCCTTTACTTGATTTAAAGCCAGCCCATTCTGTGAAGCCATCCTTCTTTCTACAAGAGCGGAGAGGTGATTTGGTCTTTTCAGCAGGCTGCCTACAGCAGCTTCACCACTGCCTGCCTGGATTTTGCCGATGCCTTTGACCAACATATGGGAGTCGGGTCAGCAGATGGCTAAGAGGCGTCAAAGAGCCTTAAAGAGAGATTTGATTATCATGCTTAAGTACCTTCTGGGCATGGACATGGCTGTGAGAGACCCTCTTCTGGGACATCAGCAGGAAGTGCTGCTGAGCAGAAGGACCCAAGGGATCCCACTGCCTTCACTAGTCCTTTGAGCCACAGAGCTCCATCCGAAGATGCTGGTGGCAACAGTCTGGGGTAGGGGTCCCCAGCCTTTTTGAACTTGCAGCGCCTTTGGAATGCTGATACAGTGTGGTGAGCATGGGCACAAAATGGCTGTCTCAGGAGGCGGAGCCAACCACAAAATGAAGAAGAAGAAAAAGAAGATATTGGATTTATATCCCGCCCTCCACTCCGAAGAGTCTCAGAGCGGCTCACAATCTCCTTTACCTTCCTCCCCCACAACAGACACCCTGTGAGGTGGGTGGGGCTGGAGAGGGCTCTCCCAGCAGCTGCCCTTTCAAGGACAACCTCTGCCAGAGCTATGGCTGACCCAAGGCCATTCCAGCAGGTGCAAGTGAAGGAGTGGGGAATCAAACCCGGTTCTCCCAGATAAGAGTCCTCACACTTAACCACTACACCAAACCGGCTCTCCGTGACTTGAGTCACACTGTGAAGATACTTGTGTCATGGTGGCAGCTGCTGCCAAAACAGCTTTAAGAAAAAAAAATCTGCACAGCCAATCAAATCTGCAGTGGCCAATCAGAAGCCTTGCTAGACAAAAGCTCTATCTGACCATGCCCACTTTCTGAAAATACCTGGCAGTCACCAAAGAAGGTGTTGACAGATGCCATCGTGCCCACAGGCACCAATTTGGGAACCCCTCCTGTAGGTAAACAGGGCCACAAGAAGAAATTGACATATTGAGAGCATTCTAAGCACAGGCTGACCCAAACTGTGGCTGACTTTCCTTTGAGTGTTTTACGTTCAACGGAACAAAACGGAGCTGGAAAGTGGGCCAAGGGCTCTGCCCCCAAAGACCTGGGTATAAGACTGAGCCCCTCTGGGAAGAAGTGTGAGCCCCAAGCCCTCCTCACCAATTAGCCTGCCCCTTTCAGCCCTTTCTGAGCCTATCTGGAAGAGCCAGTTGTAGAAGGGAGCAGCAGGTTTGGGGTTTTCTTTAACCACAGCTACACCAGGAAAACAGCTTTCAAGTCTTTCCCCCCCCCCCACCAACCTCACTTAGAATTGCACAGTTGCAAGGGGGGATGGGTCCTGGGAATATGAACAGAAGCTGCCCAAGGCAACCCAAAGCTGTGTGCCAGCTCTTAATCGCCAGCCCCTGCGGGTCACCAAAGACCTTGGCAGCAGCACAAAGGGTGGACTTGCCCTCCCATGAATGCCCGCTTCCAGGCTCTGCCAGGCATGGAAACACAAAATGCTTTTCCATCTACCTGCGAGTGGAATTCCCCCTCCCATCTCTGCCCACACACCCCAGCACAAATCCTATTCTGGGTATAACCCACAGTTTACAAGGTTCAGAGCTGAAAAGTAAATGGCTGATTGGTTTGCTCACATTTTTTCAAGACAGAATTCCATGCCCCATCAGCCACTCCTTAATGATTTCTTCAGCTGCCTTTTCCAGAGCCCTGTACAGAGGGACCAATGTGGCTGCCCTCAGAAACTATCAAATTATTTGTAGCAGCAACTGTGCCATCACTTCCCTAGAGCATCTGGAAGTCTGCTTGTGACACACGAGTCCAATTTGCTAAACTATTAGTTTACACCATACAGTACATTTTTTAAAACAATCTGACTCTTTAACAGAGGGACTCTTGCACCACAGGAATCCGGGAAAACGCCAACAGCTGATGGCTTCCTTTAGAGATTCTGATCACTGTAGCCCTGGGAAAACAGATCTGAGCAACGGGCAGACATATGGTCGGGTGTATGCGGGTGCGGGGGGGGGGGGGGGACTGAAGGACATTCCCCATGCCATCTATAATGCTGAGACCTGAGTAGGTGCTGGGCTTTCCTGGAGGCCAGGCACAAGAAGAATTTCCTAGCCAGCTTGGATCGCTTACAGCTGGCTAGGAAATTCCCCAGGATGCATGCCCCTTGGCCTGTAGCACAGGCCACATTAAGCAAGAATGCCAACACCATGCTCCTTTCTCTGGATGTCCACCTGCAAGGTATCTGAGAGCTAAACATGGTCTGGAGAGGGATCTCTTTGAGGAACTTGCAGCAGTCCTTCCAAGGGTTAACGTGCAATTACTCATGTCAACACCTTCCAAGGAATACAAGCAACAGAACTGGCTGGGTGAGATTCCTATTGCATAGAGACTGGCAATACCAGCTTGCTTGCTCACTTGTGCTCTCTCCCCCTCTCCCCAGATATGCTCAGGGTGTCTGAGGAGGCAAGGAAAGCCCTGAAGGGCCAGCCTGTGAAGCCTGGAATTCCACTCGCTGTTTTCTCAGTCTAATTCCCGGACCAAGATCTTTGAGAAGGAAGGACAACGATGGCCAGGCTGATTCACAGCCCAGCTTGCACTGCCACTCAGCACACTTATCCACCCTCAAATCACACGAAGGGTGCTGACAGCAGACCTGGACAGCCTGTGCAAGACAGCCCAGCTTGCACTGCCACTCAGCACACTTATCCACCCTCAAATCACACGAAGGGTGCTGACAGCAGACCCGGACAGCCTGTGCAAGAAACAGAAGCTGCTATCTGGGGAAGCCATCTTTGAAAGGGCACCGATGGAGCAGGTGTACACTGAGACGCAGTGAGGTTGAGAGGGGAGTCTAGAGAACTCCAGATTCCTCGGCACAGTCCCTTGTCTTTGGCCCTCTGGCATTCGAAATGGATCGCATTTGGTTACCAAGCACTGCAGGTGAATCTCCCCCTCCGCCTGGCTCTTCAGCTCCTCCTTCGAAGAGCTGCATGTGTGATTCTGGTGTGCAGAGACACTTGTGTGCAGGATTCGGCCTGTGCACCATACTGTACAGCATCTCATCAACTCTGGGCTGCCTGTCCCCGCAGATCAGCTTTGGCAGTTTCAGAGCTGCCTTGTGCAGGGAGCAACCCAGTTCCCTTGCACGGCTGTGTTGATGCAGAGTCCCTGAGCGAGTGCTTCTGCTTCACCAACATCATGTTTTAAATCAGTGCTTCCTTCCAAAGTGCAATCTCAGAAGCAGCTGCATCTGAGCCCACATTTCCTGTGCACCAGTTCCTGTCCCTGCTGTGGCAACATTGCAGGAATGAACACTGCCAAGGGGTGATTATGCTTTACCAGCTGATTGTGATCTCTTTGTGTTGGCAGCCAAGCTCAGTGAGAACTTTGCATTTCCTCCCAGCCTGGAAGCATTCCGCAGCTCGTTCCCCGAGACCTTGCTGATGAATCTTCTGAACAGACTTAATGTTGGTGGTGAAATAAGCTGGTTATTGTCGCTGGATGTAAGAATGTTGCCATCTGGACAGCTGACACCCAAACAAGTGTATTGTGCACCCAAGAGAACAAGGCCAAGTGCCAGTCCAGCCAGGGGTAGCTGGCCAAGAGGAGCTGCAGCAGACACAGCAACAAGTCCTGTGGTGATCCCAGGTGGCAACACGGCTGGCATCACCTCCATCAGCTGCCGGCTCCCACTGAAGTGTGGGAGGCTCAACCCTTCTCATCAGCACCTCTCCAGCACTCTCCGATTTGCCAGGTGGTTCCAGTCACCAGAGCTAGTTTGAATTCGGCCTGCAGCTGCTATTGAAGTCCAGGAAAGGAGAGGCTTTGTGCAGGGATTGGGAGTGAACTGCTATATACTTAGCCTTGGAGAAAGGCTACATACTCCCTTCTTGGAGAAAGGCACGCCTGTCACAGGCAGTGAGGGAGGATTAATCCACAGGCACTGCAGGGCTCAGTGTTTTGGAAAGGCATATTGCTGCCTCTGCATCATCCAGATAGCACAAGAACAACAGCCCACTCTGAGCCCAGCTGGCCCAGAAACCATGCTGCGCTGATTCCGGGAGGGGCCACATGGAATTCAGCATGCTTAAAAGGGCAGGGGTGGCTTGCATGTGTGAATGGGTGGGATCAAGCATGCAGCCAGGACTTGTAGGTCACATGGGGTCTGGGTCTCAGGCACGGAGCTGTCCTATGCACCACCAGGTGGGAACAAACATGTCAATTTGGAGCAAGACTGGACTGTGCTGGCTTGCGCCAGGTTAGCAATCGTGACCGCAGCTGCATTGTACTCTGAATATCCAGGCGGGGCTAAACAAACAATTCTGTTTCCTTGGGGTTCACATGACCCAGTACCTCATGCAAAGGTGGACAAGAGAAGCAGCAGCCGAGGAAGGATTAGCCTCTGCACCAGCGATTATTCCAGTGCTGCCAGGTGATCCTCTTAGCCACTCGGCCTGCCAGGCTCTGCAGTGCCGCCAAGGTCAGAAGAATCAAGTAGAATATTAACTCGTTTTCCCAGCGTGGCCCAAGTCTCGTGGGACAAGGTGAGTTTCTGCCACCATGACCTCAACCTGTGGACTTGGCAGGCCTTACATGGACACGCCAGAGCTTCCACTCCACCAACCAAGTCTGAAGTGAGCTGTCACCAGAAAGGGGTGCTTTGCTTGCTCCTGTAATGCAACAAGCAAACCTAGCCCAGCGTGAGAAGGAGGACGTTGTTGTCACAGGGACAAAGCTACAGACATCACAAAAAGATTTGGGCACTCACAGCAGGATATCCAAGCAAAGGCCTTCATCAGTCAACTAGCACAGAAGTCCTCCTGTGTGGGCCTCACTGAACCAAAAAGAGAGGCATGGAAGACCCCAGATCCACAGCTATGGTCAGTTTCTCTCCCAGATGTGGTACCCAGATCTTGCCAAGAAGAGAGCATCCATATTAGATATAAAGCTGGCCTAGGCGGAACTGTGGGGCATCTTTCCACTCACAAGGACCCTTCACTGAACATTTTTTTAAAAGTTCATAGGAAAACAGCTCTCTCAACTAACAGATGACAGCCAAGCAGAGCGATGAGGTCTGGGGCACCCAAAGCAGGCGAAGGAAACTCTTTCCTTCCTACAGACCCCTCCCCCCACATACAGAGCTTTCCTCAGCCTGCTCCAGGCAGCCTTCGACTACGCCAGGGCCCAAAGGAATCTGTTTAGTTGCAGCATCGTGATAAACCCCACGTGCACACCTGGGGAAGAAGCCAGGGCCATGAAGGGATCCACATGCAGCCAGAAACTTAGAGCCAGCCGTGTGGAAGGCCTGAAGTCTGAGCAAGCCATTCTGGCAGCCAGGGCCAGAGGCAAAAAAAAGAAGCAGGGTCGAGTATTGGCTGAGAGTCAAAGGTCAGAATCAGGAGCCCAAACTTAAAGGCAAGATCAAGTAGGCTCTTGAACATCAGGTTTCAACACTTCCAGTGCTCAAGTTCTCCATGCCCAGGAGCTTCCAGAGAGAGATAAGGGAAAGGAACTGGCCAGTCATAAGGCCCTGGGACTATACAGGGAGGGCTCAGCCCCTTTGCAGCACATCATGCTCAAAGCCCAAGCACTTCCTGACAGACTAAGTGTATTTCAAAAAAGAGGGGAACTGCTGAGAGCAGTGTGTGTGTGCATGCGCTAAGAAGACACATGGCCACTTGGCCTTCCTTCCCCCAGCACCGGCTGGACACAATTATAGGTCCAATAGGGAAGAAAGGGACCGGAAGCCCAGCTGCTGACTCTTTCCCTTCCAAGAAGCTTCTTTATTGGCCACAGCACACAAGACACAAGTCACGTGCACTGAAGTCCCGTCGCTACACCGTAAAGTTCCAGAAGGGAAAAGGGGTATCATGCACTCTGAATGAAAGGGAAAGAATTTCTCACACATCCAGTTTGAGGAACAGATTGGAGAGGGGAGGTTCCAGTCCTTGACCGTTCACTGTCTGTTTAGAGGGATTAAACAGACCCTCTAATCTGGGTCTTGTTGGCTTTGTGTAATGCCTTGCCGAGATCATTACACAGATTTGTATGTGAACATGAACTCAGTTTTATGAGGAGGCAAATCTGTTTTATGTCTTGAGTAGGCAGGAAAAACGGAGTAAGTCATCCCCTTACAGCACCAGGTACAACAGCAGGGGCAAATGTTCCTTTGATTTTTCTCCAGTCCAGGCAGAGCGGCGAGGCGTTGCTAGACACACAGATACATCCCTCTGCAGAGGGACCCAGGACTTTCTGCATATGAAATATGCTCTTGAGATAAAACCACACCCTTTTCTTCTAAGTTTGGTTATCCCCTGGGCAGGGCATGTCTGAGATTTGAACACAGGTCTCATTGTATCATCCCACAATGCAGGTCAGAAGACGCTTCTGCATTTTTTTATTGGAGCCAGGCTTTAGCTGAGCAAACAGCTTCTCTTCAAAGCAAGCTTTTCAGAACCAAGAGGGGCATACTCAAGCGGCTGGTTGTTACCCAGTCTGGTGTCCTCAGACAACACATCTTTCCTGGGTGCACTCTGAATGCAGCTGACTTTTGGCCTGCCAGGGGGAGAAAGGCAGCCTTGACAGTCCTACTGAAAACCTTGCCCTGCAGACTGATGGGCTGCTATCTCATTCCTGTTTAGCTCACTAGACCATTTGGCATCTTATAGCACTGCCCCATCAGAACTTGTTTCCCATTTTGCAATCCAGATGAAGACACCATTTTAAGTGGACCAAAAAAGTTCTTAGACCTTCCCCATCTTCAAAAGGCCCCCATTTGACCCTTTGGGAGTGGGTGGGGCTCATCCTCTGAGGTACCCTTTAAATAAAGGGTCTCCGATTTTTTTGTGCTTGGGGGCACCGTAGGAATTCTAACAAAGGGTGGTGATCACAACCAAAAACCGGCTGCTGCAAGGAGGTGTGGCCAACTACAAAATGTCAGAGAGGGAGGTCATGTAGAACTCTAGGAGTAAGTCTTCAGCAATGTTCCCTCTAAGCTGCAGTCTTGTGAGCAAGAATTCTACTTTGTGGGCTGCTGCCATTAAAGTTGTGAGCTTAATTTGAAAAAAAAAAGTGAGCTACTGTATAAGTGCTCTGGAGCCATTTTTCCTGCGCTAAGACAAAAATGCGTGAGCTGGAGGTTAAAAATCTGTGAGCTAGCTCATGCTAACTCAGCTTAGAGGGAACACTGGTCTTCAGCATGTCAAACAGAAGTCCTGTTTAACAGGATATCTTTCCATCTGCACAGCCAATCAGAAGCCCTGCTGAGCAGAAGTCCCTCCTAGCCCCGCCCGCTTTCTAAAAGCACTGGTGGCCACCAGGAAAGGTGTTGGCGAGTCCCTCAGAGCCCACGGGCACCATGTTGGGGTCCTCTGCTTCAGGCAAAGTGGCCGACAGCCAAAGGGAGAGGATGAGGCTTTGCGCTTCAGCACACAGGCTCCACCGCAGGTTGAGCTGGGTCAGCCAGAGGATCTCTCCGTCAGTCCTGGGCCTGCTTGGCTTCGCTGGGGGGCTCCCAGTTGTTCCCATCCGCCTGGAATCGCTTTGCATCAGGGAAGAGAGGTCTAGACAAGCCAGCAGTGCCCAGACGGGTGGGGAGCAGAGGCAGAGGGGTCCTCACCCATGGCACACCCCCCACACCCCAGTCCTGCCAGGAAACAACGAGCGGGTGTTCCTACCTCCTCCCCAATTCAGAGCCAGCCCTCCTCTTCCTCCCCCCACCCCGCTGCATAAGCGAGGCTGGATCCTTGTTGCTTCAGACAAGCCCCTCTTTCATTTCCCCTCATTTGTAACTGCAGCTCCATAATTGGGAAAAAAACAGTCAATTACCAGGGAAGGTCTTTGAGAGACAGTTCATGGGGTTGGGGTTGAGCCTGAGCTGTATCTGTGATTACTGAGTCATAAACAAACTGTTTTGCCAGCGCTGGCTGGTGCTTCCTCTCGAGGGCACTCCCCTCCCCAAACCAATTGTTTTGTGTCTGAATGAGGCAGACGGGAATGCAGTGTTGACCATGGGAATCAACACCAACCCCGTAGTCCGGCGAAGAGCAGACAGCGAAGCCCCTGCTGGCAGCTCAACATACATACATCACTGTCAACAGCACAGAGTTACATTTGAAGGGCAGAAACAGCAAGACTCGAGGCTGGGCCTGGGGGCGGGGGGGAGACAATTGGCACACAAGGCCCACGGCTGAGTGAGAGGGCGGACCCTGCCCACCAGGGCACAAGAACCACCCAGGGCTGAGGAGGAGAGGAAGGAAGACATGGGTCATGGCTGGAAGGCCAATCCCAGTCAGAAGATTTTCACCCAAGTAATGGACAGGCCCCTGCTGTCCCCTCCCTCCCTTCCTCCCTCCCACCCCCCTCCTCAGCACCCCTCCGCTCCAGCTCACCCCACGCTGACCTTTGTTGCTTCAGCTAAATCCTCCCTCAGGGCCTGGAGCTCCTGCTGGTGCTGCTCCTTCAGCCGATCCATCTCCTGGTCATGACTGGAGACCTCCTCCTTCAGGGCCCCCTTCAGGGCGGTCAGCTCCCGCTCCCGCTTCCTCAGGATGTCTTCCTGCTGCTCTTTGGCCATCAGGATGGCCTGCAGGTCCTGCTTCAGCTGCATCAGCTCCTAGGCCCCCCCAGGGTGAGAGACAAGGAAAGGTAGCCTTCAGCTGGGGAGCCCCACCAGAGTTCCTGCCCATGTCCAGGCCAGGGATGTGGAGGCTGGGAGGGGCAACATCCACCACAGCAATTGCAAAGCGGCAGGAAGGCAGTCTCTCCTCCTCAGGCACAAATGCCCTCTGCCTTCCGTCACCAGGCCTTGCTGCCCACCACTCAATCCTGGCTCCAGCCCAGAAGACCTTGCTGCTGCTCACCTGAATGAGGAGCTCTCGGTCACCATCCTCGGCATGTTTTGCACTGTCCAGTTCATCGTGCATCTCGGAGAGCTGATCCTGCAAGTCCCGGATTTCTGTCTGGTGCTGCTCCCTCTCCATTTTCACTTGGAAAAGCCTCAAGAGGGAAAGAAAGAAAAAAATAAGGTGTGTGTCGGGCTGGAGAAGGAAACTGCCAATGTTCCAGGAGCAGCCCTGTTTCTAACAAAACATTCCTTATCTTCTAGCTTCAGAGGAGGAAGGAACAGACCCCACAATTCCACGGCAAAAGCTTTCAGGCCTTCTCAGTGGTGGCCCCCTCTGCCTCTGAACTTCTCAAGCTCAGGAGGACAAACAGAGCCAGTTCTCTCCCAGTACTCAAAAAGATGCAGTTTATTCACTAGAGCTTTTGGCCGTCGTGGCTACAGTTGTATACTGTAAATCAAAGTTCTTGCTTTGATTTCCGTGATCTAAGATAGATCCAGGTGGGCAGCCGTGTTGGTCTGAAGCAGCAGAACAAAGTTTGAGTCCAGTGGCACCTTTAAGGGCAGCAAAGCTTAGATTCTGGGTATACGCTTTTGTACCCAGAGTTAAACTTTGTTGGTCTTAAGGGTGCCCCTGGACTCAAACTTTGGAGAGCCAGTTTGGTGTAGTGGTTAAGTGTGCGGACCCTTATCTGGGAGAACCGGGTTTGATTCCCCACTCCTCCACTTGCACCTGCTGGAATGGCCTTGGGTCAGCCATAGCTCTGGCAGAGGTTGTCCTTGAAAGGGCAGCTGCTGTGAGAGTCCTCTCAGCCCCACCCACCTCACAGGGTGTCTGTTATGGGGGAGGAAGGGAAAGGAGATTGTGAGCCGCTCTGAGACTCTTCGGAGTGGAGGGCGGGATATAAATCCAATATCTTCATCTACCTCACAGGGTGCCTGTTGTGGGGCAGGAAGGGAAAGGAGATTGTGAGCCGCTCTGAGACTCTTCGGAGTGGAGGGTGGGATATAAATCCAATATCTTCATCTACCTCACAGGGTGCCTGTTGTGGGGCAGGAAGGGAAAGGAGATTGTGAGCCGCTCTGAGACTCTTCGGAGTGGAGGGCGGGATATAAATCCAATATCTTCATCTACCTCACAGGGTGTCTGTTGTGGGGCAGGAAGGGAAAGGAGATTGTGAGCCGCTCTGAGACTCTTCGGAGTGGAGGGTGGGATATAAATCCAATATCTTCTTCTTCTTCTTCTAATGGTCTAAGATGTTTTACTGTAATCTTTTATTGCAGTTAGCAGTCGCTCTCAGGGGCCTATTTCTAGAGCGTTAATAGCAACAAGCACAAAGAGCAGAGAAAGGATTTCAGCCATCAGTAGAAAAGCTGTAGCTTCCAACATCTCCAGGAAAGCAAGAACAGGAAAATGGATTCAGTACTTCAAGAGCCATTAGCAGAGTTTTCTACAGCTCACGATTCTCTTGGACTTAGTACTGAGGGAGAAAAACAACAATCTGATCTGTGGAATTCCGGAGTTCTTCCAAAGGGGGAGGGGGAGAACAGAGAGAGAGAGACAGAGAGTTGGTACAGAAAACATACTCTTCGATACTTTGCTGCAGATCCTTCTCGCTCTCCTCAGCCCGTTTATGGAAGGCTTCTTTTTCCTCCAGAGCCTCTTCCAGCTGCCGTTGCAGTTCTTTCAGCTCTGCTCTTGTTGCATCTATTTCTTCTTTGAGGTTCTGTTGATTCTGAATTATGAGCATCAAAAATTTTAATTATGGCAACAGCATTTAACAAAAAAAAGGGAGAGGTGGTGTGTGGGGGAGGCCCCCCTCAGAAGGTGCACGAGCACCAAGTGGTTGTTCAGTCTCACAGTCGAGTCCGACTCTTTGCGACCAAGAGGCCTCACCAAATGAAGGGACATATTTGAACAGGGGTGTCAAACTCATTTGTTATGTGAGCCAGATCTGCCATAAATGAGATCTTGTTGGGCCGGGCCATGTGTGTACCTATTTAAGATTAGGTAGCAGAGATATAAACTTTTTAAAGGACACAGACAAACGTGATTAAATATTTTTTTAAAAAAAACACCTTAAAATAAAACATACTTAAGACATTAGCACTTGTTGGTCTTAAAGGTGCTTTCTTTGTTTCTCTCCCATGGAATCCAGGGACCTGGGCAGAGGAAGCTCTGGCTCTTTCCCTCCCTCCCCAGGGGACCAGGAGGAGGAGAAGCCTCAACCAATGAAGAAAATAGAGATTTTGCTCTGTAGCTCCTGTGCAACTGAGCAAGCTTTGCAAAGCAAGCTGAGATGCAGAAGGACCAAAACAAAAACAACTGTGCCAAAACAATTACAAACAGTCTCTATTTCATAAGAAATATATATATATGTATCTACACACACACAGAGATACCCTATGAACAATATATTCAACAAGGGGTAGGTTCTATGACAATAAAGTCCATAAATTCATGTGGCAACAAAATTGCTCCTGAGTAGTTGAGGAACCAGATTCCCTCAAAAGAAGGCTCCAAAGGTTGATATATCCCTAATGTGCCTGTCGACTTCTTGGTACATGTTTCGCATCAAGATGCTTTCTCATAGAGCCAGTCCTGAATGAAATTTTTAACAGAAATATTTCTCCACTGATGACAAACTATGTCTTCACACAACTTACAAAAGGCACATGCTCATCAGAAGGATGCAGAAGAAAGCAAGAGAGAGGGAGAAGGAAGCAGACAAGAACCAGTTGCTTGGGGGCCTGATAGCAGCCCTCTAGGGCCCCCAGGCCGCATGTTTGACACCCCTGCATTAGAAGATGTCGTTTTGGGGGCTCTTTTGAAGAAGGTGATGTTCAAAAGCTGGCAGATGTCTTTCTTAGGCAGGCATGAGTGAGATATTTGTCAAAATGAGGGGAGAAGCTGTGGCTTGGGGCAGAGGCTCTACTTGGCATGCAGAAGATCCCAGGTTCAATCCCCAGAGTCTCCAGTTGATAAGGACCAAGCAATAGGTGATGTGCAAGACCTCTGCCTGAATAAAGTAATTAACAAAATTGTGCCAGGAGAAAAAGACATTGTTGACCATAAAGGCATTAAAAGGGAATTTTACAAATACTATGCTAAGTTGTTTAAAAGCCAAAGTGTAGATAGAAAAAGAACTGATGCGTATCTACAGAAAATTAAGGTTAACTCATTAAAAAATATATAGAGAATATGTTGAATAAACCAATTGAGAGAGAAGAAATAGAGGAGGCGATTAACTCAATGAAATTAGGAAAAGCACCTGGTCCAGATGGCTTTACGGCAAAATTTTACAAAGTTCTCGCAGAGACACTACTACCAAAACTTCAGAAGTTGATGAACATCATAAGAGTAGACGGAAAAATTCCTAGTACATGGAAAGAAGCAGTAATTTCCTTGATACCGAAAGAAGACAGAGACACCACAAATGTGAAAAACTATAGACCAATTTCATTGCTAAACAATGACTATAAAATATATGCAAGAATGTTAGAAGAACGTCTTAAACAGCATTTGAACAGTTTTATTAAAGAACACATAAGATTTCTTCCCAAGAGACAAATTAAAGACAACATTAGAACAGTTATAGACATTATTGAATATTATGAGAAGCATCCTGAAAAAGAAGTAGCATTATTTTTGCAGACGCAGAGAAAGCATTTGATAATGTGCATTGGGATTTTGTGTTTGCAGTGATGGAGAAATTGAGATTGGGAGAAGACTTTATTAGAATGGTAAAGGCGATATATTTTGAACAATCAGCAAGGCTCTGTATTAATGCAGACTTAATGGAAAAAATGATAATAAATAAAGGAACAAGACAAGGTTGCCCTCTATCTCCACTGATATTTATAATGACCTTAGAGGTTTTGTTAATTCAAATTCAAGAAGATAAAGAGATAGAGGGACTAAAAATGAAAGGTTTTTCTTATAAGTACAGAGCATTTGCAGACGACGTGATGTTTATAAATGAAAATCCCACTCATGTAACACCATTGTTGCTTCGTAAGATACAAGAATATGGAAAATTGGCAGGCTTTTATATTAATAAAGAAAAATCAAAAATTTTGTGCAAAAATATGTTAAAGAGTAAACGGGAAGAACTACAGAGATTAACAGAGTGTGAAATTATCTCAAAAGTAAAATACTTAGGTGTAGAAATAACGGAAAATATTGATCTGTATAAAAACAATTATGAGAAACTCTGGTGTAAGATCGATGGAGATATGGCAAAATAGAACAAACTGAAGCTGTCTGTGCTGGGCAGAATTTCTGCAATTAAGATGAACGTCTTATCGATAATTATTTCCTGTTTCAAACAATTCCAATAGTGAAAGACAATAAACAATTTAATAGATGGCCAAGGAAACTTTCAAAATTTGTATGGACCGGGAAAAAAACAAGAATCAAAATGAAAATTCTGACAGATGCGAAAGAAAGAGGCGGATTTCAACTGCCTAATTTAAAGCTGTATCATGATGTAGTGTGTCTGGTGTGGATTAAGGAATGGATGACATTATCAAACAGAAAGTCATTAGTATTAGAAGGACATGGAAATGTCTTTGGATGGCATGCTTATATGTACTTTGGGAAAAATAAGATGGCAGTTTCTTCTCACATCACTATATCAGAAGTAATCTGTTAAATACCTGGTCAAAATAGAAAAGATAAGGGTGATGAGAGGAAACCGCTTTGGATCGTACCAACAGAAGTAATAAAATTGTATTCAGATATTAAAGAAGAGAAGTGGTTAACATATGAAGAACTTTTAAAAATTCAAGGAAGAAAGATGGAATTAAAATTGGCTGAAGAAATGCAATATAAATATAATTGGTTTCAATTGCAACAAATAAAGAGTTTGCTTGAACAGGACATCAAGAACTATGGAATAAGACAAGAACAAACAGAACTGGAGAGAATGCTGTTTGGAGGAAAAGAAAAGCTGATCTCAAAGACATATAAACTATTATTGAAATGGTCTATGGAAGATGAAGTAGGTAGTTAAATCACAGATGATAAAATGGGCGATAAATATAAATAAGGAAATACAGATGAAGTCATGGGAATACTTATGGAAGAACTCTATGAAAATATCTACATGTTATAACAAAAGAAAATTGCTTTAAAATGTTATATAGGTGGTACATGACACCTAAGAAATTGGCAAAAATGAACAATCAGGTGTCGGATAGATGTTGGAAATGTAAATGTCATGATCTTTCTACCATATGTGGTGGACTTACGAAAAGGCAAAACAACTTTGGCAAATGATTCAGCAAGAAATTTCAAAAGTTTTGGGATATAATATCAAGAAGGCACCAGATATCTTTTTGTTGGGATTACAAATGGAAAAATTTCAAAAGCAAGATAGAACAATAATTTGGTATATCTTTCAGCTGCACGGACATTATATGTGCAAATGTGGAAACAAGACAAAATACCAGAAATGTGGGAATGGACTTTGAAAGTCATGCATTGGAGTGAAATGGATAAACTTACAAGAATCTTAAAAGAACAAGATCTAGAGAAGTTTAAAAACGAGTGGGGAAAGTTTCAAAAATATATTGGAAAACAATGGAACATTAAAGGACTTTTGGTGATCTTTGACAATGGTTAATAGTTACATTATAATAAATTGTTTTAAAGAAAAAAAAAGACCTCTGCCTGAGACCTTGGAGAGTAGCTGCCAGTCTGAGTAGATAATACTGACTGTGATGGACCAAGGATCTGATTTAGTAGAAGGCAGCTTCATGTGTTCATGCAAAGAGATTACTCTGAACCAAAGTGTAACTCAGTGGGCCCAGGTTTGGTGAGTGCTGTAGTCACAACAGGCCTGCTTCCTGGCAAATGCATTTCACAGGGACAGTGCTGAGGGCCACCTAGGCAACTCAGGCCCAAAGCATTACATGGGAAGGGCGTCACGGCAGCTGCTGTTCAATACTCTGATTTCTTTTGCTCAGGTAAGCATGATTAGTTGATACTGGAGAACAAACCAGTGGGCGCTGCAGCTCAGTGGGGGATTTCGTGTTGGGCCAGATCAGACCCCTGGCTCCTTCGGCTGAGAGTGGGTACAGCAGAGATCTCTCCCTAGACTCAAGGACTGTGGCTCATTGTCCAGGTGCCCAAGTTGCAGGCAGAGGGCCCCAGACTCTCAGACAACAGGGGCTTCGAGAGATTCATAGTCTGTGCATCTCTCACAAAGGGAGCTTTTTAGTCCTGAAAGCTCCTACCCTGGAAACCTTCCTGGTCTCTCTAAGGTGCTCCCTGACTTGGATCTTGTTCTTTGTACCTCGTGGAGGAAGCCTGGGTTCTCAAAAGCTCAAACCTCCAAACTGTTGATGGACTTGATTCTATCTCTTCTATGGCAGACCAATACAGCAGCTCTCTGAAACAGCCCACTCAGAGGAGAGCTAGATGAACTTATGAATCTCTGAGACTAGCTGTATTTTCCATTGCTGATGTTCTTTTTTCGTTGGAAAGAGGAGTGAATTGTTTTCCCCCCTCTTACGCAACAGCAAGAGAGCCCTTACCTTGACCCCCAGATCCAGAGCTCTTTGCAGTTCAGAAACCTCCTTTTCCAGCCCCTCCTTCTGTTCCACCAGAGTTTTGACTTCAGCTGAATTATCAGCAACCTGCAGTTAAAACAACATGAGTTTTATTGGAACGCCCTCACTGGATTTCCCTTCCCAGGGCTGAACAGTCGGAGGAGGAGATGACTACGAGGACAAAATTGCAGCCCAAAACAGAGCGTTTAATCAGGGAGCCCTTTCAGGCTGGAAACAGAACAATGGAGAGAAGAGAGAGGGACCCAGGATGGCTTGGGGGATCTGTAGTTGTGAGGCAGAAGCATGTTGCCAGAGTCCTGGCGTGCACCCTTGGAGGAAGGGAGTTGTTTTATCATCACTGGGAACCCTTCACAAGGCTACCAGCATCCTTTAAACAAAGAAGAGGAACACATATGGCACCACTCGCAGGCTTTGAAAAACCATTTAAAGCTAGTTCCCAAAGGAAGAGGTTTACTTCAGGGGATTCTGTCCAGTTCCACAGTCTTTTCAATGGGACTTGGGCCTCCAGAGAACCAAATCTGAATCAAATACATAGATCTGAACTAGTCTCGGCCATCTGCAATCCAGCTGTTTCCAGGAGAGAGTAGCATGCATGGGCCTGAGGCACCTGTGGGTCTGCAGCAGCTGGGACTTCCCCCTCCTTGGGATTTATGCACAGAACAATTTCCAGCTTGGAAGAGAACAGAGGAGCCCCCGCTCAGCTCAGACAAAGCTCCACATGAAACTCCTTCTGGGAAGGGCAGAACCTTAGGGCACCCTAAGGTTCTGCCCTTCCCAGAAATAAAACTGTCTGGATAAATCAGAGATGTTTCCCCACAAAGAGGCAATGTTGTTGTGCCTGAGTTTTTTTACCTGTGTGCTCCCAGCCGCTCGAGACTTCAGAGTCTGGATTTTCTCAAACACCAAGTTGACCTTTCTCTTGGTGGCATCGTCGTTTTCACTGCTCCTGAAACACCAACCGTGTCAGCCAGGGCCCTGCCTCCCCCTCGCCCACCCCCCACATCCCTCGGGGGAGAAAGCCCCTTCTGATGGAATCACATTCCAGCACAAACACTGACTGGCAGGGTCAAGCAGCAGTGCCATGCTGCATTTATGCAAAACATTTATATCCCATTTAGAAACAAACGTAGAAGGCAGCAAACAAAATTCAGTGGCCAAGAAATCATGGGGGAATGTGGTACAAAATAAGCACCCCCTTCAGTCAGCAATGGAACCACCAAAGCAAACACAAAGACAAGGAATCAGAGCATCCCAGGGACCGGAACACCAGAAGAGCACTGGGGGGGGGGGGGAGAGACCAGAAGGCCTTAGAAAGAAGGATGCAGCTGAAGTGTCCCATGAAGCAGGTGCAAAAGGGACCGAGGAGGATGATCAGGGGCTTGGAGACCAAGGGCTATGAGGAAAGATTGAGGGACTTGGGAATTTTCCATCTGGAAAAGAGGAGGGTGGGGTGGAGGAAAGGCTTGCTCTCCTGAAGTCTTTGAACAGCTGTCAGAAGAGGGCAGGGAGTCGTTCCTGTTGGCAGCAGAGGAAAGACTTGCAATCATGGGGTTAAATTAAGGGTTGGAAGGTACCCGTGGCTATTGGGAAAAGGCTTGTTATGGTAAGAGTTGTTCAGCAGTGGAATTGGCTACCTAGAAAGCTGTGAGCTCCCCCACCCTGGCCGTGTTTAAGCAACGACTAGACAAACACTTGTCAGGGATGCTCTAGGCTGATCGTGCATTGAGCAGAGGGTAGGACTAGACGGCCCGTAGGGCCACCTCCCTATTATTTTGTGCTCTGAGGATTTGGACTTGAAGCAGGGTGATGGTAGAAAGGTTCCATGTCAACCCCACACCTTCAAGCACATGCCACTCCCGCTGTCGTCATTTCATGCTACTGACCCCTTCAGGTAGTTGTAGAGAATCTGCTTGGCAGTTTCCTCGCTGGTTTGCCGTGCAAGTTCCTGCTGCCCCTTCAGCAAATCCGGAGTCACCTGGAAAGACACAGCAGACACCTGAGGAAGGAACCTGCTCGCTCCCAGCTGGGCCTCTGTCACAGACAGGCCACACAGAATCCAGGGCACTTGAGTCCAGAACCCTCCGCAACCGCCTCAGAGCCCACATGGCAAGAGATCCCAGATCACAGGCAGCTTCACTCGTCCCCTAAAACCTGAGTGGGGAGGGGGCAGGAAAGAAGGCAGGCAGTCTGGGCTCTGGTCTTTCCTTGCTCCAACTTTGCTTTGGGAACAGAGATTACTGTAATAATAACATCCAAACATCTGCTCTGTCCCCCCATCACCAAACCACCTTCACAGAGGATAGAGCTCAGCTGGACATCCCCCTCCTCAACAAGACACACAGCCGCCTTTCACGCAACAGTTTGACTCAAGTGCAGGAGCACCTTAGAGGCTGTGATGGACAGCAAGCAGAGGTGTGCTTGGGAGAGAGTGAGCTAGCTGAACTGATTGACAGCTCTTGGAACTCACTCTGATTAGAGGACTGCAGCTAACTGTAGAGGGGAGGGTGACGGGTTGTTGGAGAAGAGAGTGGTCACCTGGGAGACACTCTAGTGTGAGAGGAGTCTGAAAAGCCAAGTCTGTTTCAGAGCCAGCGTGGTGTGGCTTTGGGAAAAGGAGAGACTCTGGAGGAGACTGTTCAAATGATTTAATCAGAAACACAACATGAGAAGACACTTGGTCCTCCAATTTATAAGATTAACATCCAGTTTGAAGAAACTCTAAACCTGGAAAAGAAGGATTTGGCAAGTGGTTTGAAGCGGCACTGAAAGGCCCTAAGTACCCCAAAAGGCTCTTAAGGAGAAGATAGCCATTTCATTTCCCAGAGAAAAGGGTCTATTAGGAAAACCTGGATTCAGATCTGGCTCTTCTGCTGCAGACCAACACGGCTGCCCTCTGAGCTATTTTATACAACAGCCTCTCCGCCCTGAATGACAGCTGCAATAAGGCTCAGGTATAACTGCCCATTCATTTCATATTTGAAAGCATCATGATCTTGGACATTCTGCACCCCCTCGCTGGCTAGAGCTAGCATCTGGCATTCCCACCAATTACCTGTGCATTTGAAGCTAAAGATTTTGCAGTCCGGTTTGCTATCAAGAGAGTGGAAGTCACAGTTTTCCTTTCACTTTTGTTAGTCTGGACTGGAAGCGTGGATGCCTTAGGAGCCGAGCTCTCATCTGTGAGATCAGCCTGTGGCAGATGTTGCAAGGAATTAAAACAGCTGCTTGCAGTGACTCTAGATGTGGCCTGGAGCTTACCGACAGTCCGAGGGATGCCCTCTTCCCCAAGAGAGGGGGACTTCTGGTCTCGAGGCCCTGGCTTCTTCAGACACACCTGAGAGGGCTGCAGGAGGTGTTCGGATGATTTCCCCAAATCTTGACTAAATTCATCTAAACCCTCCGAATTCACTTGAAGGCCAGAGGGCAGGAGGCTGTCCACACTCCTTGACCGTTTACGGTCATCCGGATGAATTCGGCTCCGCATCCCCAGCCGACCTCTCCTCTGGTGACCAGCCTTCCTATCAAACTTCTCAATAAGCTGATCAACGGCAGGGATGGAACCGGTATCAATATCGCGGCCAGTCCCAGGCAGAAACGGGATGTATCTTCTGTTTTCATGCCGGTTCACGTGATCGGCATAAATAGCACACTCCTGATCATCTAAGAAGAACCGGTACAAGGAAGCTGCAGACGTTGGTGTTGGTGTTGTTGATGAAGTCGATGACCGCCGAGAGCCATTCGGTATTGATCCCTCTGAATCTTGCCTGCGGAAGGGGAGGAGGTCAGGCCGACTTTTCCTTGTTTCCTGGCAGGTGGGGGGGCTCACTGCATGTGCAGATCCACCACTAGAAGACAGGGATTCATGAATCCCATCAGGGCTGTCTGAGACGACGGTATTTTCCCGTTCCGGCTTGCTTACATCCTCCCCAGTTGCAGCTTTACTCAGGAGGACAGTTTTTACATTCACTTTGGCCAGTTCTGTAAAATGGAGACTTGTTTTATCCAATGACGATGCGGGTTTCAGCTGGGAACTCCAAGATCTGGCCTCAGGTCTCACCTCATCAGCAACAGATTTGGCTGTACCGAACGAAGAAGTCTGAAAGGCCTCCAAGTCCAAAAGAGTCTTTTTGGGATCATAGGGCTGCAGAAGCTCCGGGTTCCGCTGAAAATTCAGCAGGTTGGAGGGCTGGGGGGCCCCAGGGCTGAAATGAGACTCTCTCTTCTCTCCCTCCCTGGCGCTGGCTAACTTCAGGCTTGGAAGCATGCCTGGCGGTGCAGGAGGAAGCTCCACACACTGGCTGTTCTCGCCATTTCTCCCCTCACATTCAGGAGCAGAACTGGAATCTGGGGCTGCTCTGTCAAAAGTCAGGGAGGTCACTGACTGACTGTTTTCTGATGCTAAGAGGGGTTCTGGGGAACCCACTTCTGTGTTGTTCAGCACGATGTAGGGGTGTCCATCGATTCCTTGGACCCGAATACTGACTCCATAGGACCCCCCTGCCTTGGAGCTCTGGGTGTTCTTGGCCTTTGAGGCCTCGCTGTTTGTAAGCATTGGGAGGGCCCCACAGTCCTGCTGCAGAGGCTGGTGCTGTTGCGGGTGCTGGAGATGGCCAAAGCAGGACTCCATGACTCACTTAGGGCTCAGCTCTGCAAAGGGGAGAGATGGACCATCAGACTGTGACAAATCCCCGGCCTCACAGTGCTTTCGAGAAGTTGGCAGGCTTTGCCAAGATGGGCAGATAAAAGCCCACCACTGACTGCAAGCCAGGAGCATTTTGTCTGCTCACCACTGGCCACCAGCCCCCCAGGGCCTCTGCAGTGAACTGACAGCCGATGGAGCGGGGGACACATGCAGCAGAAGGGGCCTTCCTGCGCCCAGATGGGCCTGCTGCTCTCCACCCCCCCCCCACCTTCCAGGCCTCCTCTTGCCCCCCCTTTTTTTTCTTAATATATAGGCAGTTTTACTAATACAAATACTGGAAATATTTCTGATTCAGTGTACATATATGTAAGAATACTTTAGCCATGACATGAAATGACATATTAGCATAATAACATGAGAGTATTTTATGAGAAAGTGTGTATGTGTATAACGAGTGGCCAAACTGGCTCGGGAGCCACATGTGGCTCTCACACATATTGCGTGGCTCTCAAAGCCCCCACAGCCCCCCCCCTTCCTCTCCCCATCTATTTGCTTTCTTTCCAGTTTTCTTTCCACCTTTCCTTCCTTTCTTTTAGCTCTCAAGCATCTGACATACATGTCTTGTGGCTCTCAAACATCTGATGTTCATCTCTTGCAGCTCTCAAACATCTGACATTTATTCTATGTGGCTCTTCCGTTAAGCAAGTTCAGCCACCTCCGGTGTATAATGTAATATATATCGTGACTATTTAAAGGTCCAATATAGTCTCCTATTAAAGACGTTATATATACTTACTTAACATTGTTATCCTATCTTATCAATTTGATCTACTATGATATGATCGTATCAATTTGATCTACTATATTTCCTTCACTAAGTTCAAATTTATTGTTACAGTCAACGACCAGCTCACTTAATGAGATATACATGAAATATGATATAAGTAGCCTCATTAGGGCCATTATAAAGTTTTCATGCTAGCATTTGTTATATATTTTTTTAAAACAGTCACAACTAGAACCATTACTGGAAGTCCCTTGCTCCCCTTTCTACCCTTCACATTTTCCACTAACACCAAAGACCTAAAATTTGGGTCAGAACTGTACAAAATATTCAATTGACAGTCCTTTTCCTACCATATCAGCTTTTGGGTTTGGGCCAGAAAACTTATCTTCAACACGCGGCAGTCTGGTTTTCGACTGAACAAAAGAAATGGGAAGGTGGGTCTGGCCACACTCACTTGAAGCCCCAGCTTTAATTACCCTGCATGCTGAGAACTGGCTATTTGCTTCACACAGTCATTCAGCATTTAGAAAAATAACCAACTATCAGAGACGGGAGTTGTCAAGATGAAGGGTGCTTCAATCAGCAGAACGTATAAGAAAATAAATGCATGCAACCTGGGGAAGAATGCAATAATTTCAGAGCCAGACGGAAGCACCACACCCATTGGGAGGAGACCAAATTCTTGGCATAGCAGCGAAGGCCAATTTGCCCTCTCAGCTGCAGAAACACCAGAGGACAAACTCTTTCTAAGCATTCACCAGAGGAACCTGGTACTATTTAACATGAATTCAGCACTGCGCTACCAAGCAATGTGCCGCGGCTTCTCTGCCAGGTTGCCAGAGGTTCTTCTACCCATCAGCATTAGCAAGGTGTTCTAGAGCCTGTCCATCGCGATTATGCACTAATCTACCCCCATTGTCTTCATGTTCCGTGGACCCCAGCATTCTTTCCCACCTGTAGGCTCCACTAATGTGCAGACACAGCAAGAATTAAGCAGCCTGAGGATACAAATCCCTAAGAGGAGCCTGCTGATTGCAGCGGGGGAAGAAGCCACGCTTGCTCTCCCTTCACACTGGGGAGAGGTGAGCCATGCAGCTATCCCCTTGCCTCATTAAAATTCCCAGGATGGGAGCTACAGAAGAGGAGAGGCACGTCCCAGCTGACAAAATATCTCCATGGCTCCAGGAATGGACATGCTTGACTTCCTGACTGGAGACCCAATGGATGGAAGCGCCAATCTCTCGATCTCCCACTATATGGCACCTGGGGCTTGGCCACTGCGTGACACAGAATGTTGGACTGGCTGGACCGCTGGCCTGATCCAACATGGCTTCTCCTATGTTCTTATGACCCAGATCAGTTCCCCTGGAGAAAATAGCTGCTCTGGAGGGTAGACTTTATGGCCTTATTCCCTTCTCAGGTCCCTCCCCTCCCCAAGCCCCACCATCCCCTAGGTTCCCCCCCCCCATGTATTTCCCAACCCAGAGCTGGCCACCCTAACAAATGCCTGACAAGGCCTGGAACTATTCAGGGTACAGGGGCTCAGGCCCTGGTGGGCTCCTGGCACAGCATGGTCAGGGCATCAGTCGCTGCCCCAGAACCAAGTGCTACCTCACTGAGAGCCGCCCCAGATCTTGGCCCACCTGCAGGGTGCTGAGCCAGGACACCACGTGGAAACCCAAAAGGTCAAGCCAGAATGGGGGGAAACAGGTGGAGGAAGTGGCTGCCCACCACTCCTTTGCCTCACGGCTCAGCAGGCCAGGCCATCCACAGCCTCTCCCACTGCTTCTGCACAATCGCATCTCCCAGCAGCCAGACACGACAGCTTCCAGGTATTATGCCGGGGAATCGTCTCCCTCCTAATCTCAAGGATCCAGATCCAGCAGCCTCAGAGGAGAAAAAATCAACAGACCGTAACAAGAAACAGCCTGGAACTCTGGCTGTCAGCACTTTTCCTAAACGGCGGAAATGACATCAGTCAGCCTGAGCAAGCAGCAACGACTGAGGCCAGGATCAACCTCTCTGCTGATTTCTGGGACTTTCCCATTGCAGTCACTGAAAGCTGACCCCTCCACTCCTTCCCAGTTGAACTGCCGCCTACAAAAGCCACCAGGCAGCAGAGATGCCCCCAGAGGACTCCGCATAAGTCTTGCTGCAACAGCATAACAGGGTGTCTTGTGGGCAGATGAGGAGGAAACCCCACCCCCACCCCTAAAACAGAAAGGACCCACTGAAATGCAAAGCCCAGAGGGCTTTCTGCCCCCAAAGCCGGTGATTTTGCCCCCAGCCCCTCCTGAAGAGGAAAGGCATTTATCATTTCTTCATTTGATTTAAAATATTTTTATGCCACCTTTTCCACCCAATCAGGATCCACTAGACAACAAACATTTAAAACCATTAAAAACAGTTAAAATTACAAAATGCAAGTTTAAAACACATTAAAGTAATTCTTCTGCCAGTCAGGGCCATCCATTTGGGATGGGAAAACTTATGATCTCATGACATCCTCTTGGAATGATTAGACTGTTATCCTCCATGGGGAAATTCCCCCTTGCAAGAATCACAGCAACGACAGCTAGAAGTGGGTCAGGGGGTGGAGTCAAGGCTCTGCCCGCCCCCCCCCCCGCCCCCAGTGCTTCCCAGACTCCCCTTGGGTGCTGCAGTAGAAAGGGGAGGAGGCTAAATAGAAACCCCAGACCTCCTCCTGCTCTCTCGCCTTGGTCTTTTAAAACTACTGGAGTGAAGGTCTTTCACCTCCCTGAAGGCCCAGTCCCACCAACCAAAAGCCCCTTCCCACTGGCAGCCTCTACCAGCCCTCCTGGGGGTGGGGGGGAGAGCAAGCTCCCTAGGCCCTGCCACTGGGTGTCCCCCAGCCAGCATCAGCTCTGCCCCCTCATCCTGAAGACAGCCAGCTGGGTTGCTCCTGCCCACTGATTGGCAGGCCAAGGAGAAGGGAGGACCCTCCCTCTGTGCCCAGGAATCAAGCGGCAAGCCCTGGTGGCTGCTGGCCTGTGTCTGTGGCCAGCCAGGTCGAGCCAAACCGTGGTGGCCGGCAGCAGAACTTCTATGGCAGCCAGAGGCCCGGAGGGGGCCCCTGCCAGCCTCTCCTGACACTGTGACTCCCAAAAGAGGCTGTGCAGAGGTGGAACTTTGCCCATCAGAGGCAGCAAAGGGCAATCACTGGGCCCAGCTCTACTCCGTCGTGCCTTCTGGGGCTCTCTGCCAGTCCTGGTTTCTATCCTGGCCTTCTTCCAAGGAGCCCAGGCAGCAAGACATACATGGCATCCTCCCCCCCCCCCCCCCCATTTCATACTAACAGCAACCCCATGAGGTGGAGTCTCAGCTGAGTGAATCTGACCCACGCTCTCCCAGTAAGCTTCAGGGGGAATCTGAACCCCCCTCTCAGTCCAGCACTCTAACCACTGGCCTGTTAGCTGCCAGCCAAAAGCAAGGTGGGGAGGAAGCAGCTAAGGAGACCCCAGAGATGGTGCTTGATTCAGATGCCCCCTTGGCATGGGGCCTGGCATTTCAGGGAATGAGGCAGTAGCCACCCCCAGCCCCCTGGAAGAAGGCGTTAAATGCTCCTCAGATGTCCTGGCCTAGTGGAATGTTCTTCCTGGAGAGGTCAGGGACCTGCCAGATCTGGTCCAATTCCGCAGGGCCTACAAAAGAGAGCTGTTCTGCTGGGCCTCTAGTTGAGGGCTGCACAGGTCCCCTGACGGATAGTCTACAGCCAGTTTCTGGCCTCCCTGCCTTCCCCTCCCTCCCCATCATTCCCCCCCTTCTTCCCTTCTCTGATGTCAGCTTCGTGTCATCCCTCCTGTACATGTTTTTACCCTGTGGATTTTATAGAAGTTGTCCTGTTTGGCTTTATCGCTTTGATGGACTGATTAATGTTATGTTCTATTTTAGTGGGTTTAAATTGTATATGTAAATTGTATATTTATAAGCTGTTGTCACTCCCTCCGAGCCAGGCTTGGGGAGAGTGGGATACAACTTTAATAAAACAAACAGTTTGAGGCTGGAGAGGAGAGGGGGCTCTTTGCAAAAGGCTTCTGCAGCCCCACCAGCTTCCCCCCCTCCCCAGCTTCACTCCTGGTCAGAAGGCAGCCAGGTTTTCAGGGGTGTGGCAGGTCACAATTCAGCCTCTCACAAGAAGGAACTGCATGGAAACAAACTGCTTTCTCAGCTGTCAAGGCATAAGGGTGAATACTTTAGAGACAAGTCATTCCACTCCCAGGATTTCAGACACTGCAAAAAAAAATGTGCAGCAATTCAAGAAAGGGGGAGAAAATCTTTTGGATATTCTTTGCCTAGGAGGACAACATCTCCACTGCTTCGTACTGTGCCAAGTTTGACAGGAGCAGAAAACTTCCATCCGGACAGTCTGAATGCAGTTCCAGAAGCCGGCTCTCTGCAGCCGGACGGTCTTAGACACAACAGCTGGGTTTTTCCATGCCACGGAGCCCTCCAAAGTCCATGATCGTCTCAGGTGCATCATGACTGGAAGAGGCCAGCAGAAGGGCAGCCCCCCCCCCCCCCATCACTGGGCTTGGACTCCCAAGGAGGGACGCTTCCCCCCAGCTCACACTTTCTCTGCCCTCCAGATTGTGGAATGCCACAAAACCCCCTTCGTGGGAAAGGGATGGAGGGAAGGAGGGGGGTTGCTGCTGGAATTGAGAGAGGCAAGAGACTTTGCTGGGCCTGGGGGTCCGCCTGAAGAGGGGAAAGTGGCAGCCCCCCTCCTTCCCATATCTGCTGGTTTCCAAATGGCATGAAGTGTGTCTCTGGAAACAGAGCCAGCATGAAAAACCTCACAAGCCTCCACAGGGACTGGAAACGGCCCCCGGATGGATTTCTCCAGGGATAAGCAGGCGCAAACCCCTTGGAGGTGAGAGGGGGCAGCTAAAGGCAGGGGTCTGCATGAGGTGCAGGCACAGCCAGGAATCCCAGTTTTGATCTTCAAATCCCAGCTTCCCAGGGCCAGATCATCCCCCTGACAAGTCCAGACACCCCGAAGTCCTTGCCTGCGGCAGACTGCATGGGAGGGGGTGAGGGGAGAAAGAAGAGAAAAGACCACTCCCACAGCCCCTTCCGCTGAGGAAGCACCAGCCTGAAGGGGGAGGGCTTGTCACCCAGCTTCCCCGGCCTGGTTTTGCCGTGAGAAAAGCGACAGGCAGGAAGAAGCAGCCGTCTTCCCTGACAGCTGTTTGGTCAGCTGGGAATCCCCCGCCAGACTGTGGTGTGTCAGACTCCACATCCAAATCCAATTTTCCAAGGATTAAAGCCCAGCTGTAAATGTTTTAGGGGCTCGCAGCATTTTTTTAAAATAACATTTCTAAAAAAAAAGGTAGACAGTTGTCCAAGAGCCCAAGGCATCACAATGAAAAAACTCCCCAGAGCTGCACTTTTTGCCATCCACTTTTGCAACAACTTTTTTTTGGGGGGGGGGCGGGGGGGAGGCCTGCAAGACAGATGTGGAGAAAGAGCAGATGCCCCACCAGGCTCCCCTAGAGCAGGGCAAAACTTCCCAAGTTTCAGAATGAGTTGCTTAGCAACCAAAGCAAGGAGGAAAAATACAAACATTCGGAGGTGCCAACCAGGAGGAAACTTTCAGGCCAAGCCCAGAGATTGGGCCAGCCTTGCCAGTCTCTCATGAGCAACTCGCCCTCCATAGTGCCCTGCCCCGCAGGAGGAAGCCAGACAGCCCCCTCACATCCCTCCAAGTCATCCTCTCCCCTTTAAATAGGCTCCCATCCATTAAAGCCCCACCTGAGGCAGTCAGGCAGGCAGGCAGCCAGTCTCCCAAGCCCCCTTGCGCCAAGCCTGTGGGAGGCAGAGGCAGCCAGCTGTGCTCACAGGTCCCCCCCACACACACACACATACTGGAAGCCATTCAAAGAGGGGAGCAACTGCCAGGCCGAAGGAAGCAGGGAATGCTCCTGGAGTCAGACTCGGGCCGGCAGCCCTCAAGCCATGGGAGGGAGGGGGAGGGTCTGATTCCAGGGCCAACCACAGGAGCCTGCTGGGGGCTGGGGAGGGTGGGAAGAGACCTTCGTGCCCTGATGCTGCCAAGAGGGCAGCTGAAGGGCAGCGGAGAAGGCAGCTGGCAGGCACTTCGTACAAGGAGACGGACGAGAGACTTGAGGCGGGGAGGGATAGCTCTCTCACTCGCTCAGTCTGGAAGACGGAAAGGATCCTCCAGGCTGGCGGGCTGTGCTGCCAGACCCATCATCCAGGGTGCGAAGCCCAGGCATCAGAGAGTGTCAACAAGACCGGCCCTTTGTCAAGTTGCCATCTGATGCTCCAAGTCAACAACCCATCCTGCAGCTCTCTCTCTCTCTGCCTGGCAGGGCCCGAAGCTCCCAGATGCTGGGCAGCCATTCCTGGGGTAGTTAGGTATGCCGCCTCCCAGCCTGGTCGGGGAAGGAGCAGCAGGTGGTACGGCCCGGCCAGGTGCACCCACCTACCTGAGCAACCAACCAGCTTCTGCAGCAGCCCAAGGCGTTTTGATGCACAAAGGGGGAAACTCAAAGGTCATCTTAGGCCATTTGGTGCCCCTAAACTATCAGCCCAAAATCAGCCATCTCTTCCTGCATAACTGGGGTGGGTGGGTGACGAGCCCTTCTGACCACCAGCCTGCCTCTGCCTTCCCTCCCCCCACTGCTAGCTTTGCACCAAATGCCATTGGGATTCTGCGCCCAACATCCTTCTTGGCCTGCCAAGGTATAAACACATGCCCATCACCTGCCATTCCCTCCAGAAGGCTGCCAGCAAAGCCATCTCTGGCGGTGGCTCCCCTCAGCTGGCCAAACCAGTTTTTTGGCCTCCTTGTCTGCTGAGTGAGTGGCTCCCTGCCAGCCTCTGTTTTGTCTTTGGGACTCTCAGCGGAAGGAGCCGGAGACTCTGTCTCCCGTGGCTTGTGCCTCATTAAAAGAGGCCCTCCTCGGTGAAGGGGAAGGGAAGGGGAGATCCTTCCGTCGTGTCAGGAACTGGAGGAGAACAACGTTTATCAAGCAGGGTAGATTCAGGTGGGGTTGCTGTGCTGGTCTGAAGCAAGAGAACTAAGGGGGAGTCCAGCCAGAACCCTTGAAGACAGACAGACAGATGGGGTTTTATTTTGGGCATCCACTTTCCTGCAGCTTGGTCCCTTGTTGGTGCCTGACTGGACTCACACTTTGTGGCAGAAGGGTGGGAAGCGTGAGAGTGACCTGGACCCATCCTTTGGGAGTCCTCAGATCCCCCCCTCCCCAGGGCTGGTGGCAAACATGCTCAGGCTCTCAGGGGACCCCTTCCCAAACCGAGGCTGAGAATGTGGCCCGTTCAGGACAGAGGCCCAGCCCCCCCCCCCCGAAACACTGCCTGCAGATATGTCCCCAAGGACTTTGACGAAAAGCTGTCAGAGGAGAAGCGGCCAAGCAGGGGCTACCCCTTTGCCCACAAGCTATTTCCCTGACCCCCCCCCCATCCCTGTCCTGCCCGCGTGTGTGGGGAGGGGGGAGACAAAATAGCGCAGAGGGGGCATTTGGACCTGAAAAATGGGTCTGTTTGCAGCCTGCTACAGCCCATTTTCATGATCTGAAAAGCCATTTGAGATCCCCTCTGCCCTTCTTGTGCAGCCTCCTCCAGCTAGGCCTCGACTCTGACCACTTGTCCCTCCTGCCCGGAGCTCTCCCTGGGTGGCTGTACTGGATGAGGCCTGAGCCTTGAGCTGGGGCCCCTGTCCCGAGATGCTGGTCTTTCCTTGGGGCTGCCAGTTCCCTGACTGCACCCCACTGGAGTTGTGCAATGCCAGAGGCTCACCCCATTCCTCCTGGAACAAGCTCCACCAAGGCCCGCGTGAAGCTACACTGACGCCTCGGGCACTCCTGCGAGGAAACAGCCACCTACCTGAGCTCCCCCTCCAGCAAAGCTTTGCCTGCTGCCGCCAGCAGTGTGATCTCCTGGCTCAGACAACCAGCCTTAGTTCCCTCTTGACATTTTGTAGGCTCTCTGGCTGATCCTTCCACACAGCGGGGCCAGGAGGAGTCTGCCTCTCTCCAGACCAGTTCTGGTTGGTGGTCGTTCCAGCCCACTGGTGGCAACCTCCGTGGCAGCCCGTCCCAGGGAGCGGCTGGAAGGGGGAGGCCTCCTGAACCTGCCCTGCTGGGCCACCTCCTCCAAGGCCTCCACCGTCTCCAGGGGAGGTCCTGCTCCACATTCATGTCTCTCAGAGCCCCTCCACAGAGATGTGGCCGACCTACTTGGGTGAAAGACTCACTCCTGGGATGCTGGTCTGAGCAGCTCTGGCCAGGTGCTCCCGATTCTTGGCTTGGTGAGCAAATGCTGGCAGACAAACGAAGCCCCAGCCCCATTCATCTTCCTTGGACAAGTACAACCATTTAGACCAGAACATCCGGTCCAAGAAAGCCAAGGGAGGATGGAGCGATAAATCCTTGCGCTGTTCTGAGAAACGGGAGCAGCACCTGACCACTCCTACTTGCGTCTTGCAAAGGGCAGCTCCCCAAGCAGAGGTCGCAGGAGAGAAGAACCCCATTCCTGGCTCTCGCCCGAAACCGCAGGAGGCAACTGGCCTCCTTCCACACCTGTTGCAAGCCTCAGCCTCTCTTGCAGGTGCGACGAAGGGCTCAAACAGGATGTGAAACATCCCGAGGAGTCCTGGAGGAGCAACATTCCCTCTTCTGCCTTGTCACTCACAGGTCGTTCCTGGAGGCTACGCAGCGGCAGCTACAGGAAGTTTCCCAACTATAGAGGCTTAGTCCACTTCCAAACAGAGGACAGGCTGCACACAAGGAAGGGAGGCAACCCGGCACCTCCCTGGTGAGGAACAAGGAATATGTTTTCATAATGAAGGCAGCAGCGGCAGGGAGCAAAGGCAGCCCAGTGTGGAGTCCACCAACTCTGCTATGAGGACCCTGGGCACAGGAGACGAGGGAGGGCCAGGCCAAGAGCCGGCTGGCAGGAGGGCAAGATGCGCAGCTTTTCCTCTCCAGCTTCACCCCCTCGCCAACGTCTTCCTCTGCCCCTTGCTTGGGGCCACAGCTGCTGCCCGCCTCCATCATGCTCCTGCCCTGCCCTACAGAGCAGCTCTTCTCCCCCCACCCTGGGGCCAGGGTTGCCCAGCCCCTTTCCCTGCACCACTCATCAGGGCATGCTGGTCTCATGAAGCAAAGCTGGAAGGCCATCCTGCCGCCCTTACTGGTTTATGGGAAGCGCAAGGACAGACTGCAGTGCTCTGTTCCACCCCTCTACTCCAAGGCAGCTGAGGGGCTGGGGGCTCTCTGGGGCACCCCCAGCCCTGTGGGTGGGCAGGACGAGAAGACCCCTTTCACTTTCGGGTGCTGCTCATCACCACACAGCAGCTCACAGAACCACATTTTCAAACCTGAGCAGAAGTTGGCCAAAATGCCAGCCTGTTTGTGCCTCAGACAGACCCCAGGGACAGGGAAACAGCCCTGGAAGCTTGCCTGCTTCTGAATCTCCTGTACTACTTTGCCATCTTGCTACCCTCCCCTCTAAAGCTGAGCAGAAAAGACCCCCAAGGCCGACTTCTGGGTTCCCACTCAAAAGCAAACGAAGCCGTCCGCCTCTAGTTGCTGTGACAAAGCCTTGGCCGACTGACAACTGGGAGCCTTCTTTCAAAACACAATAGCTGGTTTGTGTCCAAGCACCTCTACAGGAGGCTCTGGGTTGCTTGACTAAGTTCCCCTCCAGCAGGCTCCGGAAAGCCTTTTATCTCCTGCTAGAAGAGCTTCATGAAATCCCAGCGACGTGGCCCATTGTTCTGGTGAACGCAGTAGGGAGCATTCTCATGTCCGACATTTCCAAGCCACAGATTTCACACTACTCATGCTTAAGAGTGCCTGATAGCGAGCGGCAGCAGCAAGGGGTGCCTGGGCAGGACAAGTCTACATCCATCATGCCACTCATCACCCTTGGTGTGGCCCTGGACCCAACTTTGACTGAAGCCACATAGGAAGGAGCTACAGGGAAGCAGCTCTCAGCCTCCTCGTGCGCTTTGAAGGCACAGAGGAGCTGGGGAGAGGGAACCGCAGCTGTACACACAGGACCCTCACATTGCCTCCATGGAGCTTGGAGGGGCCTGTGTGGCTCTTGCTTCTCCTTCTGGAAGATAACAGGAGTCCCACCACCTTCCCCTCTCCCCCAGCTCCTTGAATGAAGCAGGGGAGAGAAAGTCAGTCGACAGGGAACTCTGAGCCCATTTCTCAGAAGGCTGCCTAAACCAACCGTGCTTTGTCCCCCACCCCACTCCACAAGGCCAGTCAACTTTCAGCTGGGCCTGGTACAGGGTGGGGGGAATACTGAAAAGAAAAAGTTATAGCCCATGAAAAGAACTTTGAATAAAAGTCCCCACTTTGTTCCCAACTTCCTACACACATCTGTTCCTCTCCAGGATTCCCCGCCAGAGACTTTGGCCCTGCAGTGGAATGCTATTAATGGAAAACCCGCACTTTTCCCGGGTGAAGGAGACAGGGTCACAGTCCACACCCACACACCCCGCCCCCCGGGGGGCAGCTCCATGAGCCACTGATGTGTGGTCGTGAGGAGTCAGCCGCCTTCCTCCAACCTCTACGGCAAGGGCAGGATCTGTGGGGAGAGGAAATGGCAGCTGCTTGCCAAAGGCCAGCCAAACGTCCCAACACCCGGATTCCCCCCTCCCCACCCCTGTCCCTGAAGCCTGGAATCAGGAACTGTTTGTGAAAGAAGACCCCTGCAGACAGCAAACAACTCCACCAAGGAGACAACAAGGGTGGGGCTTTTCTACCCAGCACCACCTGCAGCCTGGAACCCACCAAGTATGGCAAAGTACGGCAAAATGGGCCAGCGTGGAAAGAAAGACAGACGGCTGCTCACCAGCAGATCATACACCACTGTCTTAGGATAGATAAAGAACATGCCAAAGATGAACTGAATTGCAGTCATTTCCTCTTAAACCAGCAGTGAGGAGAGAGACTGAAGCCGCCTGCTCTAGATGGATCCAGAAGGTCTGTCCCCTTCCCCCACTCAAGCTTGAGACCCTCCCGGCCAGGGGGAGAAGAGTTTGGTCTCCTAGGACACTCAGCTGCTGACCTGAGAGGGGCCACCCTCCAGCACATGCCTCATCATTCAAAGGCAGCTTCAGCAGGGAATCCTTCTTGGGCAGTTAAGCAGGGAGTGGGATTGCACTGGTCTGGCGGGAGAGGGGCTCTCTCAGCCCCTCCCTCGGGGTCTTCAGGGCGTGTGCAGTCTCCCCTCGCTGCCGCTTGCTGCAGCCGTCCCACTCTGTACATGTGCAAGCTTGGCACAGATGCAGGCCATTGCATCCGCGCCTGTCCCCCCCTGTCTGCTGCAGGATTCCCTCCTCTTTGTTTTCCTTCCCTCCCATTTGCAAGGGACCTGCAACCTGGACTGGATTTTGTCCCAGGCAGCAGAGTGGGAGTGTTGGCCTGTCCTTCTTCAGCCCAGCAGCTGCCAGAGTGTCCCCAGTCTGGGCCAGCAGCACGTGGCAGATTTAGAGCAGGAGACAGAAACATCTGTGCTGAGGGCTCAAGGGCTGGGCAGGAAGGGCCTTCAGGGGTCAGTCAGGTGCACCAGGGTGGTGCAACAGCATTGAGAAGCCCCCAACTCTCCCCCCTCCTTGCTGTGTGTCAGACGTCCTCCATCCTGACATGCTGCCCACTGGTGCTCTCAACTGGAATCAAACCCACGAAAGTCCCTGCCAGATCCCCAGGGATCCCAGGCCTGTATTGCACTCACATACGGAAGCACGATGAAGTCCAGCCTGGGAGAGCATTTCACAGGTCACAGGCCCAAATTAGGAGTCCCAGCAATGCAACGTGTGGCTGGCCAGCCCCGTCCTTGGGCCAGGTGTGGCGCTAGCCTCTCTGTGGACAGGGAAGGTGCTGTGGGAAAACCTTCCGGATGCCTTAAGAACAAAGGGCCATGCCCCCCACAGCTGCCCTCGGCTGCTTTGGCGAGCCCTGCGCTGGACACTCAAGTTCCCTGCCGAAGGCGTGAAAGCAGGAAGGCACGCTCCCCAAAGCCTCAGGCCGCTCTTTGAAAAAGGGGGCTTCATCTAAAAACAAATCTGAAGAAGTGGGCTACGACTCGCTTATTGGGGGGTGGGGTTGGACTTTGGGGCTTCCCCATGAACACCCGGCCAGCATTTCTGCTGCTGCTGAAAACTCCCTGCACCAAGTCTCTTTCCACTGTTGTCTGACTACCTCAAATACATGGGAGGCTTTTGGGTGTTTTTTTTAAAGCAGGAAAACAAGCACATGACTTCTCTCTGCCTTCCCGTACCTGGCCCTTGCTGAAAACATTTCTCTTGGCTTGTGCAATGGATGGATGGGAATGAGGGCCAGGGGCCAGGCTATTCAATTGCAAAGTCCATCTCCCTGCGGCCTCCAGGTAAGGAATGTTGCCAGAGCCCCAGAGCCTGGGCTTGGGCTGTCTCTCACTCACACAGCTTTGTGTGTGTTGCTCTGCTTTTAACCCCAAAGCTCTCAGCCTCTAACCCCTCCCAATTAGAATGGGGAATCTCTCTCTCTCTCTCACACACAAGGTTCATTCCTATGCCCTCATCTCTTTCATGTAAAGCCCAAGTTGTCATTCCCATACACATTATTCAGAAAAAGAGATTCTAACAGCTCTACCAAGATCTTGCCAGGTGTTTGTTAAAAAATGAAGCCTGCCTGCCTTCCTTCCTATGGTGTCCTTCAAAGAATAACCCCAACTTCAGAGGCAGGTAGAGGTGCCAGAAGGCAAACTCCCAGTCTGGTCTGACCCAGAGAAGCAATTCCTACCACTCCCCCCCCCCAAAAAAAAAAACACACCAAGGAGTGCAACAGCCTCCAGACCACATTTCCTGGCTGGCAGTGGCAGGCATGGGCAGGTGAAATGCACCGGAAGATCCAGGCAAAGACAAGCTCCTCACTTGGCAAGGCAAAGCGGAAGAGAAGGGTCTCAGGGGTACCCCCCCATCAATGCAAGGCAAGCATCTCATTTCCTCTGGTTTCAGATGGGGGGGGGGAGTTTTGCCACAGATCAGCCAACACCAGTAAAGGACACCCCAAAGAACAGTGCGGGCTGCACTGACAGGTTGCTGAGTGGCAAAATGCCAAGTGTTGCATCCCAGGATGGATCTTCATCCTTTTTGGGGGTGGGGAGGGAGATTTGGACGGCCCGCTTGGCTCAAAGAATCTCCCAGACTAGAATCAGGGCTGATGGTTACCATAAAGCAATATACTTTTGCCGCCTAAGTAGAAACATGATAAGAACAATCTCAAAACCTGCAATGTTTTCAGCTGCCCGCAAAATCTTCCAAGTAACAAATGCTCTCACTGCCCCTCTGAAAGCCCCACTACCCACCGAGAAGACCCTGGACCCCATGGGGAGCCACCATGGAGGGGCCCCTGCTGGCTGCAGATTCTAGCCCAGCCTGTAACCAGAAGGGAACTTGGGGCAGGGTGGTGGGATGAGGGGATCTCGGTCATAAAAGGCGCGGGGGGGGGGGGACTGCAGACTTCCTTCCTGCCCAGCTGCCCCCCTCCCCTCCCCTCCCCCGCAGCAGCAGCAGGAAAAGTGGCTGTCTGGTGGGCCCCCCTCCTGCGACAGAAGGTCTTTTGGAAGTGCCCAGCAATTGAAAGCGCTCTCTCCAGCCCACCTGGAGGTTCCTTCCAAGGTGCCCATTAACAGCAGATGTTCCCGGAGGCCTCAGAAGAGGAGCTGCCTGACCCCCCCCCCCCCCATGCCCCGCAAGGAGGACTAACCGCTGCTCCAGTTGGGAGTGCCCAGGCAGGTGTCTAGTCCAAAGGCCCAGGCGGGAGGGGGGTGGTCGACTTGCCTCCAACTCCCCCTTGCTGGAAGGTTTGCCCAGGCTGGCCCAGCGGGGAGGGGGCGGGGGCTGTGTGCGGAGTGCCCCAGGGACATGCCCTGCCCCCTCCGCCCCCTCCCCGTGCCAGCGGGCACCCGCAGCCTCCTTGGAGCAGGAAGGGAAAGCCCAGCAGGCCAGGCGCGGGGCCCTGCTCAGCCCGCAAGAAGCCCTCGGGAGGGAGTGGGGCACGCGCGAGCTCTGCTGTGCTCTGGCAGGAGGGCAGGGATGAAGCAGCCCCACCGGGCAGCCGCCGGAGAGCCCCAGGACAGATGGGAGGGAGGGAAGGAAGGGGCGCGACGGCCTCCCACTCACCGTCTCTCCCGTCCCGTCGGCGCCCGAGCGGGCGAGCAGGCAGGCAGGCAGGAGGGGCGCTCGCTGTCTGGCTCTGGAGGAGGGACCGGCCGGGGCCGCCAGGAGCAGCCAGCCCGGCCAGCCGGGGGCGGGGCGACCGAGGAGAAGGCGGGCCCGGCCCTCTCCCCACGGGCCGCCGGGCGCTTGCCTGGGCCTGCCTCCCCCGAGCACGTGCGGCGCGCCTCTCTCTCTCGCCCCCTGCTGCAGCCTGCCCACCCGCAGGGGAGCCGCTCCGTCCGTCCTTCCCAGGGGGCGGCCCGCCAGGGGCACCTGCAATGGCTCCGGGTGGGTGGGCAGCAGCAGGCCTCCCGCCTCCCCCACCCCGCCCTCTTCTGCTGCCCCCTCCCTCCGGGGGACCCTGGTACAGAGGCCAAGGGGGCACTGGCAGGCAGGCAGGGAGGGGCCGGAGAGAGAAGAGCCAAACGAAGCGCCTCCCGCGCAGCCCCTCCTCCCGACCAACAAGGGTGCCTGGCCCTCTTGCCCCCGCTCCCCTCCCCTCCCTTGAGAGGCGAGAGCTGGCTCCTGCCACCCTCCCGCCCTGGGGCTGCAAGAGGGGGAGCGAGCTCAGCTTTTCCGCATCTGGCTCACATCTTTTGGTCTCCGCTCAGGAAAAATGGCCCCAGAGCAAACCAGTTCTTCAGGAGCTCACAGCTTTCATGCCAAGAGCTCAGAAAGCAGAATTGTTGCTCAAGCTGCCGGCCAGCTTCAACGGGTGCAGAGCACGCCTGCAAGACTGCCCAAGGGCGGGGCGGGGGGGGGGTAAGTGCTGGGCTCATAAGAACACCAGAGAAGCCCTGTTGGGTCAGGCCAATGTGACACAGGGGCCACCAGCAGGGCCAGAACTCCAGAAGCCCTCCCACTCTTGTCCCCCAAGTCCCAAGAGGCCAGAGCATCTCTGCCCCAGACGGAGTGTTCCAGCTAGACCTGATGGACCTCTGCTCACTCCCTGGGGGCGGCACAATCCCTAAAAGTGAATTGGGGGCAGCCGGGCATGGAAAAGAAGTCTGCTTTCTCTCCAGAGGAGCCCGCCACTCCCTTCAGCTCCCACCCCCAAAGCCAAGAGGAGAGCGCTGATCACAGAGGAGGGCTTCTCAGGTGTGGCCCCTCCACCCTGGAACCTCTCCCTGCAAGCTGCATGGGCTGAGCAGGGCTTTATGAAGCTCTCTTGCTGGCCTCGCCCCAGCCTGGCAGCAAGGGGGAAGTGGCATTCCGGCAAGGGGGAAGGTCCAGCCAAGTGCAGAGGCTCCAAGCATAAAGCTGGAGTGGGTGTGTGTGGGGGGGGGGGGGTCACAGCTGAAGTCCCTCGGACAGGATTGCGTCTTGCCCGAAAGGAGTCCTGCCACCTCCATCGGCTCCCTCCAGCAGGCAGAGGGTTGCAGCCTATTCTGCAAAGATTCTGCCCCAGGCTAAAGAGGCCTTGAGTGACCAGTGCAAAATCTGAGCAGGTGACCGAGTGTGTCATTTGTTTCAGGCCCTCTGGGAAAAGAGCCTTTGCTCGCTTTTTGGTTTTTCAACTGGCTACCATTCAGTAAAACAGGCTGCTTTGCCCTGCAATTGGCGTTCTTGTGGGCACTCATCTGGGGCGTGCTTGAGGTCCCACAGGCGCGGTGCACAGAGACCACAAAGAAGGAACTCGGTTCCCCTCCTGAGCAGGAGCCATGGCGGGGCTTTTTGTCTCAGCACCTTGTCTTTTTCCAACTGGACACAGGAGACAAATCTCCAGTCACAACATTCACCACCAACCACAAGCAGTACAAAGCCTGGGTCCCTGCAGAAAGGAGACTTTGCAAGCAAGTAGTTGAAGACGGCCAATGAAGGGGGGGGGGGGGAGAGCTTTGCTGGGCAGGTTCCATTAAATAAGTGAGTGGGGTTGGGTCCAATATCCTGTTCTCTTTGCCAAGCTTTCCAGGCAGTGAAGGAGCCCTGAGGTGCCCCCTCCCAGGGCTGGTCCCGGAGGCCCGCCAAAAGCCCCTTTAGGAAGCCTGCCTGGCCCCCCCTGTTCCTCCGCGTGTGAGAGGCCACCAAAAGCCCGTCTGAGGGGCACGGGGGGGGGGGGGGATAATGCCAACACCTTCCCTCTATCTTTCTGCCTAGTTGAACTGTGTGTGGAACTTTAAACTCAACTGCAAGAGCAGCTGGGCTTCTTCGTGTCTCCTTGCAAAGGAGGTGACCCATTCAGGAAAGGGCTGAGCCTGCCTCTGGATCGGGCCAGCTGGGGGGGGGGGCGGAGTTATGCAGCTTGAACCTGAAGTTGTGCAATGGCGCCATCTGGTGGGGAAACACTGTCATCGGAATCCTGTTTACTTGCCCATGATAAAACATGTACAAAGGAAAACAGGTTGTGTGTGTGACGTGTAAAGCATTATTTCTCTAGCTTTAGCCCACACTATATGCGGCAGTGCTCACAACAGAATGAGAGAGCCTCAAGCCCTCTTCGGCCATCTCGGTGGAAATTGTGTTGTCCAGAGTTGCCTGGCATTGCTGCTTTCAGAGACAAGACTTCAGGCTGCAGTCCAGTCAGTCCCTGGTGTAGAGAGCCAGTTTGGTGTAGTGGTTAAGTGTGTGGACTCTTATCTGGGAGAACCAGGTTTGATTCCCCACTCCTTCACTTGCAGCTGCTGAGATGGCCTTGGGGCAGCCAGAGCATTCATAGAAGCTGTCCTTGAAAGGGCAGCTGCTATGAAAGCACTCTCAGCCCCACCTACCTCACAGGGTGTTTGTTGGTGGTGGGGGGGGAGGTAATTGTGACTGCTCTGAGATTCAGAGTATGGGGTGGGATATAAATCCAAAATCTTCTTCCCTGCTGCAAACTGCTTCAGCACGAGGCCCTTGGGACAGTCAGCTCAAAGGGAGACCCTTGCTGGGCCCAGGCAGCTGGAGTCAGGGCCCCAAGATAAAAGCTTGCTCTTGTCCTTATGACAGCCCTGCCAAGGAGGCGTTATCTCCTCACTGCAAATGATGTGTGTGTGTGTGTGTGTGTGTGTGTGTGTGAAAGGGGGGGGGCATTTTTCTGGGAGATTGGGGCAGAGGCAATGTAAGAACGTAAGTGCCCTGCTGGATCACACCAAAGGCGCATCCAGTCCAGCGTTCTGTTCACACAGGGGCCTCCAGGGAGCTCACAAGGAGAGGACTGCAACAGCATCCTGTCCCCCAGGAAGTGATTCAAAGAGGCCTCCTGCCTCTGGTCCTGGAGGGAGTAGATGTGACTAGTAGCCATCAATAGTCCCATCCTCCATGTATGCGCTCAGGCCCCTTTTAAAGCCTTCAGCGCTGGTGGCTGTGGCCACACCCTGAGACAGCCAGTTCTACAAACCGTGTGGTTTCCTTTTGTCCTGAATCCCCCACCCTTCAGCTTCAGTGGAGGAGTCCAGGTTACAGTATTTTGGGAGGGGGAGAAAAGCTTTACAACATGCTTCCCTCCCACTACTTTCTCAGTTAGTGATTCTTACCATCTCAGCTTGGAGACTAGAGTCCAGTTTCCCGGATGGAGCTGGGGGCGCTGCCGTATTTCCCAGCTTCTGCAACCTGAGATGAATGGAGCTTCAGCCAGACAGCCCTGGGTCTTAGAAGCTACTGGGTGGCCCCAAGTGGTCTTCCATCTGGGAGACAATGCCACATTGCCCAGGCCTTCCGTTCCTTGTAAAATGCTCCAGCCCCAGCAAGTTGGAACTGGGAATAAGCAACCAGGTATGTGTATTCCCAAAATATCTGGGAAGGTTTCCCAGAACAGGCCTGTTTCTGCAGCCAGACTCCCGCCTGGCACCAGTTTCCCCTTGCGAGGAAGTCGCCTCTGCCTTCTGTCTAGCAAGGCAAAGGAAGTGTAAGAAGACTAGTCCTAGCTGCCTGTGGATGTGGCCCAAACATTCTTCCCGGCTACGCAAATTCTACAGTGCGGTGAGAGGAACACTTCCTGAGATACTGGGGCTCTTCTGTGAAGCTCAGTCAGCACCTTCCCTGTCGCAGCCCGAAGTGCGCCAACAGCACACACACACCCCTGCTCAAACACAGGACAGACCCACAACTGAAGGAGAAGTGGAATGGCCTTGCCTGCCTCTAGAATCTCTGCCTGATGCACAAATCCAAGCAGAGCCCAGGGGGATTTTCAAAACACCAGAGGACAACCTCCCCACCCCCCAATAGCTCTGTCCTCCAAGGCTGTGCTCACAGTTTCCAGCTGGGAACATTTGGGTCCCCTGGAATCTCCCCCCCCCCCCCGGGAGGGGGCGCTTTTTGCGATGCACTGGGTCAGCAGCATTTTGGTTTGCCTGCATGGCAGTTGTCAGGAAAGCAGACCTGAGAAAAACAAGATCTCTCAGCTGAAGGGCCCCAAACCATCTCTGCCACTTCTCCCCATCAGAGGGAGCGGGGAACAACCAAAAAAAGGATGTGTAGATCTCTGAAATAATTATTTTGGAATGCGGTCACACCCCGCCAACCCCTCCCCCCCACTTTTTTTAATTTCAAGGACTGAAACAACCCCCCCCCCTCCTTTCCTGCCTGTCTCCCAGAAGGAATCCCCCGGTGGGCTGCAGCACATGCGCCTTGGGATGGTGGTGTAAAAAGACAGCCGGGAATCTGCACCAGGCGATTCAAAGGGCGAGTAATTATGAGCAGATGAGGGTGGAAGCATTTCCCCCACAGAATGGGAAGGAAGGAAGGAAGAAAACCCCAAGTTCTAATTGGGAAAGATATTTCAGGCAGGAAAAACAAGGAAAAGTTTCATGCCTGCTCTCGTCAGGCCAAGATGTTTGCAGAGAAGAATTAGGGCAACTGTGGATTATTGTTTCCTTAAGCCTTTGATGGGGATTTCGTTGCTGCCGCCGCCGTGTGCTGCAGGCGGGGCGAATGGAAGGGCAGGGGTCACAAGCAACTTGGGCAGCAGCTTCAGCCAACTGAGATTCACGGAGGGGAAAAAACTATTTGCCAGGTGTTTTGAGAGGCCCCCCTCCCCTCCCCCAGGGAAAGGGCAGCATTCAGTGTGCCGCTGAGCACCACAGAGAGCCCAAATGGCTGAAGAAGTGCTGGGAGGCTTCTCCCTCACCCCTCCTGATGCATGCCCAAGACAACGCAAAGACCGCCCCCGCCCCCCCCCCCCCCAGGGTTTTCCTATTGAAGGCTGCGTGTGCAACCAGCCTGGGCACATCGGCTGCACCTGGGCATCTGCTTAGCTATGATGGGACTTCTCTCCTTCGGGTGGGACGGAAGCTGCCGCAGGGGGTGGAAGTTGGATGCCATCCAGTACAGCAGAGGTGTGAAGTCCCCTCTGCCAGAAACTTCTGGCCAAGCCCAGGGGAAGCCTTTCCCCACCAGACTGCCCACCCATGGCTCTGCATGCAGAGATCTAGTCCCTCAAGGAGGCGGCACCCTCCCCTCATTGGCTATTGGTGTGCAACCCCAAAAGGGAAGCAGAGAATAACAGGAAGCAAACATTTTGAAAAGTTTTTGAATGCTATTTTTGGACTCTGCCAACTGGACAGCCTTCGATGGAGGCGGCAGCCCCCCTCTGCCAGCACATGAGGAGCAGGGGGTGGGAGAAGAGTCAGGTCTCTGCTGTTTGGCGTTTCCTGCCAAGCCATTGCCCTCCCTTCATGCAGCGCTTCCACGAGAAAGCCATGCTTCTTCCGCCCTGTTTCCTGGCTGGCTGATGCAAAAGAGAGCCCCCCCACCACATGCCTCTCTGCCTGGCTCCCTTGTGGGGAAGGAGGGGGCAGGGCAACCTTTAACATTCAGCACCCCCCCCCCAGCCTCTGAGTTTCTGGAAGGAGGGGACAGGAACATCAGAAGACTCTACCCTTTGACTCCATCCACGTATTTGGAGACAAACCAACAACCAGTCTCTGCTACCCTGATCCAAGGAGGACACGGGGGTGGGGGGAGAGTTCAGGGTATCTTTGCAGGCCCAAACAAAAGCAGCTTTACAAAAAACCGAAGCGTGGGCACAAGCAGTGCCTCTAAGATGGCACATACCCTGGTGGAAGGTGTCTGGGGGCCGGGGCAAGTGGTGCTGCCTTGGCCAGCAGGCAGATGAAGGTCAAAGCCCTGTGTTTTTTTCTGTGGGGGGGGGAGAGCACATTCTCCCCGCCTATGATGGAATCCTGAAGGACCACTGCATCACACCTGAACAGCAAAAGACACTCACAGCTGCTCTTTGCAAGAGGTGGCACAATCCCTCAAAGCCCCCAGGCAAGGGAGATGTCCCGCCCCCCTGCCACATGCCACGCAGCCCAACACCAAGCAAGATCTCTCCAGCCAGAGATGCAGCAGCTGAACCAAAAGGCAAGTAAACATTCCACATGGTGAACGTTTGCTCTTAATTTTGACCTCTGTCCTGTCCGCAGAAGAGCCCCGCCAAGCGCTTCCTTCCACTGATCTGAAGGAATAGTGGCTGGTCTCCCAGCCTGGCACATAACAAGCCCCCAGGCTTGCCCCACGGAGAACAGGCATTGCAGGACAACGCCCCCCTCCACGGACACAGGACGAGAAGCTGCCTTGTGTGGTGGGCGTGCCCTGATTCTTGGTGTTTTTAAAGAACAAGAAATGCTGATCCTAGCTGTACAAGTCTGAAGGATTTAAGTATTTGCATTTGTACTTTAAAGGCAGGTGATGCTTTTCCCAAGGTCAGAAATAAAACCATGGATGCAAACTTGGGCAGGCATCAGCTACTGTCAAGAAGGAGAACACCTGGGGCGACCCATCCCAGAGAGGCCCGCTGAGTTCATGCCAACCCCTGTTCTTTGCATCTGCACAGACACACCGAAAGGAGGCCAAGCGAAAAGTTAAAAACTGACCGACAGACAAAGCTCTAAAAAAGATGGCACATTTATTGCTACATAAATGTTATATACATAGTGTTTTCTGTTACACTGACAGAAAAGGATTTATGAACTTCTTGCTGCTGGTTGGAAAAAAGTTTATCAGTAATATCTTGAAATTTGACACAGGGTACAAATCTGCAATCAACCAACAATGGGGACTGGAGAACAAGATGAGAAGCCCTTCACCTCGGGCAAGTAGCTCTTACAACACTCCATAGGTACTACGACAGGATGCTAGAACCCTACTCTGCTCTTACAATGCCGTTGTAAATTCCTGGTATTAATGAACAGGTTATGGTATAGAACCCTACATTTTTACTACCTAATATAGTAAAATAAAGTAAGAAATTTTTTACTGAAAACCTTTTTATTCAATTTCAAAAATCTAGAAAGAGTAATATTTAGAATTCAAGAAACTTTCTTACAAGATTATTGTATAAAAGACTAGCTACAGTGAAAAATAAACCAAATGATTTATTCGCTCTCTCTCTCTCACTCTCAATTTCATGAAGGGAAGCTTCAGCGCATCCTGGGGAACTCTAACATAGCCAAGAAAGAGCCCAGCCACTCAGGAGGGAGGGGGCTACTTTCACTCGTCATCGGAAGCAGCCTCAGTTCATTCAGAAGCCAAGAAGGAAATGCTGGGAAACGAAGAAGGCCACGGATGCTCGTCTTGTCGGGCGGGGCTGGAGAGAACCGATGCGAACCAAAGTCCAGCTGGTCACGGCACAACCCAGTGATGTGTCAGGAGCCCACCTGAACCGCCATCGCCAAGGCAGAGGCTGTGCAGAGCCTCCTCACATTTTGCTCTTTCACGTGAGCAGAGCCTTTTGCACATGCAAGCAGAGGAGTGGGCGGGCCACCCAGCCTCCCCTGGCTCCTCCCCCCCTCCCTCAGGAGGTGTGACAGTGGAAGACGGTGGGGCTTGGGGGTGGGTGCTCCTCCCCCCTGGGCTGGAGGCAGCTGCTCTTGGGGGGGCCAAGGCAGTGGAATGGGGCAAGCCACAACGGGCTGGCGACTGCCCCTCTGGTGTCCCAGGGGTGGGGAGTTCATTCCCTCCATGACAGTGATCTTTGGATCAGACAGGAAACTCGGAAGGTCTTCAATGCAGCCTCACACCTTCTGTGCTTGGCGCACAGCTAACGCTGGATAAGGGCTTCCTGCTCAGAAGGCAAGACGATTCCAGGGAAGCCAGTCCCCCTCACCCAATTGGCAGCTTGCCTGACAGGCCTTTCTATGAGCCCCAAAAGGGGTTTCATTAGAAGTGAGCGCAGATTTTGAGGGATGGAAACCTCCTTCCAGCTCCACAAATGCTCTTGCTGGAAAGGGCCTCTGTGTGAAGGTGCTGTGATGGAGCAGAGAAAGACCTCAGGAGGAGAAGGACGAGGCCCCCGCCAGGCTGGTGGCCAAAGGAATCCACCCCCCCCCTTAAGACACTGATCGGTTTGCCAACCAAATGCTCTGGGCGGCTAAGCAGTGGCTTTGCATGGCTCTGCTCTCGGAACAGCGGCCTCCAGTGAAAGACACTCTCAGCTTTCAACAAGGCTGAACTTTCCCCTTCATATGTAGACCTTTACAGTCCCATTACAAATAAATAAAAGCTTGTCGTTACAATGCGTGTGTCAATTCGATTTAGGCACAAGGCAACTCCCACAGCCTGTGAAGAGCGGGAGTCTCTGATTGTGCTGCTGCCCACCCCACAGGGAGGGAGGGAGGCAGGGAGGGGGGCGAGGAGAGGCGGGTGCCGCCGGCCGGGGGACTGCTGGCTTCTCCTGTCTGGTGTGTCTCCCGTTTAGTGCTATCTTCAGTCTGGGTCCTTAGGAAGGAAAGGTCACCTTTTAGGCTTCCAGAATTCTGTTGCAAAAACAGAAGAAAAAGCTGTTGGCAGCACCAGGCCAGCTCCTCCTCCGATGCAGGGGGGCAGGTGGAGCTATCTGCCCCACAGCCCAGCCACAAACTGAAGGAGTGGGAAGGGACTGCCATTCCCCATGGGTGCAGTGGACTGCGCCAAGCTCTGAATCCCCCGCCTATAGTCTCCACTCTCCACAAGCTCAGCTAATCCAACTGTGGATCGGAAGGCAGGCAGGCCACATAGAGACACCGCTCAGCATTGGTTTCACCTCCCTGGCCCCTCCCCCACCCAGGCAGGGGCTGCTGAACTCAACGTTTGCTCTGGGCCAGCTCCAGAGAGCTGCTGCTTTAGGTCAGCAAGTGCCAAGCCCGCCCCCCACCCACCCACTGGGAAGTCCAGCCCCAGGTCTCTCTCTACCTGCAGCCTCCTCCCCCCTGGCCCAGCCTGCACAGGGAGGCAGCAAAGGTGGCCTTACCTGGCTGGTGGGGGGTTGAGCTCACATATGACCCATAGGGTTGGTAGTTTCACTAAGCCCTGGAAGGCTCCCGGGATGCGTGGCTGGGGGCTCCGCCGATACGGCAGACACTTTCTCCTCTTCCCTTCTCTTAAGGCAGGCTGCTTTGGGGTTCAGGTTTCTCTCTGGGAAGGAGGAGCAGAAGGCGCCATAGCATCAGCCCCGGCCTCCTCCTCCTCCAGCCAGCCAGCCAGCCTCTGGCCCTCCCACACACGCTCCAGGCTGCAGCTCCCAGGAGAAGCAACACCCACAAAGCAAGCTGCTGCTGAAGCCAGTGGAGGCAGAGATGCCACCCCCATTCCACCCTGCCTTCCACCGTCACCCGGCCGGTCTCTCCGCGACCAAAAACAATCCCCAAGGAAATCCTCTTGTGCTGGGCTTGAGGCCAGGGGCTCCAGCTGCCAACCGGACTCTCTTTCCCTCCTGGGAAATGCTCCTAATGACAGAGTCTGGGGATGGGAGCTTCTGCGTCAGGCCTCTTCTTTCTCTGGGTCTGAAGGAAAGCTGCCTTCTCCAGGCAAAGAGGGCCCACCACCTCCCAGCTGAGCCCCACCAATTATGCACAGCAAAAAGCTACCAAAACGGTGGCTGCCCGCCCCATCCCACCCCCAATCTCGGGGAGCCCTCCAGGGGAGATGGCTGCATGCCTGGGGAGTTCGGCAAGGCCGTGAGGGTGAGGCCGCCTGCAGGCCAGCCCCCTCTCACTCTGCAACACTCAGTGGGGAGGAAAGACGAAAAGCTCCACCCCAGTCGCTGCAGGACTGCACAACAGACAGGATGGGGAAGTGTTACATTTTTTAAAACTGGTATTTTTCAGTCTGGGTCTATGGAGCCTGAAAAAATGTCAGTATTTCCAAAAAAAATCCCGAATCCCAACACCAGCACCGTATTCAGATCCAGGATTTTTTTTTAAAAATCCCAATTTTTTTGCAGATCCAAGAAAAATACTCGTTTAAAAAAGAAAGCCAGTCTGATCCTGGGGTCTAACCTGGGTTGTCCGAGAGGCCAGCCCTGAGTTGAGCTGGCAGGAACAGGCTGCTCCCCCCCCCTCAGGCCAGGCCCCCCCTCGGAAGGGAAGGGAAAGCAGCCCCCTGCTCTCCCCTCTCAGCTGCTCTGGGCTCTCCTGGCTGGCTCCAGCATTTCCTTGGGATTCCTCCCCCCCTCCCCCCTGCTTTCTTGAGAAAATCTGGATACATTCGGGAAGCCAAAACATCCCCGGAAAAGGTATTTGGGGGGGGGGGATAGACACGAATGCCCACCCCTGGACAGCATGTCCTTCAGTGCTTTAAAACCCTGAGCAGATATTCCCCCTCCTGCATCCAGAAGACACTTCTCTGGGCGCGCTGGAAATACAGACATCTGACGAGAAAGCATCACACCCAGCACAGCTGTGCTTCAAGCAGGAAGGGAAGGCGAGAGGGGGAGCGCACAGCCACATGCGCTCTGATGGGAGCAGGGGGGCTCCGGTGCCTCTTTCACCCTCTCCCTGACACAGATGCAGACAGGCACCTGCCCATTGTCGGAGGGCAACCGCAGCAGAGAAGGCAATTAGCAAGAAGCAGCATTTGCTTGGCAAGCCGGCCTCTGGAGAGGGCGTCAGGGCGGGAGATGGATTTGCGGAGAAGGGTTAACTTGGCTTTCAGCAGCAGCTGGTGCCCCACCGCAGTCTGGCAAGCCCCACAAGGATTATGATAAATGGACTTGACAGAATGTAATTTAAATAAGGAATTATAGCCAAAGGTGGCGATCCGGAGCCCCTGAGGCTGGGGGGCAGAGAGCACTCAGCAGAAACATTCCTGACATGGAAGACAACGGGGGGGGGCCTCCCGGTGACCACTACTGCAGCCCCCTTCACGAGTCAAGAGCATCTTCTCCCTTGGGCCGTCACACAAGTCCACAAAAGCCGGCACTAACAGGGAGAGCCCTCGTCTGCTAGCCACCCTCTCCCCCCTTCCCATCTCAACACGTTTCACGCAGGAGCTGCAGCAGGCAGTGCCATCCAGAGCAGCCACACCAGAAGGCTCCGCCCCCTGGACCAAGCAGCCTCCTCCACCGCCCCCTGGGGTTCTGCCACTGCCAGGCCTCCTTGCCTGCCTCCCGTCTACCCTGCGGTGCAAGACAGAGAGGCCGCATGCCAGGCCAGCCTTTGGGGAGTCCTGCTGAGAGGCTCACCTCGGACTTGCTGCTCCAGGCTGAGGATGACGGCCACGGCCTGGTGGAGAATCAGCAGCTTGGTCTGGGGCTTCTCGCTCTTGAGGTGCAGCTGGCACATCCGGCCCAGCTCCTTGAACGCCTCGTTGATGTCTCGGACCCGCAAGCGCTCGCGAGCATTGTTGGCCATCCTCCTCTCTCGCTCCCGCTCCAGCTTCTGCTCCGGGTTCAAATCCTCATCTTCGTTGGTACTGCTGCAGAGAGACAGAAAGGCCTGTGACCCTCCAGAGAGGCCCGCAGCCCACCCCTGGCCGTGTTACGCTTCCGCTTGTCTGAGAGGCAAGAGGCCAAAAGGGCAGAAGCCACGCCCTCATGCAAAGGCCTTCCTTCTTCACGTGCTGCACGGATCATCCTGGCCACGCCCTCTAACATCACCGGAAAAGTCTGGGAGCTCCTGCCTCCCACTCCACACCAGGGCTCAACCAATCCCAGAGGCCGGGTGGGTCACCCCAGTGCTCAGCATTTCCAGCACTGATTCCCACTGCAGCATCTCTCCACTATTCCCAGGGGAAGTACAAAGGGCTGGATCCAACCAGATCTTCCACTGGTGAAAAGGGGAGAAAGTGCCCCCCCCCCCCCGTGTCACTGGAGCTGCATCAACCAAAGCCACAGAGAAGAGCCAGAGCTATAATGAGCACAGGGGCCTGGCCAAAATGGAGGAAACACACTGGCAGGATCCAATCCAAAACTTAATTTATCATTTCACATCCGAACATTTTATCGTGTTATATGAAAACGAATGTGCGCCTCTTACTTCTACATCAGCTCCACTCCCCGCCCCCCTTCAGTGGGGCAGCCGGGAGTCCTTTCCTGGCCTTTCGAAGCAGCGGGGCAGCCCTTGGGCATTTCTGGCTCGGGGCTTCTATTCAGCGGAGCTTTGGACAGCAAGGGGACTCGGAGGAGGGAGGGAGAAATCACGCTAGGGCTAGAGGTCAGCTTCTCACCTATCAAGATTACCCAATAATTTATATACTACAACACATTTATCCCAACTTTAAAGACGCTGGGAAGAGGTTTGGGATTGGGGTCTGAAAACCTGAAACCTTGAAAGGCTCCTCCATTTCTGGGCTAGCTGGTGCGGGAGCCCTGACCAGCTCGACACAAGGCCGCCCCTTGCATGAGTGAAGGCGATGTCCCAGAATGCACGGGGAAGGCACTCTTCACACCCGCTTTGCCACTCCGGTCTTCCCACTGCGAGCCGGCAAGTGCCTCGTCAGCCTCCCAGCAGTGAGCGGGAGTGGGGCTGGCAGCCGGAGAACACCACACGCCTCCTCCCACAGCACGGCTGAGCAGGGACTGGGTGACGCCTCCATCCAACTTGCCCTCCTTACAGGAGCTGCTCTACCTTGTCCTGCCTCTGGACGAAAGCTTGATCTCTTTCTGGGAGGACTCGTCGTCGGATTTCATGTCATCGGAAGAGGCAGGGTCGTGGCTGTGAGGATCGTCCTTCTCCTTGTGCTCCGACTTGATTTCGGCAGGGCCCAACGCGACCGACCGGCTCAGCAACCCCGCTGCTGACAGCGCTGCAGGCAAACCCAACAGACCGTCCATCATGGCCCATCCCGGTCCCACCGACCCCTGCCTTGCCTTTCTCCTGCTAAAAGGATGGCCGGACAATTCCTCTCTGCGTCTTCAGAGTGGAGGCTCTGGGAATCCTCTTCCCACCACTGTTCCAAAAACAGGGTCAGCCTTTCAACCCCCCCCCCCCCAGGCAGCTGCACGTGGGGGGCTCTGGCAGTCGGTCCCTCTGGGCAGAGGGGCTTTCAGACAGACCGATCAGGCCACAGGACAGTGACGCCCACACAGAACATGCTATTCAGGGGGGAGGGAAGGGGCTAAGAGGAAAGCTGAAAAGCAGAGGCTGGGGGGGGGGAATCACCCCCCCAACGATTATACTCTACAAAGAGCAGCATCAAGACCAGCCCCCTTCCCCAGAAATGCCCCAGAGCTCTCAGAGCCACCTGCAAAGGCCCTCCACAAGTGTTCAGGGCACGAGGGAGGGGGGGATCCAGGTCCCCAGGTGGGGCAGACCTCCCCACCACCCTCCTTCAGGGGACAGCCAGCTCCCAGAGACCATGATGAGACTGAGTCCCCCCCCCCGCTCCGGTCTCTCCTGGAGGCAGGCAAGAGAGCGGCGGAGGCTTCTGCAGGTGAGCCAAACCATCCAGCCGGGGGGGGGGGGGGGGCATCGCTTACCTCTGTAGCTCTCCTGGGCTTTGTGGCTGAGTTCTGCGTTCTGAGCGGGGGCTGTGCTGGGCAGGGTGGAGTGGCTGCTGCTCCCAAGGCTGACGCTGTCTTCCCGGTGAGAGGCCCCCTGCAATACACACCCCACCGGCTGAGGCTGAGCCTAGCAGAGCGGCTGGCCCACTCCTCCACAACGGGGGCTCCACGAGGCCCGCAGAGAACACCTCCCAGCCCACTGGGCCCCAAGCGAAATGCATTTGGGGACACACGGCAATGACCTGGATGCTGAGAACGCCAAAGTCAGGCCAACCACTCAGGAAATAACACTGTCTGCCCACCAGAGTCCAGAAGAACTCTCCCCTCCCTCTGCCCCTCTCCTGCGGCACACAGCCTCTCCTTTCTAGACGGGACACCTGCCTGTCACAGCAGCACAGCAAGAAGCCAGCCCCTGAGCGGACCACTGCAAATGGCCTCCTTCCCCTCCAGCCGACAAGGAAGCACCTGGCTGGCATTTGGACTCCTTGGGCACCAATCCCAAACCTCCGACCCAAGGAACAAAGAATTCATTACAAGGATTCCCAAACAAAAGCAGAACGAGGCTGTGCAGAGCTCCACCACACCCTTCCCTGCTCCTGCTAGTGCCCAGCCACAAGCTTCTTCATGAAATGCCCACCAGGGAAGAGCAGCAGGGGACGCCGTTGGCTGCCCACAGTCGCACCTGAGGCACCCGGGTTTCCCCCAGAACTCTTCCAATCCTAGGAAAGTGCTGAGCTTGGACTCCCCTCTTGAAGCATGCATGCTGCTCTTCCTTTTAACACACTGAGACACCCCAGCACCCTCAGGCAGGCCCCTTGCCTTCATCAACATCGTTCCCCATAAGCTCTCATTCACCCCAACGAGTCGTATTTACTGGCTGCAGACAAAATCCCCCCCCCCCGGTCGATGTTTCCTGGGTGATCCTCCTATTTAACACTGGCCAGTGTCAGGTTATTTTAAACACAGGACCAAGACCTTGAGCCTCCTTCAGTCTCACAGCCGCACAGCCTCAGGCGGCCGGAAACACAAACCACCTCCTTCTCCACAAAGGCAGCAGGAAGCTCCTTTCAGCGGAGGGGAGAGAAGGAGAGATCAGAAAAACGAGGCTTGCTAAATTCTGCCTCGGAGGTTCCATGTTTCAGTATTTGAGTTCCACTGCAGTCCGAACACAAGCCTGCTTTTCTCCCAGCTGTTGGTTCCCAGATGTTTTGGAGGGCTCAAGGGCTTCAGAACATTTGTGTGACGCTGTCCTTTGAGCAAGAGAGAGGCTGGGCAGCTGTCAGACCAGTGGAAATGTCCACATTAGGGCCTCATCTCACCACACAACAGGCCAACAGATAATTTGAGGCTCAGCCAGTCGTCTTTAAGAACTGCTCTCAGGAGGAGGAGACTGGATGTATCCCCCCCCCCTTCACTTGGAATCTCAGAGCGGTTTACAAACCTCCTTCCCTTCCTCCCCCCACAAGAGACACCCTGGGAGGCAGGTGGGGCTGGGAGAGTGCTCTTGAGAATTTGTGACTAGCCCAGGGTCACCCAGCTGGGGCTGCATGGGAGGAGGGGTGGGGAATCTGCACACGTTTTAACCACTGTACCAACCTGGCCCTCCACGGATCCTGCACACGCTGGACCACTCAAACGTCTTCCTGAGGGGAGCTGGAGGGGCTGCTGCTCAAAGCCCCACCCCTTCAGCCTCAAGTTCTGTGGTGACCCCCCCCCCAGGCCTCCTCCCTCTTGTTCCTCTGGAACTGCCTCCCAATATCAAAAGAGCTCTCATGTCTCATAATCTTGCTGGAGTCCCTCCGGGTGCTCCGCAGCTGCTTATAATGAGTTTAGTGAGAGCCGTCCTCTTCCACTGCTCGAAGGTGCTGATCACCTAGTTAATCCTTAACTGGAAACTGCATCAGATCCATAAAGCAGCCCTGCTCCACCCACAAGGCAGCTCTTGCAGCCTCTGAGCCAGGGGCTTCCCTCCTGCTGACACCTGGAGAGGCACAGTGCAGGGACGCCCCGCAACCTGAGAAGGCAACTGCCAGGAACCTTCCAGGGAAAAGGGTCGTAACAGAAACACACCAGAGCAGGATCAGCTCACCACAGAACCGCTGGGCTGGTGATGGGCTCTGTCATTGCCCCAGCACACCCCCCCCAAAATAAACCAAGGCAGAAAATGTGCAGCAGGCCCCCTCCCTGTCCTGAGGCCAGGGGGAGAGGCCCTGCTTCTGCAGGATTTGCTCCAGAGTTAATAGGAATCCCTCCACTCAGGAGCAAGGGGGGTGGGGTGGGGCGGGGCGGGATGTAAAAACTGTCTCGTTCACCGCCATGGCTGTTTTGCATCCAGGCCTTCTGCCCACTCAATCACATCACAATGCTTAAATATCCCGCTTAAAATACAGTGTTTATTAAATGAGCATTTTCCTTTTAAGTATTCACTGGTTTCTTTAAATGCTTTCAAGTCACTTTGGAATTGCGAAAAGCAGCTTCTAATCTCTGGATCGACCAAGGTCGTGTGCCCGCATCTGTGACAAGGGCCCACTTCCTTGGTGCTACGCCAGGGGGCTCTTGGTCTGGCCGGGCTCTGCAACCCCTGCCAGGCCCTTTCTGACACCACGGAAAGAGATCCCCCCCCCCCCCCCCCGCCCCGCTCAACAAAAGGCAGGATGGGCCAGGACTGAGCGTTCTGCGTGGAAGAAAGAGCAGTTAAAACAACAACAATTAACAGAGACGCAGGAAATGGGTTTTAAAAGCTGGCTCAAAAATTAAACAAGCGTAAAAATAAAATTGTGCCTGGTTGTGCAACTCATAAAAATGGAGTTAAATTGCTCATTTCCTTGCTTCTCCTGCCAAGGACATTTTCAAGGAAATTCAATTTATCAAAAGTGAGTAAAGCAGCTCACACTGGCTGCACTGCTCAGGGGGGTCCAGGAGGTCCTGCTGGCCAAGGGGAGGAGGGCCCCAGAAATGCAGCACCCCACACCTGCCACTGAGGGACAGCACAAAAACAGAAGCTCTGCAGCACACCGATTCTGAAGCAGGCATGCCTGTATCCCTCCACTGCCACGGTTCCTTTTCACAGCCCCTCCTCCCCACCACACACCAACTCCCCGTTTTTTCTTCTGGATGACACTGCCCAGCGCCAGCCCATCCTGCTTGGGACCTGCTCTCAAGAGGACTGAAGCCCCAGGGGCAGGTGGAGGAGGAAGAGCCGGCCCACAGGGCAAACCCAGGCCAAGAGGGAACGGAACGGCTGCTTACCAGCCGGCTGGTGGTGACGAGGCTAGAGGCGCCATAGCTGGAGCTCAAGCCGCTCCCAGGCCCGTTGTGGTGGGGGGATGGTCCCAGTAAGCTGTGGATGTCTCCGTGGGCCCCGGCCAGGCTCGTCGAAGGCCCCACTGCGTGGTTGCGCAGCACGTGGATTGCGTCGTCCAGTCTGTCCAAGCGGTCCTCCATCCGGGACTGCTGTGGGGAGTGAGGAGGAGTGGGAGGGTCATTTAGTGTCTCCCTCTGCCAATGCCATTACACCCTGTCATGCCAGCTACAAGGGGGGGGGGGGGGGGAAGGCAGCATCACCCACCAGGCAAGCGAAGAAGAGAGGAGGCGGCGGCAGCCCCAAAGCCTGGTCTCAAAAACACAAAACCCACCAGGTTCATGCTGCTCAGTATTTTAGGATACGCCACAAACAGAAAAATTAGTAAAAATGTTAAAGAAGCGGTTGGGTGAGCGAAGGACTGAAACAAATGCTGCACAATTTTCCTTTAGAGGGTGGCTCTTCCATTTAAAAAAAGTGACAGCATCCCAAAGCCCATCTGATAGGAGAGGATACAGCGGCTGGAGATGACCCAGGGGGGCCCTGCCCTCAGCCCCCACCCTGTCCCAACTGCTCTTCAGTCCCTCAGGCCCAAGGGGGGGCCTCAGGCCCGGAGGGGAGGCGTGTGGGCGGGGGGGTGTCAGCTTTACGGCTGTGGAATGGTTGGAGATGGGCTCTCTTTTTTACAGAGTTTGGAATTGCCTGTTATGGCTATTTAATTGTAATTCTGCGGCTGCTTACTGTTTCCAACTGCTGTCTTCAACATCTTGGCTATTTATGTTTCTGTGCTTCTTCCTTATTGCGTCTGTTTCCACATGTATGTCCCAGTGCTTTGATGTCTCCATGGCAGAAGGGCAGGATGGGGACCTCACAACTTCACTACACCTGAGGAAGTCGCCTCAGCCCAACCGAGGGATGCTGCAAGGAGTCTGTGTGCCTCCAGCAGCCTCTCCCTCTGCCCCACCCTCCCTAGAGCCTTCCCCCCAGCAGGCACGGGCTGGGCCGGGGGAGGTTCTGGCTGGCTTCAGGCCACCCGGAATGTTTTGTGGCCGGGGGGGGGATTTCAACTGGGCTTCCCACATCCTCTTTCCCTTGTGGAGATTTATTGCTTGCTTGAAATTACGCAAACATTATTTCAACCCTCCTTACGAGCTGATATTATAACTCAGCTGAGGAAAGAAAGGGAAGGGCCTCTCTCACGCTGTCCTGCACTGCAAAGATCGCTGCCCTCAAAGGGAAAGTGCGAGCAGGGTTAGGGGGCAAGTCACAAAGGCACCATCTAGAGAGGAAGAGAGTACCTCACAGACATCCTTTAAGAAGGACATCGCATCTTGCAAATGCTCGTGAAGCTGTTGCTCAACTCGGTTTTTCTGGCAAAGTCAAGACAGAACAGGAAGCAAAGCACAGGTTAAGTCATTATAGAGAGGGGAGGCACATGGCTGGGGGCGGGGGGGGGAGCCATATCAGCTTCAACGGTTAGTGAAGTTAATCCAACAAAGATGCCGTTACACTAAGAAACAAGAAGGCAAATGCCAAATACCAGAGAGACACTGGCAACCCAAGCTGTACACATCCTGCTTCAATTTTTTAAATGTTATCTCTCTCTTTGCAGTCTGCCATTCCCACTGGGGCTCCAGGCAGTGACTCAGCACAATCGAATGTTCCCATGAACAATGACATGGAATGTGGGTTGCAGAACCATCCAGAACAAAAGCAAAGCAAATGCTTCACCTGACACATTAAAGGATGCAGATTCTCTTGTTAGCTGACAAGATCTGATCAGTACATCAACCCCTCACCCTGCACCCAAATGTTGCATTCCGCCTCTAAAGACCCTGTGCCACTCTGGTGCTACACACCCCTGCAGGCACTGAAGAAACAGAGGAGGAGGAAGAAGAAGACTGCAGATTTATACCCCGCCCTTCTCTCTGAAACAAGAGTCTCAGAGCAGCTTACAATCTCCTTCCCTCATAACAGACATCCTGTGAGGTGGGTGGGGCTGAGAGAGCTCTCACAGCAGCTGCCCTTTCAAGGAAAACTCCTGCCAGAGCTCTGGCTGACCCAAGGCCATTCCAGCTGGTGCAAGTGGAGGAGTGGGGAATCCAACCAGGTTCTCCCAGATAAGAGAGCTCTGGCTGACCCAAGGCCATTCCAGCAGCTGCAAGTGGAGGAGTGGGGAATCCAACCCGGTTCTCCCAGATAAGAGAGCTCTGGCTGAGCCAAGGCCATTCCAGCAGCTGCAAGTGGAGGTGTGGGAATCAAACCCAGTTCTCCCAGATAAGAGAGCTATGGCTGACCCAAGGCCATTCCAGCAGCTGCAAGTGGAGGAGTGGGGAATCAAACCCAGTTTCCCCAGATAAGAGAGCTCTGGCTGACCCAAGGCCATTCCAGCAGTGCAAGTGGAGGAGTGGGGAATCAAACCCGGTTCTCCCCGATAAGACTCCGTGCACTTCACCACCACACCAAACTGGCTCTCTTTGAAGGAAGCGAAAGCATAGCAGCAGCAGCAAAGTTAACATTCGCCTCCTCACACCAAGTCCCACACATTTGCCACTCCCTCCACTCCCAATGACATCAATTCTCTGCAGGGAGAGAAACATACCAGCAAGAAATGTTTGAATACTTTTTTAAAAAGTGTCGTTCGTATCGTTGCTGAATGAACATGGAGAAGAAAACGGGAAGTGTTGTGCAACGCTCTCTACCTTTGTGCAAACGAGCTGGTGGCTTCCCCAGGGGGCACAGGATTGCTCAGAGGTGCCTGGCACCAGCTGTCTGCAGCAGTGGGGTCAGGTGCCCAAGGAACAGATGGGGGAAAGACCCCCCCCCCCGGCATGTTCGGCACTGTTCACTTCAAGGCAGCCCTTTGTGATGCTATCCTACCGCTCTCTTGAGGAATGTGCGGAATTTATTAAACAAAACTAAAATGCCCTCGCTCTTGGCAACAAAGTCGCGTCCAGCTTCCGGTGGCTCTTACCAAGGAGTGCAGAGAATTCTCATAGCTTGGGGACGAAGGGGCCTGTCCTCCAGCCCTTGACCACTGGCTGGCACCTGTCCAAAGCAATCAGATTAAACTCACGTGCAAGGCAGGCAAAAGACAACATCCAAAAGGCAGTTCTGTGGCAGCTACACACGCACTTTAACACAGCTTGCAGTACCAGACAGGCTGGGCTTTGGGAGGCAATCTGATGGCTTCCCGCCCTCTGACAGGTTTCGACTGTAGCTGCTGCCAACTAAGGCTTGCACAGGTGCTTTGAGTGTCATGATACTTTCCAACCCCCAAGACATAAAGAGGTCATGCGGCAACGAAGGATGCAGCAGACAGAGACCACGTACTGTGGTGCTAAGGGCACCTCAGCCCCCTAAACCCTGGACCCTCTTTTCTGCCCCCATAAAGTCAGGGCTGCACAGCATCATGCCAACCCAGCCACAGGCCCTGCTAATACACACTGCGGGCACATCTGGCCTAGCTCGCAGGAAGTGAGGTTAGTACCATGCCCACTCCTGCTGGTCGCTTGTGGTCATTGCCAGCGGCAGCAGAAAAGCCACTGCAGCCTCCATCTCAGCCTCTCAAAGGCAGTCTGGAGGGGGGGGGGCTCAGGCCTCAAGATGCAGCTCTAGGAGCACCCCTTCCCCACAAACCCCACTATGTGACTTGGTCTCTCTGCCTATTTCCATCCTCGCCACAGGGCAGAGGGAGCCAAGACTTCCCTGCCCTCAGTTCCCTTCCCCCCCACTTCCAAGGGCACCAGGTTTTTGTTGCAAGAGGTGTGGCTGGATGGACAGTGCAAGATGCCTCCCCCCCCCTCCCCCAGCTGAGGCTAAGCAGCTCTCCACCTCCACGGTTTCTGGCAGGCAGACCAGAGTCCCATGCAGGGAAGGGACCTTCGAGGGCTCCTGAAGACAGGCTTTAGGGTTTGGGCAGGGAAGCTGCTTCAGCTGTCATGTGGCTTCACAGTTGTGTTGTTTGCTAAGCGGGACTTTGCGCATTGACTATTTCCAGGTCCCTCCAGGGCCTAGACTGCCCCTTCAGACTGCAAGCGGGCCCTTGGGTGGCTCAGCCACGCTCCTCAGGGCAAGAGTTCCCTGAGCCTGGCTCAAGCTCGTCTAGAAAACTTCCCTCCCACAGGCCAGTTCCCTCTCTGCAAGGATGGCTTTTGATTCCCAGCAGAGGGAGCCCCCACTGCCGGCTGTTTCTTCCCTTGGAGGAGGAGGAGGAGGGAGCCCTTGAGGGGAGGGGAGGGGAGGGGAGTGCAGCAAGGAGCTCCGCCCCCTAGAAGACTGGGGCTGAGGCCGAGGCCCTGCAGGAAGGAACGCCCTCTCTGAATACCAGCTAAGGAGGAGGCAGCACAGTTGCAACAAAGGATTCTTTCTTCTCCAAACCACACACTTGGGGAGGGAAGAGGTTACAACACCCGGCCAGTCCTTTGGATCCCTTGTTAAACACCAAGTTCAAGTCCACGGGGCTTCCACCAAAGCAGCTGTGCCACGTTGAAGGCGGCAACAGCAGGGAAGCCGCTCAGGAGGAACCGGCTGCCCTGAGGACAGCTCCTCCTCCTCCCACCCACGCCTCCCAAGATTATGACACGGAGGATTTTGTTTTCAAGGCAAGAATGCGGCCGCACCAGCTCCCCCTCTTCCTTTGCCAGAAAACGTTAGAAACAGAAAGCTGGCAGGTTGCACAGAGCAAGTCTGCTCCCCTGCAGAAGGCTGGCTGCCCTAAAACGCCTCTGGATTCATGCATCCTACTGGCACAACCCCCCACCTCCTCTGCTTGAAATCTAGTATGTCCCATTAGCAGCACCCTGGTTTCCAACGCCTGAGGCGCTGGCAGAGAAGGCACCAGGCCCAGCCCCGGAGGAGGCAGAGCCTGGGCAGAGCTCCTGCTGGTCTCTCCGAGCAGAAGACCAGGCACAGTTCTCCTCCTCCCCTCTCTGTCCTCAGGAGCCACAGGAAGGGCAGCTACAGAGCAAGTTTCCAACAGGATGATGTCACTAGCAAAAAGATGCTGGATCTTACCGCTGAGAGGTGATGGCGACCCAACAGGTGTGGAGGGATTGGATGGAAAGCTGCTGCTGGTATGGTCAGGTGAATAAATCTAAACAATGGGGGGGGGGGGAGACAGACACCTGTCAGCACCAGGACAAACACATACTTCAGCCTACAGGCTGAAAAGATGCCCCCTAATTCCCTGCTGCCATCTGGGGAGGGCCTAGAAGCACCCCTCAGCCTGCTGCTTCACCTCCTGCTTGGGTGGGATGCAAAACACCCTCCGGCTCACGGCCCACCTCCCCCCCGGCCACTTCCGCTCCTGGGCTGCCACCACCTGCCCTGCAAGCGGCATCCTCAGACCGAGCAGGGGAGCACCAGAGCCACTGGGAGGGAGGGAGGGAGGGAGGGAGGGAGGGAGGGAGGGAGGGAGGGAGGGCACCCTGCGTCTCACTCAGCATCGCTGGGGTCCCAAATCATGGGCTTCTCTGGGAGAGGAGAAAGGAACTGCAAACAATCTCCAAGACAATTTTCAAATAATTATCCCTGTTCCTCACTATTCCTTATTCCCTTTTGGTAGCTCTGCTTTCTGATTCTCCCCATCCGGCCTGGAAGTGCCACCTGGAAAGGCCCCTGGAGGTGGGGACTGGCTTGGTTGGGCTCCTCACTGGGAGGGCCTGAGGAGGGGGGAGAGGAGAACTGGTTCTCCGGCAGGGAGCTGAGCCATCGCCTGGGTTCTTATCTGCTCCCCGTTGTACCTGGGGCTTATGGCCGTGGAGGGCTTTTTAGTATTGTGGGGAGGGTCTGCCCCCACCCCACCCCACCCACCCCATAGCTGCCAAGGTTGTTTTTAGTAGAACAGTAAAATTCTTCTAACTACAATAAACTGAGATGGGCTGGTGCTAAAGGAAAAGCTTTCTGCAAATAATGCCCTTGCAATTTGTTATGTGCCCTGCACGGAAGGTTCCCCACCTGGACCATCTCAGGAAGCAGCCCTTGTCTCTGGACTCCAGACACATCCACAGAAGCCGTACAACAGCTGGCCAGTCATGGGGGGGGGGGGCTTGGCTTCCCCCAGCAGAGCAGGGCACTCCTGCCCCCAACCAGCACTTCCATGGGAGGGAGGAGTGCTGGCAGCCCATCGCCCCACCCTCAACATCCCTTTCACAGGGGGGGAAGCCAGGAGATGCTCCTGATGGGTGGGAGGATCCTGCAAGGCCTTCCTCCTCCTCCTCCCTTCCCGCAGAGCCATTTTGCTCATCCGGAAGGAAATGATCCACGTGTTCCAAAAGCAGCCGGCAGCACACTGCTTCTCCTTTCATCTGGAGGAGGCAGGATAAAACCCTGCAGGCCTCACTCTGCTTAAGAGGCCAGGAGGAAAGAGGTGTCTCTCGAAGCCCCCATTCCAGCACAAAGGCAGAGCTCATTTCCCATGCAACCTCCCCCCCCCCCCCCCCCGCTATGAATCACTGGGGCCTTCTGCCAGGCTTAAAGGCGAACAGGACTCATTTTCCCTCCTTTGCTCCTCCGCGGGGTGCCAATATGCCTGGCTCTAATGAAGAGAGGCCCACACAAAGCTTTGGGGGCTCTTCTCAGCCCTCCAGTCCCTTTCAGGACAGCTTTGTCATGCTAATTGCAGGGGAGCAAGGCAACAAAAGCCACCCAGGAATGACTTGGAAGAGTCAGCCTCGGCTCCACCTCTTTTGTCCAGGGGCCACTGGCCAGTCAGCCCTCCAGAGGCACAAAGGGCACCTCCCCCCTCCAGCCCCGCCTCCTCAGAGGGAGGAATCCAAACACAGGTTCTGACAAAGAGACTCAATCTAAGCAGCGAAGTTAAACAGCCCTCCTCTTTGATCTCCTTTAAATTAAAGGCCAAGTGTTTTGATTTGGTATTAAGCACTGAAATAAAACCAGATGTTTCTCCTGCCATGTAACTCTCAGTGGGCACAGTCTTGAAGGGTTATTGTTTGGCAAATGTTCAGGAAAACACATTAGAAGCGGCGCAAATATCCTGCTTTCCTTGGCTTTCTATCTACGCCGGTTCATTATCCAAGCGAATGTATAATCCATAGGACTTTGGGAACTGTGTGTAAATACTTTCATGTACAATTCTCTTTCTTGCCTGCTCTGAGATTAAGTCCACAATTATCCAGGCTTAAACCTAAAATAAAAGAACCTTTGCGAATGTATTATCTGGCCTTACATGTTTAATCACACGGGGTTCTGTATGCCCTTTAATACTCACCGAGGAGCAAAGACTGCATCCTCTGCTTCGCTCAGGAAAAGGCTTTCCCACCCCCACCCCGCCCAGCAGAATCACCCCTCTGACAATATTTACAAGCCAGGGACAGAAAGCGTCTTCACAGTCTCGAGAGGAGTGTGTCGTGTTAAGCAGAAAGTTGTTTCCCAAAAAAGGGTCCTGAGGAGCAGCTGAGGGGTGGGGAGGGGGGTGGCACTGGGCATTCCAGGAGACCAGCCAAGCAGATGGAACACGTCACCCTCCCCTCCCCGGGACAGAGATGATTTATGGGACGACCCACTTGCTCTTCCAGGCAATAGCATCGGATGACAGGACCAAGTTGCTATGACAACCACAGTCCACCCTCCACTCACACACACTGCTCCAAAATCACATCACCATAAATCTACAGCCCCCCCCACCCCCAAATAACCCCTGGCCCAACAACCTAACTTTGTGAGCTAATCCCATCCACTCCACCCTGCCATCACCACAGAAAGGCAGAGCCAGGCTTCTCTATTCAACTCCAGACCAGCAAAAAAACAGGTTGCTTACCTGTAACTTATGATCTTCGAGTGGTCATCTGTGCAGTCACACACATGGGTTTTCCCGCTGGGACGAACCCGACCTCGGAGAATTCAAAGCTAGCCTTAAGCGTTATTTTTGGCGCGCACTTCCTCCCGCCCTGGGGAGCAGGCATCCACTGCGCATGCCTGGAGCGAGGGGAAGGCGCTCCACCCACCAGTTTCTTTCCAGCCGCTGTTACGTGTAATGGAGTCTAAGAGATGTCACATCGCAAAAGAAACAGCAGCGGGGACGGATGGGTGGGCGTGTGTGACTGCACAGATGACCACTCGAAGATCATAAGTTACAGGTAAGCAACCTGTTTATCTTCTTCGTGGTCTCTGTGCAGTCCCACACATGGGTGACTGATGAGCTAACCTGTATGGAGGAGGGTGCTGTTTCTGAAAGAGAAATTCAGAGGTTAAATCATACATATCAGAACAATTAGGTACTCCACTTACCATAAGAGAGCATGACAGCTCAGTTGAAGATGGAGCGGAGTACGGCTTGCCCAAAAGAGGAGTCTCGCCTCGCATGAATGTCCAGGGCATAATGCGTGGCGAAGGTGGATGATGAAGACCATACGGCTGCTGCACAGATGTCTTCAATGGGTATGCCCCTCGCGAAAGCAGAGGATGTGGCTAGTGCTCTAGTAGAGTGTCCCCTTATGGGTTCTGGCACTGGTTGTTTAGCTAATTTGTAACAGAGTGATATAGCTTCAACCAGCCATTTAGATAGTCTCTGTACAGAGATTTTTTGTCCCTTCTTGTGGGTCCCGTAGGAAACAAACAATGCTGGATCCTTGCGAAATGCAGCAGTCCTGTCCAAATAGAACGCAAGGGCCCGACGCACGTCGAGGTTATGGAGAGACCTCTGTCCCGAATCGGAGGGATGTTGGAAGAAAGATGGCAAAGTTGTTACACTTTGAAGGTGGAATGGAGACACCACCTTGGGCAGGAAGGTGGGGTCCGGTCTCAAAACCACTCTATTGTGATGGAAGACAGTGTATGGCGGATCAGAACGAAAGGCACAGATGTCACTGGCTCTTTTAGCTGAGGTAAGTGCCACTAACAGGGCTGTCTTCCAAGATAAAAGGTGTAACGGAATAGACGCCATCGGTTCGAAAGGTGGTTTCATCAATTGGCTAAGCACTACAGATAAGCTCCATGTAGGGTAAAGTTGCCGTGTCGGAGGTTTTAGATGGAGGATTCCCCTCAAGAAAGATTTTGTAATGGGGTGTGCAAACACCGTACGGCCGTCTATACTGTGGTGGAAAGCGGAAATGGCTGCTAGATGTACTCTCAGTGAGGAGTATGTAAGACCGGATTCTGATAGGGAGACAGTATACGTAAGGATCTGCGAGATGGTGGAAGACGCAGGGTGAAAGTTATTACGCATAGCATATTGTGTGAAACGCTTCCATTTAGCTGTGTAGGATTTTCTAGTAGAGGGTTTTCTAGCGTTTAGAAGGATGTTTCTGACGTCGTCAGGAAACCCTAAGAACTGATCCTCCAAGCTGTTAACTTGAGGACTGATGGGTCGTGGTGTAGGACTCTGCCCCCCTGCTGTGACAGAAGGTCCTGCACCTGTGGGAAGTAGTGGTAAGTGTTGTTTGAGAGGAGAAGCAGGGTGGTGAACCACGCCTGGCGTGGCCACCAAGGCGTGACCAAGATGCAGTTCGTACGGTCCAGCTGCAGTTTCTGAATTGTCCTCGTTATAAGAGGGATTGGTGGAAAGAGGAAATGAAGTGGACCGTTCCACGTTTGTATGAAGGCATCCCCTAGTGACAGGGGGGAGGGAGGGCCCCTCATGTAAAAAATGTCGCATTGAGCGTTGTCCGGGGACGCAAAAACATCTATGGTCGGCGTACCGAACATAGTGAAGACAGGGAGGAGGTACTTCCTTTTGATTGACCATTCGTGATCGTTTACTGACATCCTGCTCAGGGTATCTGCCTGAGTATTCTGTACCCCTGGGAGGTGCACTGCGGTCAGATGAATCTTGTGAGCAATGCTCCAAAGCCACAAACGCAGGGCCATCTTGCAGAGGCGGGAGGATGCAGTCCCGCCTTGTCGATTGATATAGAACACGGTCGCCACATTGTCCGATGTTATCTGTATGTGACGACCGTGCAGAGATGGCAGGAAGGATTTCAGTGCTCTGTGAACGGCAAGGAGCTCGAGACAATTGATATGCAGGAGCTTTTCGTTCGCCGTCCACTGTCCCTGTGCCATCAACGAGTCGAGGTGGGCTCCCCAACCCCATCTCGATGCGTCCGTGGTGACAACAGTTGAAGGTGATTGAGTCAGGAAAGGCATTCCCTGCAGGAGGTTTTGCCGATTTGTCCACCATTCTAGGGATGGTAGAATGTGGCTGGGAACTGAAAGTAATGTCTGTTGAGACTGACTCTGTGGGTGAAAAGTCCTGACAAACCACAGTTGTAGTGGTCGCATGCGCAGCCGCGCGTGTAAGAGAACCGCAGTCGTTGCAGCCATGAGGCCTAACATGCGTTGAAATATGAAGGCAGTTTGTGTTGGATGGGCAATTATTTCGTTGGCTAGGGATTGGATATTTGTAACCCTGTCCATGGGTAGGTAGGCCTTGTGATCTCTGGTGGATAGGAATGCCCCTATGAACTGTATTGACTGCGAGGGGGAGAGTTGAGATTTTTGATGATTGACCTGCAGTCCTAGAGTAGTAAGTAGATGAAGAGTTATTTGGATGTGATCTTTGAGTTGATTCTCGGAACTCCCCACCATCAGCCAATCGTCTATATAGGGGTAAAGGGCTATGCCCTGTTGGCGGAGGAACGCTGCTATGACCGCCATACATTTTGTGAAGACCCTCGGGGCAGTTGAGAGTCCGAAAGGAAGCGCCCGAAATTGGTAGTGGGCGTTCCCCATGGCGAAACGGAGGAATCTCCTGTGGCAGCCGTTGATGGTTATATGGAAGTACGCATCCTGAAGATCTATAAGCGCCATCCACGCGTCTTTCGGAATGAGTGGCAGTGTGGACTGTAGGGTAAGCATGCGAAATTTTGTGTGACGTATGTACTTGTTCAGTCTGCGTAAGTCTAGGATTGGGCGCTGGCCCCCGTCCCTCTTTGGTACCAGGAAATACCTGGAGTAAAACCCCGTGCGATGGTATTGGGGGGGGATTGGCTCTATGGCCTGTTTGGCCAGAAGAATGTCGATTTCGTTTTGAAGAGCCTGTGAGGGAGGAGTGGTGGTGAAGCGAGAGTTCCTTGGTTGAGAGGTGAACTCTATGAAATAACCCTGTCTTATGATTTGAAGTACCCACGAGTCCGTTGTTATGGACTGCCACGTCGTTAGGAAAGGGAGGAGTCTGGGATCGGAAGGAGTGGAGTCAAAGAGACTGCTTGCTCGTTGGAGTGGCCTTTTTGGAAGGTTGCGGTCTCTGGCGTTGCTGGAAGGGCTGCTTTGCCGGGGGTGCCCGTCGTCTCCAGTAATCGGATTGCTTTGGAGATCTGTTACGTTTGTAAAAGGGGGTTCTCCAAGGCCTTTGCTTGTTCCCTTGAGGTTGTTGTTGTTGGGTTACTCCCAATCGTTTGGCCCGCTTTCTACTGTCATCCACGGTGGTGAGGATATCATCCGTAGTGGCATTAAAGAGGCCTTGGCCATCAAATGGGAGATCCTCTATTTTGTATTTGATATCCTGTTGCAAGGTGGACGAGCGTAACCATGCGTGTCTTCTAAGGGCTATTGCGGTCGCCATTGACCTGGATGTGCAGCCCACAGAATGACGAACAGTGTTAATCTGCTGCTTGCTTAGGCGATTAAGTTCTCTTAGTAACTTGGTGGCCTGCCGTTGAGACGTTTCAGGTAGTGACGGCACTAGATTGGTGAGTTGTGCTGCAATGTTATGTGCATATGCTGCGAAGTGGGCCATGTAATTGTTGATTTTCGCTGATGCCGTGGAGATAGAATAGAGTTTTCTCCCTAGGGTATCCAGTTTCCGCCCCTCCTTCTCCGGTGGAACAGGGTGACGTGTTTGTTTGGTCCTTGACGACGAATGGACAATCATGGAGTTAGGCGCTGGGTGATTAAATAAAAATTTTGACTCAGGGGCATGGATCTTGTATAGCGACTCAACACGTTTCGACGTTGGTGGTATGGAGGCTGGCTTATCCCAAGCCTCCTTCAGTGCCTCTAGGTGGACCGGTAGCATGGGCAGTGAAGAGGTGGCAGGTAGATCTGCGTTAATGAGGTCATGTACGACGTCAGTGACCTTGGGAAGGTCGGTTGTCAACTTTATGTTCAATGCCGTGGCCATGTCCGTTATGAGGTCCAAGTAGGGCTTGGCTCCCTCTGAGGGGGAAAGATCCGCAGGTTTGACAATGTCAGAAGCTGGAGAAGCTGGTTGTGACAAGGACCGTGAAGAGTCTGAACCTTCAACGTCCGAGTCGTCGTCATCTCTTGGATCCTGAGGGTTAGGTGTGAAAGTTTCCGTGAGAGGTTCCGTTTGCAAAGGCAGTTCGTGCTTGTCTGGTTGTTTAGATGTTGACGGAGCAGGTGAGGTTGAAACGCGACGGTGAGGTGATACCGCGTGTTCGTGGCGTTGGTACCGTGGTGGGCTTTGCTGGGGTTGGTACCGTGTCGAGTCCTGTGGTTGGTAGCGGTCAAGGTTCTTACGGTGTTGGTACCGTGCTAGGTCCTGCTGCTGCTGCCTGGATAAGTCACGCTGTTGATACCGGTGATGGTACCGATCCCGGTGTTCTAGATCCTGGTACCGGTCCCGTTTCCGGTACCGCGAGTCTCGGGCTCTGCGGCCATGGTAAGATTCAATAGAAGGAGATCTTGAAGGTGAGTAGGGCTGGTAGGAGTATAGGGATGGAGAACGCGATCTGCTACGGTACCGGCTCCGTGCATCCCTGCTAAAAGAGCGATCATGGTACCGTATGACGTCCTCTCTGTCCTCTCTGTCTGGGGGTGGCGGGAACCGCCGACGCAGCCTGTCTCTGTTGAAAGGGGACGCAAGGTGTCTGTCTCTGGAGGGTGATCTTCCCCGGCGGTTATCCTGTACATGGTCGCGGTGGCGCGGAGAATCGAAGCGGGGTGGAGACACCATAGCGTCCTTGTAGGTACGAGGCGCAGTTACGTCCCGAAAGGAGTCCGGTTGTAACTGCTGTTGCAGTAGCTGGGTGGGTGGTTGAGTAGGTTCCTTTGCAAGAAGGTCTTCTGGCAGGAATTCTGTTATCGATGGTGATCGAGAATGAACGCGGATAACCTCAGATTCTATGGTATCAGCCGGCGTTAGGATTGGAGGCGCCGCTGGAGCCGTGAGCACTCGGAGGGAAGAGACCGCTAAGGCGGCTTTCGCGTCCGAAGCTCTTTGATGGGGTGAAGAAGATTGCTCTTTTCGCGTCGACTCACCCCTTTCCGCCGATTCACCATGTTTTTTCTTGGAATCATGGTGTTTTTTCGGGTGTTTTGAGGCTTAAGCTTCCTGGGAGCCAGAGCCACAGAGGTTGTCTGTACCGTAGGGGCAGTCCTCTGTGGTGTGAGGGAAGGTGCAGATTCCTGTGAGTCCGGAGTCTGAGACATAGTCGGTCGCAGAGATCTCGTCAGTAGGTGGCTATTTAGTCTGGCGGCCCTATTTTTTCTAGCTTGTTTGCCGAACTGGGCACAATGAGTACAAGAGTCCGTTCTGTGAGTTTCACCCAGACAAATCAAACACAAAGAGTGGCCGTCTGAAGTGGGGATCTTAGTCCCGCAACGGGTACACTTTTTAAAAGTGACCTTAACTTCTTTTCCTTCCATACGCCCGGGGGGAAAGGGGGGGGGTAGGGAAGGAAAGAGAGGGAATAAAACGGGAAGAAAATAATCTTTTTTTTTTTTTTTTTTTAGCTGACAGCGAAACGGTGAAGAAAAGATGAGAAAGGAAGAAAAAACCAAACTTGCGGCAAGTGGAAAAAGCGGCTGAAGAGGCTAGGATGAAGAGAGACGCAGCGAGGAAGGACTATCCCGGGCGGCGGTCGGAAAGAAACTGGTGGGTGGAGCGCCTTCCCCTCGCTCCAGGCATGCGCAGTGGATGCCTGCTCCCCAGGGCGGGAGGAAGTGCGCGCCAAAAATAACGCTTAAGGCTAGCTTTGAATTCTCCGAGGTCGGGTTCGTCCCAGCGGGAAAACCCATGTGTGGGACTGCACAGAGACCACGAAGAAGATCCCCTGCTCTGCTCTGCGATGTGAGGCCCCCCACCCCGCCCAAAGCCAAATCTTGCCTCCTGAGAGATGCTGCCCGCTCTGCTGGGGAAGCAGGCCATTGGCTGCCATGGGAGTTGTTGCCAGGAGACTTGGGCAGAAGAGAAATGGGGGGAAGGCAGGGACCAGCAGCTCCCTTGGCTCCAGAGGACAACAAGAGCCGGTTTCCCTCCTTGCCCTCAGCCAGAGCCTCTGGAAATGTGGGAAACATTTTTTAAAAATGCATCCTGACCCCTTGGTGTGTGCCTCTAGGCATGAATGGCCTCTTCACCAATTTCAGCCCACCAGATTGGGCTGCCCTTTATTTCTTAACGGCAACCACCATCTTCCTCTAACACATTTCCAAAGGTTCCAAAGAACATGGGCTTCCCTCCGCACTGTGGTCGCTGGACCCAACACTGGACCCTCATGCAAGAGATCACCCCAGGTTACGTCAAGGACTGCCCCCTTCCTAGCTGCTCCACACATCGAGAAGAATGCTTTCTGTCCCCTCGATCCTGCCTCCCGGGCTTCTTTTCCCATCACAAGATTTTCCTCAGAATTTAGATTCCAATATCTTCCGAGGGGGCCAGGCCTATCCTCAGCATTTCTACGGAGGAGGAGACTCCGCTTCATTTTAACTTTTTTCTACTGGACTCTGCACGCTCCTGAGCTCATTCTACAACTTGTTTTGCTGTGTCACCTGCAGTCCACCCCTCCACAAAACTGCAAAAACTCTCCTATAAATCTTAAAAACGAGAATCCGCAAATCCTTCCTCCAATGGGCCATCTCAGAGCACTTAACGCACTGGCCAAGGCCCACCCCTGCAGACGGGTCACTTCCTCCTCAGCCTCTCCGCTGAAGCCCGCCTCTCCCAAGCGCCTCCCCTTCCGCCTGTGCCGCCTCTGGCCGCACCAGCGAACGTGCCCTTGCCAGCGAGGACTTTCGTCCCGTGCCCACCAAAGCTTCCGTTTCTCTTGAAAGACGCGCACGCACAGGGGAGACGATGCTCAAAGGCCCACTTATGAATAGAAGCATTGCAAACAATTTTTACAGGGTCTAAAACCATTCCCACGAATGCTTTTGATGAAATTACTTACAGACGCCAAAGCTTTTCCCAAGGCATCCCCAGTCTGTGAGCTTCCTGCAGCATTGCCTCTGTTCACTGCAAACACACACACACAAACAGGCAATCAGGATGCTAATCGAATACTGTTAATTTAATGCCTGCTGCTCTGCCAAAGGGATACCAGGGCCGACATCTCAGGCAAAAGCAAAGCAGAGAGCTGGACTCACTCATAAGCTGTTATGTCCAACCTGGGGCATCTACAAGGCCCCAGATTTTACCCCTGGCTGGCTTTGTTGTTGCTGCTGACTATTGCTTAAAGGCAGGTCATGTGGATTCAGCCACGCCCAGAGCCTGCCTGTGCGGACACGGAGGGGCACAGCCAAGGAAGAGCCTCCGTGACAGCGGCCATGGGAGATCCGGGGCTTGCCAAGGCAGAAGGTAGCAGTCCAGCACTCCCAGCCATGCAAGCTGTTGTCGGGGGAGGGGGCAGGACAAGCAATTCTAAGGTGGGAGACCCAGCGGCCTTTTCAGCAAGGGATTCGAACCTGGGTCTCCCATCCTCCTAACGCTCCACACTGGTTGTTGGGACAGGGAATCAATGAATTGACTGAAAGCTAACAGTGACAGTCAACCCAAAAGTGGGAAGGGCTTGATAGGACTCCATCAACCAACCACACCTCTCTGGACCAAACTCTAGCCACGACCACTGGCAGTGGCCCGGCCACACAAACACCGTGTGAGAAGTTCCATTTCGGGAGCAGCACAAGCAGAGCGGGCTGTCTTCTTCAAATGACTCCAGCATGCTCACCCAGGATGTTGCTGCTGTCTGATCCGTTGACGGGGGGCGTGTGCGAGGCCGCAACATACGAAGAACTGCTGGTACTGCCCCGGTGGAAGCTAGACATTGGAGGAAGACTGGTGTTGAGATCTGTGGGTGAGACTGAATGCGGGGGGTAGCTCTAGGAAAGAAGCAGAAAGGGAACCAGGTTAGCATGAATGAAATGCACAGCCATCCGCAGCAGCACGGGGGCTTCATTGGAGGAGGGGCACAAAGCCCAGGGAGCCCCGGAGCAGCCCGGGAGATGCGTCTTCAGCATCGACAGCTGGTGATGGCAGAGGGCAGGCGCAGGGACAGCCCTTTCGAACCCAGGAGGTGCCAGTCGTCGCTAACAACGGCACAAGCAGACGCAGCCCACAAATCTGCCCCATCGTCTTCAGAGCCGTATTTTTAGTAAGTATTAACTAGTGGCCACACCTGTGACTCTGAGGCAAGAGGCATTCTCAGCCAGTTCTCCCCCCACTGGATTCTGGGTGTGGCCCTACCGCAGTGACAGTTGCCAGGTCCCTTTCAAATCTGACCCTTGATGCTCCATTTACAGCAGCTCAGCAGGCCTCCTACAAGATCGGCCAGTTCAGATGCCGTCTCCACACGTAGGCCAGGATTTCTCCTTCCATCACTCTGCACTTCCTTGCACTGCATTTCACCTGCCATTCTCTGCCCAGCCACCCAGTTTAGCAAGAGCTCTTCACAGTCTGCTTTGGAAAGAGTTCCCCTCCCAAAGGATGTGGTGACGCTGGCAAGCTCGACTCTTTCGTTGAGCACCCAGGATCACTGCACACAAACCTGCCGAGGACTTCTCTCTTCACATCCTTCTCTTGGGAGAACTGCTGCTCATCCTTACCCACCAGACCCTGCCTATTTACCCCCACCCCCGGCAAACCACCATTAAAACTGGAGGATTCCCCTCCAGCTCCATCACTGGAAGGCTCCGTGAAGGGAAGGTGAGAGATCTGAAGAAGACGACGATTGCAGAGTTATACCCCGCCCTTCTCTCTGAATCAGACTCAGAGCAGCTTCCAATCTCCTATATCTTCTCCCCTCACAACAGACACCTTGTGAGGTAGGAGGGGCTGAGAGGACTCTCACAGCAGCTGCCCTTTCAAGGACAACTTCTACAAGAGCTATGGCTGACCCAAGCCAATTCCAGCAGCTGCAAGTGGAGGAGTGGGGAATCAAACCCGGTTCTTCCATATAAGAGTGCACACACTTGACCACTACACCCAACTGGCTGTTTAATCAACAAAAGCTGCCTTAAGAAGTCTCCTTTTCACTGGTGTTGCTACAGGAATCCACAACAACGACTTCAAACAATGGGAGCACAACCTCTGCTTGACACCCAGATTAAAAACCTTTGCTTGAACAATGATCAGAGTTAGCCATTCTTGATTAACCAAAGAAAGCTTCAGTGCATTACTCTATCAGTTAAGCAGCTATGAAGAGTGGAACCTTCTAACTGTGCCGTTTCCTTCATTACACTCCCAGAAAGTCTGTCTTCAATGGCTGACTGGCCAGTGTCAACACAGGAGCCCCTGCTGTGGTCTTACCAGGCGATCATGCGCATGGAGGCTGCTGTAGCTGCCCGACTGCGACAGATGAGATGAGGAACTCCCAAGCATTCCGCCGTAGCCCGGCTGGCTCATCCCATTGGAAGGGCTCCAAAGATCGGAAGCGCTGTGGGTCCCATCTTCATTTTTAAAAAGGGAGGGGGAGGTGAAAAGAAGAAAGCAGGTTAGGGATCTCACACGGCACACCTCAACAAGAGCAGGTGTGGCCACAGCAACTCCTGTGGCTGAAGGGACTGGCAGGGAGACGTGCAGGGAAAAGAATATCTTGTGGGGGGGGCGAGGTCACTCTTTCCGTCATGATGCTTGGTGACCTGTACTGACTTGATGATAGATGTGTGAAGACCAAAATGCTGCTCCAATGTCCTTAAGAGACAACCCACCCCAGTGTAAGACCCAGCCCATCTGGTCTCCCTTACCCGAGCATCAGGATCTTATGTGGCAAATAAAACCCAATAAATCCAAGTACGTTCTCCATATTTTGGCACACACAAAAAACAGGAAAGGAAACTGCTGCAGACATGTTTGTATTCCACACACTCACAGAATGCATGCCCCCCTCCCCCTGTCGTTTCCTGGCTACACATTCCTCAAACTGCTGCCCAAGAAGAGCCATTTTTTCCCTTACCTTGCAAAAAGAAAGTGCTAGCAAACATACTGCTGGGTGGCTTAGGAGACGGGTAACTTGGCGATTCTCTGTTGAAGTCATCAGAATTGGGAGATGGTGCGTAAACCTAAACACAGGAAAGGAAGGGGGCGAAAGTCACACTCAAGCGGAACAAATATAAAATAATGAAACACATACAAGCATGGCCTGAAGTAACAACTGAATCCTGCAAGTGGAAAATGCTTTTTCAAGAAGTTGCCCAAGCCTTAAAGAATTCAAGCAAATCCAGCCAGCCTCATCTCATCTGTCTTTGCCCTGCCCCCTCCCCCCCACCCCCCGCCTTTCCAGGCTAATTTAATCAGGTGGCTGGAAAAAAGCCCGAGGAAAGTGTAAACTCACTATTTCCAACAAGAGCAATTTCTAAAAATTAAGTACCCAGCATAAAACAAAGGTCTGAATTAGAAGCACCTGCGTTTGTTTAGCATTAGCTACAATGCAAGAGTCAGAAGACTAAATACACCCAATCTGGGGGTGGATGTGGGGGTTCATGACCTCTGTCCCCCAGCCCACCTCAAGGACGTCTTTAAAAAAATCCCACTGCACATTGCCGATATTATTTCTTCCACTTGCTTTGGTCAACTTGAATTTACACCTGGAGCTAAAGAGCCACTGCTGCTAAGACCAGAGGCAGCCCAGCTTTCTCTGGCCCTTGCTGCAGGTTCTGTGTGGCAGAACAAAATGCTTGATGGGATTTGTTTTGTGGCAAAATCACAAGGATTAATTTCATCTCCCATGTTGTTCCACAGTTGCTGGATGCCCCTGAGGGAAGCTGCCTTGGGCATTTCGAGTTCCCAACTGAAATTCTTCACCATAAATGCAACGGCCCATGTTTGGGCAGGGAGCAGCTGGAGGAACACTGAACAGATGGGCTCCACCAACTCCACTGGCTTCTGGTTTTTACTTCCTGGCCCAATTTAGGGTGCTGGTGTTGACTTTTATAGAGACGTCATAGCCCAGCCATGCCACATTTTCTCCAAGTTGCTCAGCGTGGCATACGTGGATGAACTTCGCACAACTGCAGGAGGGTGGGGAAGTGAGAGACAAGGCCACCGGTCTCAGGTCACGCAGGGAGCCTGGGGGCTGCCTCTCCCCCACCCACTCAGAACCACTGAGCCCCACTCAGGTGCCTGGTAACACATTCCACACCATACCCTGCTTCCTGCCCATCACAATGAAAAGAGGAATCCCCACTCTGTAAACCTGCAAAGAGGATCCCTTATTTAAGTCTACTAGTGTTGGCTTCAACGTGTGCCGTATTATCTGCATATGTGGAAACTGCTTTCAGTGTATGTCAAAAGCACAGCTATAGAAGCAGTTTAAACAATATAAAGGTAGATAAGGCATTCAAATGGGCACCTACTAAAAGCAGGGGTCCCCCCCCACACACACACTGGGGTAGCCCAACATTTATCCTGTGCCCTCCCCCCCTGCAAGAGACACCTGTGCTGGAATACCTCTGGCTTGAAACCTTAGCTTTAAACACTTGGGGCTCTTTGGCTTGGAAAAACATCGCCTGCGGGGTGACATGATAGAGGTTTACAAGATAATGCGTGGGATAGAGAAGGCAGAGAAAGAAGTCCTTTTCTCCCTTTCTCACAATACAAGAACTTGTGGGCATTCGATGAAATTGCTGAGCAGTCGGGTTTAGAACTGATAAAAGGAAGTCATTCTTCACCCAAAGGAGGATTAACACAAGGAATTCATTGCCACAGGAGGTGGCGGCGGCTACAGGCATAGACAGCTTCAAGAGGAGATTGGATAAATGTTGGAATACAAGTTATTTACTTTCAAGCTATTATAGAGTTAATGTTTGTTTACCTGAAAGAGGAAATGATGCATTGCAGCTTAAACCCAATTAGGAACGGAGTCTAAACATGTAAACAACGTATTGGACAGAAAGCACACAAGGTGTGAAAAGCTTTGATCTTGTATGCAAGCTTAATGGCCTGTCTACCTGCTCCAAATGCTCTCTGGGAACAAGAAGCCAGGAGACAAAGAGTAATAAACTGTAGCCATGTAGTGATGAGATGTAGTTAGCCATACTAGTAAGCTAAGTTGTATTTCTTTTATCCCAAGTACCTTTTCCGGATGTTTTTCTGGTAAACTTTATTTCTTTTGATAAGCTTCAGCCTTGTCTCCATTTATTGTCACTCCACACCTCTGAATTTTTAAAGGAATATCCCAACAATAACCATCTGGAGCAGAGGTCCCTCAGTGACTATTAGCCACAGCGCATTATTGGAACTCTCTGCCTGGGACAGAGATGCTCTGTATTCTTGGTGCTTGGGGGGCAGCAGTGGGGGGGCTTCTGGAGTTTTGGCCCACTGATGGACCTCCTGAGGGCACCCGGGTTTTGGCCACGGTTTGACACAAAGTGTTGGACTGCAGAGGCCATAGGCGTAATCCAATATGGCTTTTCTTCTGTTCTTAAAGTGGCCAGCTGAGACTTCCTCCTTTTCTTGGGCATTTAGCCATGACTTTAAAATAGTTTTGTCTGCTGGCTTTGTAACCGGCTGTGGGTCTGACTCAGTTTTAACTGTGCATGTGTTTCTATGGTTCTTGGGGGCTCCTGCCTGTGTTTCAGATAATGAAAACCAGGGGACCTGCAAGACTCGGGTGGGCGGGGAATCCCACCCACCCACAGCTCCACTGCTTGCCTGGCTCATGGAGGCAGCTCCGCACTTTCTGCCTACCTGGCTCATGTGACTGTGATGAGGAAGGAAGTCAGCTCTCCAAAGGGTCGCAGCTGCCATCTCCACCAAGCAGACCGGGAGGGAAAAGGCAAGCGCGTGGGGAGGGGGGGGAGTTGCTCCGCCCACTTTGCACTTCTTGCAAGGGCCAACTACCCCACAAGAGGAGGATGAGGAGTGCAACCTCAAAATGTTGAGCTCCTCCACCACAGTAACGTCTTGAAAACCTTATTTTCTTTTAAAGATGCTTTTTGAGATTCTTATGCAAACTTAGTGGCTGACCCATGTTAGCAAAACATCTCCCTACTTTGCATCTGACATCAGACTGTGAATTAACGATCCGCATACTGAAGGCTCCGTTCCAAATTAGATGCATGTTACAATCATGCAAATCTTGCTGCTAAGCCCCTTCTGATCAGATACTTGTGTATGTGCTTATGATTTAAACCGGTATTTTGTAAACCACTTTCTCTGTGTATAAAAAACAGAGGACCCACACTACTCCAGCCTTGTCCCAACTGCACTGGCTCCCCATCTGTCTCCAGGCACAATTCAAGGTGCAGCTATTGACCTTTATGGCTCTATATGGTTTGGGACCCACATACTCTCTCTCAAAGGACCAGCTACTTCCTTATATGGTCACAAATCCAGCTGCTACAGTCACCTTCTGAGATCAGGCAGGTGCCAACACAGAGGAGGACCTTCTCAGCCGTGGCACCAAAGCTTTGGCACTCTCTCAAGGGAGGCTCACCTGCCGCCACCTTTTGCCAGCAGGTGGAAGACGACTTCTTGGTTTTGTTTGGCTTTCCCTCAGTGATCCCTCCACCCCGCCCAATGTTCCAACTGTCGTTTTTATGTTTTTGTATGTATTTTAGCTCTGGTTTCACTGATGTGCTTTTGTTGGTTTTTAAGACGTGTTTTTATTACGCACGTTTCTGTTTGTGAGCTGCCCTGAGGGTGGAAAGGGAAGGCATAAATTTTCTTGAATGCTTTTTTTTTAAAGGACAAGCTGTCTCCCCCTCTGCTTGCTGCTCTGAAGCATCAGTGGCTGGCTTGAGGGGCAGGGGTGCAACATCCAAATCCAGGAAGTTCACTGCAATACTGAGTGGGATGTTGGTGGGAAGTGCCGTCAAGTCACAGCAGACTGATGGTGACCCCCGCCTCCCCGTGGGGGTTTCGAGGCAAGAGACCTTCGGAGGTGGTTTGCCATTGCCCGCCTCCCTGTCCTGACCCTGGTGTTCCTTGGAGGCCTCCCTCCAAATACTTGCCAGGGCTGCTGCAATGGGGATAGCCTGGGCCAACCAGGTCAGGGCACGGAGAGGTCCAGCCCCCTGCTAGCCTTCCCCACCCTGTGTGTCACCGCCTGCATGGAGCAAAGCAATCTGCCTTGCAGCTCTTTTTCCCTACGCAGCAGACAACGTATTAAAGGTCAAGGCAGTGCCCTGTGCAAGCACCAGGCGTTTCCCACTCTGGGGTGATGTCACATCACGACGTTTTCACAGCAGACTTTTTTTTACAAAGTGGTTTGCCCTTGCCTTCCCCAGTCATCTACACTTCCCCCCCAGCAAACTGGGTCCTCATTTTACTGACCTCGGAAGGATGGAAGGCTGAGTCAACCTGGAGCTGGATACCTGAATCCAGCTTCCACCAGGATCAAACTCAGGTTGTGAGCAAAGAACTCGGACTGCAGTACTGCAGCTTTACCACTCTGCACCACGGGGCTCCTTTTAGACAATGTTATTAGACACAGTCATCTGGAGGATACGCAACATTCTGCAAAGTGCAGAGTAAGTTGCTACAAATGTCAACGTGCACAAGAACACACAAATACTTTTCCTACAGTATCAAAAAGCCCCCCGCCCCCCCCCCCCGAATGGCACAGCTGCCCATCTCAACCCTTTTCCTACTAAGACATGCAGTTCTCTATACTGACATGCAAAGGAGGTTCATGGAGAGAACAATCTGTGTGGCTGAAAGTTGCCCCCCAAAGCTGTTGGTGAATCCAGGCAAAGGCAGCCCTGAGGCATGAAGGGAAAACAAGGTGGCAATCGGCAAACTCTGTTTGTAAAATCTACTTGAAAGCTGGAATTTGCAACAGAAATCCCATTGATTTAGCACGCTCCAATCTACAGAAAGTGGGTCTGACTTTAAATCTCCATCATTGAAAGAGATGCACTGCACTAGGCAGAGAAAACTTCGCTTCCAAGTTGAGCTAAACATTTTGGCATGGGCCACAGAGTTCGCAGTTACTCCATTTCAAGCCGCAGGAGAGACCAGGAGGCAGACATGGAGGTGAATTCTGATCCATATGCTGCATCCCACAATCTGTCGGTGTCGCTGGAATGACACACAACTGCAGTGACATGCAGGTTTCCTATTGAGTGCCACCCCCCACCCAATATCCTGAGCAAGAACCACCGGAAAAGGGAGACGGAATTCCAAGCAATCTGCACACAGACAAGAAAGCGTGAGGCCAGGGCCCCTGCGTGTGGGTCAGAAGGCGCAGGCCGGCCTGTGGCCCCGCAAAGTTCTGCTCTGTCCCAGCTTGCACAAGCAGAGCAACATCAAGCTGCACTTCTTCCAGCCTGGATTCCGAAGATCAAAGAGCTCTTGCGGCAAAACACCACTGATGTGGTCTCAAAGGCTTCATTCTCTCCAGATGTGAGTGAATTCACTCCAGACGTGGCCTGCCAAGTCCACCAAAAGAGCAGTTGGCCTTGGTTCCAGTCAGAACCACCCACAAATTAAAACCAGGCCTCTGAAGTCATGTGATCACCTGCAGATGGCTGCCAGCGCAGCCCCCCTCCCCCCCTCTTAATCACAGGTTTTTATTTTTTTTTTTGTTACTACAAACAAAAATTTAAAAGCAAAAGGGGAGAAACGGATTACTGAGATGCTGAGATTAGGCAGCCTCTGCGTAACCAGACCCATGCGTGTAATGACAACTTGACGCTTAAGACATCTTAAACATGGCCAGATGCTTCCATCTTGCCTGCTGCACACTCAAAACACAACCGAAGACATAAAACCTGATAAGGCACTAAGCAGACGCAGGGCGGGCGGGAGGGTGTGCTGCACCCACAGCCTCAAGGTTCAAAGAGATTCCAGGAACAGTGTGCCGCTCGCTGCAAGGGGGAGGGAGGCCTTTTAATGATCCCTCGCAGGGCTCCAGTCTCTCCCTCCTGCCTCCCGCAGAAGCCAACAGAACGGCCATCTGGGGATCCCATTCATGTGCCCCAACTCCCAAGCACACAGGGCAGGCAAGTGCCTCAGACGCATTCCTGGGGAGCTACGCCACTTGCGCGGCCGACAACCGGGAACCTTCTTCAATTGAGGCGATGCTGTGGTGGGGAGGCTTCCTCTTGGTGCAGCCAGGAGTCCTGCCTAGCAACTACACCAGCAGCCCACACTCTTGCCCGGAGACGGGTAGCATCTGCAGGGCTCTCATCTTGCTCTCCCCAAGCTGAAACTATAGGAAACACGCCCCCCCCCCGCCCCCCAGTTGCTGCTCAGAGAGGAAACGAGGAAGTGCTGCCACACTCAGAGCACAGAGCTGGTGTTGCCATAAAGAGACTGCTGAAGACCTGAAGCCACCTCTGACACCAAACAAATATACTGACCTTACTCACTGCAAAGAACTAATATGCAGCCAACCATTAATAATGCTGCTTTTAATAAAGCAAACTACAGTATTATGTAACGTAGAAATAGTCGCCTTAATTTCTTTTAGAGTCTGCAGTGAAGCATGCCACACAGCAAGAAAGCAAAATATATCATGCAAATGAGCAGCAAACAAATCACAGGATGAAGCAGCACATCCAAAACCATTCCGCTGTCCCCAAAGAAGGAGTGCAGAGCTACCGGAGCACCTCACGTCCTGCCAATAAACCGTTCCTTGAATACAGACCCGCTCAGCTCTGAAATAATGTGAGGATGGGTTAAGACTCAGACCCAGCAAAGGACCAGAGAGGCTGCCTCAGGGCCAGCAGGAAAGGAGGCCCCTCCTGCCCCTTCATCTCCAGGAGGCTGCTGGCTCTCGAGAAAAGGAAGTTCATGGAGGAGAAGGAGGAGTGATGAGAAAGCCCTCGCCAAGAGGGAAGGGGACATGTTCTAGAACAAATGGGGGAACTGCGTGGGCTAACCAGACATCTGTTTTGGATAAACATGTGGAGCAGAGGTCCATCAGTGGCTATCAGCCACAGCATATTGATGGAACTTTATGTCTGAGATGCTATTGGCCACAGCTTATTGTTGGAACTCTCTGTGTGGGGCAGGGATGCTCTGTATTCTTGGTGCTGAGGGGGGCGAGAGTGGGAAGGCTTCTAGTGTCCTGGCCCCACTGATGGTGCCTGGTTTTTTGGCCACTGTGTGACAAGAGTGTTGGACTGGATGGGCCACTGGCCTGACCCAACATGGCTTCTCTGATGTCCTTGCTTAAATCCATGGGGAGAGAAGGAAGGGAGTCCCTTTCTGGATGCCCAAGGGAAGGCCAAGCCAGCTCCCACATCCCTCTGAGCGGTGAGATCTGAGGGTCGAAGGCTGGACTGCAGCAGGGCAAGTGTGTCGCTGGGCTTGAGCGCAGCAGGCAGGCCTGATTCTCCCCGATTGTGCTGTTTCTGAGCTTAATTTCATGGGACAAACAGGGGACAGCTGCTCTGTATCCTGCTGGAGGCATCCTGCAAGCAGCGAGAGGCTCTGAGAGCCAGTTTGGTGTAGCGGTCAAGTGTGCAGACTCTTATCTGGGAGAACCGGGTTTGAGTCCCCACTCCTTCACTTGCTCCCGCTGGAATGGCCTTGGGTCACCCACAGTTCTCATAGGAGTTGTCCTTGAAAGGGCAGCTTCTGACAGAGCCCTCTCAGCCCCACTCACCTCACAGGGTGTCTTTTGTGGGGGGGAGAAGATATAGGAGATTGTGAGCCACTCTGAGTCTCTGATTCAGAGAGAAGGGTGGGGTATAAATCTGCAATTCTTCTTCTTCCATGAACAGGGAGAGGGAGTGTTCTGGTGGGGGAGGCACTGTAAGCGGCAAACTGCTTCCCCCTCATGCCGTGACCATTTCCCCATCAAAACACGCAAAGCTGTTGGTCTACCAACTGCAATGCTCAGTACTTTAAGGCCAGTGGTCCCCAACCTTTGCAGCACTGGGGATCGGCAGGGTGAGGGCCCCCCCCTCGCAGCCACGCAAACTTGCCACCCCAACCCCCCAACGCGCAGCCTCGTCCCCCACCCACCTTCCCTGGCTCTTTAAAGCCCAACAAACCCCCCCCGCCCCCGCTGATCGGCAGCGAAAACCTTTGTAGCAGCTGAAGAAGCACCACTGCCCCTGTCTCCTCCCCCCCCCCCATGCCCAGGAAGGAAGTGGAGAGGAGAGGAGACGAGGGCAGAGGTGCTTCTTCAGCTGCTACAAAGGGTTTTGCTACCGATCCGCGGGGTGTGTGTGTGTGTGTTTGTCGCCCTATAAAGAGCCAGGGAAGGCGGAGCTTCACCCCTTCCCTGGCCTTAAAATCGTAAAAGCGGAGGGTGCTGGAGGCGCCACGGGAGGGGAGGCAAGACTGCGGGAGGGGCGGAGACGGGGGAGGAGGCCGCGGCCCGGAGGCTGGGGACCCCTGCTTTAAGCAGATGCTCACACCTGAGACAAAACATGCTGTCCTGCCTCGTCCTCACAAACCATGTTTCACAGGAGACATGTCATCCAAAACCTCAGCTGCCTCTACTCTTGTTACAGAAAGGGGAACTCAAGAGTAGCCCTGTCTTGCAAATTCATTTTAAGTAGCCAAAAAATAAGTTCTTTTGAAACCACTAGCCCTGGCCTCACATGTTCCAGCTGACAACAAGCAAAGGGGTGACTAATCCATGCAGCAGGAGATTCCCCGGGTGATTTCTCTAGAGAGCAAGCAGCAAGACCGATGGTTTCAAAGCCATACTTGAGGTGGGGAGAAGAATCAAGCCCGCCCAGAGGAGGCCCAAGGAAGCCCACTTCTGGAGAGCTGCACGTTTTTTCAGTTAGAGCCAGTTTGGTGTAGTGGTGAAGTGTGTGGACTCTTATCTGGGAGAACCGGGTTTGATTCCCCACTCCTCCACTTGCAGCTGCTGGAATGGCCTTGGGTCAGCCAGAGCTCTCTTATCTGGGGAACCGGATTGGATTCCCCACTCCTCCACTTGCACCTGCTGGAATGGCCTTGGGTCAGCCAGAGCTCTCTTATCTGGGGAACCGGATTGGATTCCCCACTCCTCCACTTGCATCTGCTGGAATGGCCTTGGGTCAGCCATAGCTGTCTTATCTGGGAGAACCAGGTTTGATTCCTCACTCCTCCACTTACATCTGCTGGAATGGCCTTGGGTCAGCCAGAGCTCTGGCAGAGGTTGTCCTTGAAAGGGAAGCTGCTGGGAGAGCCCTCTCCAGCTCCACCCACCTCACAGGGTGTCTGTTGTGGGGGAGGAAGGGAAAGGAGATTGTGAGCCGCTCTGAGACTCTTCGGAGTGGAGGGCGGGATATAAATCCAATATCTTCATCTACCTCACAGGGTGTCTGTTGAGGGGGAGGAAGGGAAAGGAGATTGTGAGCCGCTCTGAGACTCTTCGGAGTGGAGGGCGGGATATAAATCCAATATCTTCATCTACCTCACAGGGTGTCTGTTGTGGGGGAGGAAGGGAAAGGAGATTGTGAGCTGCTCTGAGACTCTTCGGAGTGGAGGGCGGGATATAAATCCAATATCTTCATCTACCTCACAGGGTGTCTGTTGTGGGGGAGGAAGGGAAAGGAGATTGTGAGCCGCTCTGAGACTCTTCGGAGTGGATGGCGGGATATAAATCCAATATCTCCATCTATCTCACAGGGTGTCTGTTGTGGGGGAGGAAGGGAAAGGAGATTGTGAGTTGCTCTGAGACTCTTCGGAGTGGAGGGCGGGATATAAATCCAATATCTCCATCTACCTCACAGGGTGTCTGTTGTGGGGGAGGAAGGGAAAGGAGATTGTGAGCCGCTCTGAGACTCTTCGGAGTGGAGGGCGGGATATAAATCCAATATCTTCATCTACCTCACAGGGTGTCTGTTGTGGGGGAGGAAGGGAAAGGAGATTGTGAGCTGCTCTGAGACTCTTCGGAGTGGAGGGCGGGATATAAATCCAATATCTTCATCTACCTCACAGGGTGTCTGTTGTGGGGGAGGAAGGGAAAGGAGATTGTGAGCCGCTCTGAGACTCTTCGGAGTGGAGGGCGGGATATAAATCCAATATCTCCATCTATCTCACAGGGTGTCTGTTGTGGGGGAGGAAGGGAAAGGAGATTGTGAGTTGCTCTGAGACTCTTCGGAGTGGAGGGCGGGATATAAATCCAATATCTCCATCTACCTCACAGGGTGTCTGTTGTGGGGGAGGAAGGTAAAGGAGATTGTGAGCCGCTCTGAGACTCTTCGGAGTGGAGGGTGGGATATAAATCCAATATCTTCATCTACCTCACAGGGTGTCTGTTGTGGGGGAGGAAGGGAAAGGAGATTGTGAGCCGCTCTGAGACTCTTCGGAGTGGAGGGCGGGATATAAATCCAATATCATCTTCTTCAGCTACTATTGTAAGTGTGGATCTTGTGTGAGCTGCTATGGGAAACAGTGGCAGGAGAGCTCCTTCCCTCACTGTACAGATCCAGGATTCATAAAAAGCTGATAATATTTAGCAAGCAGAAGTAATTTAGAAAAATCATATTTTGTGGCTGACAATTTTTGAAGCCAACAAACCTGCATGTCGAAGAAAACAACGTGCTCTATTTTACTGCCTTTTCTCTCAAAAGCAATAACTGCGGCCTGCTAGAGCGAGTCAGAATTACGAGGCAGCCTGCATTATCATGTGGCTCTGAAATCTAAAAAGCCAGCACTGCTTCTTCCATGGGTTGTTTTCTTCATGGTGATATTTCTAAGAAAACGCATCGCATTGCCATTGAAAATGTACCTTCCTTTCAACATCAAAAGGAGTCAAGACTAAAGACCTTGTTTCCAGGTTTGGGGGGGGGGGGGAGAAAGGGTATTACTCCTTGTTTTGTGGCCCTTTTCCCCCTCTGCATTTCAAGTCCTCAGAAAATAAGCAACCTATTTATCTCTGGCTGAAAAATCCACTCAGTAACAAACTGCTTCAGCGAGAGCAGTGGGAACACTTCACTGGAGTTGGGAGTCCACAAAGCACCTCATTCCCCACGCGGAGGGGAGGTCCTGAGCGGGGATCATGGTGCAGAAGTGCAGCTCCGGGTGACCAGGGAGTCCACCTCATTCCAACAGCTGGGCACTGCCGTACATGCACTATGTGGATGGGCTTTTTCAGATTTGGTGCGAGGCCAGCCAGCCCACCAGCAGAGCCCCACGCCTGGGCCAGGGCCTGCCTACAGACCCCTCCAGCCTGGGGCAGCGAGGGGGCCCAGCCTCAGCTATTTAACTGGAAAGCAGCAATAACTGATCCCGACTGGGAGGGAGGTTTAAGAAGGAAGGCCAAAAGGAGGACTATTACTGCTTTGTAGTCTTCCAAGGTTCCTAACCATGGAGAGCAGCAGCTGCGTTAGTCTGGCTGCAGCAAAAACAAAGTCGGTTTGCCTCTGAAGAAGTGGCATCCAGCCCGAGAAAGGGGATGCTGGAATGAAATATATTTTTAAAAGTACCAGTTCCACAACACTTCCATTTGTTCTCCAGACTGCACGTCTTTCCGACAGGGCATGAGGCAGGCTGGGGAGAAACGCTTCACACATGACTATAGCAAGCTCACGCCGGATTCTCTGTTGGTGCATCCACACGGCGCCACACACATCCACACCGGCAGCAGATCCCACATTTCACTGAAACCAGTTTCCTACAGCAATGTGTGACAAGAGCCCCACTGTGGAGAACTGTGTGCAGCCCACCCCACCCCACCCCACCCCTTCTCTCGTAGGCATCTCCTCTGCTGCTACAGCTGCTGCTCGTGGAATCTGCCTAAAAGGAACTCTCTCCGTGGGCTCCATCCAAGGGCTCCGACTCCTTGAGAGGAACACCACACAGACCACTTACACACCAATCTGATTCCCCAAAGTCAGCACATGTTTTGGAGGGGAGGGCTCCAGGTCTGCCTGTTTAAAAGGAACCACAAATACAATAAACCACCTCAGCTATTATGAATGACAGGAAGCGTCTCATGGGAATCGGCTGGCTTGGCTAAACCAACCGATTCCCTCTCTTGCTTAAGCCCAGCTGAAGGAACACAAGCCTGGCCACAGCCTGTGCATTAAGCAACACTCGGGCACAAAAAATTTGTCCTCAACGTCAGCCAATAAACGCTGACATTCCTGCACTGCTAACCCTACACATTTGGTTCCCAGGAAAGAGGGCTCACCGCTTACTTCCCTAGTTTCGGAGGGCAGCCATGCTGCATGGCACTCGAACAGCTAGGCTAGAGGCCACGATCCCCGAGAGTCCAAGAGGAGCTTTCCAGAGCCCAAGCGCCCTTCTTCAGGCATCTTTCTGAACCAGTTGAAGAGAAAAACGAAACAAGTCTTCCGGAAAACGAGCACCATCCCTTGTCTTGCAGCTCCCACTGCAAAGAGACTCCTTATGTCCTCTCTTGCAAATCAAGCTGGTTCACGCTTCTTCTGACCTCACGGGAACATCTGACAGCTTAACGGCAGAGGAGGTAATCATTCGACTCTCAAAATTTGGACTTGAAGAATTCTCTTCCTCTTACTTTTTAGGATCGTCCTTGACTTTCTGGTCTTTCAAAGAGGCTCATCAAGGCAGGACAGGTATTTGCACAGCACCTTCACACAAGCACGAGCACCAGCCAACGTGTCAGAAGATTTGCTGGTATTCAGCTATAAATTAATCTCCTGTGTGTTTAAACACTTGACACCAGACCCCAATAGCGGTGGGTGAAAATGCTGCCCGCAAGGTGTCAGGGGTGGGAATGCTGCTCCAACTGACTTGGTCCCTGCAGACGATTATCTGTTTTTGACAAGTCAGATGCCTCCAGATGAATCCCTGAAAAGCACCTTTCAGCAGCAAGAGCAGAGGGCTGCCTAGCAAAGGTGGGGGGGGGGGGGGCCTTTCACATATAAGAATAACTAAGGAAAGGAAAGGTCCCCTGTGCAAGCACCAGCCGTTTCAGACTCTGGGGTGACTGACGCTGCTTTCACAATGTTTTCATGGTAGACTTTTTACGGGGTGGTTTGCCATTGCCTTCCCCAATCATCTACACTTTCCCCCCCAGCAAGCTGGGTGAAGGATGGAAGACTGAGTCAATCTCGAGCTGGCTACCTGAAAACCCAGCTTCCACCAGGGATTGAACCCAGGTCATGAGCAGAGCTTATGATGATGATGATGATGGTATTGGATTTATATCCCACCCTCCACTCCGAATCTCAGAGCGGCTCACAATCTCCTATATCTTCTCCCCCCACAACAGACACCCTGTGAGGTGGGTGGGGCTGGAGAGAGCTCTCACAGCAGCTGCCCTTTCAAGGACAACTCCTGCCATAGCTATGGCTAACTCAAGGCCATTCCAGCAGCTGCAAGTGGAGGAGTGGGGAATGAAACCTGGTTCTCCAAGACAAGAGTCCACACATTTAACCACTACACCAAACTGGCTTAGGACTGCAGTACCGCAGTTTTAACACTCTGCACCACAGGGCTCTAACTAAACGTTGACCTAATTTGTCCCTTTGGGGCATTAATCTGTGAAGCCCAAACACCAAGGAGGGGCAAGGGTGCATGCCCCGTGATGGGCAAGTGTCCCACTTCTTAAGCTAGCGGAAGTGACTCCCCCGCTTGTTGTAAGCCCAGGCTGAACTTCTCTTGCAGCACACACCCCCAACACACACACACACACACACTTCCACCCACAGCAAGCCTGGAAATACTTAATAAGATCAAAGCTTTCCCCCTCACTGCAGAACAAAGAGAATGCTCTGCACTGAAGGAAGAATAAAACCAACACGCCATGGAAGCCACAGGCCTTTTCCTTCAGGGGTTACCGCGGACTTAATTTTACTTCACTCTAACACGCATCTTCACATAAAATTTCATAACTGTTTCAACTTTGAAACAGACATGAAGGGAAACAGTTTCATATTTGAAGGGACTTTTGGAATTTGTACCAAAGAAAACCAAAAAGATCAAGGAGATCTCTCTTTTCACTAAAGTTGTCTGAAGTTCATGAACGTTTTAGAATTAATTTAGAGATGTCTTGAAAATTATTCAAAAGTATTCCACCACCGGTACAACGCCAAAGTAACTGATCACACAAACACCACATAGAAGGTTGTGAAGTAATACATCTTAATACACTAACGCTGTAATCCTAAGGATGCTTTCTTGGGAGTAAGCCCCATTGAATAAACTTCAGTAGGATTCTGAGTAGATCTGCTTAGGACTGCTCTCTAAATCACTAATAAGTCTTAATACACTAAATAACTACAAAACATTAAAGAACAGTTTGCTAACAGACGCAGAAATTAAGAATTCCTCAACATTTATGCCTGTTTTTTACTCCCAGTTAAGATTGTTTGGCAAGTTATTAAGGTCCTTCGGCAAGTCACTAAAATATACATACCTATTTGGTTGGAAAGGCAACAGAGAGATTTAAAAAAAAAAAACTGCAACAGAGAAAATATTAATAAAAACACCCAACAAGCAATTTTGAATTCTGAGCAACACCCTTCCCTACCAACCCAAAGGAGATTTCTCTTTTCTATTCTTAAAAATGCATCACCCATCTCAAAAACTCCCCCCCCCCCATGATTAATGTATATTATGCAACATCCAAATAGACAAAAGCTAAGCACCAGATTGGAACACACATCTATCTTTCAAACGCCAACGAGAATAACCCGCTTTATAACTTTAATCTTCTGAATGGGCGCAATCTACTTTTACTCACAAGGCTCTTAAAGATATTTTAGTCTCCAGAGCGTTCAGATTTATGAATCAAACTATATGGGCCAGAATACGGTTCCCCCCCCCCCCCGGTCAAAAAAAGATTCAAATTGAACTCAGATGATAAAGAGCAGAACAGTATCCAAGCGTCAAACTCCAAACAGGAAATGCCAGTTTTGCCAGCTGACAGCTTTCTCAAACAACCCCCCGTATCGCCACACATTGTTTTTTTAAGTAACGATCTAGAATGGTTTTCATTTTCTCATCTGGATGAAACAGAAATATCCTCCCACTCTTCCAAACACGTTTCTAAATGGCTCAGAAATGTCAGTGTGCTTGCAAAGGGAAAGCTGTATAAAATAAACACAAGTCTAGAGTGAAAGTAAACACTGTGTCATTAGAAGAAATCTAACGGCTCAACCAGACCAGAGGAGACAGAACGTTACCAGCAGTGCGGGAGAAGAGTTTGGAAACTTTCGGAGCGAAAGGAAAGCCCCCTTACCGTTTTCCCATTGTAATAATACATCAGAGAGTTGCTGCTCATTCCAGGTACTGGGTAGGCACAATACATATTTGGTCTAAGAACAACACCGCCCGCAGTCAAAGTGCACCGCTTCCCTCCACGACATCAATCCGCCAGATCACACACGGCAAGGGAGGGAAGCACACATGGAGCTACTCAGAAGGAATTTATGCAAAGCAGGACTGAACCATCTCCGGCAGGGAAACGGGGTGTGCGCTGCGCGGGTGCTGAACTCAAACTGGCGCTCTGAGCTTCTGGCGCATCCGACCAAGCTAGTGCTGCTTTTTAGCGGTAGACAAGTTTTCTGCAACGGGGGCAAGACCCGATAATTCTGCCAAAAGAGCATTAGTTCATAGCTGCGGCCATAACCGAGGAATGATTTGTTCTGCAACCAAAAGGACTGCAGAAAAACTATTTGTTCTGTGGCTAAAAAGGCTGCAAAGGGAACTCAATGTAAAAACCCTGGTTAGTGTTGTAGCTTTCATCTAAGGAGAGCACGTCTGGCAGCAGAGACCCGACTTCCTGCCTGGCCAGCCAGACCTTCCCCTGGATCTCTCCAAATCTCCTTCTCACTTTCACAAATGTGCCCCAGAACACGCCTGGGATGGGACCACGTGCCGGAGGAGGATCCCTGCCTGGACCAAAACACACACACAACCCCCACCCCCCCAGGCCCTCCAAAGAAAGCCCAGCTTGTTTTTAACCCTTGCCTGAACAAAGGGGGGGGGGGAGGAGTTTAAACTCTCGAGTTGGTTGTAGAAATCAAAAAACTTTGGGGGTTACCTTAAGTATGCCACTAGCAGCCAAGAAAAAAATTCAACCCTTTATTTATTGCGCATTTTCCTCTGGCTGTGTTTGCTGCTGCTCTGTCCCTTTCCAGCAAGAGGGCTGATCTTTACAAAAGGCAGAGAATCGGAATTATCAATTCCATCAACAAAGCATGGCCTTAAAAGAATGAATCAGGTAACGAGAAAAAGAGGAGAGCTAAATATGAAACTTCTGTGCAAGCCTCCATTATTATAAGCTGGCACCTTCAATTCACACACCCAGTCATTTATAAAGCCTCTGTCGGGGAATTCAAAATAGTGTTAGCTGTCAAATCCATCCATGCCGAATCCCCAGAATAAATTTAACTTAAAAGTAGGAAGGGAAGAAAGCAGAGAGCAGAAATTAGGATGTGACCAAGCTCTTACAACGGTCATTTCATGAAGTGCTGCAACAAAATCCACTTAACTGAACTTAATGCATCGCAGAGAAACACAAAAGGCTTGCAAAATGTGACAGGAAGATTTAACCCTCACTTCCAATAATATAATTTCTGCCACAAAGTCTGCTGTGATTTAAGAGCAAGGAAAGCCACACGTGAAGCCGAACATCCATATTTCTCTCTTTCTTGCTGACATCCTGGCCAACTCTCATTCCGTTTCTACTTGCAATGTTCCCCTCCCCACCTTGAGGGTGAGACAGGCTAGAAGACAGTGGTTTGGTCTGGGGAGCATCTTCAGGGATCAGTCCAGAGAAGATCTTTCGAGCCCAGATCCACTGGCTGCCTGGTTGTCCCTGGGCCAAAGTCAAGGTACAAGTTTTGACCTTTGTCAAGCAGAATGGGGCAAACTCCTCTTCCGGCCAGCAACCAGGGGCCCGCTTTGGCTCCAGAACGACCTCTGACTGACAGCAACGCTATTAGTGAAGCACCCATGCTAATGTGCATACTTCAGACAAGATAGGCCAGCATAGCTTAAGATTTTCTAAAATCTACAATTGTCCTAGGACTAAGGCATGACACAGATTATTCTTCCTTGCGCCCAAGTATGACAAAAGATTTAGCCCGATTTTATGAACAAAGAAGAATAAATGTAGGATTTGCAGTTCAATACCAGAGCGCCTGTTCTCAGTAACCCTTCTGTAGCCAGAACCGTGTCAGTCTCTGGATCCACACTTCTGAAGCTCACACATACCGTTTGACAGGGTGAATCCACCAGCAGGAAACACACACACACCCCAGTTGCCATCTTGCAGTGTGGGGACCTCGCACTGCATGTCTGGCACCCCCCAGGGTGAGGGCTAGGCCTGTGCCGGTGGAATGCCCTCTCAGATGAAACTGGAGCCCTGCAGGACCTCCCCACATTGCTCAGGGCTTGTGTGGCTGAGCTCTTCTGCCAGTTAAGTGCATCTGAGGGGGCTTAATGCTGGATCCACCACTATCAGTTGCAAGCTGTTTGCTTTTCATACTGTTTTACAATATTTATTACCTCTGTTTTCCCACTACTGTGAACTGCTCCGAGCCTTAATTTGTGAGGGAGGGGGCACTACGCACATCGAAATAATAAATAAATAAGCCCTTCCCTGATTCCCGCACGAACGCCACAGATCGCTGTGCAAAGAGGTTTTGGCTACAGCTCGGAAGTAAGGAAGAGGCGAGTGCCTCTAAATACAAACCGTGTTGCTCTGCAGAGATGCATCAGCATCTGGGATCCCCTGCGATGAATCCTTGGAGCTTTTCAGGATCTGAGGCCTGCTTGTCCATCCTTCCACTAGTGGACGGGGAGCCTGCTGCTGCAACATCACCTGTGCCTGCTGTGGCCACTGCCACGAAGGTGGGAGCACACAGCTACCCAGACGCTGCTCCTCCTTCCTGCACACCCAGCTCATCACGCTCACTTGGAAATCCTGGTCACACACCCCCCCCCCGCCCATTTAGAAGAAGTCAGAGGAGGTGTGCATAAATACATGCCTGTTCCCAAAGGCTGACATGACTGGAAGTGGCTACCACTGTGGAAGACAAATCCCCCCACAAAACAATTCCTTTTTCTCCCACGCCCAGCCCATATTTCTATGATGAACTGTAGTATACGTGAACAGAGCTTGAGTCCAGTGGCACCTTTAAGACTAACCACATTTATTCCAAGTTGTTGGTCTTGAAGGTGCCACAGGACTCAAACTCTGTTCTGCCGCTTCAGAGCAACACGGCTGCCCACCTGTAGTATAGACGGTCTTCCCTGCAGAGCGTGTGTGTAGGGGGAACCATTAGCTCATTACTTCCAGTTCTTCAGCACTGTCTGTTCAAATCTCTGGCTTCTCCTCCATTCCTACATCTCTTCCTGCAGCCACCACCGAAGCCATCTCATTCCCAGTAAAACACACTGCTATTAGGACAGAGAAATAGCCAGGCCTGGAAGCTCCTAGGTGGATCTCTCTGCAGGGAACATCACATTTATCCAGGCAGTTGTCAGCAGGTTTCAGCACATCCCACTATACAACCAAATTGCTTCAAAAAGAAAGTTCTATAATCTGTCCCTAGTTCTCAGTTTGACAGAAATTATTCCTTCAAAGAAACCTTCCCCATTTGCAGGTCATATAGAAAGGGAGAAATAAAAGGCAATGGAAAAGACAGGATCTTGCTCTTCCACTGAAAAGAGGGGGAAGTAGATCTAAGAGAATCTCTCAACTCAAACTAGCAGTGAAAGACAACATGACCTTTAGGCAGCCCTTCAAGCATACACTTGGGACCAAAATGACAAATATTCTCTCTCTTTCTGTGTGTGTGTGAGAGAGAGAGAACTAAAAGTAGTTTTTAAAATATGAAATGGGGGCGAAGGAGCCCCCTCTTCTGATTTTCTTACTTAGATGCTTTTAGTACCACTTTGCATTGGCCCCAAACCAAGCAGCAATGTCAGGATGCTGTTTTGGCAGTTTCCTGTAGGTGGCTGTCTAATCTAACCCTTCCCTCTGATAAAACTATCTGTAATCTAGAACCACCTCAGGGAAACAAACATGCAAGGAATTTTAAACTAGCAAAAGGAAGTCTAATTTTGCTTGACAGCCCGCCACAGACCTTGGCAGCCACAGCCACAGGAAATGCTACGGGCAGGTCCCACAAGGCCACTCCTGGGGAGGGGGAGGGGGGAAGTTCTGGGCCATGCCGTCTTATCACTGGGTAGTGAGTGAGGCAGCTGGAAAACAGAGGGGCCTATAGGTCCTTTCCAAAGCGCACACATCCCCAGGGAGATGGAGAGGCAAGGAGACAAAGGGAAGGGAGGGAAGCTTCTTTCTGCAGCACGCAAAATGGACTGACTGGAATACAGCTGGGGAGCTGCCATCTCTTGTCATCCATAGCCAGGCATTTAAGCGGGCAGACCTTTAAAGGAGCACCAGCCGGGACAGGTGGTTCAAGCCACTACAATTTTGCCTAGGGGGTGTGGGTTCAAGTCACTAGGCAGGCACCTCTCTCTGTTCAATGTCTGTAAAACGGAACTCAAGGCTCTTCCCCTCAGGTGGTGGCCAGGAACAGGAACTGCAGGAAATAAAGGCGAGAGTGCGTTAAGCAGAGGAAGTGAGTTGGCCTTGCTGGGGCCTCGCTGCTTCCCACAGGCGGATTTCCCCCCCTTCTTCCTGCCCCCAGACCACAGTGTGCTTGGAAAGGCCGAGAGCCCCAGGCTGGCCTGCTCCGGGAGGGAGACTTCGGCAGCATACACAGGGATTGCACAGAAGCACTTCCTCTTCACAGTTTCCCCAATGGACGTTAAATGTTCCAGTCCAACTAAATGATGGTTACGTCACTGTTAGGATGCCGGGGCAAGAGGAAAGTGCAAGCTGTCAGCTGTTTAAATCCCACATTTGCTTCTAAACACAAGAACCCAGTACAGGCATTAACTGTGCAGTGCTGATGGTCAAAGGTAACTGAAAGCAAGGAATGCCATGCATCTTCGAGTTGCAAAGGAGGAAAAAATGACAAAAGATGCATCGTCATGCAGAGAGCGTCACAAGGAAAATATGCATTTATCAAAGTTTCTGTAACAGAGACTAATCCCATTAAGACAAGAATACTAGTTTCAGCTCCCGTATAGCGGAAGGGGGTGGGGGTTGCAGCGTATCGCCACTCAGTGTTTTCACGCCCCGCCCCCCACACCAGCTGACCTTCCACATTCAGATACATCCACTTTTCTAAACTTATTCATACTTTTCTGACAGACGTTATTTTGAATACCAAACAGCTGTCTGGAGCACAGAATGTCCAGCGATTAGTCCTGCTGAATGTTCCTTGCTGACCAAACGCAGCTCCCGGTTCCTTCAACAGCTGAGACGATATTCACACACTGAGAGGGTAGCTTTTCCTGCCCCACATTGCGGAGGACCTGGTCTGCAGAACACTCACCAGGCTGAGGCTCTCTAGTCCCTCTTCTCTGTGCCCACAAACCCCCAAATGCCAGCAAGGCTGCTCTCCGTTAAGCTGAGCCGGTTCTCCCCTCCTCCTCCTTCCCCACCTTTTGCCTGTCCTATCTGGGAAGTCAGTCTTTGCAGGAGCAAATTAACCTGAAGGAATGAAATGTGAGCTTTGCAAATGCCATTACTCTTATTCCACTTAATTATTACAGTTGTTACATTTAAGCCACAGACACTAATATGCCGAAATGTTACTCAGTCCTTACCTAATGTGAAAGGGTAGGATTCAATCTTTTTAAAGTGGTTTAAGAGCTGAGAATGTTTTAATGCTTGACAAAATGTCGTTAGGAAAACTGCTGAGTTCATATTAAGCTCACCCAGAGACTCTGCAGTCGCATTTGAATGTTTTAAATTTAACATCCCAAACTACAGATCATCTCACAAATGTGAAACCATGGCTGGCCACAAGCAGGGAGCCTTCTAGACAAGCACTGCTTTCCAGATAGTGTTGCAGCAACTAAAAACATAAGAACAAAAGTGAAGGTTCTTGAACCCAGAGATTTAGAAATGCTTTTTGATTATAATGATATTGGATTTATATCCCACCCTCCACTCTGTATCTCAGAGCAGCTCACAATCTCCTTTATCTTCCTCCCCCACAACAGACACCCTGTGAGGTGGGTGGGGCTGAGAGGGCTCTCACAGCAGCTGCCCTTTCAAGGACAACCTCTGCCAGAGCTCTGGCTGACCCAAGGCCACTCCAGCAGCTGCAAGTGGAGGAGTGGGGAATCAAACCCAGTTCTCCCAGATCAGAGTCCGCACACTTCACCACGACACCAAGCTGGCTTTTAAAGACACTAAGAGAGGCAGTCAACCTCCAAATCCCAGCACCATGAGGCAGTATCAGAGGAGGAGGCCTCAGCCTCTGTGCCCTGTTGTTGGCCCTCTGGAGGGATTGGTAGAGCTCTGCGTGAGACAGGATGTTGGACTGGATGGAACCCCCCTGGTCTCATCCAGCAGGGCTCTTCTCATGTTCTTATGGTCTTAATACAGCGGGGAAAACATGCTTAACAGAAAGCAAACAAAACCCAGTGCTTATCCTGCTTCTGCTGTCAGTTTGCATCTTGGAAGGGTTTTCCGCCCCACTTGCTCTGTAGGGTGTGAAATAACTGCTTTTTGTTGCCAGAAACCATCCTCCTCTGCCTGATGCTTCATTCCCTGGAGCTCCTCGGCTTGGATTCAGCTGCCGGGCCGGGCAAGTCAGCCCCACCTGCCAGGAGCCTCCTGCAGCCAGTCGGAGAAGAGTTCCGCTCCCTGTGGGTGACCCAGATGTGAAAGCACCACATTCCACATGCAGACATCACCTCCCAACACTGCAAGAATCCCATAAGGTGTTCTAGTCGGAAGATGACGGAGTACCAGTCGAAGCCCGGGCAGTACATGCTGCCAGCTCCCTGCTCCGTCCCGGGCAGCCCTGGCCTCCTCCACGCCTTCCCTGCTTGCCAGACTCAAAAGCCCACAGGAGAGAGCGAGCCTGGGATACATTTTACCAAACTCTGACAGAAACGAGTGTCAAAGATTGCCAAATCATCATATCCACCGGGGGGGGGGGGGGGGAGACCACCTCAACCGACTTGCATATAAAAACCTTCGCTGCTGTAAAATGAGCCACCACCATCAGTGACGTAAAGCTATTAATTAACTACAAAATATGTCTGCTTCACAGTGGTTTCCAGTGACTGTTCTGCTCCCATCACTGGCCACTGAGAATTTAAAGAGAAAACAGAACGCGTGTCTCTGCAGGGAAGGGCGGCATTACTACTAATTCCATTTCTGGGTAAGAAAAAGATTTTCCAATATTGTTTCCTCTCATCACACGGCTGTGCAAGACGACGGTTGGTAATTTGATTCTGTATTGCTAATTTTGGGTAATAAATGACATCGCCTCTTTCAGCCTGTTTCTTTTCCTTTTTTAAAAACACTGAAGTCATTAGTGGGGGGGGGAGAAGTATTTTTAGCTGCTGCTTGGGGTGGTGGGGGTGGGGAAATAGGGCTCCTGGATGTTGGGAGAATAGTTGTGCTTAGCGGCTATTCAGCGGGGGTGTGATGCAGGCAAAAGCTTTCCCCAGTGCCTCCAGCTGCCAGCCGGGCCCCCCAGGTAGGCTGCAGGCTCAGCAGGGCCCCCCCTTTCCGGACCCAAAGTGTCTCTTGGTGACATCTGGAAGAAGACACGCCGGCCATGAGGAGAGGAGCTGGGTCTCCATCCTTGTGCAGAACACACAACAGAGGAGGAGGAGGAGGACAGACAAAACCGCCACACTGCCCCCACTTCAGAACTGAGGCCAGGCAGAAAGAACCGGCCCGTTCTGCTCTCCTATTCAGCCAGCGCCGCTTTCAGCAATGACTCATCCCCAGAGTGCACCTGCGCCATGTGTGTTAAGTAGTGCTGAATAAAAGCCCCACACCTCCATTTACACAACAAAGGAGCGTGGCCTGCATCTCTCCCGGGCCCCCTCCCCGCTTATTTGCTCTGAAAAGGGGGGTGGTGGAAGGGGGGGGAGAGCAGAGAATTCTGCCTTTAGTTGTGTGAATTTTACATGCAGATTCAAGGATAAACCAATTTTTAATTGTAATGAATGTAATATCATAAAGCAACCCCAAAGCATTAGATTTATCACAGCTGTAAATGATTTTCTTTAAAAAAAAAAAAACCCAAGGCCCCTCCAAGCCCTTTCCATCAAAGCCCCCAATTCTCCAAGGAGACATTTTTAGCAAGAGGGGTCAGCAAACCAGTTGCTTGAAAGTCTTCCTGATGCTGGGCTCAAGTTAGAAAAGGCTTAATGAAGGGCCTGAAAACCCACCAGGGCTTCCCCAGGAACATCTGACTTGGTGATTTATGCATATTAATAACTGCAGTCCTATTGAGGCAGGCAGAGCCCACGAAGTGTCCCACGAATCTTAATGTCTTCAGCTCCACTGGGATTATTACGAATGTAAATTTCTACCATTCTGGGCTATTAATCTCTGTCTGTCCTCCTGTTCAGCAACATAATGACTAATTAAACATCAAAAGACAAGAATGGGGAGATTTTCTCCCACAGTTCCTGGGCCACCTCTCCTCCCCTGAGAGGAATTCGCATGACAGGGATAAGTAGGTAAATGGGTACGAAATTTTCTACAAATAACTGCCACCACAATATGAAAACAACACACAGCAAAGGTGTCGCTTGACCAGAGCTGTGCGGCTCACGTCGCTCAGAGGGACACCTTCACGAGGCTGGCTGGCGACTCAGGATGGCCAGAGGTCCTCTGGGTGCTCCCTTTCTCTTCCTTTGGACAGGCTCCCTTTTCTCTCAGCACCCAACAGAGAGGAGGATGCCCTCTCTGCTTTCTTCTCACCTCATCACAAGGCTCCCTGACACCCTCTCCGTTAAGTTCTTTCCTTTGCCACAGTGCACGTGCTCTGGCTTGGAGCACACAGACCCAATCTTCTCGGGACTCTGCACTCTGGCTTCTCCCTCTTCAATTCCACCTGCCCCTCCCCACAGCACCATCTCTCCTGTCTCCCTATGAATCACCACCCTTCCTGCTTCCCTTCCTCTACTTCCTTATCCTGCAGGCTTTTCTGCATCCCATTTCTCATCTTCTTCAGCCTGAGCTACTGCATTTGGCAGCAAAGGTACACCGGTCCTTCCCTCTCCCAGCAAGGCATCTAATGGGCCAAAAAGGCTATACTGCCTCTCCAATAAGAGGCGAAACAACACAGGTACAGCAAAAACAGGTTTCCTACCTGTAACTGATGATCTTCGAGTGGTCATCTGTGCAGTCACACTGATGGGATATAGGCGCCCGCGCCGATCTCGATCGGTATTCTTGAAAGCTGCGGATTTCCGCGCCCCAGGCCCAGTGCGCATGCGCAGAAGCCCCACCGCGCATGCTCACAGGGACCGGAGCGGACATCCCGCCAGTTCCTTCTGACCGCTGCGTAAGCCCGTATAGATGGACCGGCAGCGGAGGGGAAGGAGGGCGGGTAGTGTGACTGCACAGATGACCACTCGAAGATCATCAGTTACAGGTAGGAAACCTGTTTATCTTCTTCGTGGTCTCTGTGCATCACACTGATGGGAGATTAGCAAGCCAAAGTCCTACCTGGAGGAGGGTGCAACGGTCCATCAGCGAGAAACCTCTTGAAGCACCGCACGGCCCACTGATGAGCGTCTACGCCAGTTCAGGTCCAGCGCATAATGGTTGATAAACGTATGCGAGGAGGACCAAGTGGCAGCATCACAAATGTCTTTCAGTGGTATTCCTCTCATAAAGGCTGCCGAAGTAGCTAGGGCTCTCGTGGAATGAGCTCTAATCTGTCTTGGCAGAGGTTGCTTGTTCAACAGGTAGCACAGTTTTATAGTCTCGGTTAACCACTTAGAGATTCGCTGCGACGAAACTCTTACACCTTGCGATGTTGTGGAGTACGAGACAAAGAGTCTAGGGTCCCTTCGTCCAGGTCCCACTCTATGCAAGTAGAATGAGAGAGCCCTTTTCACATCCAGTGTATGGAGTCTCCTTTCGGAGTCGGTACTTGGATTAGGAAAGTATGTGGGTAGGCATATTTCTGCATTCAGGTGAAAAGCAGACGTTACTTTCGGAAGAAATGTTACATCAGGACGTAAGCACACTCCTTCCGTACTGAATTTTAAATATGGGTCGTCGCAGCGCAGCGCTGCCAGTTCACCAACCCTGCGAGCAGAGGTAACGGCCACCAAGAAGGCTGTTTTCCAGGACAGTAATTGCAAGGAACATGTCGCCATGGGTTCGAAGGGTTTTCCCGTTAATGCCCGTAGTACCGCTGGGAGGTCCCAGGCAGGGGCTGGGATTCGCACCGCAGGGTACAACTTGGCCAAGCCCTTTAAGAACCGTTTAGTATCAGGGTGTGAGAACACAGAGTGGCCTTCAAGTTGTTCATGGTTAGCCGATATGGCTGCTAAGTACATTCTCACAGATGACACCGTTAGTCCCCTGTCAAGGAGTGAGAGCAGAAAGTCCAGGATTAGTGGGAGGCCTGCTGTCTTGGGTTCCCTGTTAGTTTTGTTCACAAATTGGATAAACCTTGTCCATTTATAATCATATGATTTTCTCGTGGATGATTTTCTACTATTCAACATAACGTCCAGGGCTCTATCGGACAATGTCGTCACACCAGCCTCCATGCCGTGAGTTTCAAGTGAGGCACGTCGTGGTGAATCACTCGTCCCTCGTGCGACAGTAGAAGGTCTGGGCTCATCGGAAATTGGTGGAACATTCCATGAGACAGCCTCAGTATCGGAGAGAACCACTGCTGTCTGGGCCACCACGGTGTGATGAGAATCCCCTTGGGGTGTTCGAGTTGAATCTTGTGAATCACCCTCGTAATTAGCGGGATTGGTGGAAAGAGGTACACATGCAAGCGAGTCCATGGGATCAGTAACCCATCTCCCAACGACAGAGGGTCTGCACCCCCTCTGCAGCAAAATTTGTCGCATTTTGCGGTGTTGCGTGTGGCAAAGACATCCACTTCCGGTGTGCCCCACTTCTGGAACACTGGTAGGAGGAATTCCCAGTTGAGTTCCCACTCGTGGAGTGAGGCCCCTCCCCGACTGAGGTAATCCGCACAGGCATTCAGATTGCCCGGTAGGTGAGTGGCTACTAGGGTAACGTTCGACTCTCTGCAGATTTCCCAAATCTGTAGCGCTAGAAGGCATAACTTCCTTGAGACTGTGCCGCCTTGTCTGTTTACATAAGATAGGGCTGTGGTGTTGTCTGTCAAGATCGCTACCGTTCTCCCCACAATCTGGTGTCTGAATGAGAGAATGGCATGATGTATGGCCAGCAGCTCTAGGAAATTGATGTGGCAGCGCAGAAGGCCCTGAGGCCATCTGCCCCCCACACACATATCGTTCGCATGTGCTCCCCAGCCCCATAAGGATGCATCCGTCGTTATGGTGAATGTGGGAGTCTGCCTGTGAAATGGGGCTCCCTGGAGGAGGTTCTGCTTTTCCTGCCACCAGTATAGAGTCCAGATTACTGACGTTGGGACCGTCAGTTGGCGTGAGGGGAGGTCTGTCTGACAGTTGAACACGCGCAGAAACCATAACTGTAGCATTCGCATGTGGAATCTGGCGAATTTCAGTACTGCCGTGGTCGCTGCCATTAAGCCCAGGAGGCGTTGGACTTGGAACGCTGTGACTGTAGGGTTGACTAAGAACATATGTATTAGGGATTGGATATCCTCCGCTCTTTGTGCCGGGAGGAATGCCCTGCAAACTTGTGAGTCCAGAATGGCCCCTATGAATTGCACCCTCTGAGCGGGTTGCAGTGCCGATTTCTTTAGGTTGACCTGTAGGCCTAAGGTTTGCAGAAGGGTTAAGGTGACTTCTATGTGCTGTAGTAGTAGGGGTTTCGAACTCGCCACCAGCAGCCAATCGTCTATGTAAGGAAAGATAGTGATCCCTTGTAGACGTAGATGAGCTGCCACCACCACCATGGTCTTTGTAAAAACTCTCGGTGCCGTGGAGAGGCCAAAAGGCAAGGCTTTGTATTGGTAGTGGGAGTCTCCAACTGCAAACCTGAGGAACTTCCTGTAGTCGTGGTGTATAGTTACATGAAAGTAGGCATCTTGCAGGTCCAGTGTGGCCATCCAATCCCCTTGGTTCAGTAGGGGTAGGATGTTTTGTAGGGAGACCATTCTGAATTTCTGGTTTGGTATGAAATGGTTCAGGCCTCGTAGGTCCATAATGGGCCGAAGGCCTCCATCTTTTTTGGGGATGGTGAAATATCGGGAGTAAAAACCTTGTCCAATCTGGTTGACTGGCACCCGTTCTATTGCATCTTTCTCGAGCAAGGATTGAACCTCTGTCTGTAGTGTGAGGGACACCCTGGTGTGGATGACGGTGGGAACTGTAGGGTTTTCTCTGAATTCTATTTGATAACCCATCCGGATTATCGACAAGACCCATTTGTCCGTAGTGATTATGGACCATGCCTGGAAATAAGGGAAAAGTCTGGTATGGTCCGGGTCCGAAGGGGAAGGGATAAAACAGGGGGAAGGGCAGTCAAAGACCCTGTTTGGACGGTCTACTCCCCTTTTGTCTGGACGACTGTGATGAAGTAGGTGAGTACTTCGTTTTGGGGTTGTACGGAGGTTTGGAGTAGGGTGTGGAGCCCTTGGGTCTCCATTGTTGTTCTGTAGGCTGCTTGGGGAACTGCTTCTTGTTCCACGGCTTGTTCCAGGAGCGTCTCCCTTGGGGCCTAGATGAGATGGGGACCCCTAAATTGCGTGACGTTTTAATACTTTTATCCATCTCCTGCAGTATGGTATCGGTATTGGAGCTGAATAATCCGCTTCCATCGAATGGGAGATCTTCGATGCAGGATTGTGTATCCTGCTGGAGCGCCGTGGATCGCAACCAAGAGTGACGTCTTAGGGTGATCGCTGAGGTAAGTGTCTTTGCTGCAATGTCACCTGCGTGTTTGGCAGAATTGATTTGTTGTTTTGCTAATGCAATGCCTTCCCTTTGGATTTTCTTCATTGCCTGTTTGGTTTGTTCTGACAGGTCTGGTAGAGCCGACAATTGGTCCCACAGGGCATATTGATAACGGCCCATACACGCTCCATAGTTTGCAACTTTTACTCCTAACGAACCTGCTGTGTAGAACTTTCTGCCTAGGTTGTCTAGTTTCTTCCCTTCTTTGTCTGGGGGAGAAGCATTGTCTTTCTGGCCTTTGAGGACGATGCCACTACTACAGAGTTTGGTTTCGGGTGGGTAAATAAAAACTCTGCTGTGGATTCCTGGACTCGATACATATGGTCCAGCCTGCGGGAGCTTATTGGTGTTGAAGCTGGTTTGTCCCAGGACGATTTTGTGGTGTGGAGCATGACCGTTGTAAGCGGTAAGGCGATGGCCGTCGAGGTGTCTAGCTGGACGACATCGAACACGTTGTCGGTGACTACCGGCTCTGGTTGGACCGTCGGTAGCGACAGGGTGTGTGCCATCCTTCTAATTAGATCCCCATACGATTTCAAGTCCTCGGATGGGGATATGGGGAGCTCCTCGCCCACTTTACTTGATGGAGCCGGTTCCTCTGGGGAGGAGATGTCTTGGTCTTCCCGGGGAGAACCTTCCTCAGATCTGGGGGAGCCTTCTACCGAGCCCGAGTGCTCCGAGGAATGTTTGGGCGTCTCTGGAGCCTTTGGTGACTCAGGGGTCTTTCGACTCTCCGAACTTCGCCGTCGTGGGGAAGTCTTTTGTGTCCTTGGCGGTGTCGTGTCAGGTGGTTTTGACACCGACGCCGACGGAGTGTGCCTCGGCTTGTACGACGTCCGGGATCGTACTGATGCTTCAGACTGCTGGTCCCAATCCAGAGGTCTGGGTGTGAACCAGGGGAACATGGAGGGCATAGGGCACGACCCGTATAGGTATTGCCACTGCCGCTGATCCCATGACATTGGGGGCGGTGGTTTCCGAGGAGATCGATCTCTGACGCGGGATCTCTCCTCTGAGTCTCGGGATCGATGTCGACCCCGGGGACTACGCCGAGGGCTGGTTGAGTAGTCGCGCCCGCCGTCTTCTCTAGGTGTAGTGGGTCGATCCTTTTTGGGGCTTCGGTTCCGCCGATGATCGGGGCTGACCGATGGGTCTCGGGTCGGTGTTCGGGATTGAACAGTGTCCTCCACCATATGTGTATCTGGTGGACTACCTTCTGCCCCCGATCGTTGCGATAGATCAAAGTCGCGGTCCGAGTCGGAGGATATGGCGATTTGCGTCGACATCGATGCCAATACCGGGGGGCTTGAACGGCGGCGAGGGGAGGCGAATAGCTTCAACGGTGGAACTCTCGCTGCCGATTCCGATGGCGATGGCGATGTCGGGAGCGAAGTCGCGGACGACCGATGCTTATCCGACTTTTTCTTCTTCGCTTCCGGCTGAGGTCCCTTCTCCTCCCTTGGCCGTTTTGCAGGAGTGGAGGAGGCGGACCTTGATGCCGAGCCCGACTTCGTGGGGCGATCGGCGTCGGGGGCGCTCTTGTCGGTGCCGAGCGACTCCGACGTTGACGGCTTGTGCTGCGCCGTCGACATCTTCTTAGGCGACAGAGCTTTTTCCATCAGTGCCGCCGCTAAACGTCCCGCGCGGTTTTTCTTCGTTTGGCGGGAAAACTTCGCGCAGTGAACACACGCGTCAGGGATGTGTGTCTCTCCCAGGCAAAAAAGACAAAGAGCGTGCCCGTCTGGGGGAGCGATCTTGCTACCGCAGTTCCTGCACCTCTTGAAAAATCCCCACCGCTTTTCCATGCGGGGGGGAGGGGGGGGGAAAGGGCGGGAAGAGAGAACTGAGGAGAAAAGTCCCGAAACAAAATGTTTCTTTCCGCCTCTTAGTCTTTAAAAAGACTGTTGTGTGGACTAAGCCAAATAAAATATCTGATAAATCCAACGATAGCAACTTCCAAGAAAGGATTTCTACCGACCGTAGCGAGAGATCGACTGATCCAAGCGGCGGTCAGAAGAGAACTGGCGGGATGTCCGCTCCGGTCCCTGTGAGCATGCGCGGTGGGGCTTCTGCGCATGCGCACTGGGCCTGGGGCGCGGAAATCCGCAGCTTTCAAGAATACCGATCGAGATCGGCGCGGGCGCCTATATCCCATCAGTGTGATGCACAGAGACCACGAAGAAGATCAGAGACATTCTCTCGTCCCTCTCCCCCACTTCCCACAGGCCTTAGAAACCCCTATGCAGAGGCAGGAAAGGGCTGCCAAAAGGGGTACCAGGAAATCTTTGAGAAGCCGCTACTGTCTCATCGGCCTGGTGTTACGCTGGCCTCTGATGGACATTAGAAACCTGGCTCTGTGCAATAAATGTAAGTCAGCAATCCAATAGTGACTAGACTAGATAGACAGAGTGTCCACCTCTCTGTTCAGCTGTGTTTACCAAAAGTTAAAAACAAAGCTTTACTTACAGAAGAAGGCAAACCAGGAGGCACCTTCCTTACTTTCTTTGTCTGCAGAGAATCTGCACAAAAAAAGTCACAAATTTTCCAATTAGCTACACTTCAGGAACAAACAGAAACAAGCAGCAATGCCCAAGCAAGACTGCTAGAATGAGCAAAGCTCTCCAAAGAGGGCTTGAGAATAGAAGAAAGGTGGGAAATGGGCAGAAGGATCCATGACTAAAACCACAGAACTTCCACTTCAGAACTCGTTTCAGTACAGCTAATTATGCTGTGGAACAAACAAGACCGCTCTGTAGCTGCACATCTACTTCAAATCCATGAGCTGCCTCAGGGAACCCGTTCACACAAGAGCGCACCCAAGGAGACACAAAACAGAACAGCACTCAGATACTAGCCTTGTGAGCAACCTCATTCAAGCCAGTGCTTCGTGAAAGTACAGGAGTCACCCCAACCTAAGGGAAAGGTCAAACCACGAGGAGCCTGCAGACTGTGGGGTTTGTACCTGCAGGTCTGACACAGGGAGCTGAATCAGAACGGGATGTGATGATACTCCGGGCACAACTCTTCTCACAAGCAGCTTGGAGTCTACTACTCCCAACTATGTGACTAGAATAGACTGGGAATCTACTATGTTGGTTACGCCTAACTTATATGCTCTGGGCCTCTTTTTCAAAATGTAAGCTTCATTTTGGGCTGGTGCCTCAGCACTGACTTAACTCAGGAGGGTGGGGGGCCTCACAGAAGCACCTGACCACCTGATGGGGACACCCAGAGGTCATGAGCAGAAGCAAAGACTGGGGGGCGGGAGGGGGCTTGGATTCCTTGTGGAATCTTTTATACAACCAGCACAGGCAAGACTCCTTCCTCTCTGCCCAGAGGGCAAGCTGCTGAATTTCATCATCAGTAAAATATCCAACAATATCAGCTAGATGGCAGCCGAATGTCAAACAGTATACAATTCTAAACTATGACAAGTTCATAAAGAGACATGTGTCCCAACTCTATACAAACTAGAAGTTCTTCCTAATGCTGTCTGAAACATTTAATTGCCATAGAACGACAGACAATGACCGTCGCTATTGATCAAACAACTGAACGATAAATCTTCAAGAGCAGGAGCGATAACATTAGGCATGTCATAATCTCTGTTTGTGTACATCCACAAGACCCACAGGTCACCTGGGGGGAGGGTTGCAAAGGGAAGCTGGTAGCAACTGCTCTCCACTTTTGCTCTCCAAAGGATCAGGGTCACGCCATCCACTCTCAGGAGCTTCAAGGTGACGTGGAATCATAACCGCTCCCCACCCGCCCGAAAAGCTACATCTACACTGAGACAGATTTCATCACCACCACCCCAAGCCTTGGCCTTGTATGCCAAGAGGAACCCACTTAACCAGGGTCTTTTTTGTGGCAGGAACTCCTTTGCACATTAAGTCACACCCCTCTGCTGTAGCCAATCCTCCAAGAGCTTACTGGGCCCTTCTTACAGGGCCTTCTGTAAGCGCCAGGAGGATTGGCTACATCAGGGAGGTGTGGCCTAATATGCAAAGGAGTTCCTGCTACAAAAAAAGGCCCGCCCTTCGCTTTCAACAGACAGGCTTGTGAGGAGAGCGACAGCAGCAGCAGCCAGTATAGTGATAAGCATGGATTGCTCACCAAGTGAAGATGACTCCTGGAGAGGCCTTCGCCTGGGATTCGTGGCAGAAAACGGATAATAGGGTGTTCCCGCTTTCCCTGCGGATGGCATCTGACTCGGGCTTCCAAGCCCCATCTCTGGCCGAAGCAGACTGGGCTGCAAAACAAAGGAAAGAATGACATTTGAAAACATCCTCCCTAACAAAACACAGCCAGCGTTGGCTGTGAAAGTAAACTTCAATCCCAAATCAGCTTGTTCAAATAAATGTTGACTGGGAGGTGGGGGTGGCTTAAGAATTAGCATGATATTATTGCTGTAGGTCAGGAAAGATTCCCAGCTGACAACTCCAGTTTCAAGTTTTCTGAAAGTTTTATTACCTTTCACTTTAAAAGCCTGCTGGCTGACAATAATTACACACAAGGCCTCATTATCAGCATATCAGTTAACAAGCCGAAGTGAAAAGAGGCTGAACTTGTCGAGACACAAACAGTGCTGAATTAGGATCTGACTGCAATTTTTAAATTCATCTTCTAGTCAACTGACACAGAGATTTCTTTGCAAAACACACGAAGTACCAGAACAGAGCACCCCCACCCCCAAATGGGCTTAATTCCACCAGAGCAAGAGCCTTCTCGGTTGCGGCCCCAATGCTTTGAAACACTCTCCCAGAAGCCATCAGGGCCCTGCGGGACTTATCGCAGTTCTGCAGGGCCTGCAAGACTGAAATGTTTTAGATGGCATATGACGGGAGAGGGCTGCCGCCACAGCTGGATCTATCACACTTTAGTACTAACTGCCTAGGATCTGCACATGCTGAGAAAGGAAAATATTATATGATCCGCCTGAAGCAGCACCATTGCAATTATCTAATTGTTTTGATATTGCTTATTGTGTATTTTGTGCTGTGAGCCGCCTTGAGTCTGCATAGAATGGGTGGGATATAAACATAATGTAAATAAATAAAGGGGCAAGCTTTGACTAAGCTGAAAGAAGCAACTGTTAGAGAATGTTAGAGAGTCATTCTTCTGTATCACTGTTGACCTTTTAAATGTTTTAGCAAAGTTGTTTCGATCTATTCTTTGCAACATGAAAAATCAATACAAAGGCAGTTAAGGGATCGCACTGATAGTCCCATATACCAGAATAAAGTGAGCAAGCCTCCCCAAGTCCCATGCTGTGCTGAGAGCACCACAGGGGGGCAGGATGTAAGCAGCCCGAGGGAGCCAGCTTGATGTCGTGGTCAGAGGAGGGGTCTGGATCTCCACGCTGCCACGGAAGCCTGATGGGGACCTTGGGCCAGTCCCAGACTCTCAGCCTATAGGGGTGCGGGTGATGATAAAATGGGGAAGGGGCGAGTATTGTAGGTCAGTCTGGATCTCCACTGGGGAGAACTGTGGGGTATTAATGAATTGACAATTTCCCTCTGGGATGGTGTGAAGCAGCTCTGGATCATCCCTGCCGAGCTCTTGACCAACTGCCCAGGTTGCCAGCTTGTATGCCTTGAAGTTTGCTTTATTACCTGAACTGTTTATTTACTGTTAACTAGCTATGCAATTCCTTGCTTTACTAACACCAGTGCCCCAGGGGAATGTGGAGGGGGAACCAGAGGGCGATGGTGTCGAGCAAGGCCACAGCAGGGGAGGAGAGACAGGCTGGGTAGGCGAAGAGATAACAGATATGGGAACTGGTTCCTCTCAACAGAAATGCCCCAGCTTTATTATGGGAAGTGATTTAAAACCCCTATGCTTTGATGTATGCCAATAAAGGCCTATGCCTGTATCCACCTCGCTATTAGTATCAATGAACCTGTGTAGTGAATAGTATTGCTGTATCTTAATAAATGGAAACTTTGTTTTGAACAAAGACAAGTGTATTCCTTCTTAGAACTTCAATGCCCCTGCGCTGACACAGGTCTCTTCACAGAGATCACATTCTTCTAGCTAGCTAGATCCTTGTCTGCTAAACCTGTACTCATTTACTGAAGGACATAAGAACATAAGAGAAGCCATGTTGGATCAGGCCAATGGCCCATCCAGTCCAACACTCTGTGTCACAGAAGAACATCAGAGAAACCATATTGGATCAGGCCAATGGCCCATCCAGTCCAACACTCTGTGTCACATAAGAGCATAAGAGAAGCCATGCTGGATCAGGCCAATGCCCCATCCAGTCCAACACTCTGTGTCACACAGTGGCCATATATATACACACTGTGGCTAATAGCCACTGATGGACCTCTGCTCCATATTTTTATCTAACCCCCTCTTGAAGGTGGCCATACTTGTGGCCGCCACCACCTCCTGTGGCAGTGAATTCCACATGTTAATCACCCTTTGGGTGAAGAAGGACTTCCTTTTATCCGTTTTAACCACACAAGGCAAACATACCTACTGAATGAATCCGTATGGGACCTCAGTCGCCACGAGAGAAGTTAATGGACACAGAATTATATCACTAAACTAAGAGCCAAAGAATGTTGGAGAAGCTTCCCAGGTGCCAGCATCAGCTTTCAGTAGGGAATGCATTTAATTCAAAAGGTAGGTTAGCAAATGTATGGATCACTGACAATAACATGATGCTCAGTTTTCTGGCTAATAGGCGAGAAGGGGAGTTGGGTTAGTTTGACTCAAAGTTGGTTTAAAAAATTAAGTGTTCTCCAAGTTAATTTTCCATGAGCCCCGTAGCGCAGAATGTTAAAGCTGCAGTACTGCAGTCCTAAGCTCTGCTCAAGACCTGAGTTCGATCCCCAGCAGAAGCTGGGTTTTCAGGTAGCCGGCTCAAGGTTGACTCAGCCTTCCATCCTTCTGAGGTCGATAAAATGAGTCCCCAGCTTGCTGGGGGAAAGCGTAGATGACTGGGGAAGGCAAGGGCAAACCACCCCGTTAAAAGTCTGCCGTGAAAACATTGTGAAAGCAACGTCACCCCAGAGTCGGAAACGACTGGTGCTTGCACAGGGGACCTTTCCCTTTCCTCAAGTTAATTTTATGTCTTAATAGCCAAACGCATACACAAGCACACACAAAATAAAACCTGAATTGAAATATTTGATGAGGAAAAACAATGCATACTGAATGATGTTTAAATCTTATGTTTAAATGCATTTAAAGCTTTATAGGAAAATACTTTTATTAAAGCAATACTTGTAAAAATGTGAGGCAATTCTACAGCATTTACCGTATTTTTCGGACCATAAGACGCACTTCCCCCCCAAAAAAAAGTGGGGGGGGGGAAGTGCGTGCATCTTATGGTCCGAATACTAAAAGATGAGGGGGGAGGGGCCTGCAGCCCCTGGGAGACAAGCGGCAAGATCGCTCCCTCCGCCCCCATCGCCAACCCAGCACTTTGCAGGGAGCGATCTCGCCGCTTGTCTCCCAGCCAGGCGTGCTTGCCCCGCGCTTGCGTGCCTGGCTGGGAGACAAGCGGCGAGATCGCCCTCACCGCAAATCCAGCACTTCGCAGGCGCCGGCATGCTTCTCCCGCGCCTGCGTGCGGCCCCCGGCCGAGGCGGCCCGAAGGCTGCAATGGCGCCCGCATCACCCAAGATGGCCATTTGCGCACGTAGACGAAGGTGCGTCTTATGGTCCGGTGTGTCTAATCGCCCGAAAAATACGGTACTTCCTTTACACTGTTTAGATTTTAAAAAAAGAAAACTTAAAAGGCACTGAAGACACCTGACATACTTTTTTCGGTACAATGAAATCACTGTGCGTGATGCACCATGAACGTGGCCACCCACTCATCTGTTTCACCAGAATTTAACCCTCAGCCGCGGAGACCACCTGGACACCTCACCAGCATTACTTGTTTGCTCCATATCAAAACCAAAACTTAAATTCTTATTTATACATTTCCTCTCATGCCCTGGAAAGTATATTGTAAGCACCAAACAAATGAATCTGTAACTCTGAGGTTTTCTCTTCCCAGAGCCCCACTTTACAAATCAATAAAAATAGACATGTACACGCATGATTCTTAAGGAATAATCACCTCAAATAAACTAATTACAACTCAGAAACTGGCAAGTTTGCCTAATGTTCTGACAAAGGCATCCATTCATTGTTATTATGAAACAAATAATCTTTACAAACAGTTTTCCACAGAAAAATAAATCAGTGGAAAGAGCTCCGGCTCCCATCTCCACACATGAGAAGAGTGTGTGAGCACAAAGACATGCTGTATCGTGCTCAAACCTGTCGTGGCGCCTGAAAGCAGCCACCAAGTCCGCACGAAGCAAGAACTGAGGACGTCTCTGAATTATTGACTGGATGTTGGTTTCTGACAGCTGAAAACATGCTCAGATATCAAATGTGGCAACTACTGGCACCCATGAAGCTAAGTTATACTAAAAATCCATTATGTATGGAAATTTCAGGGACACTTTTACAACTATCAGCAGGTTGTTAAAGAATCCAATCTTGAGAATATCATTAGATAGCGAAAACAAAGGAACGCTGAATGAGTAATCAATAGTAGCTGCTGGAAAATTAGACAGATTAGGATTCTCTCTGAGGTTTTGTCTTAGAAAGTTTTCATTAAATGTATTGTGCTAACAAGTCATTAACCATACCCACGATTACGGGCCATTTTTTTAAAGTGAGAGAGGGAAGGGGGAACCAGCCACTGCCTCTTAGACAGGCTGGGGAGCAGCAAAGCATTCCGCACTGGAGGAGAAACCCCAGCATGTATAGTCTCAACACTCCCTCTGAGCTATTCTGCAAGTTTGAAATGGCAGTCAACAGCGATCAATGACATACTCCCTGTCGCATCTGACCACTGGCACAAGCCAGGGTTTAAATGTTGTATTGTTTCAATGTTGTAATGCAGGTTTTTGTGACTAATTTTTACCACCATCATTACGTACCAGGGATGGCCAAACTTGCTTAATGCAAGAACCACATAGAATAAACGCCAAGCGCTTGAGAGCCGCAAGACATGAACATAAGAGAGCAGGAAGGGAACAGACGAGGGGGAGGACGGAGGAAAAGGCGGAAGCTTTAACTTCAAATGCATTTTCCATGCCGCCAGCTGGCTTGACTAGGGAGAGTGATGTAAAGAGACAGAAGCCTTCTCCAAGCCAGTCAACAGGGTAATGGGGGCTTCAAGGGCCACACAATATGTGTGAAAGAGCCACGTGTGGCCCCTGAGCCACAGTTTGGCCACTCCTGCTATGTACAATGATCTGTTAACAGCATTTTTTTTTGTGGTGGCACAAAAGTGGGTGTGGCTGGACTGGCCCAATGCCACCCTTTTATAATCCGAGAAGAAAACATGGTGTCGTTGCTACAGTTTATTCAAAGAAAAAGTTCAGTGAGCAGGAGATGCTACCCTGACCGTACCTGGGACACCCTTGCCGACTGGGAATTAAAGACAAAAAGCTCTAAAGAGTCCCAAGTGAGGCTCAAGCTCTCAGCTGTGTGATGCACAGAGACCACCAAAAATAACAGAGTTTACACCAGAAACTGCTTTGCCACTACTTCCAGTTTTGACAGATCTGGAGCAGGAAGAACTTCAGCTGCAGTTGCCACAAATGCTGCATTCATAAAGCCGCACTTTTTTTGGGGGGGGGGATTTATCAGAAAGCCCTGTCCTTCGAGACATAAGGCTGGTGCTCGTAGGTCATGTAGCTCCTGTACTTTGGAGGAAGGGCTTAGCAGATGATGATCTAGGCTGGGACTCCAAGTGGATCCCCCCTGAATCATGAAGCCGGTCACTATTGCTACCATTAATTTCAGGAATATCCCAAGTGCTGATCAGAGATCAAAAGGGAGTGCTTAAATCTGACATACAAATTTGAGATACATCCTTGGGCCAAAAGACACACAAAACTGGGCAGACATCTGCCTAGCCTGAATTAAATTCAGCACCCAGGTGGGTGAACTGGGACCACTGCAAGGAAAGTTCTTATCAAGCCTGCAGAGGTCGTCAAGTCATTGGAATGGGAAGTTTTTGGGACAGGACCTCAGGGTTTCCATCCCAAACCCCTTCGTGCTTCATAAGCTTGTTGACCAGGACAGCTCCCCAAACACCAGTTTTTTTCTTTGACACCCCAGAGGAGTGAAAAGATTCCCATGGCTTTTTTCTTGCAACAGAACCTGGCTGCTGAGTTTAATTCAGGCTATCCTGATATCTGCCCAGTTTTGAGGATTCCAGGAAGGAGAGAAAGAGATGAGAGGGATGCAACTAGTCTTATGGAATACCCCCATCTAATGGCGCCCCGGCACACTGATCCAAAGAGGAGTGAAATCAGCTGCCCCAAAACAGTGGGCGGTATCCCCACCAACAGAGTAGTCACGGCATCATTTCTTTTTATAATATCTTTTACTTTTTATATTTTTTACTCTGAAAGCTGCCTTGGGCAGGGTTCCTGAAGAAGTGGCATGTTTTTTTTTTCTAAGTAAATAAAATGCAGCAGCTTTAGTCAGCCTCTGTAACTCGTCCTTACGGCTATGGTTTCCTTCTGGAACTGACTTTAACAGCATCTGGACTGTAAGACAGAAACCACAGCAAAAGAGAGAAACAGCCACTGAAGTCCTTACGGCCCAGGAAGAGGAGTCATGGCCCTCAAGAAAGGAAAATTCACATTTCCTCTCAGAAGTGACCCTTGAGGGAACTGTCATCCTGAGTTAGAGCAGCCGCAACTGACCTCCAAAGAAGCATGCCGGTGGTGTCTTCTCTGGAAAGATGAAGGTTTTTTCCACACACGTCCCCTGAAGTGGATTTTTAAGGGGTTGAGGCCATTCCTTTTTAACATTTCCTTAGATTTCAGGGAGCAGAAAAACTTCCTTTATGGAAAGAAGTCAGAGGGACCACATCTCTGTGACCCTTGAGTTTTGGGGTTCCATGTTCTTAGGCTCCTCACCAACGCCGTTCAGTCAACGAAGCAGGGATTTCCTCATGAGAGAAGCTGGGAAGTGGGGAGCTAAGGATGCCTCTGGAGCCTCTCCATCCAGATACCCTCTGCCTCCAAGATAGAGACAGAACTCCTTGTCACTCTGGGGCTATGGAGCTACAACCACAAACCAACTACTGACTGATAAGGCAGGCGGAGCTGTAAGAATTGATGGAATTATATTGTTCTCTAAACGTTGAAATCGTGTATCACCTGCCAGCTAGCAACATCCTAGCCAACAGCCTTCTAGAGCACCCGTTCCGTCCTGCCACACTACTCCTCCTGGAAAACTTGAGCTACTTGCAGCCCAGCGAGGTTCCTGCTTGGAAGGGGAGAAATCCAACGTACAGAACATTACAAATAAAACTGTCCAGCTCCAGAACTAACAACGAACTCTTCGCTTTACATAAGGAAGAGGAAACAAAGAGGGTTAGAGCGACTCGTGTGTCATCAGCCGCCCCCCCCGCCCTTCCTCCAGCCATGCAAGAGAATTCCTCCCTCAACTGCACCCTGCACTTCCTCCAGCTAATTCCTAACACCTGCTGCCCACCCCCCTCAAGGATTTCGCTGCAGATTATCTTCAGGAGTCAACTCCAATTTCAGCAACACAGGCCCTCCTCCCTCTGAGCAGCATTTTCTCTTTTCTCTTTTACTTTCTCAAACGCTCCTGCCTCCGAGCCCAGAATGTGCATGGTGGAAGAAGGGGGAGGGGGGTGCTCCTGCTTGAAGAGTCAAGAGCTGGTGTAGCCTGACAGTGGCTCTTTCTTTCAAGAAGAGGTCAGCAACTGGGCTGAGGAACAGCTCATTCCCCCACCCCCCAAAAAAGCTTCCTTCTCCAGCCAGGGAGGGCTTATTCCAGATAGCAGCTTTAATCAGAGGTTATCATTTTCTCTTGGGAAACCTCCCAGGGAACAGCATACTGATGTAAGAGCATAAATACCTAGTGCATCATCACCCTAAGCTGGGTGGCCCAGGATACAAACAGAATCAGAGTTGGGAGGGACCTCCAGGGTCATCCAGTCCAGTGCAGGAACGCACAAACCCCTCCCCCTCAATTCACAGGACCTCCATTGCTGCCAGGTGGCCATCGAGCCTCTGTTTAGCCCAGCCTCTTCTCAGATCTCAGAAGCTGCACAAGGTTGGCCCTGGCTAGTGCTTGGACGGGGGACCACCAAGGAACAACAGAGGCAGGCAATGGCAACCCACCTTTTGCTTGCCACTTGCCATGAAGACCCCACTGGGGTTGCCCCCAGTCAGTCACAGCCTGACAGCACTTCCCACCACCGTCGCACAACCAGCAGCAACAGAGGTCCCTGTGGAGGCAGCCGCCTTGGAGCCCTTCCTTTTTCTGGCCTGCTGCTGCTAGCCCTTTTGGCAGGCAGCGTTGTATTATTATCTGATACATCTTGCTTTTGTTCTTTGCACACTTCCCTCCCTGCACTTGTCTTTCTATTTCTATGCCACCTTGAGGGCCTTACGCCGAGCCCGGTGCTTGAGGCACCGTAAAAGTTTCCTGCATGCAAACGAAAACAACAAGCGGTGGGTTCCCAGAGCGCTCGGCTTGCTTCAGGTCAGAGGCTGCACAGGCCCAGGCCTGGTTCTCTCCCATACCAGCAACACGACCCCTCCCGCCGCAAGAGCCCAGAAACACCCCCTCCAAGGGAGACCTAACGCCATGTTTTACCTGGCAGCCTGTCAGTCCTGGCTCTCGACCAAACAACGGGAACGGGCTCCTTTCTGTCGTTTTCCCTATAAAGTAAAAATAAAATAATGAAACATCTGCTTCAGGCACGCAAAAAATCCTCATAAGCAGAGAATTAAACAGAGAGAAAAGAAATGAAAGAGTGCAAATTTAAGAAAATTAGCAGGGATATTTTACGTTTGATCTGAAAAAATATTTTAAAAGCATGAATTCCTCTAACATAAATGACCCTGGGGGAAAGCAAAAACCATGCTGTACCCAAAAGAGAAAAGACACTGTGCCTTAAAAATACTTCCACACCTGAGAATATCCCCTGAAAAAACACGAGCCTTTGATCCCCCTCAAGTATGAGATTATTTGTGCTGATTTAACGTTGAAGTCTATCTTGTTTAGAAATCACTGCATAAAACTGGAATGTGGGAAGGAGGGGGAAAGCAGATCATCTGTCCTTCTGGTAAGACTGCACTGCGAGGTTAATATGACTGACATGTATTTCACTATTTCTTACTTGGAAAGCGGTGACATTATTGTTGAAAAGAAAGAGAAAAGTTACCAATTTTCTGCTCAAGCAATTTGCCTCCAACAGCTGTCAGAGAGCAAGCAAATAAAACAGCTAGCATGCAAAATTGTTTGAAGCGGAATGATTCATGCTGCTCGTGTTAACTGGACTCAGCATTTTCTTTCCTGTAAATAAAAAAAAACCTTCCACCAAATGATAAACAACTTTGACTAAGGTATGCAATATTCCGGGCAAGGTTTAAAACAAATATTTGGAAAACAGTAAATGACAAAGAGTGGAAAAATTACTGTGGCAGAGGAGAAGTTGAAATGCACACCACTGTGGGGAGAACACCTTGTGTGCTCCTTCAACAGCGACCTCCATCCCAGACACATTTGCAGCCACAGAGTCCCCAAGGAGCCCTAAAAAGCAACTTGATTCATTGCCTGAGCAGTATAAACCCTGACTGGTTCCTACAAAAAAACTACCACTGAATTGGTTCAACTGTGCCAAGCTGACCAACAGTCTTAAGTAGCACCAGCCTCATCGAACCCAAGTTACCGTATTTTTCGCTCCATAAGACGCACCTGAACATAAGACGCACCTAGTTTTTAGAGCCGTTTGTGTGAATTTAGAGGCATTTGTGTGAATTTTTTGCAGTATTCGCTCCTTAAGACGCACACACTTTTCCCTCCACTTTTTTGGGGGGGGAAAGTGAGTCTTATGGTGCAAAAAATACTGTAATTTGGATGTCACACAATTCACAAGGGGTGCATCCTTAAAGCTGTAATCTGAGGCCTTCAAGTACAAGCACACGCCAGGAAACACAACAGCAGCCTCAGTGGAACAGACTGGCAGCAATGAATGAAGTCCCTTCTCGATCTCACAAACATCCGGAGGAACCAACTCACAACCTGGGGATTGTAATTGTGTGCATTAAGCAATCCTGCACCCATTTTGCAAGACTGTAGGGATTCCACCAAGCATCCCTTCCCCCCCAGGGAGGTCTTTCATTCATTCACCAGAGGCAGGAAGTGACCCGACAGCCCTTCTCTCTAGAGGACTTCCCTGAGGCAGGGCTGCAGACTTCGAAGCATTTGCTAGTGAAAAATCTTAAAATGTTTTCCCAGCCATAACAGTTTGGGACATTTGGAAAGCCTTGTCTCTCCTAACCACAAAAATCCCACTAGCAGCAATATCAAAAGACCAGAACTTAAGATGGGTTGCTTATTGGAGGAATGTCATTTCTTTGTTTTATTCCTCCTCGATGCTGCAGACTAAATGAGGACAGAGGAGTCCTCCTCCTCCCCCTTGCATGAATATTTCAAGAGCTGTGTTGTGCTGTTTACATTTTGGGGCTTTTGTTCCCGGCCCTCCTTCCCTTGGGCCCAAGAGGAGCAAATATCCTCTCTTCTCATTGGGCCTATTATCATTTTAATTATGTTCTCCTCCCAGGTGGTCTTGTTCCTGGATGGCTGCAGCTTATAAGCAGTTGCTAAATATATGCACAATGTTAACTCCTAACTAAGGTATAATTATTTTTCACAGCTTAATAAAAATAATTATGGTGGTAAGCACACTGTTACTCAAATAGTCTCCTTTTGCTGACCTTTCAGTTGAGGGCCTCTTACTTTTGCATGTAATGATTTTACAAAAGGGGGGGGGGGAACCACCCAACAACTGGTAGTTTCACTTTGCTTGACAGTTCAGAGGTCGACAGTTTCATGTCTAGGAGAGCCAAGTAAATAATCAGTCATGAATAATTTACACAGTGAACGGAGTTTTATTTTATTTTTTTCACTGTGAAGCATCTGCGAACAGATTTCTATTTCTTCAAACTGGGCGTCCAACAGCTTAGAGTTCCCTTCTTCCTTCCTTCCATCCTCGGGTTTAGCTGAAAGTCACTGCCCAGGAGCCGAGTGCAAGTTCCACCACAAGGAGAATGGCAAAGCCTTCTCCTCCCCCGTTATGTGACTTCTGCTCCAACCAACACGAGAGGCAGATCTTGAGTTATGGGAATCCAGCTCCCAAACACAGGCTCTGGGGTCTTTGCACAGTGCCATTCCCTCAGCATACTGGTTTCATTACAGAAAAATCCATGGCAGTCTAGCAGACATTACATGTTCAAGCATAGAAAGTCCTATACTTGGCACTCCTGTAATAAGACAATAATCTTTTTTTTTAAGCAAGCAGCAGAGAACAGATGGAAGCGTGCAGCAGGGCTCCTCCAGCCCCAGATCTGCCCTGGGACAGTTGAACTGGAGTCAGGGCTGAGGCGAGAGGGACACAACTTTGTTCAGTTCAGTTGAACCCAAGTAGACCACGGCAAAAGTAGGACGGCAAAAGGAAAACTCCAAACTGGGTACATGAGCAACAAAACGGCAAATGAATTTCTGTGCAGCCGGTGATGCACTTCTCTTGGCTTAATTTGCAATAGACTCAGACAGTGATTAACCCCTCTGATAAGAAGAACTCCCTCACTCTATGCAGAGCCTCACCGTGAATTTCGGGTCCCATTGTGCTCCAGATGGCATCTCTGGAAGTGCAGAGGGGTCAAATTTTAAGCCGTCCTTTTTGTCTTCTTCCTTCCTGCTATGCCATCTTGATTTCATTGTTCCCCAGTGGGGAAATAACTGTTTGGATTTCACTGTCATTTAATTGTGAGGGAACCAGTTTTATTGTATTGTTTGTTGTACTGGTCTTCCTTTGGGTTTTTTTTTTAAACAACGGAATTTTTTAATCTGCACTTAGGAAAGTGGATAAAAATGAGCAAGCAAATGAAGGAAAGGCATTTGTCCTCTCTCTCCCAAAGCTTCCCTGGCAACAGCAGTGACGGGGAGACCTCATTCTTTCTCCCTGGATAGTGTAGCTAGAGCCAGCCACGCACAGAGTGCTAGGGGACAGACTATTCCTTTGGTGCCCAGCAGCTGTACGATGGCTCCAGGTGGCTTGGAAAAACTACATTTCCCAGGGTACCTTGTGACAGAGACACCACCATGGCAGCATTCCAGAGGTGAAGAGGGCGAAGAAAAGCTCTGGGGGAAGACAAGGAGCAGCAGCAGCTATGGGGGGGAGGTGTCATGGGGCCAAGTATAGCTTATTTATGTTAGGTCAAAACTTAAGCAAAATTTAGGCTCAACAGACCCTAGTATTCAGTTAGCCTTTTTCATTGCTGTTGTGCACCTAGAAGATCTTCCAAAGAACTAAGCGTCCCTGCTCCAGGTTCTCTTACTCACTGCCGGTTTCCTAGACTAGTTTTCTCTGTATCTCACCGTGGCTCCATTTCTCCTCCATGACTCCATCCCATCCCCCTCTTCAGGGGGATGGAGAGCCAGTCTGGTGTAGTGGCTAAGTGTGCGGACTCTTATCTGGGAGGACCAGGGTTGATTCTCCACTCCTCCACTTGCAGCTGCTGGAATGGCCTTCTTGGGTCAGCCAGAGCTCTCTTATCTGGGAGAAGCAGGTTGGATTCCCCACTCCTCCACTTGCAGCTGCTGGAATGGCCTTGGGTCAGCCATAGCTCTCTTATCTGGGAGAACCGGGTTTGATTCCCCACTCCTCCACTTGCAGCTGCTGGAATGGCCTTGGGTCAGCCATAGCTCTCTTATCTGGGAGAACCGGGTTGGATTCCCCCCTCCTCCACTTGCACCTGCTGGAACGGCCTTGGGTCAGCCATAGCTCTGGCAGAGGTTGTCCTTGAAAGGGCAGCTGCTGTGAGAGCCCTCTCCAGCCCCACCCACCTTGCAGGGTGTCTGTTGTGGGGGAGGAAAGTAAAGGAGATTTTGAGCCGCTCTGAGACTCTTTGGAGTGGAGGGCGGGATATAAATCCAATATCTTCATCTACCTCACAGGGTGTCTGTTGTGGGGGAGGAAAGTAAAGGAGATTTTGAGCCGCTCTGAGACTCTTCGGAGTGGAGGGCGGGATATAAATCCGATATCTTCATCTACCTCACAGGGTGTCTGTTGTGGGGGAGGAAAGTAAAGGAGATTTTGAGCCGCTCTGAGACTCTTCGGAGTGGAGGGCGGGATATAAATCCAATATCTTCATCTACCTCACAGGGTGTCTGTTGTGGGGGAGGAAAGTAAAGGAGATTTTGAGCCGCTCTGAGACTCTTCGGAGTGGAGGGCGGGATATAAATCCAATATCTTCATCTACCTCACAGGGTGTCTGTTGTGGGGGAGGAAGGGAAAGGAGATTGTGAGCCGCTCTGAGACTCTTCGGAGTGGAGGGCGGGATATAAATCCAATATCTTCATCTACCTCACAGGGTGTCTGTTGTGGGGGAGGAAGGGAAAGGAGATTTTGAGCCGCTCTGAGACTCTTCGGAGTGGAGGGCGGGATATAAATCCAATATCTTCATCTACCTCACAGGGTGTCTGTTGTGGAGGAGGAAGGGAAAGGAGATTGTGAGCCGCTCTGAGACTCTTCGGAGTGGAGGGCGGGATATAAATCCAATATCTTCATTTACCTCACAGGGTGTCTGTTGTGGGGGAGGAAGGGAAGGGAGATTGTGAGCCGCTCTGAGACTCTTCGGAGTGGAGGGCGGTATATAAATCCAATATCTTCATCTACCTCACAGGGTGTCTGTTGTGGAGGAGGAAGGGAAAAGGAGATTGTGAGCCGCTCTGAGATTCTTCGGAGTGGAGGGCGGGATATACATCCAATATCTTCATCTACCTCACAGGGTGTCTGTTGTGGAGGAGGAAGGGAAAGGAGATTGTGAGCCGCTCTGAGACTCTTCGGAGTGGAGGGCGGGATATAAATCCAATATCTTCATCTACCTCACAGGGTGTCTGTTGTGGAGGAGGAAGGGAAAGGAGATTTTGAGCCGCTCTGAGACTCTTTGGAGTGGAGGGCGGGATATAAATCCAATATCTTCATCTACCTCACAGGGTGTCTGTTGTGGGGGAGGAAGGGAAGGGAGATTGTGAGCCGCTCTGAGACTCTTCGGAGTGGAGGGCGGGATATAAATCCAATATCTTCATCTACCTCACAGGGTGTCTGTTGTGGGGGAGGAAGGGAAAGGAGATTGTGAGCCGCTCTGAGACTCTTCGGAGTGGAGGGCGGGATATAAATCCAATATCTTCATCTACCTCACAGGGTGTCTGTTGTGGAGGAGGAAGGGAAAGGAGATTGTGAGCTGCTCTGAGACTCTTCGGAGTGGAGGGCGGGATATAAATCCAATATCTTCTTCAAGCCACCTGCAGTCACAACCATCGTTTTACACAAAGCCTGAGCTGGTGATGGGCAAACAGACAGCTATGAGTTGAACTTGGAATAAGCAACCACAATGCTGGGAAGGGATCACCGTGCCAGGAGAGACGGGTAAAGGCGTAGAATTGGCTCAGCATCACCAGGCGTCTTGGGGCGTGGCTTCTGTGCCCACTGGGCTGTGTTTGTGACAGGTGCTTGCCGGCTAGCGGCAGCGGGAGGGCTGCACCCATCACAGGCCACTTCAGCACTGCCAGGGCCTAGCTTCTCCTGGGATTGGTAAGCAGAGACTCGATCCAATACGGTTCTCGTGCCTGGTCTGCCACACCCTGGAAGCATTTTTTTCTCTTCCTCAGTTAAAATGAAGTTGCTACCTTAAGGCCTCCATGAAGGGCTGCTTGGAGATGTGCAGAAACACTGCCTGAAGTACCGCCCTCCTCGAAAACCTGGCCCTTTCAAACCAATACGTCTTGCTTGCTGGTGATGTTCCTTTCTTTTTCCTCCCAAAAGGAAGGCATGTTCTACAGAGGGGGAAATGAGACATTCAGCTCTTCTGTCACAGACATCCATCTTTATGTTTATGACATTTTAGACTACAGGCTCACGGTTCCCAACCGGAATGAGTAAGAGTGAAGCTGCAGGCAAAACTGTCTTCACAGACCACGATCTATTACTGCTGTCAAGTTAATGTTCCATGTGGAGCCATATGGCACAAGAATATATTCAACAAAGAAAATTCCTTAAACTTGTTATCATCAGCATTTGTAGTCATTCCAAAAGCCTGACATAAACAGCTCTAGTGTATTTCGGGCACTTCACTTAATATCCCTGGCAGAAGCCATGAACGCCGCACAAAAAGGGAGGGGCAATAGAAGCAGTGAAAGTACATTTTATAATTTTTCCTAAGTGATGGAAAAACAAACGAATCAACCCGCAATTTGGGTGCATAGAAGTGTACGCCTCGATCTATACAATGTAGCTCACACAAAAATACCATAAAACGATTGCCGCCCCCCCCCCACTAGTTTCTTCCTGCTAGTTGTTGCATAATTACAGAACTCTGGCCATGCTTCGTTAGCATTAAGGCAGTAAGCCAAGTATCTTCCTCCTCTGTGTGGAAGGCAGGTCACAGCTGAAAACGATGAACTGCCCAGTCCCTCTGGTACCTGGCCCAACCCACCACGTCAAGCGAGAGACAAGGCTCAAAGGCAAGGAGGACTTCACCGCACCCCCCAGAGCAGCAACAATAAAGTGCTGAGAAAACACACCATCAAATCCTGAACACAGCATCAATTTCGGTTAATTACAGCCTTGTCAGCAATGTGATTATTCAAACAGCTCGTGCAAATGTTAATGAGTTCCTATTTGCATATTTATTTTTTTCCTTTGTTGAAATGTCATTATTACATTCAACAATGATGAATACTGCTGATGAAGTGGTCCGATATGTAATTAGTCATTAAGTGGAATAAATAGATCAATTATGAAAAAACCAAGATTAAGAAATATCAAACAAGACCGCCCAACATCACTAAAGAATCTTTTTTTTGAGGGGGGGGGGAACCAGAGACCACTGCATACTAATTTTCATCATTTGGATTTCAAAATTGTTAAGTACAACTCAGAATGCCAGTGAGGTTTTACAAGCAAGTAATCAGAGAAGGGGTGCGGAAGGTGAGGCAGAGGGGAAGAGTTAACTGTTATTGACTTTGGCCTCCTGGGCTCAGGGGACGGACAGAGTATCACACTTCTATTTTTGTAGGATCCGTGGAAATCGGAAGAAGCGCAGCTTGCAATCTCAGTTTGTTTTAAAAGGGAACATCTTGCTTAGCCCTTTGCAAGGGCTGGCTACCGTTATCCAGCAGGCGCTTGCGATTTGCTGCAGAACACACACACACACATTACTGTGGACCAGATGGGAACATTCCACATGACCAAACCAATCAATCACCTCGGTGGGGCGCAGGTGCCGCACAGCCGTGTAGCAACACACCATTTCACAGTCTATCGGGCACAAACACATGGTCACCAATCAATGGCACCCCAAGGACCCCCGAGGAGGGGGGCTCTCTCGAGCCTTACTGGTCCATGCCTGATGACTTCATAATCACACATCATTTCATTCACTGGAGGATACAAACCAGCATTCTAATAACCTCCCTTCTGAAAGCGTTTCATGTTGCGCATATTAATAAGAGCGCTGTTTATAGTGAAGTCACTGGCTTTAAGCTCTGTGGAGCGCAGACTGCAGCAGCTCCAAACCGAAAACTTCTGCCTGGAGGATTTTCTCCCCAGTCCAAAATCAATGACGCTCGCTTCACAACAAAGAACGCCTACGATGCTATTATTCTGACACAAAGGAACCGTGAAACAATACCGAGCTCCCAGCGAGGAACACATCCCCCCCTGAAGACAAATGTAGTGCATCAAGAAGGCTACCCACACCAATATTTACTTTGACAAGCTTCCTAAAGCTGACACGATGCAAACGGGTGAACTGGATACTAACACGTTTCTCCCATCGGCCTAAGCAGAAGCAGCATGACAATCCTGTGCGGTCTCTTGCACACAGGCCCATCATTCTTGGGGCAAAAATTGTGGGGGGGGGGGAGGGTTAGGGTAGAATCTTGGCAGGGCAGCTACTGACCATGCCTACTCATGGTTTACCCACAGAGAATAAGAATTCTCCCTTGAGAAGCACGGGACACTTACTACACATTCCTTCTGTCCAAGATTCTGTAGTGCCCTCCCTCTCATTTTCAACACACCCCTACCACGAGGTGCTATCATGCACCTCAGTCAGTTGAGCTCTGAGAGAGTGCAGGAAAGGGAGCTGCTCAAGGGGTGAGTGTTTGCCTTTTCTTAACTGCTGGGGGAAATTAGCTGAGGCCACTTTGTGGAAAGAGAGAGTGTGAAGAAGTGCATGCTTGCTGGGGAGTGAGGAACTGCTGTTTCTGTCTGTCTGTTTTGGCTGGGCTGTAGCTGAGTGTAGCTGATTGGAAGTGTCTGTGTTGCCTGGGGCTGACTGCTGGCTCCACCATCTTTGTATTTGTAAGGCTGCACCTTGCCAGAGGAGAGAACCTTTGGAGAGAGCCAAAGGGCTCTTGGTCTGTGGCTCTTAGCCAAGGGGCTCTGAAAGACCAGGAAGGACCAGGAAGCCAAGGCCCTAGTCTCCTTGTGTTCCCAATAAGGTTAGCAGAATTTCCACAAGGAAAGCCACATAAATATGAAGGGTATTAAAAGGGGGATTATATATATTTATTTTTTAAAAAATAAAATAAAAAGCAATTATGAAGGCAGAATGCCAGCAGGAGGTTGGGGGCTATCCAGTGTTCCAACTGGATACTATCTGTCCACTGGACATAAATCTTGAGTGTGTGCTCAGTGCAAGGAGCTCCTGGTTCTCAGAGAACGAGTTTGCACCCTTGAGGCTGAAGTGGTTGGCCTGGAGAAGCAGAGACAGTCAGTTAGGTACATGGGGAAGACTATCGGGGACTTGTTAGATGTGTCCCACTCTTAAAATGGCAGAAAAGGGGTGGGATATAAATCCAATATCTTATTTTTCCAAGCGCAGGGCCAGAGAGGCACAAATTAGGAGTCTCAATCTGTGGATGAGACGATGGTGTAGGGAGGAAGGGCTCAAGTTTGTTAGGCTGTGGGATGCTTTTTGGAACAAGAGGGAGCTGTTCAAAAAAGATGGTCTCTGCTCATTCTGAAAAGGAACCAGGCTGCTGGAACTTAAAATCAAAAAGGTGGCAGAGTAGTTTTTAAACTGAAAAGGCACGGGCCTTTTCAGCCGCGGCTCCTGCACTGTGGAACCAGCTTCCGGAGGAAGTGCAAGCCCTGCGGAACCTTGACCAGTTCCGCAGGGCCTGCAAGACCGCCCTTTTCAGACAAGCCTGGGCTGATATCGACTGCTGAGTTGCTAGGAATAAAAGAACCGCCATCTATAATACTACCATGGAACTATCTAAACTGGCAGAACCAGCGCCAGAACAGTTTTATTGCTGCCAGATACATTTAATGTAACTTAAATTATGTATTTTAACTCAATTAACTGATTTTTATGTTTAATTTTTTAACTGTTAAATTTAAAGTTTTACCTATTTATGTTAATGTATGGAATGTTGTTGGCCGCCCTGAGCCGCCTTGGCAGGGAGGGCGGGATACAAATAAAATCTATTATTATTATTATTATTATTATTATTATTATTATTATTATTATTATTATTATTATTATTATTATTATTATTATTATATCTTGGGGGAAAGCCAACAGGAGACAAAATGTCTCTGGTTTGGTTTGGTTCATCTCAAAGAGATGAAGGGTTAACTGTTACTTTTCTACAGGGCAATGGATTAGAGTTGTCCACTGAGACAGTGACGAACAATATGGCAAGGTCTTGAGGCAGCTGGATGAAGGTTCTGGGCCTAACATGCCTGGGAAATTATAGATGTTTATATACAAATGCTAGAAGTGTCCTAAGTAAAATCAGGGGGTTGGAATGCTTAGCGTTGGTGGGAAACAGACATTGTAGGCATTTCAGAAACTTGGTGGGATGAGGAAAATCAGTGGGACACAGTGATTCCCGGATATAAATTATATCAGAAGGATGGGAGGGGGAAGGGTTGGAGGTAGGGTGGCTCTGTATGTCAGAGAGGGTATACAGTCCAGTAAGACGAGAAGGTAAGAGAATTAGATTCGCTTCTGGAAATGCTATGGGTAGAAATAGTGGTTACAAAAGGAAGTTTAACTCTGGGAGTTTGTTATTGCCCACCCGATCAAAAGATAGAGAATGATTATAAAATGAAGAAAGATTTAAAGATAATGGTCAGATGAAATAGCTGTGTCGTAATAGGTGATTTTTAACTACCCACGCATTGATTGGGTCATCATGTGTTCAAATTGGGAGAAAGAGGCTGGGTTTCTAGACTCTCTCAATGACTGTGCTATGGAGCAGATGGTCACAGAACTACCAGGAGAAAGGCGATCCTGGACTTGGTCCTAAGTAATGCCCAAGACCTAGTGAGAGATGTAAAAGTGATGGCACTGCTTGGGAACAGTGACCATAATGTTTTTGAGTTCAGTGTTTGTATAAATGGGGAGTTGCCCCAAAAGACCAACACAACCACTTTTAACTTTAAAACGGTTAACTTCTCAGAGATGAGGGGGCATGTGAAGAAGAAACTGAAAGGAAAGGTAAAAAGCGTCCCTTGGGGAAGCTTGGAGACGATTTAAAACTACAATCCTAGAAGCTCAGATAAAATATATACCACAGGCTAGGAAGTAATGGTAGATAACTCACTGAAAATGTCAAGGCAGTGTGCAACTGCAACAAAAAAGGCCAACACTAAACGTTGGGGATTATTAGGAAGGGATCTGAAAAAAAAATCAGCCAGTATCATAACGCCTCTATATAAACTGATGGTGAATAATGAAGAGTTCTACTCTCCCAAGCGCAGTCTGCTTCACAGAGAGTCGCCTACCTCAGTTTGGCTTCTTATCCTGTTCTATCACAACTCCCTTTCCCTTCATCCCCACCCAGCATTCATGGCTACGTGCCTAACTCTTCATGCAGTGGGCAGTTTGCAGGGCCTTGCAGCAGGCTCAGGAGAGCGGGAGAGAAGAAGCTGCAACGCTCCACCCTGGGAGAGCAGCTCAAACGTCCTTCAGTCTAAAGGGCTAAAGGCTGCCTGGACACGAGGAAGATCATAACATCTGAAATTCCTAAAGGCACCTTCTGCAAGGACGTTTTCATCTTTGCAAGTCACCAAGGCAGCCTACTGGTTGAAGGAAAGGGTAGACCAGATACATCTGGAACAGCCAACACTTCAATCCTACATTATTATTATTATTATTATTATTCCACTTCAGACATCTTGATACCAGCCTCTGTGCCAATTATGCAGCATTCTCTCATCTCATTTAGACGGGAAAGACTGCTGTAAAGTCCAGGCACAACTAATTAAGCATTTTATTTCTGATTTTATATGAGAAATCTTTTTAACCATTTTGCAAAATATAACTGGCTTTTGTCTTCGGAGCACAGGTAAACAGCAGCTTCTTTTAGATGGGTTACATGTTCCTTGAAGTGTGGTGGGGGGGGGGGGGAGCCTTATCCTCACACCTGCTCCCTGTATCATTTCTTCACACTTGACTTCAAAGGCAGCATCTTCACAATGCTGAGGGCAGCAAGCTGGCCAGGGGGAAAGGGCTCCCTGGGAGCACTTGTAAGCAAAGGCAGAAATATCAGCGTAGCAAACACCTGTGACCCGTGAATTCTAAAGTCCTTCACCTGACGGCAATCCCTGTTCCTCCGTCTGCCCAGCTGCTAACAAGGAAGATGCTGGCGGGGGGGGGGTGGGGAGGGAGAGTGAGAGGGGACAGATGCAAGTGGACACCTGCTACAACCCACACCAGGGGAACTGGGTTCCTGAAGGCTTTCTACAGATGTATTGCTTTGTTGAGGGAGACCTAGAAAACTATTTGACTGAAAAAATACCACGAAAAGAGAAAAAAGGTTAACATGCTATCTGATGTACCTAAACCCAAAGCTGAAAATGCTCCGTCTGCAGTGCTGGCCCTGCGTGACCATTTGCTCCCATGAAAGAAAAGGGAGGGGGGGGGGGAACCAAAAGTGCACCTCTTTATTATGAGCATCATTCAACTCATGCAACGCGTGGGGCAAAGTGGCATAGGACAGCAGTTCCCAACCTTCTTGGCACCACGGACCAGTTTTGTGGAAGACAATTTTTCCACGGACCAGTGGGGGAGGGTGCTGTGGCTTTTGTCCCCCGTGGGGGACTTTAAATGGGGAGGAGGACTGGGGCTGCTTCTGCAAGGGGAGGCAGCCTCAGAGCGAGGATGAGCCGCCTCTTTTGTTCGCCCAGGTGAAAGGGGTGGCAGGGCTGCTCTGCCTCAGTCCAAGGCTGCCCCCCCTTGCAATGCAGCAAGCGAGGTCATTCCCCTCCAAGCCAGGCTCAGAGGAGAGCACACACCGATGCGCCATCTCGCCACCCTCAGCTTCTTGGGTCTGTGACCCAGGAAGCCAAGAGCGCCATGCCTGTGCAGCCCGGCTGCCAACTGGCCATGGACCAGGCCAGTTTGGCCAGGGATCCTGGAGGTTTAATTCCATTTTCTGGGCCTGCGCAGGGGTCATGGGGGTATGGGGGGGGCAGGGGAGATAAGTACTTGTGAGTTTCCTGCACTGTGCAGGGGGTTGGACTAGGTGACCCTGGAGATCCCTCCCAACTCTATGATTCTATGAAATTTCCGTGGCAGAGTGGGAACTGACACCTGGGTCTCCCAGAAGCAGGTCATGCCAGCATACCTGCTCTCAAGAATGTGGGCTGCAACCTCCACAGCACAGAAGGCCCAGAGTCAACAGCCTGAGTCATGCACAGAAAGTGACAAGTGGAGTTCCTGGAACACTCCTGTTTGGAAAAAGTCCAGAAAAGGGCAACTAGAATGATTAAAGGTTTGGAACACTTTCCCTATGAAGAAAGGTTGAAACGCTTGGGGCTCTTTAGCTTGGAGAAACGTCGACTGTGGGATGACATGATAGAGGTTTACAAGATTATGCATGGGATGGAGAAGGTAGAGAAAGAAGGACTTTTCTCCCTTTCTCACAATACAAGAACTCGTGGGCATTCAATGAAATTGCTGAGCAGTCAGGTTAGAACGGATAAAAGGAGGTACTTCTTCACCCAAAGGGTGATTAACATGTGGAATTCACTGCCACAGGAGGTGGCGGTGGCTACAAGCATAGCCAGCTTCAAGAGGGGGTTGGATAAAAATATGGAGCAGAGGTCCATCAGTGGCTATTAGCCACAGTGTGTGTTTGTATATGTGTGTGTATACATATATATATATATATTTGGCCACTTTGTGACACAGAATGTTGGACTGGATGGGCCATTGGCCTGATCCAACATGGCTTCTCTTATGTTCTTATGTACCCAGACCCAGGAAGAGTGCCACCCGCTTCTGGCCTGGCTGAAATGAAGGCACCCAGCCCTGCACACAGCAGCAGTCACAGAGCAAGGTTATGGGAGTCTGACTCCAATGAGATGATCCTGAGGTTCTGCAAGTGCCTGATTATCATCAAGGAAGTATCCAAACAGCGCCTGGCAACAATGCCCCCTCCTCTAAGCCCTGGAGTCTTGTGAGCGTCTGGCATTGAAGTTGAGAGTGCGCAATTTGGCTGCTGCATCAATGAGTCTGCTCTGGGGCCCTCCTTCCCGAGCAAAGACAAAAACGCGTGAGCTGGAGGCTAAAAAACTGTGAGCTAGCTCATACTCAGTCAGCTTAGAGGGGACACTGCCTGGCAAGCGTTTGCAGCTGATGGCTCAAATTCAGTCCTTTCCCATATTCCAAGGGACTTAATAACAGAATTAAGCCAAAGGTAAACGTTGCTGGTTATTCAAACCAGGGCTACAGTAAACCACCCTAGCAATCAGAGCATTCTTCAGAAGGACATAATTTGTTTCCCCAGCAGAGATGCTCTGCCTCACACACACACACACACACACACTCAACACTTCCTCTGAGTTGCATCAACAGGTCCTCTGGGAAGACCAGCCGCTGTACACCACTTCAGATTCCATCTCCTCCTTCTGTGCCGAACAGGAGCAGAACTGCACAGTCATCTGTTTAAGATGGACGGAAGGTATAATGCATGCAGCCTTCCTCGACGGCACTGAATGCTATTAGGTATTTGAGAGCTAGTGAAGTGCAGTGGTTAAGAGCGGGGGACTCTAATCTGGAGAATCGGGGTTGACTCCCCACTCCGCCACATGTAAGTCAGCTAGGTGACCCTGGGTCAGTCACAGCTCTCTCAGCCCCACCTTCCTCTCAGGGTGTCTGGTGTGGGGAAAGGAAGGGGTGGTGATTGTAAGCCACTCCAAGACTCCTCCTCCATTTGTCATTACTTGTAATTTTAATGGTTCTTTGTGGTTGCAAAACATTGGGTTTACTGTCCCATCTATGTTGTATCCCAGGATTTATGCGTGGCAACCAGCCAGAAGCAAGAAGAAGAAGAAGACTGCAGATTTATACCCTGCCCTTCTCTCTGAATCAGAGACTCAGACTGGCTTACAATCTCCTATATCTTCTCCCCCCACAACAGACACCCTGTGAGGTGGGTGGGGCTGAGAGAGCTCTCCCAGAAGCTGCCCTTTCAAGGACAACTCCCACAAGAGCTCTGGCTGACCCAAGGCCATTCCAGCAGCTGCAAGTGGAGGAGTGGGGAATCAAACCCGGTTCTCCCAGATAAGACAGCTATGGCTGACCAAAGGCCATGCCAGCAGGTGCAAGTGGAGGATTGGGGAATCAAACCCGGTTCTACCAGACAAGAGTCTGCACACTTAACCACTACACCAAACTGGCTCAAACAAAGCACAGACATTTGCCCTCTTGTAGGCATGTGAGAAGAACCAGGCTGGATCAGAACCAGGGTCCATCCTGTTGCCAGCTGTGGCCTGACACCCCAGAGAAGCTGACCAGCAGGCCCTGCAGACAAGGACCTTCACCCACGGGCTGTTCCCCAGAGCCTGATCACTGAAGGCATTCTGCCTCTAAATCCAGAAGTCCCACTCAGTCATCGGAGCTCACAGTCAGCAACAGACCTCCCCTCTACCAGTTGCCCCAACCCCCTTTTAAATCCATGTCAGCCAGTGGCCGTAACTGCACCTGTTGGCAATGAGTTCCACAAGTCAAATGTCCACTGTGGGAACTAGGAGTACACCAGGAGCTTGAGATCAGTAATCATCCAGCCATAAAAACTACATTAATGTCCTTAAAAAGCAAGCATAAACACTGCCAAATGCCAGCCTATATTAAAGAGCGGGAACGCCTTTACCAAAGAAGCGTTAATACCCAGTGGAAGGATCATTTGCCTGAGGGGGCTAAGATATGCAAGGCAGCCGGACATTACCTTTTATGGGGTGGGGTGCAGTTCCAATCAACAGAACTGGACATAAATCAGAAAAGTGCTACCAGGGCTTTAACCTACTTCTACGGAGATTCTCTAAGAGAGGGGCTGCAACAAAACGTAGCAGGCTGAACAGCTCTTGCTGGGCAACATGAAAACAGGTGAGAAGAGGTTCACCTCTGCACCCACCCACACGTGTGCAAGTAAGAAGCAACCTGTACCCAGCTTCCCAGCCATCCATGAGGCATGAGAGAGCCACGATCAAGGACAGTCTGCATCTGCCTTGCTGGAGGAAAAGACATCCAATCCAGAAGGGGCGCCATCACAGCAGTCTGCTTTGGACGGGTTTTGTCCACAGCCAGGCCACACTGATGGCATCCTCCGGCACAAGAACCATTTCAGCAGCTGCTCCAGATCTACCAGGAAACTCGCTCTCTCCCAGCGACAACATCGACAGGATAATTCTAGAATTAGGAAGGAACACAAATCACTTTGACATAATAGCTGTACTTCCTCTGAGAAAAGCACTTCAAGATGTCTAAGCCAATATTAAAAGGCATCTTTCTGCAGCAAATTGTTCATTATTGAATCATTATCAACACTTGTGATACAAAATTTCTAGCTACTGCAATGCACAATGTCATTAAAGTGTTTAAGAGCTCCATCACCAAAGGCAGCGGCAATTCATAACCCACTATCTTTCCAGGCAAACATGCTTATGGCTGAACATAATATACGGAAACAACATCCCGCTGACATACAATTAAATCCCTTTCGAATGGTGTCTGCATGCATGGACAAATGGTTAAAATCTGAGACAGTAGCGTACTTAATGTAATACAATTTTGAAAACTGCAAGAAAATATTGTTATCCTTGGGTAGGAAATGGGATAGAACAAATAAATGCAAAGCACCAAGATGGAAAAAGGGGACCCTGAAAACCACAAGACTGAGGCAACACACCTCATCCAGCATCAGCCTGCCAGCTGTGTGTTTCCACA